>NC_090841.1:75009956-75641741 GCF_028021215.1 Eschrichtius robustus | reverse complement strand
ATCTGTGGTGAAATTGTGAACTGAAACTAAAATGAACCTATTTGTCCAGATGATGGAAAGTAAACATCCTGTTCTTACACCTGATACTGCATGGGAGGTGAACACATGTGCACACACAGATGTACACACACACACACACACATACTTCCCATCAATCCCTGTGAAAAATATAAAGCTGGACCTCATATATACACTCTATGCATGATAAAAAATAAAAATATAACACAAACCCCACGGTTTATTTTAAAGTTAACTTAATATGGCAAAAGCAGTACAAATCCTTTTTGGAGGATTTCACCTTCATTCCTAAACTTAAAGAATTTCTCCAGAGAATATTTGCACTCACAGTCAAATTTCAGTAAGGAAACAAAAAAGAAATAACCATGAGTGAGAACCTGCAAAAACAAGAGGCGTTGAAAATAAAGCCATTAAAACAATCAGGTATTATTGCAATCAAACAGAGAATGAATATATAAAATATATTTGATATGTCTTTAAAAAACACTCATTTGAATATATAATCATGGGAAAAGAAAACATGAAGAATAAACAAGCAGATTTTTTTAAAAGAACGAAGTGGAACTTCTAACTGTAAGAAAAATGAATGGAGTTGAGTGTGACAGCAGGTAAGGCACGGCTGGGAGCCTTAGTGAACTGATAGAGCTGAAGAAACGTTCTAGAATTCAGCACAAACAAGGAAATGGGAAATATGACGGAAAACACAGCCTACATAGAAGATACGGTGTAAAGGATGAACCTACCTCTCCCTGAAGTCCTAAAAGCAGAGGCGAGAGAACTATTATGGAGGTTATATCTGAGAACTGATGAATAACAATGACCAGTATATTTGAGAGAACCTATAAATCTTGAGGAGAATTAAATGAAAACGTCCACACCTTGACACATTATAGTAAAATTGCAGAACCCCAAACTAAAAGGAATATCTTAAAAATAACCAGTGAGAAAAGATAGATTTCAAGAGAATGACTATTATACTGATTGTTGACTTGCAGAGAAGTGTCCAAAACAATTGTCTTGACCTTGCATTCATATCAACAAGGAAAGTATAAAGGAAGAGTTGCACACCATTATATACAAAATAGATAAACAACAAGGGCCTACCACTGTACGGCACAGGGAGCTGTGCCATTCAATATCTTGTAACAACCTATAATGGAAAAGAATCTGAAAAAGAATATCTATATATATCTATATATATATTATATAAAACTGAATCATTTTTCTATGCACATGAACCTGACACAATATTGTGAATCAACTATACTTCAATTTAAAAAAATTTTTTTTAAAAAGAGTTGTAGCCTCTCCTTAGATTGTAGATGTGCCATTAGTCTCTACCCCCTTCCCCTCCCAGTCACCAGAGAACGCGAGGTGTGTCCGGAGATCTAAGGGAACACAGAAATGTGGGATTTCCTCTAGAAAGCATTAAGGGTGGGAGACTGGTACACTCACAGCAGAGAGAAGAAGACTGCGGCTTGGAAATCACTGCATTCCCGCTAGCAGCAGACGAAATTGCACTTTTCTTATAAATCGCAGGAAAGCTCTTGTCCAAAAGTCCCTGGCGAGTCAGCGGACCTCTGCAGACCGAGGCTGGAAGGACGTCAGCAGATGGTCAAGGTTTTGGGGAGGAATCTCAGGAGAGCAGCCAGAGTCTGTGCATCGAGCCTACCTGGGAGAGCTACCCATGCAGGACCACCAGCCACGGAGAGGGGTCTCGAAGAGTCCCCAGGTGTGCCCTGGAGAATTCAGCATGAAACTTCCCGTTACTTTCAGAGGAATCAACCAGAAGTTTACACGTGGCAAATCAATTAAACCATGAGTGCCCTGGCTTTTCTTCTCCTCATAACACCTCTCACTTCAGTCCTAGTGGGGAAGGAGCAGGAGTCTGACACTTAAACAAAGAGAAGAAAGAAGTGCACTGCTTGCTCCCTGGATTGGCCAAACTTGTGAAGAGAATTTAAGCAAATACTGATGTTTCGATTCTTGCAGAGGACAGGGAATTGTAATTAACAAAATGAGATGATTCTTGGGCATGAAAGTGTCTAGAGGACTCTTTGTTACCTGGGAGTGAGCTCCTAAATGGCATCGACTCTGTGCTTGGTTCAGTTCCAGGAGTTTTGTAAGCAGTGGGGGGAAGGGGATGAGTTGATTTCTGATTGTATCTTTGCTCATTTTCCAGGTTAAACAAATATTAAGAAAACTGTCAATTTAATATTGAGTAGTTAAATCAATGTTCGAGGAGTTTACTAGATGATAGTTTGGGAACTATAGTTTTAAATATCCATTTTATTCCTTTGAATGCCTTCTAGCTGTACTACAAAAAGAATGCTTTGGAAATAATGAAAACTAAATAAAAATAACTGCATTTCAACCACTTAGCTGGCTAAATACACTCTATAGCTTGGGAGGGGGGAGGGTAGGAAATGGGGAAATTACGGGCAAGGGCATCTCACTGAAGTATGTCAAATCCTGTTAGCCCAGGTAATTTCCGTGGCTGGAAACAAGACAGGTCTCCTATTGTCTTGTTTGCTTGGGCTGAAACTTTTTAATCTATCCTCCATGTCTGTTTCATTTGCAGGTAATTCTATTCCTGTTTCCACATATGCCCTGCTGGGTCATTTTTGTCCCATGACAAGGTTCCTATGATGTTCATAGTAAATATTTAAAATTCTTGTACTCATGTTCTATGCTGAATGGTGCTAGTTATTGCTGATAGTATCTCAGTAAGCTTTCAAAAATGTATTCCTCCACTCTAGAGGAGTGTGTGCCTTTGAAATTTGATTGCCTACGAAGCTTGATATGAGGTTTATTCTCCTTGTGAAATAAGCCATTCAATCTGGAATGCATACACATCCAGCTGAAACTTGAAAGAAATATGTCATCTTTGGCTTATGCTTAAATACTACACATTTCTATTCTAACACTGGTAGGTTAGATTTAAGGGTTAATTATCAAACATTTGTTATTCATGATACTCTGCACATAGAGAGTGCACTTACAGTTCACCAGAGAAAGTCACAAAACTCATCTCTTGGATTTGTAATACATATCCCGGGAGGTTGGCTTGCCAGATACTAGCTTTCCAGCATCAGAGCTGGGAAGAGAGATCCATGTTGGTTAAGGGATTTGGCCCGAATCTTCAGCCTATGACAACACCAGCTCTAAAATTTTGTACTTAGAGAATATTCAGAATAGTCATGGTGCAAGGAGAGGTCATTTAAACCATCTTCACAAGGGATACAGGATGCTTTCTAACCACGTTCCATCAAGTGGTTAGGGGGCCTCTGTGTTCACCCCGTTTAAGGCTCTAGGAGCTTGATTCCTGTAGAAGTACTATATAAACCTGACATCTAGCCCAGGGCTTTTCCTACTACATCACAAAGTGTCTCTTATTTGTGTTTGTTTTCTTCCTTGTTATTTTTTTGTTTTTTTAAAAATAGCCCAGGTCACAATATAACCATTAGAATTAGAATTAGAATTAGATGTTGTTTAGAATTTTAGAATTTTTGTTGTTGTATACTTAAAGAGCCCCCAGAAAATGATTAATAACTGGGTTGGGAAAATTTGCCAACGAAATCCTAAAGGTTAATAATGGAGAGAAGAATGCACACAAAACAAAAGGTCATGCCTGGCTGTAAGTTCCAGAATAGTAGAACAAGTAGGTGTGTACATGTTCTGAACCGATCAGAAATATAAAAGGACATTTAGGCTAGCTTCCTTGAAATAAAAGAAAAAGTAGAAGTACTGCCTCGTAAGTTAGAATTGGGGAGATCAATTATAAACTTTCCAGGCCACGGGCGAGCACTAAAGTGGTAGTATAAAAAATCACAGGCATGATGGTTCTGTGTTGTTCTCATGGGTCTGTTGAGTCAAATATTTGGCCAAAAGCTTTGTTTCTTTCAGTCATCAAAAATGGTGGAAACTTTGGATGAGATCAGAGAGGCCTCTGCCTTCTAGTGGAAAAGTCAAAGGCAGATAATTGTAGATCAGGGATGGTTCAAAGGCTACATTAATTAAACAACTAATTGGATATTGGAAAAATTGTTCCTCCCCTTAAAACTTCTACTAATTTTGTTTTCCTTCTGTGTTTCTGGAAGTCTTATGAAGCCACATTTTAATCTGTGATTAGCCTGAAAGAGTCAGGCACAGGTTATGGGGTTGGATAATACACACTTTAAGTTTGCTTCAGCCATGAAATTCTATGAGATTTTGCAAGCAACTTTATTTTAAAAAGAACTGCTATTGAAATCCGATTTTAAAACACTTATTTTTGCTTTCTCAAATAAGAGGATTACATACTCTACTTTAAAATTTGTAATACCATTATTGTGAAAACAAAAAATAATAAGCCTTTACCATTAACTCCTTTCCCATTAACTCCTTTTCCTTTAAAGATCTTAATTTTGAATTTAAGGTTATGCTTACTTTATATATTACCTTTATTGTTTTATATTCTGTGAAGAAAATAATCCACTTGATCTATTAGTATATCTACTTTTTATCTTAAAAATCTATGGATTATTAGGAAAGGAGGACTTTTAATTTTACATGGGATAATAATGTTTGACAAGTCTAAAATCTTAAATCATATATTGCTGTATTACCAGGGAAAAAGATAAAGGTAGAAAAAAAAAAAACTTTCCATGCTTTTAACAAAACAATTGTAGGTAATTTTCATCATGCTACTATCATTCTTCTGTCCTGAAAATTTCCCTCAGAGACATAATGGCCACAACCATTTCATCTTCCAACTTATTAAGCAGTCTGAGGGTAAATTGAAAGTTTCAATTCTAGGTTATGGTTATAATTACTAACTGCAAAAATCCCTGTTGCCTTTCATTAAGTAGTTATAATATTTAATTGAGACTATAGGGCGTCTATGCTCAGTATCGTACCATGCATAATTATCCGTACACATAAAAGAAACACAGAGGGTACTTTCAACAATGAAACAGATTATCAAAAAATTACATTTTTAATTTAAGTTTTGACTTGAATCTTCTCAGTGATTAAATAACCCATCTCTGCATTTTTCTGCAAATGAGGACATGAAGCTAAACAAATGAACCATAAAGTGGGGAAGAAAAAAAAAAACTTCACCCTGTAACATACATGGATAAATCTAGGATGCACCAACATCACACGGTGTGTTTTCTAAGAGCTGTCTGAGAAAGGGGAGCAGATGACCCAGGCAGTCAATGACTCCTTCCAGCTTGGCTGGTAAGCACCCTCTCCTAGGCGAGCTCTGGGAGTGGCAAGATCATGGGACAAAATATCTGGGTGGCCTTTGCTCCGGCCTTTTGCCTCTGCAACTTGGCTTCTGCCAGAGTACTTATCTCTTTGACCACTGACTGGGAAACTACTAAAAAGAGAGGGACTTGAAAGGAACTGGAACTTTCTGTGTGAATCTCTTTGAAAGTTCTCTTTTAAAGGAAGTCCAAGATATGAGGAACTTGCAAATAAAAGAAAGCTTGCACGATGAAACATCACCTGCTAATAATTCCTTCCTGGGAAATAGAAATCTAGAATTCTACCAAAAAAATTACATTATGGTGTCAGGAGTTAATCGAATGATTTTGATAAATGCCAGTGTGAATAGTGGAAGGGGAGCTGCAGGAAACTCCTGAAATGATTGATAAAGAAATAAAATGATGCCCCCCTGGTGTCTAAGGGAAGTGAAATTATTGTTACAATTTAAAATTTTTCTTCCAGTTTATATTTGGAAAGTGCTTTATAATAACTTCTTACATTATCCATTTCCAGCCTACCTGAGAGATAGAAAGAAAGCAAACATTTTTTATTGTTTTAGTTATTATTTATCTTTATGAGCAGCATTCTCGCTTTGTTGTAATTATAAACATTTATTTCCACAGGGATGGAAAGATTATGCTCTGCTACCTCTACCAGCTGCTGATTGTCAATAAAAAACAACCTGGTAGAACCACTTTAGCTCTTGAATTAAGACATCCAGTTTTAAGAAAAATATGATATTTGAGATATAAATGAGATATTTATCAAATACTCAAGGATTGTCATTGTGGGAACTTAGTTTCAGAAAAAAGAAAAAGGATTTGCTTACCTCCCTGGGAGCTACTATTATAGGTGTAACTGCAAAATTGTAAAAACCATCTCTGCCCATTTTTTGTTAGAATGGATTTAATTGAAAGGGTGTTGGGGATTTCACAAATCTCCAGGAAGGCCAGAGAGACATATTCTGCACATGGCAGAGAGACCAGAAGACCAGGGGCAAGAACCAACCAAAATTCAAACTTCAGGGCAGTGATGGTGCCAGTTCGGCCACTGATGGACCACAGCTGGTACTCCCAGCTGGAAACTACCATCTTCAAGGTGTCTTGGTTGTTTTGCTTCCCTGCCTTGCTGGTTGGTGGAGCAACTGATTGAGAGACCCTAGGATGCATCCGTGGCCCTAACTGGGGCATCTATAGTGGGAGGAAGGGGTTCCAATGCAGGGTTGCACAGTTTAGATTTTCTTCTCATCAGTGAAGATGGTGAGAGAAGGGTGAGAGACGGGTCTTGGGTTTTCTGTTAGTTTCTGTGCCAAATATATGCACAGGCTCAGGTGAAAGAAAAAGGTGTCCCAGCTGTGAGCTGAAGAAACCCTGTACTCAGTCACACCAAAGGAAATGGTTTCTCAAGAAGTTTGGTCTATAGATATATCCTCCTGACATTTCCATATTTCTAGAAATTTGAGTCCTTATTTCTGATGTGTCTGGCTTCAGAGGCGAGTCCTTATACTGTATTTTATGATGTATGGCTGTCTGATGCATCATTCAGATGTTTTCCAGCCGTGTTAACTGTCTCCAGAGGGGGGGTCTCCTGAGAATTGTCAACTGAGTTTATTCTCCAAAGTAGTCAACTTTCAAAGAGGCATTACTGAAATGAAAAAGTTCCAAGAAACATTTTTTTTTATTGTGGTAAGAACACTTAACATGAGATTCAACCTCTTAACAAATCATCGAGTGCACAGTACAGTATTGTTATTTATAGGGCCATTGTTGTACAGTAAATCCCCAGAACTTACCTTGTGGAGCAGGAACTTGTACCCAATGACTGATAACTCCCAATTTCTTCCTCCTCCAGCCCCTGCAGCAAAACGGATGAACCTGGAGGACATTTGGCTAAGTGAGATAAAACAGACACTCAGGGACAAATACTGAGTGATTCCACTTACATGAGGAATCTAAAATAATCAAGCTCATAGAAACAGATGGTGGGATTTTTATTTGTAAAGAATCCTCCACCTTTACAAAAAAGTTTTGAGGGAGATTTGCTTTAGTTGATCAAAATTGTAAGCCACTGACAACTCTCCAATATAGCATATCACTGGCATTGTACTGTTTGCATATGCACTGGATTGATGCTAAAGAAATATGAGCAGTTAGATGTCATGTGAAAAAGAGGAAATGTGATGATGAAGTAATGGTAACATTTAAAAAAAATGCTTTCCCCTGGGTGAGATCCTTGGAAGCACCTGTTGGGTTGGCCAAAAAGTTCGTTTGTTTTTTTTCCGTAAGATGGCTCTGGTAACACTTAGTTGTCTTTTACTTCATTCAAAACAATTTTGTTAGATTGTATTGTGACAGCTGTCATATCAGCATGCATTAAAAAAAAAAAACTTATCAAAATTGGTGAATTTTTGTGTAGCCATTTAAAAAATTGTTTTTATTTTATTTATTTATTTTTGGCTGCGTTGGGTATTCATTGCTGCACGCGGGCTCTCTCTAGTTATGGCGAGTGGGGGTTACTCTTCACTGTGGTGCGTGGGCTTCTCATTTTGGTGGCTTCTCTTGTTGCAGAGTATGGACTCTAGGCACGCCGGCTTCAGTAGTTGTGGCATGCAGGCTCAGTAGTTGTGGCTCACGGGCTCTAGAGCACATGCTCAGTAGTTGTGGCTCGCGGGCTCTAGAGCACAGGCTCAGTAGTTGTGGTGCATGGGCTTAGTTGCTCCGCGGCATGTGGGATCTTCCCCGACCAGGGCTTGAACCCGTGTCCCCTGCAATGGCATGCAGATTCTTATCCACTGCACCTGTGTAGCCATTTTAATATTGAAGATGGAAGAAAAAAGCAACATTTTCGACATATTATGCTTTATTATTTCAAGAAAGGTAAAAATGCAACTGAAACGCAAAAAAAGATTTGTACAGTGTATGGAGAAGGTGCTGTGACTGATTGAATGTGTCAGAGGTGGTTTGCGAAGTTTCGTGCTGGAGATTTCTTGCTGGACAATGCTCCACAGTTGGGAAGACCAGTTGAAGTTGATAGCGATCAAATCGAGACATTGAGAACAATCAATGTTATATCACGTGGGAGATAGACGACATACTCAAAATATCCAAATCAAGAGTTGAAAATTATTTGCACCAGCTTGGTTATGTTAATCGATTTGATGTTTGGGTCCCACATAAGTTAAGCTAAAAAAAACCTTCTTGACCGTATTTCCACATGTGATTCTCTACTTAAACGTAGCAAGTGTGATGTATTGGGAGATTGGGATTGACATATATACACTAATACGTAAAAAATAGATAACTAATAAGAACCTGCTGTATAAAAAAATAAATAAAATAAAATTCAAAAATTCAAAAAAAATGTAACAAAAATGTTCTGTTTTTAAAACAAATTGTGTTGGGTGATGAAAAGTGGATTATTGTACAATAATGTGGAACAGAAGAGATCATGGGGCAAGCGAAATGAACCACCACCAACCACACCAAAGGCCGGTCTTCATCCAAAGAAGGTGATGTTGTGTATGTGGTGGGATTGGAAGGGAGTCCTCTGTGATGAGCTCCTTCCAGAAAACCAAATGATTAATTCCAACAAGTACTGCTCCCAGTTAGACCAACTGAAAGCAGCACTCAATGAGAAGTGTACAGAACAAGTCAACAGAAAACGCATGATCTTCCATCAGGATAACGCAAGACTGCATGTTTCTTTGATGACCAGGCAAAAACTGTTACAGCTTGTCTGGGAAGTTCTGATTCATCTGCCATATTCACCAGACATTGCACCTTTGGATTTCCATTTATTCTCTTAATGGAAAAAATGTCAAGTCCCTGGAAGACTGTAAAAGGCACCTGGAACAGTTCTTTGCTCAAAAAGATAAAAAGTTTTGGGAAGATGGAATTATGAAGTTGCCTGAAAAATGGCAGAATGTAGTGGAACAAGACAGTGAATACGTTGTTCAATAAAGTTCTTGGTGAAAATGAAAAATGTGTCGTTTCTTTTTACGTAAAAACTGAAGGAACTTTTTGGCCAACCCAATATTTCAACTTTGAAAGATGTATTAACATGTGAAAAACTTTAAGGAAAAAAAAGGCGTTACATCTGTGCTACTCCCTACAAGATTAGGAATTTAGTTGGTCTAGTTAATTATTATAAAATTAATTCTTACCATCTACATCTAAACTTAAAATTATTTTAGGAATTTTCTGGAAATGTGACTTGTGTGTCCTCTAATAACTTAATGTAAATTTATCTCTATTTTAAACAGGAATGATTGCTGGTAACTTGGCAGTTTTAATAGGAGGCATTCAAATGCTTTGGAGTCATCAAGTGAAAGTTTATGCTAAAATAATAGCAATCTGCTTAATCTCTCAACAAATGTTATTTATGAAAAGCAAAAGTTAATCACAAAAACCTAGATTGAAAGATATTTTTCCACAATCATGGGTGAGAAATAACCTAAAATGCAACCTTTATTTATTTTGGAACAGTAGTTTTGATACAGAGTAAACTTAGGAATATATTTAGCAACAAGAAAAAAACCAATTTAAATAGCATGCTGATTCCATTCTGCTTGAGTATAAGTAATATATATAATAACAGTGACAGTGTATTTTTTATGTAGCATGCCTTCATTTTCAGACCTAGGATATCTGTTTTTTCCTCTATATTATTCCTATGAATTATTCGGGGAAGGTATTACTTTCACTTTACAAATGGGATCATTGAGAACTCAACAAATTGTGCAGTTTATCTCAGGACACAGAGCTGATTAGCGGTAGAGCGATTGCCAGAAACCTCAAGATTACTTGGGTTGTTCCTTTTCAATTCTCACATCCCCTGGGAAGTTTTAGGATTTACACCCCTCACTGGAAGCTACTATTGCAGATGTAACCCTCAGGCTTTATTGAGGAGTTTCTCCTGATTATAGCGATCTCTTGTTAAGAGAGGTTTTGATAAGAGTGTAATTTTAAGGTATTTCCAGATCACCCCTACATCCTCTGGGCTCCCAGAATCATATGTGTTATGAAAACACGAAACAAAAGAAGAGCCCTTGCCCTCCTCCTCCGTGTCACTTTTCCTTCAGAAACCTCATTCCTCACTAAGTGTGTATCACTGGAGTAGGGGTACAGCGGCTGGGGTAGGATCAGGTCTGGGGTTACAAAGAATTGGGAGATTATTACAGTTCCATTGTGAAGGCAAAAGTTTTCAATTTATGCCAATGAGCATTTATTGATCAGCTACTATGTGCTAGTAACCTTTAGACATTTTGTATATATCCTTAAACATCGAAACCAGACCTTCCCAGACTTTTTTGCATCAGGGTACAGATAGAAGGTGGTAATGTTGTCACAGTGTACACATATGAGTATGTGAATGGAGGTGCCTAGTCAAAGATGAGGGATCCGTATTTCTGCATGCCTGCAACCAGCTGGCGGGTTGTGTTCTAACTCTACGTCCTTGATACTCACAAGTGTGGTCTGGGAACCGCAGCAGCAGCGTCACCTGGGAGACTGTCTGAAGTACACAACCTCAGGCCCACTCCAGACCTGATAAGTCAAAATCTGTATTTTAACAAAAACCTGCATGATCCTTAACGCACATCTCACTTGTAGAAACACTGGTCTAATCAGTGTTCTTCAACTGTGCTCCTGGGACGCAGGCTTTAGTAAACTATCAGGAGATTCCAATATGCACCAAAGTTTGAAAAGCAGTGAAGAAATTAAAAAACAAAACAAAAATAACTAACATCTGGGTCCCATTCAAAGAGATTCTGTTTTGATTGGTTTGTGGTGTTTTTAAATCACCCCAGGGTGTCTTATGAGTGGCAATGTTTGGGGAAAAATGCTCTAAGTAAAGCTATGAGCCAGATGTTATTCCCATTTTACAGATGTAGAAACTGAGAGGCAAACACACAAAAAGGGCTAGGAGAACTCAATTGGTGAACGGTAGAGTTGGACTTAAAATTTAGACCCTACACTCATTGATTCTATCTAAAAAGTGGTCTGTGCTATTATCTTACACAGCTTCCTGAGGATTTTTATAAAATTAGTATGAATTGTATTTTTTTCTAGTAGATGTCTCAATTGAAGAAGAAGAAAATGTTTTCCTGGCTAGTATGGGGTTGGCCAAAAATTTTGCTCGTTCAGGGTTTTCCATCACACCTTACAGAAGAACACCAATGAATTTTTTGGCCAACCCAATGTTATAGAGCCACAGACCCTCAAGAAAAATGTAAAAATAAAAACATTTTCTAGAGCAATTCTTTTTGTGGCTGTTATTCTAAAGACATGACAATAATTACATCCTTTGCTTATATCACATTCAATTTTAAGATGACTACATTCAAAAGTGTACTCTGTTCACCCATGTACATATATTTAATGTTATATTATCTCTTGCTTCTCTCATAAATGATCTGTATAAATTACGTAAAAATCCATCCTAAAGATTTGAAGCCACCCTTTGAAAGGTCATTTAGATTTTAAACACAGTTTTACAAACCATTCTCTAGAAGACCAGTTTCACATGTGAACCAAATTAGAGAGGTTAATTAGGAGAGGAACTCTGAGCTATATTCACCATTCCAACTTGGGTATTATTTCAAATTCATCCCTGTTTTTAATCTTAGCAGCTGAACCAATTTCGCAGGTCACACCTGCCAGCTGGACAGTCAGTGAATGGTTACTGACAGGATGGGCCCAGGGCAGGTTAAAGGATGGACCTATGTCTTTGAGGCACAGGAAAATAATATTTGAAATTAGAAAGACATGGATTTAAATCTCATCCTAGAGGAAATCTTGGGCACATTCCCTAATCTTACTGAATATTTGCTCCTCATTTAGTAACTAAGAGAAACAATATGTACTGAATTAAGTAGTTAGCTAGATAGGGAACGTGGTGTGTAAAAGCTTCAGCATATTTTTCCTGACCCTCAGTGTTCTGAGGGCTAATATTATGCCAGTAGGAAGACTTGGTGTCAAGAATTAAGATTTGCACACCAGCTATGGTGCTCTAGGCACTCATCCTGATGTTTCTTTACCCCAACTCACTGAGACTCCGTGAGGCCAGGGTGCATCGGGATTCAAATCCAGGTCTATGTGCTTATAAGAACTTTTCCCAGCTTCAGGATTTCCAAGTTTTTCTCAAGTGCTTCATTCAAGGCCAAGTCTTGTATGAGTTACAGCAACTCATAGGGAAAATAATTGACTGATGGCTTGGGTTCTAGGAGCTGTGCTGCGCACCGGGACACAGAATTGACTAAATGAGAACTGGTCATCATCCAAAAGGAGTTTTGAGCTTTCAGAGTCTATCAGTCAGGGTTCATCCAAAGGAACAGAATCAATTAGAGAGAAGGAGAGGGGGAGATAAATTTAAAGAATTGGCTCCCATGATGGGTGGAGACTAGTAAGCCCAGAATCCATAGGACAGACCAGCAAACTGGAAGCTCAGGCAGGATTTCTAGGGCACTGTCTGGAGGCAGCCTTTCTTCTCTCCTGGGAAACCTCAGTTTTTGCTTGTAACATCTTCAGCTGATCGGATGAGGCCCACCCATGCAACAGAAGGACGTGTCCTTTACATAAAGTCAGCTGACTGTAACTATTCATCACATCTGCAAAATACCTTCAGCCACATCTATGATGGTGTTTGACAGACAGCTGGGCACCACAGCGTAGTCGTGTTGGCGTACAATTAACCATTACAGAGGAGGAAGTATGAGTGCTGTCACACACCTTTACTTACGGAAGCTGAAATCCAGGTCTGTGTGTCTTTATCTTTCCTTCCCAGTGCACACTGGTCTCTAAATTTCCAGAGCATTTGGAGTCACTTGGGCAAATCCAGCACCTGGTAAACACTCGGCATATTTTCCACTTGTTTTAGATGTGTCATATTTTGTTAGGAAAGCTATCTCAATGGATATTTTAAAAAAAATTGTCAGTTGACAAATATCCTGGAGTATGTAGTTAATCCAGAATGAAAAACCTCAGAAAATACATTGCAGTTTCAAGATTATCTTTTTGATGTTCGTTATTTATTTTGTTATCTGTGTTCTCTGAAGAGGCAGCTTCTTTTCTTTCTAACTCACCGTGTCCCTACAAAGCAGTTATTATTACTAATTCAGTGGGGTAAGAATTAATCTAACTGGCAAATAGGCCTAGCCTACTTGGCATTTCACTTAATGAAAGGTCGGTTTCTATTGGTTGCGTGAACACTTATGTAATAACGAGCTTCCTCACGTGGCACTGGGTGGCAGTGGAATTAGGGTAGTTCTTTCAATGCGAAGGTGCATCAGAATCACTTGGAGGGTTTCTAGGCTTCCCTCCTGGAGTTCCTAATTGGTAGATTTGGGGGGAGGTCCCAGAATTTCCATTTCCAGCAAGTCCCCAGATGCTGCCGATGCTGCCGGTCTGGGGACCACACTTCGAAAACCGCTGTTTTAATGCTTAAATGGAGTAGCAAGAACTTTAAAATTCACGTTCTACCACTTCATAGCTGATTTCACTGAACAAGATACGAGACTTCTCTTTGGCTTGGTATCTTTACCTATACAACGGGGAAAATAATTATAAGATTATTTTAAGAATAATAAAATCTTACCAAAATCTTATCAAAATCTTATAAGATTAGGGTGAGAAATTAACAAATCATTTATCATAATGCCTGGCACATGGTCCAATCACTCAGTAAATTATGGCTATTGTTAACACAAATGTCTCAGTGGTTCTATAGGTGAGAGAAACACTGTAAATTCTATAGCATTTTGATGGCACACGCTCTGCGCTTGTTATAAGCCAGCTTCCACAAACACCGATTACCCTGGGCTCTTCCTGTCCTGAGCAAACCCAGCCACACTGATGGCCTAAAGCGCTTTTCTGGCACTTCTCACCTAGAAGTGAAGGGGATAAAAATCAGGAATTTATGCAACTCCAATCTCTTTTTTAAATTGGAACATTTGTTTATATCCCAGAGGAACCTATGGATGAATATGGTGCTTTTTTTTCCCCCCCTCAGTTAATGTTATTTATTTTAATCTTTGCTTTTTTATTTTTTACTAGAGCCTTGCTGTTTTTCTTTCAAATATCCCTGAAAGTGCTTCTCTGGAATTGTCCAAATGCTGAATTGCTCCTAAATATTTTTTCTTAGATTGATTTTTTTTCTTTAAAGCATCAAATGTAAAAATGCTCTTACTTATCCTTACTACTAGGTTATTTTCATCAGACACAATTTAAACACATTCTTATTTTCATCATACACTTAATTTAAAATCATTCAGAGGTCATAAATTAAACGTCAAAAAAAAACCCCTTTTTTGTGCTTTTTCTGTCCTCCGTTTGCCTTAACCTTCTTTAAATGAAACAAAACCCGAGGCAAAATTTCTGCCTGGAAAACTTGGGACGTTCGATTCGTTCCACCAGTTTCATGCAATTTAATTTGGGTTCCTTATTCGAGGTAAGCTAGAATAGAAATTTTCTTTTAAAGAGATCACTTTGGAAAATCCACCCAAACAAGTCAAAATCAATGGTTTCCTTACAGAAAGAACCCTGGGGAAAGAATTAGTGGGAATTACTCCATGGGTACCTCTGCTACTAGTTTTTTATGCTTGATTGCTTGTCAGTTGACAGAAATCAATGGTTCCCTTTACACCACAGAGGAGCGGCAGAATGGGGGCAGACTACAAGTTATCAGCGCTCTGAATGTGGATTAAACATTTCATGGCTGTCTCTCCAACATGTGCCCTGAAAGTACCACTTGGCTCAGAATTCCAAAGGACTGCGTTTAGCAAAGCTTTAATTTGAAAGAGACACAGGTGACAGCTCTATTATTTTTGCACATTCGGATGCATCCGCAGCTGTTTTTATTTATCTCAGCTGTGTATGCCCGTATTTGTTGTAATTATTAGTCTTGGATGTAGTTAAAGGTAAATATCTCAAATGCCTATCACGGCTAAATTAAATTAAGGAAATCACACTTTTCACCCGCACCCCCTTTGGCCCTGTTTTGCTGCAGGCAATAGCAACAGTTTAAAAGTTTGTGCCTCATTTCACCTCTCCCATCAGAAGTGCTTTCCAAAGTACTTGGAAAGTACTACTTTCCAAAGTAGTCCTAGGTTTCCTGTCTCTTCCAACTCAGTACTCTCCCTACTGGCATTTTTTCCTCTGCATTCAACACAGCAAAAACAATTTGTTTCAAAGTTTCTTACATGCACACAAAATAGTTTTAAATTATTTCTGATGGCCGGAAATACGAAAAAGCATTGTGTGCAAAAGAATTGCGGCCTGACCCATTTTAACTCTTCTCCTGGTTTTTCCCTGGCAGTTTTGGATTGCAGACCTAACTTTGGTGTTTGCTTGTTTATAGTTCACCTGTGGCACATTCACTGTGTTCAACATGAATAGCAGGATTTTTAAAAGGGAATTTGATTGACAAGATACACAGAAGTTTGCCCATGAAAATGTAAGCAAGATATGATATTTATCTCCCAAATGCATATAAATGTTCCTTTTGGAAAAAAGAAATAACAAATCTGTCTGCAGTAGTGGTGCTGGGTTGGCTTGTTTTCAGATGGGAAGACAGAGTTGTATTTACTTATTTAAACTTTGAAACAAGACCTGATTTGCAACTCTGTAGAGGAGTTGGCTGGCTTATGAATCAGAATAGTGGCCTTTGCATCCATGGTGACAACATTAACTATCACTCCTCTCGAGGTCTGAATAAAGTTCATTAATGACGAGGCTGCCTGGAAAGAGAAATTGCATAGCAATTCCTCCAACAATATCTGGGAGAATTAGACAGCGTCTCAAGAATGAATGAGAGAAAATGTCAGTCAACATACTTAAAAAATGAAGAAATATTGACTAGGTAAGTGGGTGACACATGGTGGAAATTTACATGTTTCTGTCTGATAGGACCACAGAAAGAGAAATATGTTAGTTTCAGCAAAAGAGTTATACTAGATTTCTTTTTTACTGATTGTCTTGTTTATTTAAAAAGTACTTTCTGTTACTTTGATTTATCACTTTAAATCAAAGGGATACTCTCCAGATGTATTTCTGAAGTGGATATCCAGTAATGACCATTGAAGAGCTCGGAGTAGACGGGAGCGCTGACAGCCAAGTCCTTTCCGAGAAAGATCCTTAGATTGATTTTGTCTGGGTTATGGTCCTGGTTACTGTTGACTGCCTTGCTTTTTTTCTAACTCAGATCTTTTTGGTCTTTTTTCCATTCATTTTAAGGGACTCTCTTCAGAAGCGCTTATCATTTTCCTGATTTTCCTCAGCACAATAGATTTTGCCTGGTATTCACTCTCCTCTAATAAATGATATGAAACCTTAGTCCTGATACATGTACTTCACTCGGCAAATCAGCCTTTTTGATAAACACCTGGAGGTGAGACACATCTCTGGGTTTGGATCTGATGGCGGTGGGATCCTTAGCTTAGTCACCGATTCACTGCCACCACCTCATTAGTTAAAAGTAGTGTTTTAATTCTTCATTTGTAACTTTGGGGGGTGGGTGCATGACAGGTGATAATAGAGGTTCTTAGAGGCAACGCTTATTGAAATATTTGAAGCTATACTTTAACACATTTTAATAATTATTGAGGGTCCCCCTAAATAACACTAAGTCTTTTCAATGAGAGCTTTTGAAATTACAGGAAAGTCAAAACAAGGTATTATTTTCCATCCATTTTATTATAAAAGCTGCCCAGTGTGTTCAAACATATACTAACTTTTGATTTTAATTCAAGATAAATATTTTAAGCCGTAATAAACTGAGTAAATCTAAATGTTGAATACTGTCCCTTTATGAATGATTAAGGGAATGAACTAAAGTCTCTTTTGTCCTATAAGCCTTTACTTTTCCTTCTCCGAAACTTCTGTCTAGAAATACTTGATCTTGACTCAGGAAGAGAAACATAAACTTCTTTATTTCTTTTGCCACTCTTCCCACTTTTCACCAACAGATATGTCTCAGCATAAATTATGAGGCCCATGCATTTTCTTAATCTTGTGGCTACTGCAAATCTTCTCACTACTGAAATAGCCTACACCGTTGCAGCATTGATGCTCTTTCAAATGATGTCTAGTAAATCATAGTCTCTTCCTTTTAATGTCTCCCTTAAATTGATACAGTTCATAAAAAATTAGTTTTCAGTCTGATTTGCGGGCATTTTGTTTTTAACATCTTTATTGGAGTATAATTGCTTTACAATGGTGTGTTAGTTTCTGCTGTATAACAAAGTGAAGCAGCTTTACGTATACTTATATCCCCATATCCCCTCCATCTTGCATCTCCCTCCCACCCTTGCTATCCCACCCCTCTAGGTGGTCACAAAGCACAGAGCTGATCTCCCTGTGCTATGCAGCTGCTTCCCACTAGCTATCTGTTTTACATTTGGTAGTGTATGTAAGTCCCTGCCACTCTCTCACTTCGTCCCAGCTTGCCCTTCCCCCTCCCCGTGTCCTCAAGTCCACTCTCTACATCTGCGTCTTTATTCCAGTCCTGCCCCTAGGTTCTTCAGAACCATTTTTTTTTAGATTCCATATGTATGTGTTATCATATGATATTTATTTTTCTCTTTCTGACTTACTTCACTCTGTATGACAGACTCTAAGTCCATCCACCTCACTACAAATAACTCAGTTTTGTTCCTTTTTATGGCTGAGTAATATTACGTTGTATGTATGTGCCACATCTTCTTTATCCATTCATTTGTCGACGGACACTTAGGTTGCTTCCATGTACTGGCTATTGTAAATAGTGCTGCAATGAACATTGTGGTACATGACTCTTTTTGAACTATGGTTTTCTCAGGGTATATGCCCAGTAGCAGGATTGCTGGGTCATATGGTAGTTCTATTTTTAGTTTTTTAAGGAACTTCCATATTGTTCTCCACAGTAGCTGTATCAATTTACATTCCCACCAACAGTGTAGGAGGGTTCCCTTTTCTGCACACTCTCTCCAGCATTTATAGTTTGTCGATTTTTTGATGATGCCCATTCTGACGGGTGTGAGGTGATACCTCATTGTAGTTTTCATTTGCATTTTTCTAATGATTAGTGATGTTGAACATCCTTTCATGCATTAATTGGCAATCTGTATATCTTCTTTGGAGAAATGTCTATTTAGGTCTTCTGCCCATGTTTGGATTGGGTTGTTTGTTTTTTTGATATTGAGCTGCATGAGCTGCTTGTATATTTTGGAGATTAATCCTTTGTCAGTTGCTTCATTTGCAAATACTTTCTCCCATTCTAAGGGTTGTCCTTTCGTCTTGTTTATGGTTTACTTTGCTGTGCAAAAGCTTTGAAGTTTCATTAGGTCCCATTTGTTTATTTTTGTTTTTATTTCCATTTCTCTAGGAGGTGGGTCAAAAAGGATCTTGCTGTGATTTATGTCATAGAGTGTTCTGCCTCTGTTTTCTTCGAAGAGTTTTATAGTGTCTGGCCTTACATTTAGGTCTTTAATCCATTTTGAGTTTATTTTTGTGTATGGTGTTAGGGAGTGTTCTATTTCATTCTTTTACATGTAGCTGTCCAATTTTCCCAGCACCACTTATTGAAGAGGCTGCCTTTTCTCCGTTGTATATTGTTGCATCCTTTATCAAAGATAAGGTGACCATATATGCGTGGGTTTATCTCTGGGCTTTCTGTCCTGTTCCATTGATCTATATTTCTGCTTTTGTGCCAGTGCCATACTGTCTTGATTACTGTGGCTTTGTAGTATAGTGTGAAGTCAGGGAGCCTGATTCCTCCAGCTCCTTTTTTCTTTCTCAAGACTGCTTTGGCTCTTCGGGGTCTTTTGTGTTTTCATACAAATTGTGAATTTTTTTGCTCTAGTTCTGTGAAAAATGCCATTGGTAGTTTGATAGGGATTTCATTGAATCTGTAGATTGCTTTGGGTAGTATAGTCATTTTCACAGTGTTGATTCTTCCAATCCAAGAACATGGTATATCTCTCCATCTGTTTGTATCATCTTTAATGTCTTTCATCAGTGTCTTATAGTTTTCTGCATACAGGTCTTCTGTCTTCTTAGGTAGGTTTATTCCTAGGTATTTTATTCTTTTTTGTTGCAGTGGTAAATGGGAGTGTTTCCTTAATTTCTCTTTCAGATTTTTCAGCATTAGTGTATAGGAATGCAAGAGATTTCTGTGCATTAATTTTGGATCCTGCTACTTTACCAAATTCATTGAGTAGCCCTAGTAGTTTTCTGGTGTCACCTTTAGGATTCTCTCTGTATAATATCATGTCATCTGCAAACAGTGACAGTTTTACTTCTTCTTTTCCGATTTGGATTCCTTTTATTGTTTTTCTTCTCTGATTGCTGTGGCTAAAAATTCCAAAACTATGTTGAATAACAGTGGTGAGAGTAGGCAACCTTGTCTTGTTCCTGATCTTAGTGGAAATGGTTTCAGTTTTTCACCATTGAGAATGATGTTGGCTGAGGGTTTGTCATATATGGCCTTTATTATGTTGAGGAAGTTTCCCTCTATGCCTACTTTCTGGAGAGTTTTGATCATAAACGGGTGTTGAATTTTGGGGAAAGCTTTTTCTGCATCTATTGGGATGATCATATGGTTTTTATCCTTCAACTTGTTAATATGGTGTATCACATTGATTGATTTGCGTATATTGAAGAATTTGTCCATTTCTTCCAGGTTGCCCATTTTATTGGCATATAGTTGCTTATAGTAATCTCTCATGATCCTTTGTATTTCTGCAGTGTCAGTGGTTACTTCTCCTGTTTCATTTCTAATTCGATTGATTTGAGTCTTTTCCCTTTTTATCTTGATGAGTCTGGCTAATGGTTTATCAATTTTGTCTATCTTCTCAAAGAACCAGCTTTTAGTTTTATTAATCTTTCCTATTCTTTCCTTCATTTCTTTTTCATTTATTTCTGATCTGATCTTTGTGATTTCTTTCCTTCAGCTAACTTCGGGGTTTTTTTGTTCTTCTTTCTCTAATTGCTTTAGGTGTAAGGTTAGGTTGTTTATGTGAGATTTTTCTTGTGTCTTGAGGTAGGATTGTATTGCTATAAACTTCCCTCTTAGAACTGCTTTTGCTGCATCCCATAGGTTTTGGGTCGTCATGTTTTCATTGTCATTTGTCTCTAGGTATTTTTTGATTTCTTCTTTGACTTCTTCAGTGATCTCTTGGTGTTTTTTTTTTTTTTGTTTGTTTTTTTTGTTTTTTTTTTTGATCTCTTGGTTTTTTAGTAGTGTATTGTTTAGCCTCCATGTGTTTGTATTTTTTCCCCTGTAATTGATATCTAGTGTCATAGCGTTGTGTTCAGAAGAGATACTTGATATGATTTCAATTTTCTTAAATTTACCAAGGCTTGATTTGTGACCCAAGATATGATCTATCCAAGAGAACGTTCCATGAGCACTTGAGAAGAAAGTGCATTCTGTTGTTTATGGATGGAATGTCCTATAAATATAAATTAAATCCATCTTGTTTAGTGTGTCATTTAAAGCTTGTGTTTCCTTATTTATTTTCTTTGTGGATGATCTGTCCATTGGTGAAAGTGGGGTGTTAAAGTCCCCTACTATGATTGTGTTACTGTCGATTTCCCCTTTTATGGCTGCTAGCTTTTGCCTTATGAATTGAGGTGCTCCTATTTGGGGATCATAAATATTTACAATTGTTATACCTTCTTTTTGGATTGATCCCTTGATCATTATGTAGTGTCCTTCTTTGTCTCTTGTAATAGTGTTTATTTGAAAGTCTATTTTGTCTGATATGAGAATTGCTACTCCAGCTTTCTTTTGATTTCCATTTGCATGGAATGTCTTTTTCCATCCCCTCACTTTCAGTCTGTATGTGTCGCTAGGTCTGAAGTGGGTCTCTTGTTGACAGCATATATACGGGTCTTGTTTTTGTATCCATTCAGCCAGTCTATGTCTTTTGGTTGGAGCATTCAATCCATTTACACTTAAGGTAATTATTGATATGTATGTTCCTATTACCATTTTCTTAATTGTTTGGGGTTTGTTATTGTAGGTCTTTTCCTTCTCTTGTGTTTCCTACCTAGAGAAGTTCCTTTAGCATTTGTTGTAAAGCTGGTTTGGTGGTGCTGAATTCTCTTAGTTTTTGCTTGTCTGTAAAGGTTTTAATTTCTCCATCGAATCTGAATGAGATCCTTGCTGGGTAGAGTAATCTTGGTTGTAGGTTTTTGCCTTTCATCACTTTAAATATGTCCTGCCACTCCCTTCTGGCTTGCAGAGTTTCTGCTGAAAGATCAGCTGTTAACCTTATGGGGATTCCCTTGTATGTTATTTGTTGCTTTTCCCTTGCTGCTTTCAGGATTTTTTCTTTGTATTTAATTTTTGATAGTTTGATTAATATGTGTCTTGGCATGTTTCTCCTTGGATTTATCCTGTATGGGACTCTCTGTGCTTTCTGGACCTGATTGACTATTTCCTTTCCCATGTTAGGGAAGGTTTCAACTATAATCTCTTCAACTATTTTCTCAGTCCCTTTCTTTTTCTCTCCTTCTTCTGGGCCCCCTATAATTCGAATGTTGTTGCTTTTAATGTTGTCCCGGAGGTCTCTGAGACTGTCCTCAATTCCTGTCATTATTTTTTCTTTATTCTGCTCTGTGGTAGTTATTTCCACTATTTTATCTTCCAGGTCACTTTTCCATTCTTCTGCCTCAGTTATTCTGCTATTGATTCCTTCTAGAGAATTTTTAATTTCATTTATTGTGTTGTTCATCATTGTTTGTTTGCTCTTTAGCTCTTCTGGTTCCTTATTAAATGTTTCTTGTATTTTCTCCATTCTGTTTCCAAGATTTTGGATCATCTTTACTCTCATTACTCTGAATTCTTTTTTAGATAGACTGCCTATTTCCTCTTCATTTGTTTGGTCTTGTGGGTTTTTACTTTGCTCCTTCATCTGCTGTGTATTTCTCTGTCTTCTCATTTTGCTTAACGTACTGTGTTTGGGGTCTCCTTTTCACAGGCTGCAGGTTCGTAGTTCCCATTGTTTTTGGTATCTGCCCTCAGTGGGTAAGGTTGGTTCAGTGGGTTGTGTAGGCTTCCTGGTGGAGGGGACTGGTGCCTGTGTTCTGGTGGATGAGGCTGTATCTTGTCTTTCTGGTGGGCATGACCATGTCTGGTGATGTGTTTTGGGGTGTCTGTGACCTTATTATGATTTTAGGCAGCCTCTCTGCTAATGGATGGGGCTGTGTTCCTGTCTTGCTAGTTGTTTGGCATAGGGTGTCCAGCACTGGAGCTTGCTGGTCGTTGAGTGGAGCTGGGTCTTAGCGTTGAGATGGAGATCTCTGGGAGAGCTCTCGCCGTTTGATATTACGTGGGGCCAGGATGTCTCTGTTGGACCAATGTCCTGAACTCAGCTCTCCCACCTCAGAGGCTCAGGCCTGACAGCCAACCGGAGCACCAAGACCCTGTCAGCCACACGGCTTTTGGGAAGTCTGAGGTCTGCCAGCGTTCAGTAGGTGTTCTGTAAGGAGTTGTTCCACATGTAGATGTATTTTTGATGTATTTGTGGGGAGGAAGGTGATCTCCACATCTTACTCCTCCGCCATCTTGAAGGTCCTCTCTCTTCACACCTCCTCTTGCTAGAGGATCCACATTTCATCTGGAAAGGACATAAATCTGGCAATCTCACCTCAGCCCTAGCCCTTCCACCTTTTTTCCCTTTGTGCTTAGTCTGTTTCACTTGCTCATAGTGGGCCCCGTGCAGAGGCCTTGCCCCCAGACCTTCAGACCAGAGTTCCTCGTGAAACAGCTGAGCCGACATGTTTAGCTCAGCTCGGGACATGCGCTTAAGCTCCTCACAGGACACTCAACTCAAGATGCTGTAGACATTATTGATAGTAAGTCTATTTTATGCCTTGTACAGACCTATCTTCTGCCAGAATGAAGCGTTAAAAAAAATTTTTTTGATCAAATCCTTCATGGTAAAGATCACAGTCTTACAGAGAAGTATCTCCTTTGAAAGGATTAGAGCTTCTAGATAGATACAAATGAGATAAGAAAAAGTAGAGATGTTAAATCATGGAACAGCAAAGGGGATACTTTATGGAAATGAACTCACGAGTTAATAATTTGAATTTGACAAGGTGATAATTAAAATCCCCAGATAGATTTCTTCCACATCTGTATGCCTTTCAGTAAGGTTGGTTAGCATATTAACTACTGCTGGAGAATACTAAAAAATATTCATGGGATGTAAAACTGCAAATTATTATTCATTTCAATTTGTATAATAAGTGTAACAAAATGCAATGCATACAATATTGCACAAGAGGTACTAAACTCTATTATAGACATTTTTAGAGCATAGGCTTAGATGACAACTTTTGTCTTGAAATACTCAAGACATTTAAGTATAAATTACCACTTTTTACAGTTTGAAAGAACTTTTGTATACAGTGTTCTTTAGGGCTAGTAAATTCTTATTTTGAAGGAGTAGACTAATTTTTAAATATAAAGTATTTGGATATGTGGGTATGAACATATAACACATATATACATAATGCCTATAAATAGACATGAGTATAATCTATATATTTGATTTTGTTATGTTTTTCCTCTAGAGGAAAATTGGGATTCCTCTAGAAGAAGAGGGCACAGATGTCTGATTGAAAAATGTCAATAACCACTATAAGTTCTAATTTCAAATAACGATCCAACATATTCTCTTTTTCATAATAGCATTCGATTGTACATACATTTTAAGTTAGACATTTATATGCGAAACCATTTTAATATGATGATATTGAAACACTATATGAAATTTGGGGGAAGAACTGTTACGTGTGTCCACACACTGTGGGTAATAGATGTCACACTTGAGTATTTCTTTGGACCTGGTGATCTATACAAAGAATATTTTCTGTCATATGGAACTTAAATACAAGAAATGAATCACTATGCAGAGATGTGTTACCATTTTCCACCTATGAAAAAGCATACAAAGAACCAGGAAGAAAGACTTTTTGAAATATATCATCAGTTACATTGATGACATTTTCTACGTATGGACATGGATGCAGGAACTCTTCAGTCCATAGTCAAGGGGCCAATCAACTGTGGAACCAATGATCTCCATCTGGGATGTCAGCCAGACTAGGAGAGAAAAGAAACATGACTGCAAAAAGGACGATCACTTGGGAGACCAACTTTAATGTGAAATTCTGTTAGAATGGGGAAAAATGATTTCTGAAAAAAATCTTTGCAAGTCCCCTCAAGGAAGTGTAGGTTCCACGTGAAGAAACTTAATAAAAGAGAAAGAGAGAGCAATCACAAGCAAGAGGTATGGGGAAAGAAAGGCCAAGCATGGACTTTTTGGCAAACAAGGAAGAACAGGAATTTAAAGTAGAATGTCATAATTTAGAAGAGTCTTCTCTTGCAGATTAAGTGACATCTTTAGGCGCCCTAAATAACGCACGTTATATGTGCGTTTATGTAGAGCTGTCAGATCACACGTAGCTGGTGCTGCTTCTGGAAAGGGAGGAATGCTGCACATTCTCTGCAGGTGGCTGTTAAAGTCTCGTCAGCTTCCTAGACTCTGGGTTGTGTTTAGGATTCTGGCATACGGAAATGCACTTTGCTTATCCCCTTGGTGAATTAATGGGAAAACAGCCTCTTTGCTTCTGTGTTTTGCAGTTCCTAATTCATGTCTTTTCATTTTTCTATGCAATTTTATTTTTTCACTACACCAGGCATGACTAATTGTTGATTTTCACCAAATTACCGCCATCATCCACTGGTCAGCTCCTCAGAGCGCATTAACTTTTCCCCAGCAGACAGGAAGGAAAAATCAAAATTCACTCATGCTAAGAAACCATGCATTTCTCCTTATCATGGGGCATGGCTGTCAGATACCTATCTCTCTTAGAGCCATGAGTGTTCCACTGGTATTGCCAAAGGAGAGCATCTGGTCTATTGTATGAAGGAGTCTTAGTTTTGAAGAAGATATGGTTTTGGAGAAAACAAAACAAAACAGGAATCTTTTCTTCCTACTTAGTAACTCTTCATTTTCCTCACCTCCATTCTCATTTTATTTCTACTTAAGATACCATTTTCCTTCAAATGTACTTTTCTCTAACTCCAGTCTGTGCTACTTTTGTAAAATGCGATCTGAGGTTACTTCTTTTTGCTTTAATCCTTTCAGTGTCTCCCGCCTTCCTACCAGGTAGGGACCCTTCAGAGACCAGCCTTGCCTTTTTTGCTGAACCTCTCACAGCTCTCACCTTCCAGCCCTGTTCCTGCAAAGCAAAGTTTTCAGTAGATCTCAGCCACATGTGGAGAAGATTGTAAGAACAAGTTTCGTAAAACTTCCTGTGTTTGTTTTGGAGCCAAAAACTATTTACTTATTTTCCAAGAAGTATATCAGATTATATCTAGGGAAACCACCGGTGAGTTTACCAATACTGAGCAGTCTCAGAATTAACTGTTTTTCTGCTTTTACAAAAGCAGAAATGATTGCCGATGGGATGATAAAATATAAATACAACCACTTGGGTAGTGTAAATATTTTTCTAAAAACAATTTAAATTTTGCTAACAGTGATTGTTAATAATTTCATTTGTATGAAATATTTACCTTTTTTACCTATTTCTTACATTTAGTCTGCTGATATTTTAAAATCTTAAATGTTGCTATTATTCACTCCTGACTTTGTGTTCATAAACACACCCAGTGTTCACAAACACAAATCTTTTCACCTCTATCTATTTAACAAAATGAAAATGAAATTCTTTTATTTTGTTCCAAATTTTATGTGTTTTACATTTTTCTGTTGTTTTATTCTATTTGTCTGATTCCGGCGTCTTTAAGTATATGATACAAACCATTGTGTTTTATTGTCAATTTGACCATGACTCAATGGGGTACAGCTCAAGGCTACACAATGATTACCCGAGGTATTCGGGTAGAGTTGCAAGTACCTGGAAGGACCAACACATGGCTAACATGAATTGGCTAATCTGAGAACCCGTGAACTGCCAAGATCGTAACTGGGTACCTTTGCCCGTGTTCTCAGGAAATAAACTCATCTTAGGCTTTCTATATCTTACTGAAAGTACCTATTGCTCTCAGTGCAACCCTTCTTTGATCTGTCACCTGTGTCTCTGTTTATATGTCTTCTGTGCAGGCAGCCTGTCCAGAAAAGTGACCTGACTGTGGATGGGCTCATTTCCCAAGGGATCTGGAAAAGTGAAAGTCCTCCCATTCCCTGGGGAGAGTCTTTAGTTATCACCCCTGTAGCATTTGGTTCTCACCTACCTTTTGCCTATTTGATTCTTGACGGTTCTTAAATTAACCTACTCCTTTTGCAGATCTATTACTTGAAACAGTTTGCAGTGGAAAATCCTGGCCGAGACTAGATCTCCCAATATTTCTTGGCCATATCGAAGACTAGAATTAAAAAAAAGACGGCCAATGCAGCCAGCAAATAAGGTGCCTCTTCCCATAGAAGTATCTTGAATGCAGTACTGTGAGGTCACTCTCCCTTTGTTTTGGAGAGAGAGAGAGAAAAAAAGAATGAGTTATTTGGTTACACAAAACAAACATTTTTTTTCAGAAACATGTCAGTTTGGAAAAATCAGGAATGAAACATGCACCATGAGCTGTTTAAACATTGTGAAAGATTCTCTTCATTGCTAGCACAATCCCATCATGGGATGCTATTGTTTTTAGGAAACCCTTTACCCTTTGCAGCGTCTCTGGACACTAAAAATTGCTTTCTAGTAATAAATCTGTCAAAGACATTTTCACTGGTAATTTGGGTCTTACAATCTGCCAAAAAAAAACAAAAAACAAAAAAATGAGGGTAAGGGGGAAAATGACCATTACTGAAACCCCTTTGGAGGGGGCTTAGCCTAATAAGTCTTAGAGTGGTCATAGGTGATATCCACTTCACCATTCTCAACTCTGCCCTCCCTGCGGTGACAGGATGACACTCCCGTCCCTTTGCCCTGTGACTTCACAGACCCTCCAGGAGGGTATGTTAATTGCACATCCCTTGGCCTGGAGGTTGCCTCCGGTCTCGTTGATTGACTTGCTTCAGCTAATGGAAGTTTAGCAAACATAATGTGACAAAGGTTTTAGGTGAACTCCTGTGATACGTCTTGGCCTCCTGTGCTTCTGCCATTTGTCAACAGGGGAACATGCTCCCTGTCACCAGGGGTCCCAGAATGAGGAGATGCATGCACGTGGGTGAGCTAGGTCTAAATCACGGCCTAGAGCCACGTCCTGCCAATGCCAGCAGCCTCTGGCTGAGCCGCCGTGGACCACCAGGGTCATGAGCAAGGACTGACTGTTTGCTGTTGGCGGCCTCTGGGCCTCCTGGTTGTTTATCAAGCAGCATTATGCAGTAGAAAGTTGACGGGTGTGATTCTTTCTGCATGGTCATGTATTCTGTGTCTTGCAAACTTCAGTGAAACTCATGCCCAGTGAAAGGCTGATGTTGGCTGTGTTGCTGGGGACCAAGGGACAGATCCAGCCTTGAAGCGATGCTGCGTGGTGTGGGTGCAGCATCTGCCCGAGGAAGCCAAACAAAGAAAACAGGGATGAGTGGGGGAAAGTGCCGGAGGCTTCTAGAAGGGCAATTGCTGAAGGGCAATAGGCAACTATGACGTACAAAGTTGTGGGGTATGTAAGCATTTTCTAGAGATTCCCAGAAAGACTTGGGGAGAGAAACCCCATAAAAGAGTAGATTTTCTGCCATAATACACAAAGGGACATGGGCTATTGCTATTTAGGCATTAAAGGGAAGCATGACCCACCCCTGAAGGCTGACTAAGTGTGAGACACCTGGTTTACATTTATATAAATCTTTGCCCAGGACAATCCAGCCTTCTAAGCACAATGCAAAGGGGCATATCCAATCTATTAAGCATAGCGTCTCTTAACTCATTATATATAGCATATAGCAAGCCCGCCACAGTCGCTAACATTTACTGAGCTCTTTCTGTGTATTAGGCTGGACCCAAGGATTTTTCAGGTTTTAACTCTTTTACAGACTTATGAGATAAATCATTTTACTATGTCTATTTCATAACTGAGTAAATTGTGGCTTAGGAAAGTTTAGTAGCTAGATTAAAACCAGCAGCAAAAAAAGTGACTATATAGTTTATTTCTTTTTTTTTTCAACATTATCAGAGTTATTATTATTATTATTTTAATTTATTTATTTTTGGCTGTGTTGGGTCTTCGTTTCTGTGCGAGGGCTTTCTCCAGTTGTGGCGAGTGGGGGCCACTCTTCATCGCGGTGCACGGGCTTCTCACTGTCACGGCCTCTCCCGTTGTGGAGCACAGGCTCCAGACATGCAGGCTCAGTAATTGTGGCTCATGGGCTTAGTTGCTCCACGGCATGTGGGATCTTCCCAGACCAGGGCTCGAACCCCTGTCCCCTGCATTGGCAGGCAGATTCTTAACCACTGCACCACCAGGGAAGCCCAGTTTATTTCTTGCATAACAAGCCTTTGCTAGTTTTTCTTTTATTTTTGCTCCCTACATCTGTGACTCCTGAAACATTGTAGAGCCCAGTATTTGTAAAATCTTTAGATATATATATCTATATACATATGATCATATTACATGTATAAAAATTATATATGGGGCTTCCCTGGTGGCGCAGTGGTTGAGAATCTGCCTGCCAGTGCAGGGGACACGGGTTCGAGCCCTGGTCTGGGAGGATCCCACATGCCACGGAGCAGCTAGGCCCGTGAGCCACAACTACTGAGCCTGCGCGTCTGGAGCTTGTACTCCGCAACAAGAGAGGCCGCGATAGTGAGAGGCCCGCGCACCGCGATGAAGAGTGGCCCCCGCTTGCCGCGACTAGAGAAAGCCCTCGCAGAGAAACGAAGACCCAACACAGCCATAAATAAATAAATAAATAAATAAATAAATAAAATTAAAAAAATATATATATATGTACATGAATTTCAATAAAAATTGGTATATGTTTAGAAATTGCAGACAGTAGGTCATCCCATCCTTGGAGTGAGAGCTACAATTGATAGATTTTGTCTAAGGACCAAGTACAGTATCTACAAAGATATGATCCCATGAGGTGAGGACAGAAGATTTCCTTTATAGCTATTCTACTAGACACATCATCCTTTTCTTTCTATTTTTTTTCTTAGGAGAAGTATTTACTAAAAATCCACCCTAGCTGAAGCAGCTTTGCCAAGGTGAGTTATGCAAATCGTCTGTGTTGTGCACAGATACAGGAGGATTAATCACATCATCAACAAAAGTCAGTTGTTAACCCTGAGGTGCATTAAAAAAAAATGAAAATCCACAGGCCAGTGGGTGCATAGAAATGGCATTTTATCACTCACTGACCAGATAGTTGCAACTACAATCCTATCACATTAAAAAAAAAAAAAAGCGCCTTCTAAAAAAAATAATAGGTCAGCTTTGCATCTGAACAGGTATGCACAAATGAATTCTTTCCTCTTTCTTGCTTTACCTCATCAGATGCTTTTGAAGGAAAGTGAAACATAACTCAGCAGTAATTTCTCTTTTTATTAATAGTCTTAGAAACAACATAAGAAACAAATATTTCCAGAGTAATTTACAAAAATTAATGAGTAACATTTTAGTCATTAGCCGTCTCCCTAAAACAATCGCTTGAATTAGTAAAAGTAGCAAAGGGTCAGTCAGCAGTATCAATTGAAAATACAGTGTTCAATGTGCCATAGTATAGATCCGTAACAATGGTGACAGGAGATGTTCATTACTATTTGAGATAAATTAATCTCCGAATATTTCTCTACACAAGTTCACTAACAATTCAGAACACTCCACAGGACTCTTGACTTTGTATTATTTGTTTGTTTTACTGATGAAAATAGCTCTCAAAGTAGTATGCATGTGACCATATAACTTTCAATAATAGAGATGAAGTAATATCAAGCCAAAGGCAGCATTCTGATTAGTTATTGTATTCATATTTATTGCTGTGTAACAAATCACCAGGAAACTTAATGACTTAAAAGAACAAGTATTCATTAGCTCACAACACTGATGGGTCAGGAGTCTTGGGCGTGGCTTAGCTGGTAGCTGGATCCCGTGCTCAGGGTCTAATAGGCTGCGGTCAAGATGCTGGCTGGACTCAGTTCTCACTGGTAAGTTTGGTTGGGGAAGAATCTTTTTAAAATTTTTTTGTTTTTTTTTGGCCAAGCCGCATCACTTAGCGGTATCTTAGTTCCCCCACCAGGGATTGAACCCAGGGCTGTGGCAATGAGAGCACCGAGTCCTAACCACTGGACCAACAGGGAAGTCCCAGAAGTATCTGCTTCCAAACTCTTTTGGCTGTGGTAGAATTCCCTTCCTTGTGGCTGTAAGATTGGCTTTGGTAGAATTCCCTTCCTTGTGGCTATATGATTAGCTTTTTTTACCAGCTGGGGCTGGGGGTCCCCATTAAGTAAAGAGTCTGCCTGCAGTCCCTAGAGGCCACCTACAGTTCTCTGCCATGAGGACTTTTCCAACGTGGTCATTTACTTCATCAAGCCTCAGAGGAGGTCTGGCCTCAGTTGGCCAGGACATACTCTTGTGTGATGTAACCGTGTCACTGGGGTGACATCCTGTGACCTCTCTTCCATATTCCATTAGAAGTAAGTCACAACTTCTGCTCACCTTCAGGGAGGAGGGGTTACAGAAAGGTATGGACACAAGTAAGTGAGGATTACACAAAGAGGTGAACACCAGCAGGTGGGAATATGGGGTTCCCCTTTGGGTCTGTCTGCCACACGTTTATATTTGAATGTAGCTTCTCAGAAAGATGGTAGAATAGCATGAGCATACTTTACATCTATTCTAAAGTCTAATTCTGAGCGAAGGTAAATCAGGGGCTCACTATGACAAATGGATGTTAGCAGTTTACATGTAACCTGGACTGGAATATTCTACTTGAACATTGGCTAGTATGTGTGTTCATGTCAGTTGATTACATATTAAAATACCTGCATATTCAAGAAAAGATGGATAAGGCCTCTGTTTTCATAGAATTGGCTTTCCCATGATAATAACCCTTACACTTACGGGATGCTCTCATGTTCCAGGCAAAGTACTAATCACTGCAAACTTATGGGATGGAACTCTGATCTCCCAAGCCTCACTCATGACAAGGAAACTCTAGCTAAACTTGTCCTAGGCAAATCTGAGCTAGATCTGCTAGTTAGGGACAAAGCTTTATAAGAGTCATGGGGATTGCCTTAAAATTGTGGATACTTTGTTGTGTCTGTGAGGTTTATATCAGACAAGTCTAGCCTACTTGAAAGTTAAAAAAACAAAAACAGCTGATCTGTTCATATGATTTTACTCAGTACAAAAACCTATCTGACTTGTCTTTGGGGGAAAATTTTTTTTTTTTTTAAAACAGTACAGGTATTAAAGATTATTTCTCCAAAACAATTGTTGGAATATTACCCAAAAGAAAAAGCCTGGCAGACCTGATTCAAACCCAATGCAAACACTGGGTACTCTGAAAGAATTAAAATCAATTATTAAACCTCATTTTTCAGAGGAGAAAACTGAGGTATTGGGGTTAAGTATCTTTCCCAGGGTCACACAATTAGAAAATGTTGGAGCACAGATTCAAATTCAGGCAGCTGACTTTAAAGCTTATGCTATTAAACTTGACATTAAATTTTATCCATCTACGTGCAAATGTTTCTCTATCTGGAAAAAAGTCAGTTTTTCAGAAAATATTCCCTTCCATCGAAAAAGTCCTAGACACACCCAGTAGACAGTTAATCACATGGCCCTGTGGGTACTACCCATGATGATACCTGGGCCCTGTCGTATTCTAATGCAATGTGTGTGTTTATTCTGTTTGCCTCTCCTGGTGAACAGTTAATTCATTGGAGTGTGGCTGCCTTTTAAGTGTGGCATTATCCCTTGCAAATGACATCATGCGACCTGCATAGGAGGAAGTTAATCCTGATGCCTTTTAAGTTCTACCCCAAATAGTCAAGCTATGTTAATGGAAAAGTGGCCTCTCAGTTTGAGAGAGGACCATCATAGCATTTGAAACAGGCTTGTAGCCTTGGGGTTCCATACTGAGGGCATTTACTTCATCATAGTCTAAGGCCCGACGGCTTGGCCTGATCCTAATCCTTTAGAGAATAAAATTAAATGTTTTCCACTTTTCCGGTGGAGTAAGCGGAGTTTTCTTGTGCTTTCTTAACCATTGTCACACTAGTAATCCATTCTAAAATGAATTTGTTCTGGAAAAGAATGGGTCAGAGGCCTCTGTGTAGGAATACAATAGTAGAATATTTTGAAATGATTGTAAAGCAAAACAGATAATCCCATTTCCCAGCTCTTTGAAATATATATGTAAAATGTTATGTGCCTGAGGTTGAGTAAAAAGATAAATAGGTATAGTCGTTACCGAGTAATGTACCAATTATAGACAGCATTGTGTGTATATGCTCTCTATTATGCAATCAAAAAAGGAAGGAAAAGGATTATAACCATTTTAATAATTTGATTTGCTTCATTCATCTTTAGAGTTATCTCTTCATAAAATTAGATGCTGTGTTATTCCTTTCTGGAAAGAGTAAAGAGAACATTTTCACGTTAATCAATGCTGACAAGAATATTATAGTGACTAAGAGGAGAAAGGAGGTGGGTTTGGGGTGGGGGGAGAGACAAATGAAGAAGACCTGATTGAAATTATTAGTTGCCAGAAAAATATCTATTGACTTTTTGTGTTTTTAGAAGTACCTCTACTAGCTTCCAAAAATACAGCTGTTTACCATGATTGATAAGTTCCCTTGCTTTTAAGCTTATTCACATCCATTAGTTCTGCCTTTTTCCCCTGTTAAAAATCTGAAGCTGTCAGATTGAAGTAGCATGATCAGCTAATGTTCTTGCCAGATTCAAAGCATGTCCCCGGGGGTGGCAAAGTATTCTAAATCGCAAAGAAATGGCTTTTTAAATGTTGCCTGTTGACACTGGTCACTCCATTAACTCCATGGGAAAAGGTGAAATAGATAGCAGGCAATTATAGGAACTGTGTTGAACAGGACTTTGATGATCAATTTTCTCTAAATATTTCATTTTAGACCAAACAAAAGCAGATATTTGAAATTCACTATATTTTACATAGGCTTTTATTCAAAAATAGTACATAGCTACATTTTCAAAATTGGTTAAATTATTTTCTAGTTTTCACTTCAAGTTTACTGATGATTATGTATTTTGTTCCCTCTAGTATTCGATTATCATCTTGCAGACTGATTTTTTTTTTTTTATTTCCCCTGTAATAGTTTCAGTTTCCACCTTATCACGCCGAGATATATTTTGCACAAGTAAAGGGGGGAGGTGTCAGGGGGAGTAAACGATTTCTAAAATGTAAATTCCAAAAACACTGAGTAATTGGAAGTGATTGCCAGTATGGCTCTTACTGGGTACAGAACTCAGAAGCTCTTGTTATAAAAATAATAGAACAAATTACATTATTCCCTGGCTCCATCAGAATATTATGGTATAAATTAAATCAGGTTTGAAAAAACAACAAAAAACCCCCGAAGATGGCCATAATAAAAACAACAACAACAACAAAAGCCCCAGGAGAGAAGAGGGGATGTCCAGCCAGGACTACAAATATAAATATACATAAGAAGAACCAATCCATTTATTGATTTGTTAAATGTGGAAAATGATTGATGAATAATTGAATAAATGTAAGACTAGCATTTTCAAAGCCAGCTGGCCAATGGTGTCACTCCCTATACGCCACTGTCTGTCATGGTTTTCCTGCTTCTCTGTTCCTCCCTCATTGTTTTCTCGTCCTGATTCCTCCCCCCGTTCTCTGAGTCCTTACAGGTTTCTGGGCTTGGGTGATTAATTTTACCTTGGAATAGATTGGAAATGTAGAGCTGGGGTGGAGAAGGGAAAGAGTGAGGAAAAGAATGTGGGAGAAAATGGTTGATACTGAGGTTGCTGAGGCTGAGAACACAGTCACATACATGGATAGTGACTCCCAAGGATACTTTGCACTTACACTGTATTCACTATTGAATAAGCGAGCACGTCATATTGTACACGTATGTCCCTATATTAGTCCATGGAGAAAGAGAGTGGAAGAGAAATAAATACATGATTTTGTTATCAGTTACCTTGAAGAGGTTTCTCTGAGGAAGTGGCATCTCAGTAGGTTCCTAAGGAATTTATTGAAGTCAACCAGGGGACAAGAGTATTCCAAGCAGAGGGAATAGCAATGTGTGAAATCTCAGAAGCAAGATGAGCATGGCTTGTCTGAAGGAGAGAAAAAAACTGAAGGTAGAGAAAGCATTTCAGAAAGGAGGCTGGAGAGGTGATGATTGGGGTACATTTAGACCACATTAAAAATCCCTGACTGCATCCTTAAATGAGTCACTAAAAGTTTTTAATAAGAGCAACAATGTGATCAGATCTGCCTTTTAAGCCCACTCTGACCTCTGCGTGGAGAGTAGCATATAAAGAGGCTAAGACTGACGCCAGGTGACACAGAAGGAGATTGAGAGGCCCTTGTTGAAATGAGGTAATAGGGAATTTATTGGTTTCCTAGGACCGCCGTAACAGGGTACCACAAACTGGGTGACTTGAAACAACATAATGTTCAGGAGACTAGCAGTCTGAGGTCAGGGTGTCAGCAGGGCACCTCTGAAGGTGCTAGAGGAGAATCTGTTCCATACCTTTCTTTTAGCTTCTTTGCTGGTAATCCTTTGCATCCCTTGGCTTGTAGATACCTTACTCAAATCTCTGTCTCCTAAGTCACATAGTATTTTACTTGTGTCTCTTTACATTATCTTCTTCATGTGTGTCTGCCTCTGTGTCTCTCCTCCTTTTCTTATAAGGACAGAAGTCATATTGGATTAGGGCTGACCCAAATTACCTCATCTTAACTAGTTACATCTGCAAAGATTCTACTTCAAACAAGGTCACATTCACAAGTATTGGGGTTAAGACTTTAACACATCTTTGGGGGAGACATAACTTAACCTAAGAGTGGGCTTTGAAAGGAAATGACATGATGGGTAGTTGAAAGGAACCATGAAAAAGTTTTTAAGTATATTTATGGTGGTAGACTCAGCAGGACTTGGTGATTGAGTGGGATTTGAGGGATGGGGTAGAGTTACGGTTGACTTCCAAGTTTCTGACACAAATAATAGATGATGATGCCATTTGTTGAGACAGGAAATTCTATAGATCAAATAAGTGATGGGGTGAGCATGGGTTCATTTTTGACATGCCACGTCTAACTGGTCTGTGAATTTTCATGTGAAACTGTATGTTGACTTGGTGACTGAAAAATGCCCTTGGAATTCAAAATGAGAGATCTGGGCTGGAGATATAAACGTAAGAGTAATTTGTTTATAAATGATAATCAGAACTCTGAAAGTAGATAACATTCCCCAGCAAGATAATATTTAGAAGAGAAGAAATTCTAATGTCAACATTAAACATTTAAAAGGCCAAAATGGACTTTCATTTCTGGCCAAGATGGGCAAATAGGAACCAGATTTACCCTGACATATGACAAACAAGCAAACAAACAAACAAAAAACAGACAGAACATTTGAAACAATGGCTTGCAAGACATGGGATGTCAGGCAACCAAGGAGAGAAATCTTTGAAAGCCCAGAAAAAAGCAGGCAAATTGAGCCCTATAACTGCTTACTTAAAATCAGGAACACGACAAAGATAGCTGCACTCACAACTTCTATTTGACGTAGTACTGGAGAGTCCAGCCATAGCAGCAAGGTAAGAAAAATAAAGAAAAGTCATGCAGATTGGAAAGGAAGAAGTAAATTGATTTTAGCTGCAGGCAATATAATGAGCTACATAAACAACTTAATGGAATCTGTAGAAAGCTACTAGAACAAATATGTAATTTTAGCAAGGTTGCAGGATATAAGCTCAATATACAAAAATCAATTATATTTTTAAATAACAGTAATGAACAGTCTGAAGTTTAAAATAAAAATGCTACTTATAATAGCATGAAATAAAAAATACTTAATAAATCTGACAAAATATGTGAAAGGCTTATACAGTTACAGATTTAAAACATTACAGAGAAAATTGCGATTATCTTAAAAATTGCAGAAAAATACATTTTCATGGGTCAGAAAACTCAATATTTTTAAGATGTCAATTTTCCCCAAATTGAGCTATAAATTCCATGTAACTCCAGTAAGCTGTATGTAGAAATTGACAAGCTGAATTTAAAATTCTATGGAAATACAAAGGAAGTAGTATAGTCATAATAATTTTTTAAAAAGAAAAACAAAACTGGGAATAAGAACAATTTTAATACAGATATTGGCAATAAGATAGACAAATAGATCAATGGAACAATATAGAGAGTCCTAAAATAGACTTATGTGTATATGGACAATTGATTTTGGACAAAGAGGTAAAGGGAATTTGGAGGAAAAGTGTGTCATCTTTTCAACAAATGGTGCTGGAACAATTGGGTATTTATTACAAAATAATTGAACATTGATGATATCCATCACTGTATATAAAAAGTAATTCAAGGTGAATCATTGACCAAAATATAAAACCTTAAGCTATAAATCTACCAGGAGAAATAATAGGAGACTATATTTATGAATTTGAGTTAAATAAAGATTTCTCAAATGCAACACTAAAAGCATGATTCATGCAAGAATAGACTAACAAATTGGACTTCATCAAAATTTTAAAATGAATTGAAACAAAATTTTTGACTCTTCAAAAGTCATTGTAAGAGAATTAAAAGACAAACCATAGCCTACAAGAAAATATTTGCAAATGATATACCTAATGTAGGATCTGTATCTAGAATGTATAAAGAAATCTCAGAATTCAATAATAAGAAAGCAACCAATCTAATAAAAAAATGATCCAAACTTTAACAGACACTTCACCAAAGACACGTGCATGGTCGATATGCATTGAAAAATGCTCAATAGTTATTAGCCATTAGTGAAATGCAAACCAAAGCACAATGGTAGCACTACATATCTATTAAATGGCTAAAATTAAAACTACTGACCATACCAAGTATTGGTGAGAATATGGAGGAACTGGAACTACCATCTCCTGCTGGTAAGAAGGCAAAATAGTTCAGTCACTTTAGAAAACAGTTGAGCAGTTTCTTTAAAATCTAAGCATAAACCTACCATATGATTACACATTCTAAAAAACTTACATCAAAGTAAAAGTGAAGGTGCTGGCAAAGGAGATTAAGGAAAAGAGCAGAGTGATAAAGCACAAGGAGTGTGAGTTATAATAGAAGCCAAGAGTAGGGACCAGGCAACTTCTTCTAATGCTAGGTAGAGGTAAAGGACATTTAGTACTTAAAACCATTCATTGGATTCAAAGTTTACATCATGGACTAAGGCAAAAGAATTTAGTTGAACGATTAGGCATGGGACACATGAGAATAAGTTGACTGAGAAATGATAAAATAGAGATAGCAAAGACAGACCTTTTAGAGGTTTGTCTTTTAAAAGAAGAGACACCAATGATTCCTTTTGCATTTGGCAAATATTTCACTTACTCTTTTGTCTACTTTATATATTGATCATTACTTTTTTATGTAAATGACTATTTCTATGTCCTCATCCTTCTTTTATTGCCTCATTCTTGAGTGATTAGATGTGATTGGTGCTTGATTAAAATCATGTTTCCATCCATAAAAAAAAGGGAGAGAGAGAGAGAATGGGAGAGAGCACAAGAATGAGAGAGCAAGAGAGAGAGAGAGAAAGAGGTTGTTAGCTGAAGGGTAAATGATTCTGGTTATGAAGTTGGTTCAAGTCCTAGCACATTATATATTGATGAAGACAGCCAATGAAGAGAGAATAATTGAATCAATAGTTGTTTCCACTACCACAGAGGAGGGTGGGTCACAGAGGCTTGGTGGGAGGTATATGTTTTCCTCAGGGGAGGGATGGAGCAGATAGGTCTGAATACTGGGTCCTAATGGTGGGATATTAAGGGGATCTTTTTCTGGTTTTTATTTTCTCTTTGATTTAGGAGGCATGCACATCTGCTGAGATTTAAGGGGTTGAATGAAGGGTCAGAATTTTAATGAGTACAAAATATTTGAAATAGACCCTTCAGAGAGTGGGACAGGCAGTATGTATAGTGGGTTTAGACCTGGGTCACTGGAGTTACAGGGATTTGGATTCTAATCCTGCAACACTGAGCTAGTAATAGAGCCAAGCTCAGCCTCCATGTCTTCCTCTCCGTGTCTGGATGATAACAGCACATGCTTCATAGGCTTCTTGGGAGGATTAAATGAAGTGCTTCAATTTATTTCTGTCTTCACAGGGCCTGACTCTTAGAGAGTATTGAACAAATTGTGCCCATGATCATTACTATTTCTGAAGGAGACAAGAGAAAGACAGTGGTCATATTAATATCTCTCATTACTCCCTGCAAAGAAAAATCCCCAAAGAATTCAATGCCAAGAAGAAGTTCTCCCATCAGAGTCTTGTTGGAAATGAAGGTCTACCTCACCTGATTAACATGTGAAGTTCCCCCTTCAAAAAGGAAGCTGGTTTAGATGCTAACAAGTGAAAACCAAATGACAAATGCCTACCATTGACATACCTTCCTTCTTTCCTAATGACGTGCTACAACTGAGACTAAATGTAAAATTCTATGTAATACCCAAGCCAGAAATAACAAGCAACATTATATCTGCCAGTTCACATAGCACAATCTGCTATTATTCAAACACTGACTAAAAAAAAACAAAAAAATGAAAGCCTCCCAAAAGGCTAAAATCATTAATTTTCATTTAGATAAAAAAGATAAAATTTTAGTGACAGGCAATTTTAATTTTACTATTTTAATTTGTAAAATGTCGCCTGCTGAGAATTCTCATTTACTTCAATGATAAATAATACAATACATGTTATGTAATAATTTTTGTAATTGCAAGACTATTATCCCAACCTACTTTATTTTCACAAATACTTCTGGAAGAATGAGTTCATAAAGACTTCTACTAAATAAGACGTTGGAAAAGTAGGGAGATTAGAGGAACAGTTTTTATGGATTGTTTAAAGTTCAGGAAAGTAGTCTGTACTGGGTTAAATAGTGTCCTCTTAAAATTCCTGTCTGTTCCAGAACCTCAGAATGTGATTTGTTTGGAAATAGGGTCTTGCATATGCAATCAATTAAGATCAGGTCATACTGGAGTAGGGTGGGTCCTAGATCCAATATGAATGTTGTCCTTATAGAAAGAGGAGAAGAGACACAGAGACACAGAGGGAAGAAAGTCATGTGACGACAGAGGCAGAGGTTGGAGTGATGCAGCTACAAGCCAAGGATTGCCGTCCCCACTAGAGACCAGTAGACAGATATGGGGCAGATTATCCTTCAGAGCTTCCAGTGGGAACTAAGCTGCTGACATCCTTTTTTTTTTTTTAATTTTTATTGGAGTATAGTTGATTTACAATGTTATGTTAGTTTCAGGTGTACAGCAAAGTGATTCAGTTATACATATACACATATCCACTCTTTTTTTTTTTTTACATTCTTTTCCCATCTAGGTCATTACAGAGTATTGAGTAGAGTTCCCTGTGCTATACAGCAGGCTCTTTTTAGTTATCTATAGTAGTGTGTATATGTCGATTCCAATCTCCCAATTTATCCCTCCCCTGCCTTTTCCCCCCCCAGGTAACCATAACTTACTGACATCTTAATTTTGAACATCTAGCCTCCAAAACTCTAAGACAATAAATTGCTGTTGTTTAAGCCACCCAATTTGTGATAACATGCTATGGCACCCCTAGCAAACTAATACAAAATTCTAAAAGTTTTCAGTAAATGTGAAGGACCACAGACGAGTGTAATTAGGGAATTACACTTCCCTAATGTTTGTTGCTCTTTTGGTCTTTCCTCTCTCTCCATTGTGATTGGCTGAAAACTCGAAAAAAACAAAATAAATAAATACATGCAAAAGCAAAACGATATTTGTTTCAGGAGCAGCACAGAAGGGACAGGTAGGGAGACTTTGTTCTACAAGGGAAAGAAGCTCATAGCAATGATAGAGAGAGAGAAAGACCCCCTAACAGATTATTCACATCTGAATTCTTAAAACACTACACAAAGCCTAAAACGTATTTTAGCGTTCAATAAATGGTTATTGAACACGTGAATAAATCAATGAATGATAATATGGTCAATCTGTGTGACAATAAGCAACACATAAAGGAGGAGACAACGGTAGACAAAATTTGACCGAACATTGAGGATCACTCATTTCTGTCATTGAACGCATATTTGTTTGAGTTTTTGGCATCTACTACACACCAGACATGGTTCTTTGTGCTTGGGATAAAGAAAGAGCAAAGCAAAAGTCTTGCCCTCATGGAGTACACATTCTCATGATTTAGTAGGAGGAGCGTGGGGACAATCAGAGTTTGTGCCGTGCAGTATTTATAAGGATACAGTTGGGCTGGAGTGGCCAGGAATAAACAGGAGAATCAATTGGTTTAAAATATCTTTCATGCTCCCTTCCATGGAAAGAGCAGAGAAGGTCTAGTCTCTGGGTGAAGCCAACTAGAAAGTCCCTTTTTGCTTGTTTACCCCTGAAGAAAAATGTGTACTCTGTCCCTTCCTGAGCAGAAAGGAGTGACCTTTCTCTCTGGGGTTTTGTACATGTTTGTAAAGGCACGATTGGTATGGACATAAGCCTGCTTTGTTCAGTGGGGACAGCCACACAGGATACGGCTTTCCTCAATGCCAGGTGATTATTGAACATGTACCTAAGGGATGCAGCTACGCAATAGGGAAACCCCGTAGAAATTCTGTAATGAAAGTTACACACTGTGATCTCCCACTGAATCTGAAGAAAAGGTCTATTTGAAAAAATGCGTTTGTATATGATACATTTGTGTAAAAAACGACAGTCCTTTCAAATAGAAGTGCAGCTGTACCGTTAAGATGGTGTTCAGCCTAAGCTCAACTTAGAGTTGAGTTTCTAATCAGCTGCTTTGGGCGTATTATCATTGCCTAACTAGTTCGTCAGAGGTGACCAGGAAACCAATTATGTTTCATGGTATGAACTACCATTACAAACTATTAAGTAATACTGAACAGTAGAGATCTTGTGAAAATTATTTTGAATGATAGATTCTATTTCAGTTTGGGGCAAAGGCTGAAATATAAGAAGTTAAATCAATTTTAATGAATTTTGACAGGCAAAAGAATTAACGTCCAAGGCACAGAATTAATTCTGGAAATGATTCTCAAAGCTCTCTATTATTTTAAAATCCACGTGCCTATTTTAGGAATTAAAATTGTTCTGATGTTGCCAGGTATCTATCTCAAAATATGTTTTTCTGTCATATTTAATTTGTTATTACAATATTTATTAATTAATCTTTTTTAAGAACAATATTTTCTCTTAAAACACTTCATGAATACATTTTAAAGATGTTTTTAGTTTGATTTTTATATTTACACATTAGTTTATTTTTATATGAAATATAAAAATTTATTTTTATATTCATATGAGTAAAATTATTTTTATAACCACAATATTTTAAGTATGTAACTCGGAAGTAAATCACTTATCTATCTGGACTGCAGGAAGTATAACTTAGGAAAATAGGAGAAATTATAGCTGATACGACTACACTCAAACTAGGGTATCTCAGTTTTGATGGACGACTATGTCTTTGGAGGAATCAGCAGCACAAAGACTGACCCTCCGGATCCCAGGTCTGGGAGGAGTGTGGTTTTAGGTCCCATCGGTTGGAGGTCAGAGCTTTTGATGTAAATGTGTGCTTTATACCAAGTGGGCCTGACTTCCTAGAGCGAAGGCCTGGGATTAGGAGGAGAATTGGAGGAGGGAGACGACAGAAAGGAAGGTCTGCATAGTTCTTCAGCTGAACCTGGGAATATGGGCACATTTCATCCAAATGTTGCTGCTGGCTTCTCAGAAGAATTTACAGAGAACATCCTAAGCAGATTCGGATGTACTACCATGAGCCGTTGGCAGTTTGGGGATGTCGGAGCTACGCAGGGAGATAGGGCATCGGGCACCAGTTGACCAGCAGGCACCTGGCGATTCTGAGACGGTGATGACTAAAGTGGTGTCAAGGCTCAAAGGGCTTTGGTCCCCCCCAGATAGTGTAGCCGAATAAAGTGAGTTGAGAAGAAGGAAATTGGGACTGTATCTGGCCAAAGAGATCATTCTCCGTCTACAGCCGTTCGCCAGACTTAGAGAAAAAGAAAGGCCTCTTTTTATATACCCACTTCCTTTTTCACACCCACATCATAAATCACCCAGAGAGAATTGGGCCTGTTGACCTCCCCCTGGTTTTTTCTTGATACCTTATATGTAACTTAAAACTTTAAAAAAGACCTGTGTGATTCAGGACAGGTGAATGTTTCAGTGTGAGAAGGCATCATTTTCACTTTCTGTAAAAATATCACTGGATGGAAAAAAATAGATGTATATGTATGTATAACTGAATCACTTTGCTGTACACCTGAAACTAACACAACATTGTAAATCAGCTATACTTCAGTAAGAAAAAAACACTGCATGAAAATGATTATGAATATTAAAAAGATATTACTTACTATGGGAATCATGAAGCAAGCTGATTATTGTATTTTCAGAGCTCTAAATGTGATCTATTTGAAAATTCAGAACGTAGGCATTTGGAAATGTCTTTATCCTTTCAGTATTTAAAGTTGAGAAAGAAAATAAAAAGTGAGAAATTCCAGTGCCTGGATATTCCCAGGCTAATTTCTAGACAAGTGAGTTTTGATAAGTTCAAGTTTCAGATAAGAACATTTTTTTTTTCTTCTCTTGTTTTCTCTAAATGGTGAGTAAAAATGTCCCTGGGAGGGCTGGAAAAAATTAGTAATAGATTGTATTAATGTGGAGAATTATTGAGGTAAAGTTTTAGTAAATTGGCATAAGGATGAGAACCTCCAATGATTATTATTTAAGGTTGATTTAATAAAGAAAAGTGTATGTATATATGTTTGTGTGTTTCTAAAAGATTAGTGCAGAGTTGTTAGTTTTTCTTTATGGGAGATACATAAAATAAATGTGAATAATTGAAGACATTATACAGACACTTTTCCACCAAGATTCTGTAAGTGGATATTCCAATAAAAACAAAACGGATATCCTACCTTCTGCCTTAAACATAATAGACAGTATCTACAAATTTAACCTTTTTTTAAAATGAAAAATGTTTGCATTTCAGAATGTCTTAAAGGTTCATGAAATAATATTTTTCAGCTTAAATTACCCAGGTAATTTCTAAATCAATTCTTCCCTTTACTTTGCTTTTATAAATACTGCTTTTTGATTAGTATAATTTAGCCGTTGATAAATCTGAAACACTTTAACCTCCCTGCATTAGAGCGTGCCATGGAATGAAAATTTACATTTTAGTTCTCAAATGTACCAAACACAGTTTCTGTCTCTTTTCTAACTTGGTTGGGAGGACCACATAGGACATAAGTCTTTGACAAGGGGACCATTTTAGCACCAACATTACAAAAGCTCTTCTGTTCATAAGGGAAATATCTTCCCCTGAATTAAATTTAACCTCTTTAGTACCTCCATTTAGCCACCTGATAAATCCACTTGAGCTATCTTTTGGGGAGAGAGAGGTACATGGGAACAATAACACTTCCTTTTTGAACAGTTTAATAAAGCTTTGTGTGATTTCAAGATGAAAGATAATGTGTAATGCTGATAGCACCCTCCAAAGCTCTGCATTCATGGATCCAATTACTTTTTTTGTCATGGTAAAAGCCACAGTGGATATATTAAATGGGAGTGTGGCTTAAGAAATAAGGCCCAGGAGTCTGGGTATCTGGTTTCTGAGGTTGACTTAACTTCTGCTTTCTTATCTAACGGTGGGTAGGCAGCTTAACTTTTTTGCCTCAGTGTCTCCTTCCATAAAATGCCTAGCAAATATCTAAGAAATGCTTTCAAAATGACAGTGCAAATTGCCATCTAGACTCACACTGGAATTGTCCAGAAAAAAATGAGGTGAGTGTTAGCAAAGGGAAATACTATCTTCTGCTTAATTTTAGATTTATCATAACTTTTAAAAGTCACGAGATTTCTAGAAGAGGAATGACATTTTCAAAGCCTTCAAGACACTTGTAAAAGAATGCTCTTTCAACTCTTCTTTATTTCTCAGGAAAGTTTTGACTCTGGCGTTTCTCCAACTTCCTCTCCTCCCCACCTCCCCATTCCAAGTTGAAGAGAGTCATTACAGTGTTAACTTTTCCAATTCGGGAATACTTTCTTGGGGCTGATTCTTTCATATAATTTTTATAAATGGATGCATATCAGATTTCATGAATTATATTTGTATATGTGGTTACTGACTTTAGATATTCAATTCTAAAACCCTCAAATTGATTCATTTAACTATGAAATAATTGATTATAAATTTGTAGAAGAAGTATCTAACTGTATTTTATAAAATCTGAGTGGATAGAACATTGTCACGTATTGATTAATGTCTCGCCCATTGTCCTGAGACCATCTTGAGAGATGAAAGGTGGCCTGTAAGACTACACTTCTGAACTGTTAAAAGATAAACTGAGACATATTACACATTTTCAGTGTTTATTTGGGCAAATTAATTCCAATCGGGGAGCACCAAACAGGAAGTGGTTAGGAGCACTCCACCAATGGGAGCTGGGGTAGAGACCTTTAGAGAGAACAGGTGGAAGCAAAGCAAGGAAATTATTTAATTGGCTGTAGCATAAGGAGTTGCCTTATTTAGGAAAACCTAGCTGGCTGTTTGTGATTGATTGTCCTTAGGTTTTTATTTCTTAACTTGGAGACATTTACAGGTTTAGGTTTGGGTTTCTTTATGGAACTACTAAGACATTAAATCCACCTCTGTCTAATGGACTCATTGTTTAATTAATTTAACAGTAAAAATGACCATGCTCTTAAAATATACATGCTGAATATACGTTTTACTAGCAATAAGCAGTGTTCTGAGTATACATTTTTTAAAAGATGTCTAGACAACTAAAACAAGTTCTTTCTATATGATGCCTTGTGTGGTTTAAGTATTTTTGGAAAGACTATTGTGAATCATCACATGGACTGTTGTCTCAGTGAATCAAAGATACAGATGTTAAGTATTTGGCAACAACAAATTTATTCAGTATTTCTAAATTCTTTTCATTATTTCTAGTGAATTAAATAAGTTACCATGAAATATTTAATACAGGCAAGTTAAATATAAATATTTTAAAATTAGATTATCTGTTTTAGAATTGAGAATTGTGACTTGGACTCTTCTCGTCAAGTAAATTTCTAGCATATGAATGATTTTCACAGGATTGTATCTACAATGTGTTCTTGCCTAATTCCTTGTTCCAGAGGAAATTCTGGTACGAAAATTGGAGAAATTAGCTTCATTTTGGAGATGTGAGAATTTATTTAATTCATTTTCCTGTAGTGCAAAGATTAGGTAGCTCTGATTAGAACTCTAGACTGAGAATGAGGAGAAATAACCTCTTACAGGACTCATCTTAATTTAACTTTGATTCAAACCAATAAACTATAGCCTCACTCCTTCGTAGACAGATTATAGCTCATCAGTATGACTAAAAAATCACTGTGGAATTGCTCTGCAATAGTTCTGTCACTGTCCCTATAAATATAGTTTCACTGAGTGACTCTTCCATTTTCTAGCTGCTCAGCTATACTTTACTGTGGCAAACTAAAGGGCCTCAGGAATACTGTAAATGACAAATTAAAATAGCCACAGATAAAACATGAAATGTCAACACTAAATTATCAGTAGTTAAAAGAAGAAAAACAAAAGTGGATCACTGAATTTCTGAACTATTTTTAAAAATCTTATTTTGCCATTGATTCTAGCTTACTCTCTTTTTTATACAAGTCTAGAAAGATAAAATGAAATTATTTAAACTTTGCTTATAGTCTACGATGACTAACTTAGAGAAAATTAAAAAAAAAAAAAAAATGTAGGCAAAAAACAACCCCTATTGGCCAAATAAGAAATTATTAAACAGCAGCCATAAGGGAGAAGGGAAAGATAGAATCAGATATTGCAGCTGGGCAGAGTTTGAGTATAAGATAGTCAAATTGTTGAAAAGAATCTGAAAAAAATGTTTTAAGTATTTTCTATTAAAACAAAGAAAAAAAACACTAGAGTAGGCAGTCTGAAATTCATACTTTTCCTTTTTCATATTACCATTATGATACTTGTTTTCTACTTATTTTCCTCTTTCTCTATAGCTTTGTTGCTCTCAGAGTGTAATCCAGCATTAAAATCACCCAGGGTGCTTGATAAAGTTGATTATTTTATAGATCATCCAAATTTACTGCTGGTATAGGGCCTGGCAATCTGCAAATTTAACACAGTTTCCAAGTAGTTCTTCAAAGGAATAAACTTTAAGAACAAGGACTAGAAAGAGTCTGTGTGATGAGAAACTATGAAGAAATCAATGAATACCTTCTTTTTTAAATTAAGACTTTTTTTGATTATTTTGTTTTGGTTTTTTAAGAGCAGTTTTAGGCTCTCAGCAAAATCAAAGGGAAGGTAGAGAGATTTCCCATGTATCTTCTGCTACCACACATGTATGTCTTCTCCCATTATCAACATAACACACCAGAATGGTACATTTTTTTTACCAAGGATGAACCTACATAGACACCTCAAAATCACCCTAAGTCCATAGTTTATTTTAAAGTTCAGTCTTGGTAATGTGCATTTTATGGGTTTGGACAAGTGTATAATGCCATGTATCCATCATTATACTAGCACACAGAGTATCTTCACTCTCCTGAAACTGCTCTGTGCTCTACCTGTTTGTCTCTCCTAGTTAGTTCCCAACCTCTGACAAGCACTAATCTTTTTATTACCTACATAGTTTTGCCTTTTCCAGAATGTCACATAGTTGGAATCATACAGTGTGTAGTCCTTTCGGATTGGCTTCTTTTACTTAGTAATATACATTGAAGGTGCATCCGTACCTTTTCATGGTTTGATAGTCTTTTTTTTTTTTTTTAAACAGTGGTTTTTTGTTTTTGTTTTTTTAATTAATTTATTTATTTTTGGCTGTCTTGGGTCTTCGCTTCTGTGTGAGGGCTTTCTCTAGTTGCGGCAAGCGGGGGCCGCTCTTCATCGCGGTGCGTGGGCCTCTCACTATCGCGGCCTTTCCTGTTGCAGAGCACAGGCTCCAGACGCGCCGGCTCAGTAGTTGAGGCTCATGGGCCTAGTTGCTCTGCAGCATGTGGGATCTTCCCAGACCAGGGCTCGAACCCATGTTCCCTGCATTGGCAGGCGGATTCCCAACCACTGCGCCACCAGGGAAGCCCGATAGTCTTTTTTTTTTAAGCGCTGAATAATATTCCATTTTCTGGATGTACCGATTTATTTATTCTTTCACCTATTGATGGACATCTTGGTTGCTTCCAAGTTTTTGCAATTATGAATAAAGCTGCTATAAACACCCACGTGCAGGTTTTTGTGTGGACATAAGTTTTCACCTCCTTTGGGTAAATACCAAGAAGCATGGTTGGTAGATTGTATGGTAAGAGTGTGTTTAGTTTTCTAAGAAACTGACAAATGGTCCTTCAAAGAGGCTGCACTGTTTTGTATTCCCACTAGGAATGAATTAAGAGTTTCTGTTGCTCCACAACCTCACCAGCATTTGTTGTCAGTGCTCCAGATTTTTGCCGTTCTGATAGGTGTGTAGTGGTAGCTTGTAGTTTCAATTTGCATTTCCCTGACGTGGAGCATCTTTCATATGCTTATTTGACATCTGTATCTCTTCTTTGTTGAGGTGTCTGGGTCTTTGGCCTCCTTTTTTAATTAGGTCTTTGCTTCCTTACTGTTGAGTTTTAGAACTTCTTTCTATATTTTAGGTAATAGTCCTTTAACAGATAGATAGGTCTTTTAGAAATATTCTCTCCTAACCTGTACCTTGTTTTCTCATTTTCTTGACATTTTCTTTTAGAGAGCAAGGCATTTTTAATTTTAATTAAATCCAGCGTATCAATTTTTTCTTTCATGGATTGTGTGTGTCTTTGGTGTTGTAGCTAAAAAAAAAAAAAAAAATCACCATACTCACGGCCATATAGGTTTTCTCCTGTGTTATCTTCTAGTAGTTTTAAAATGTTGTGTTTTACATTTAGGTGTGTGATCTATTTTTAGTTAATTTTTGTAAAGGATGTAAGGTTTGTGTCTAGATTCATTTTCTTGCATATAGATTCCAACACCATTTAGACTCTCTTCTCCATTGTATTGCCTTTGCTCCTTTGTCAGCTATCAGCTGACTACATACATACATGGGTATATTCCTGGGCTCTGTAGTCTGTTCCATTCCTTATTTGTCTATTCTTTCATCAGTAATACTCTGTCTTGATTATTGTAGCTTTATAATGTCTTGATGTAGGGTGTTATCAGTCCTCCAACTTTGTTCTCCTCCTTCAGTATTTTTTTGGCTCTTCCGGGTCTTTTTCCTCTCCATATAAACTGTAGAATCAATTTTTCAATATCCGTAAAATAACTTACTGGGGTTTTGATTGGGATTGCATTGAATCTATAGACCAAGTTGGGAGAACTGACATCTCGACAATATTGAGTCTTCCTACCCATGATTATGGGCTATCTCTCCATGTATTTTGTTTTTCTTTGATTTTATTCATCATAGTTTTGTAAATACTTATTTTAAACAGAGTTTTAAAAAAATAGGGAAATAAAGAACTTTTGAGCTAGAAGGTGATTAAAAATTGAGTTTATTCTGATTTTAAAAAATCCTGAGAGGTTGTTTTCATAAAGTCCACTATAAGCAGTTAGTTTTCTTATGCTTCAAAGTTTAAAATGAAGTAGATTTATTCTCTGCTCAGGGCTGGTGTGAAGAGTAAGTGATTCAAATACATAATCATCTCTATAAATATTTCCGTGGCATTTGAAAATAAATGTCTGGATGACCTTCCTTCTTCCTTCCTTCCCCCCTCCCTCCCTCCCACCCTCCCTTCCTTCTTTCCTTCCTTCCTCCCTCCCTTCCTTCCATCCTTCTTTAATACTCCTTTCCTGCAACACTACTTAAAATGACAAATATGGATATTAGCTATATCATCTTTTAACATACATGACGTTTTAGTGATTATGCAGAGATTATAGGAATTCTGTAGTTTACCTAATTTTGCAGAAGGTTTTGGTTAGAATAAAATTTCTACAAATAAAGACCTTAATCAATGCAGTGTGTTGCTTGAAATCGCCTTTTTGGAGGGGATATTTGGTAATTTGGGTAGAAATAATTCCTTTAATTTTGACGCATAAAGGAAATGAGGTATGATGTTGTATGTAGGTATGAATAAAAAAAAATTTGAAATGGACTGAAAAGCTTAGTTAATGACCTCTGCAGCACAATCCTCCAAGATGTCTCTGCCTTTCACAGTTTTTGAGCTATCTTATAACTTCGTAAATCTTAAGAACATAATATTAATGCAAATAAGTTTCTTTTAAAATTGCAAAGTTACTGTGTCCAGTGAAATGCTATTGATTACTGCCCTGTGAATAGACCTGTTTTACCTAAAATGTAACTTTAAATTCCCCTTTGAAATGGTTGTAACATCTTATTGTTTGTCCTGTTAATTAACGATTTAAGCGAATTGTTTGCTATGTGTTCATTTTACATCTGTATGAACTTACGATTAAACGTTTTTAATACATTATCGGTTATCATTAATTTAGCTTCTAGACAATAAGCACTCCCTTCTTTACTTTCTAGTAAGTGGCAAAAACTTATTTGAAATTCTGCCCCATTGGCTTGTCTTTCATAATAAAGCATGAACACTTCCTAGAAGTCTGCTTGAAAATACCCTATCAAATCTGTTCTGATATCCTTGTTGCCCCAGGACTGGCACCTACTTCAAACTCTATACCATGTTTTCCAGACTAACATCCTTCACCTTGGTAAATACGAAGTCCACTTGCCACACATCTGATAAGGCCACTCTTACTCTCGATGCATTTGCTCTAATTCACTTATCAAACAGTAATTTTATAGTAGGAGGGGTTCTGGTTGGTTTTGCATGTTTGTACTGCTTTCTTATCTTCATATAGGTAGTATTTCTTAACGAATTCTGCTTTAACAAGTCTAGCCTTTATAATTCATAAACATCTAATAAGTCATATAGTCAATATTAATGAATGTGCCGTTTGGTATTTTGTTGGTTGATTTAGAAATGAGAACAATAAGAATGCATGAAATTAAAAGCATCTTTTATTTATTAGTCATGGTGATTTAAAAAAAGGAAGGAAACTGAGATGAATTACCAGAATTCCAGAATTTCCAGCGGTTGAAATTTATTTATAAAAGCAAATAATAAGAGATCATCCAAGAAACAGAAAACTTAAAAATAATTTTCAATATGAGATAAAAGGGACATGGAGAGATTTTCTTTGCATTCATCAGAAACTGGGAAAACACAACTGTCAGAAGATTAAATGTTAACTTCTGAATGTTTAGAAATAGGATGAAAATAAATTAGGTAGTGACAGAAAATTTTCCTCAACTGGTTCCCCTGTACATCACAAAAAACAGCTTGATATTTCTTTTTTTTTTTTTTTTTCTTTACAAATTTAGGGCTTTCTTTTTTGAAAGCTATCACAGAGAAAGAAGGAATGTTACCTAAAAGTCAATTGAATCTACTTTATTTTTGAGTAGTGAAACCATAATTGGAAAGTAATTTATAACCTTGAGTTTGTAAAATCTGTTACTTTTCACTTACTGTCAACATTAGAACATAAGGCCCTAATAAAATATGACGTCAAAGAATGAGTTTTGCTGCAGGGAGTTTGTAAGATAAAGTAGAGAATCATGGCCAGGGCACACAGCAGGGTGCACCTAGGAAGTTAAGACTGGGTGAGTGATAAGAGAACTTCAAAGACAACTCTGCCTTTCAGTATTTTGGCTTCAGGATTCTGTCTAGCACTAACTTAATTGAACTATATGGTATAGTTCTTAAATATGTAACAAAGGATGATAAATCTCTCCTACCTGTAGAAAATTGAGATGCTTTACCTACTTCTTTCTATAGATACTGAAGTGTATTGACTTTGGTGCCTTCCCTAATTTTACACTTCTTTTTTAAAGTGAGCCTTGATCGGATGAAAATATACATTTGGAAAAAAATTCCTTCGTTATCCCAACGTTCTTTATTCATGAATTTGTGTAGTGATGGAGATTAGCATGAAAGAGGTATTTATTCCAAGATCTCGCTTCCTTTCATGTCTGGCTTCACTCTGTTTATTCACAATTATTTTCATAATATTTTATTGTGATGCCATAAACTAGGGACAAGTCTCTGGAGGGAATAGTGTTCCAAGGCACGGCCGTCATTAGAAGACAATAAGCTTGTTTTCATTCCAACAGTCTTAGCTTTGCTAAAGGCTAAGTGGAAGAAATTAACGTACTGCATGCCTTACAAAGGAAATTGTGTCTAATTATTTTGCTTCTCAAATTATCCCCTGAGGCATTGATTGGGCTATAAATATGTTTTATTTCAGTTACCCTCAGCTAACATTTATAATTTTTTAGGATTGTTAAAGATAGTCTATTAATTGAAATAAGATTATTCTACTAAATAAAAGTAAATAAAATTACTTGGGGAGCCAGGATATTCGAGTAACCATTCATTTCTGGTCAGAAATTAAAAGTAGGCGGAGCCAACTCTCAAAGCAACATTGAAAACGTAGCCATCTAATATGGATTGTCTGCACTTTTCAGAAAAATAAAATTCAATTTAGAAAAATCTTAAGAAAATCTGTGTGCTGATTATGCTATCACAGGCTGTGGTAGGGCAGAGTAATAGCCCCCCAAAGATGGCGAGTTCTGAGTCTCTGTAACCTGTGGATATATTACCTCCTACAACATAAGGGGTTTTGCAGGTGTGATTAAAGCTAAGGGCCTTGAGGCGGGAAGAGTAGGCCGGTTTATCCAGGTGAGGCCAATCTAATCTAGTCTTTAAAGGCAGAGAACTCTTCTCACCTGTGGTAAGAGAGGCAAGATGGTGGGAGGTTGGTGAGGGACTCAACGCGGTTGACTTTCAGGATGGAGGAAGGGGCTGGGAGCCCTAAGAAGCTGGGAAAGTAAGTGAACAAATTCTCTCCAAGAGCCTCCGGGAGGAACAAGCCCTGCCGACACCTTCATTTCAGTCGGTGAGCCCTATGTCGAAATTCTGATATATAGCACTGTGATATAATGAATATGTGGTTTTTTTAAACTGTTAAATTTATGATAGTTTGCTCTGGCAGTGATAGAAAATTAACACAAGGCCTTATCTTGGCATATAATATTTTAAGTTAACTGTGAGAGTTTAGAAAAGCTCTGTGAAGCAGCTATAGTTAACTTGTATCTTTTGAAAACATTTTAACTGTCCAGGGATTTAACCAAATTAAACTTGGACAGATAATTAAATGAGGAACTGTAGACCTAGGATTGGGTTTGTGCATGAAGGTATTTACCAGGTGCTCTTTTCGAGATTTTCGGTGAAAGCAAAATCGCTACCTTAAGTTGCTTAAAGCCTCTGCTTTTAAGGACTCAGGTGGTTAGTTTGGCCCTGCCTGGATAATCCAGGTTACTCTCCCCACCTCAAGATTCTTAACAACAATCACACCTGCAAAATCCCTTTTGCTACGTAAGGTAATATTTCACAAACGGAGCGTGAGATTGAGTGAAAGGATTTAATTTTTGGCTTTTCATGGAGAGATATTTGTTTATAAACTTTGAAGAAGCTTCTATATGTTTCACAAGGTGCATTTCCTGAATTATAAGTGTTGAATGGTTATTAACACTCCAGCAACCGAAAGTTATATTTTAATTAGAAAAATTGGAGTCTGTATCTTGCAAATTAATTGAAGTCGCTCTACTTTTGAAAATGTCAGAAGTATTATACAGTTTTACCACAGTTTAATCTAATTTCTTCAAGAATCTAAATATAAAGATTAAAAGTAACACAGCAAGGGAGTTTAAAGAGTTTTTAGATTTTCCCAGAAGACTATGGCTTTGGAAATCTATGAAATACTTTACTCAATTTACATTTGAATTAAAAGTTAAAGAAAATACTTGTAATGTGCAGATTACTTGATGTCCTGCAAAAGGGAATAAAAATAGAAAACATTGATCACATACATAATATGTATCAGGTATGTCCCATATAATATTTCTAATCTTCTTAACAAATCCAGCCAGGTAAGTATTACCTTTCCTGTTTTTTACAGATGAGAATATTGAGGCTCACATTTAGTTACAACTGGTGCAATCATGTAGAGTTGGGAAATGACAGGAGAATTCGCTGCAGGTTCTACTGACTCCCAGACTTTTGCTTTTAAAAAATCTCTAACCTAGTGCCTCTCCCTTCTAACTGAAAAATAAGCACAAAGATAACCCCCATGTCTACACGGTGCTAAACAAATCCCTGTGAACGATTAGTACAGGCAGGCAGAGTGGGAGTTTATACATTGGAACTCCAACTGCCTGCTGTGGATTAAAGAGGGTCACGTACTCTTTGATGCTCCTCCCAGGGAGAGTTGAGGGGCTAGGTTTCCTCCCCTTGATCATGGGTGATCCTTGGGCAGGTTCTGTTTTGATTAATAGACTATGGCAGAAGTGAGGCTGCATCAGATACTGGGCCTAGGCTACCAGCTCTGGCAGCTTCTACACCTTGTCTCCTGGGACACTGGCTCTGGAGCCATGAGCTTCGGTGGGAGACGTCTGATTACACTGAGGCCGCCATGCTGTGAGGAACCCCAAGCTAACCTCATAAAGATGCGCAAGGGAGAGCGGAGGGGAGAAGCCCAGCAGCCATGCAGTTTTCCAGGCATTTGTGTCCTCCCAGCTAAGTTGCACACTGTGAACAGAAATGAACCTTCCCTGTTACACCTGGTCCAGATTCCTGACCCTCAGAATCATGAAATATAATAACTACCATTAACTTTAAGCCACCTGATTTGGGCACAGTTTGTTATGCAGCAAAAGGTAATCAGAATACTGACTACGTAATAGTTGATAATTTTACCCGATGTCAATATATAATAATCACACACACGTTATATAATTCACGCTACTTTCTGGTTTTCTAGTAAATTTTAAAAGGAAATGTTGTCCATGGCTTCATCTTCTACTCTTCATTCAAACGGATATTCATTCAAATGTCAGTGTTCTTATTACTTGGCATCTATTGAGCCAAACATTGGTCACTAAGGAATCGTCAGGCAATTCATTGTTTTCATTTTCATCCCAATGACTTGCAGTTGCAGACACACATTTTAGGATGAATTTAGGCATACCAGCTGTCAGCTTGGTGAAAATAATGTAGTGTTTGATATATCCAAAATCCTTCCTGAATTGGGAAACTGACTCAAGATTGGTATTGCTGTGGTTAATCCCTTTGTAAATGGTAAAATATTAAATGAGTATTAGCCATTTTCAATTAAAGCTGTTTGGTTATTTTATTGAGTCCCTACATGTAGGCATTCAAGACTGCAGTGATGTGTCTGGTCCAGGTTTCTAGATTTTTAATGTGGTAGCTTGCCATACCTGATGCCAATTTTTAGGATATAAATCTGTGAGAAATAAGGAAAACTCAGGAATGATTAAGCCTACAGAATTTGTAAGCAGGGGAGGTTGTTTGCAGAGTGGACAAGTTTATATTGTTCACAACTTAGAATTTAGTAGGAATTTCAGACATAGCAGGGGCACATCTGTGCAGGGTTCCAGAAAAGTCTTTGTTGAGAAGGAGCTAGTCACACAAAGCACCAGTGATTCATTTGCTCCATAAATATATATATTTAGCCCCTGTTATTAGCCAGCTATTGTATTGATACTAGATTACCAGAGGGGTTTTTTAACACCACTAAAACACCATGAATTGTGTTAGAAATTCAGGACATAGGTCCATTCCCAATATACTGAATTGAAATCTCATGCATGTGGTCCAGAGATTAGCTTAAAACTCACCAAAAGTAATTTTTGGGCATAGCCAGAATGACAGAAAAGATGCCTGAATGCTCTCTTGAACTTGACTTAACTAGAAAATGAGAAACAATTAAAAGGAAGTAAATATTATAAGGTTGTATTGGCTTTGAAATGAATAAGGGATTGGAGAGAACAGAAAGTGAATTACAAAAGACAATTAAGAAACTCATTGATTTATATTAAAACTCATTGATTTATATTACAAGTTACAGAGGACCAAACTCGAGAAATCAGAAAAAAATAGTGGAATTTTTTCCACTGTGAAATTAGAAAAAATAAAAATAAACAAAAGACTTAAGAGCCAGGAATAAGAAAGAATCAACAGTAACCCTGAGATTTTCAATTTCATGTCTGATATGAAGATGGTGATGTTTGGAAATATAACCAAACCATAAATATTAGGAGAAGGAGGTTGGATTTGTTTTCGGACATTGTAAATTTGTAATTCTTGCTGTAGTTGCATACTTTTCCTTTGTCCAAAGTTTTGAGGCAAGCAAAAATAATAAAACATAATTTCATGCCAGAGACTAAGCTAGAAAAAATTTCTCATGTCCAACATAATTTTAAGCCTCCCATGTTATTCAAAATACATAGACTGTAAATTGGAATTTCCAAATTAGATCCACCTTCTTATTACAGATAAAGATGAAAAGGAAACCAGGCTTTGTCTTTTTCAGAATCATTTTTAGAACTTGCATGATGAGGAATATTCTTCCAAAACAAAGTCATTTAACATCAAATTCCAATTAAAAAGTAAACTGGACTAAATGTATTCGTGTATTAGCTTGACCTAAGTCTGGGAACTGGGCCAAACTTTTCAAATCATAGTATCACTATTTACAAAAAAAAAGGAAGTGTTAACTAACATTATTAAATAAAAGCACATATACACACACATAACAGGAACCAAAATAAATGCTAATGTTAATGAATGTTGAATATGTGTATATATATATACACAGTGAAGATAAAATAGACTCTTGAACAGTGCTGGAAATAGTAGCAATGCCAGGGGAAAATTTATACAGTCTCCTTGGCTGTAGGGTACACATTTATAGTGTTATACAAATATACAAAAGAGTCACTTCCACAGTTGCCTAAAACAAAATTGAAATCTAACATTTTGCATTTAAAGTTCTTTCCATGTCTCCATTTCTTGATGAATGGCAGTTCATGAAACTTAGGTGTCTGCAAAAATAAATCTAGTATAAATGATACCTTGGTCTGTGAAATACAAACTTTTTGTGTTTATTTAAAGAAAAAAGTTACATCTGTTCATAAAGTTGGTTTTTTTTTTCATAATCCCACTTTTATCTTTGAATGGATATGAAATAAATGAAATTCCTCCTTTCCTTCTCTTCTGCCTCTTTAGCCCCTAGCTCTGTAGCCATCATCAAGAGATCATTTTATATTCTTTCAGACTTTATTCTTTTTAAAATTTTTAAATTTAATTTTAATTTTTTTAATTGAAATATAGTTGATTTACAATGTTTTAGTTTCAGGTGTATAGCACAGTGATTCAGATATGTATATATATATATATATATATATATTTTTTTTTTTTTTTTTTTTCCCTTCAGATTCTTTTCCCTTATAGGTTATTACAAAATATTGAGTATAGTTCCCTGTGCTGTACAGTAGGTCCTTGTTCTTTATCTGTTTTATATATAGTAGTGTGTATATGTTAATCCCAAACTCTATTCTATGCTTATTAGGAATATAGATTTTTGTTGTTTTTCCCCAAATAAAAATGATTTTGCAATGCACTTTTTTGTTTTACTTACAATGAATATTTTTCCAAGTCAGTGCATATGAATCTATAACTTTCTTTTTCATTGCTCTATGAATTTCCTTTAAGATATATTCTATAATTGATTTAACCACTTTTATATTAATTGAGAGTTCTCCCCCAATTTTTGGCTAGTAAACTACACTTCAATGAGCATCCCTGGACATATTCTTTTGTTTGTAAATAAGCTAGTATTTCTGTAGGACAGACCCCTTGAAGTAAAATTTCTAGTGAAACTCCTGGGTCAAAGGTCATACATATTTTAATTGTGATAGGTAATGTCAGTTTGACTTTAAAAAAAGCTATATTCACTCCCATCAATACCATTGTGAGAGTGCCCATTTTCCCTCACAAAAGGTGCATGTTATCAATCTCTTGAAATGTTGCCAAGCAAGTGGGTGAATAAGATACCTTGTTACTGTTTAACAGAAAGTTGATATTTTGTATTCATCATGGACCCTGTTTTAAGTCCTGTTTTATTTGCTACATTCCATTTGGTCCAGGGCAGAGATTTTCATTTTGCTTGGATTCAATAGGAAGGCAAATTACACTTTGTGCTTAACAGAGTTTTCCTAATCAGACTAGAGTTTCCGGCCACCTATCTAGACAAATATCCCACTTTTCTATCTGAAATATTTGATCTCTCTTGCCCTGTCATAGGGTTTTGTGTGTGTGTGAGACGATCACCTCTGTGTGGGCTCCTGATTTTCCTAGTGACTTTGAAGCATAGTAACTTGGCTGAAATGTTGATGAGCCCAGACATCAAGGAGGTGATGATGACAGAAAAGGATAATTGAGAAGTACTGCCCTGGGGAAGAAATAGTTTGTGTCTGGGAGAGAAGGGCTTGACCACTCTTTCTCAAATGACATTTCTTTTTGAAAGACAGTGTTAAGCGTGTGCAATTCCAGAGACAACTAGGTTGTTGCAGAAATATCTACCACAGCATGCTTCAACTTGTTTTCTTTAAAGGTTAAAAAAATAGAAAAATGTGCATCTCTTGAAGAGATTTCCAAACCATCGTTGTGAACAGTAATCCAATAGTTCAGTTTAAAAATTAAGAGGATTTTAAATAAGAAGCAATTATATCAGGCAGAAAGCGAACATAAATGCCAGCAGTCAAAAAAACCTGTGAAAAGATATGATTAAAACTGAAATTTTTAAAATATGTTTAACTGTAGTTCTTGACTTTTAAAGTCCACAGACATTTTCCCTTGAGAAAAGAATAAGAAATGTTAAAATGTTGAAGAAGGGCATAAGAACACTTCAAAAAGAAACAAATTAAGAAAATATTAATATTGCGTTACCAACTCCAAAGCCAAACAGGAAACACTTCTCAACACGATTGGAAGTTAGTTTGAGGGAGAAGAAAACAACAATAATAACAATATAATAATAATAATAATAATAATAATTTTTATAATTTGTATTTTGGGGCCACTGTTATCTGTCAATCAACTAATACATGATAGTAGATTCACTCTTATTTATTATAAAAGAAAGTTTGTATCCTTTCATTTTAGGGAAAGGTTTTAACAAAATTGTCTGATTGTACGTTGGAAATGCTTCAAGAGCAATTCAAGCCATGATTCACTGAAAATACTCAGGACCCTTTAACTTCTACCTGTCCGTTTCTTAGAGGCCCTGTCGACTTGGTCTCTGCTCAGAAGCTGTGCTTATCCTAAAGTGGAGAAATATTTTAAAAAACAAATTCAATATTACTAATTCAAATATTATCTGTCTCTGAAAGTAATGAATGATATATATTGTGTTAAATGCTTGTCTATTCTTAGGGGAAGTCTCTCGCTGTGCAGATGAGGTATTTATTTTATATTGATATATATATGTATATATATATATATATATATATATATAGATAGATAGATTTACTCTTTCCTTTCAATGACTGTATAGTATTTCCATGTGTAAATTACTCTCAGTGGTTATTTAATGTTTACATTTTTCCCCCAAGACAAGGAATGCCTTAATGAGCATTAGCCATATTTCTATTTACTGGTCCATGTATCAATCTACCATATTCTCTACCCACAGATATATTACAGACTACTGCAAGATGAGTCTTTAAAATTAGGTTGCTGAGTCATACTCCATATTAAAAACATAGGATAGCATTTCCAAATGCTATGCAAGTACTATGAAAATCATTTGCATCAATTTATATTCTCGTTACTTCTTTACTACAACTATTGCCTCATAAACTCAATGGCACTCAACAAAATAATTTTTATTTTTTAACTTAATTTTTGTCAAAAAGAGCACTTTAGCATTTTTTTTAATGTTGGCATTCCTAGTATGCTTTGTGGTATATAGTTAGTACTTAAACAATATTCGTTGCATGAAAAAATAAACATTGGCTATTTTGGAGGGTTTTTTTAACAAGAAAAAACACACTGATAAAAGAGACATTTGAACATTTTGTGCAGTATAAACAGACATATTAATGGAGTTTTTTTTTTTTGGTATTTGTAAAATTTTTACAAATAATTTCATTATTAATGAAATGATTACATAATAATCATTTAAAAGGATCATATTGAAATGGGCAAATAGATTCCTCTCAATCATATTATTCAAAATTTTTTCAGTGTAATAATAGATGTTATTTATTGTAAAGTGATTTAGAGTGAACTGTAAAAGTTCCAGAGAGATTAGATAGTAATTGCCACATTAAAAAAATGTATCACATGTTAAACTAATATACATGGTTCAGGATTATATCAACCAACAGTTCATTAAATTTGCTGTTTACTGTCAATCTTTTTTTCTTTTTTAATAATGAAGGCTGCCTAAATTTCATTGGTTCTTTCCATGTACTAATTTGTATATCTATATTAATATTTGGTTATTTGATTTAAAGTTTCAAATATTCTCTGGCTAATTTTAAATAAACTAAAAATTCGTTCTTAGTCCTCTGTATGAACAGCCAGGTTGACGGGGGAAACACTGTCTGGAGTTACAAGCCAATATGGTTGTTTAATACCCTTTTCTTCATGAGCACATAAAGGAAAATTTTATAAATAGCCTTTTTAATGCAATGGTTCTCTTAAACTCACACCAGTAGTAATTCTGCACAGAAATATGACAGCCAAATGTGTGGAAATAAATTCCATTTGTGTATAAAATATCTACGATAAGAAAAATTATACTTGTAAAATTTAAAGCTAGCTAAGGATTCATTGAAAAATTTTCGTATACCAACTCTCCAAATCTGGTTTTAAAGAGACTGTAACATAATTCCAGGAATAAAGGCCTTCTGGAATTGGGATTTATGGAAAAGAGATTATGGCCCCATAAGGTTCGAGAAATGCAAAGGGCCTGAAAGATCATCTAGGAGAAGGTACTTTTCTTTCCTTGCTAAAGATTAAATGGGTGTTCTGAAAACACTGCTTTCTGGGAGCATACATTTCTTCTCTTGGTGCTGGATTTTGTATTGATTAATAGCTACCATTTTTTTCCCCCTTTGTAAAGGTAACTTTTAGGGATAAAAAATCTCTGTTCTGCTCACATTAAAATCCCCTATTGACTTTGGGAGGTAAACATTGATTTTTGATGGGAGGGTGCAACTTATTGAAGAAAGGACTTGAACCCCTGGTGAGAAGATACTTCTGGGATATACTTAGTTATCTAAACAGAATCAGTCTAAAGAATCATATGCCTTTAGATTTTTATATTGATAGTTTCAGTAGGACACTTTGAGAGAAAACATTTCTTTCAACTTTGAAAAGGATCTTTTTTAAAAAACATGACTCTTTATGTTTGTTCATTCTTTTGAAATATATCAGTACAGGAAGAGAAACTGAACAGCGTGCTGGGCATAGGGTTTTTGACCACTTTAGACTGTCAGATAGTGTCTCAAAAATGCTCTGGAAAGTCTGTCAAGGTTTTAGAAAGTAATCCAGTAACGGCTGAGGATGTGTAAGTCTGAATCATCTTATGTGCTGTTCTGTGTCTTTTGTGGGGGGAAAGTCGTAGCTGAATGTGATGGAGACTGGGTGGTGCAGGCTTTTAACGCTCTCAACATTTTCCAACTCGCATGTCAGGACAAAACTGTAATAACAAAGCTCACGGCAGCTGCCTAGGCTGTGTTTGGTTGTAACTCAAACGAGAACATTCATCAAGTCTCTGCCCTTCATGAATGCACACGCATGCACGTTTTCAAATATAACGTCGAAAGACATTTCAAGATTTGGATGGAATCCTTCAGACTTAAAATTAATCCAAAAGAGCAATGCTTTGAAACTTTACCAAGGATTAAACAAACGGCAAGGTCTTGTCCATTTAAATGTGTATGTCTTCAGGTCTGTCAGATCTTACAGAACTGTATTTTTGATATAAAACCAGCAGGCTAAATTTAACCTATACGAGGTCATGCAGACCCCTGACTAATCTCTTTTACTGGTTTGTCCTAAAATCTAAAGTAAAAAATAATTTTGCAATTTTATTTATTGCATAGTATTTGAATAATAAAAAACCCAATGTTTCTTTAATATGTTACATTCTTCTGCAGACCTTCATGTATACTCAATAGCTAATGTGACGTTTATAGTTAAGTAAGTTAATTTTTGTAGTTTTGTTTAAGTGACTTATTTAGGATTCCACTGAGGATTTAGAGGGAGAAAAACCATATTCTTTCATAATGTTATTACTCTGCTGTTCCAATAACATTTAATAGATGGTTAACATTCTCTAACATTAAGCTTGTAGTATGGGAGCTTCGAAAATATCACATATATTTGGATTTCTCTTTAGCACTTTAGAAGGATCATAACGATAATTTAAAATTAAATTTGAAAAACTGTTTTCTAAAAAGCCTGATATATGTATTTTTCTTGGGTTGGGGGCAGGGAGGGGTACTGCTTTGGTATACCCGGTTAATCTTTATGACTCATTGATTATTTATCAGTCCAATCACTGTATTTCTGAATTCCAGAATTAATGTGCTTAATGGAACAAATCAACCATAGTGTGACAAGTTAAAATTTGTTTGCAAAGATACAAGTCAGTTCCTATATAAAAATATAATTAATTCAGGTGCTGTAAAACCCTGCTTCCTCATAAGGACAAACACTTGTTCTTTGATAGAACATATATTGATTGAATGTCCATCCATTCCAGGCTCTGTGTTTACAGTGATGGTCAATGTGAATAGGTTTCATGTAAAATGTATAGTCCTATCTGGGAAAACAATATCAATAAAATGATCACATTAATAGATGTATACTTGATTCAAATTTAGATGAGGATTCTGAAGGAAAGAGACCTAAGTCAATGAAACTGGCTTAAAGCAGAGATCAGGGAAATTTTCCCTCTTCCTGAAGACTTATTGATTGAGCTGAAGGAAATCTGTAGGATACGGGGCCACCTGGGCAGGGTGTAGGGGGCATTCCAGGAGAGGTCATAGTGGAAAAGACCAGGAGTGGGACCCACTCAAGGAATGGAAAGAAACTCACACTTGAGGAGAAAGCAGGGGGTGAAGGACAGCAGTTTGAGAGGATGCTCAAGAAGCCAGGGGCTTGATTAGGCAAGAAGTCTGGCATCTATCCGAAAAGAACTGGGAAGCCATTAGCACATTAGGCACTTTCAAAAGTCTAGGAGATAACTGTATATCATAGGGAACTATATTCAGTATCCTGTGATAAACCACAGTGGAAAAGAATATGAAAAAAAAAAAAAAAAATATATATATATATATATATATATATATATATGCATGTATGTATATACATATATATAACTGAGTCACTTTGCTGTACAGAAGAAATTAAATACAACACTGTAAATCAACTACAGTTCAATTTAAGAAAAAACAAAAAAGGGTCCAGGAGAGAGAGGACAGCAGCAGGCACTGGGGAGAGGGCTTGACAGTCACTTCTTTGTTGTGCTTTTACAGGGTAGACAAGCATTTCAAAGCATTTACCTGGTACAAGGATGGGCAGTAACCAAACAGCATGGGAGACTACCCGATCAGGACCTGTTCCAGTGGCTGCAGGCTGAGCAACAGCTCTGCATGGTAATGTGACTCTAAGACACTCTCTCAAATTTATACAAAGTGAAAAAACTAAAAGATCATTTTATGCTGTTGGCTGCCGGAGGGTTAGACTTTTAGTAGCCTCCACGACGCTGCAGTTTGAGGAGATCTGCTTTTAACTGCAACTTTTATTTCTCTCCGCATGAAAAATGACAAATGATACTTGTCCTTCTTAATAAACAAGACTGAGTTAGGATTACCAGAAGGTCAATACTTATACCAAAGAGAATGTTGCCACCAAACCCAGAAAATACTGTCTTGCTGAGTGAAAAGCATCTCCCTGAATATCTGGAAACCTCATCGTCTTCCCACTCTGGCTCTTTTATGAGTTATCATAACTCAGCTGTAGCTGTAATGTAACTGACAAGCACTGATGATGAAATCAATAACCACTAAAACAAAAATAAATGGTGTTTGGGTTTGCGAGAAACAGCCATTTTTATCTTAGGGAAAGTACCTCTGACTTAAATGTACTCTAACTCCTAATATTTCACATATTTTTTTTTTAATAAACACCAATTTCGCTAACATTTCTGCAGTGTCTAATCAATATGCATAATGGTGGACCCTCTCTTTGTGCTCAGTTAGAACCAGTGCATCATTTAGACAGGAAATGCTATGTCATTTAATTCCATTAAACATCATTTCCTGGTGGGAATTTATTTTAAGCTCTCCCTATTATTCAGCTCAAAAGCTTTCACACAAGTTAGCTTTTGGGAGAATACAATCGAGAACTTAGTTTCAAGTCTCGAAATTTATGAGATAAATGGTAAATGGATGCCTCCTCATCCTCCACAGAAAATTAGCTTTAAAAGCTGGGACGAAGTGAGAGAGTGGCATGGACGTATATACATGACCACATGTAAAATAGATCGCTAGTGGGAAGTAGCCACATAGCACAGGGAGATCAGCTCTGTGCTTTGTGACCACCTAGAGGGGTGGGATAGGGAAGGTGGGAGGGAGACGCAAGAGGGAGGAGATATGGGAACATATGTATATGTATAACTGATTCACTTCGTTACACAGCAGAAACTAACACACCATTGTAAATCAACTATACTCCAATAAAGACGTTTTTAAAAAAATATGTAAATATTTTAATGCAACGTTTCAGTAGAAGAATGTGAGATAACACCACTTTTAAAGCCTCAGGGTCGTCAACTCACTTTTTCTAAGGGTGGCTGATTCTTAAGTTTCTATGTCTTGACTGATTCACTTGTTATAATGAGGGAACCATTTGGGGATATTGAGGCTGTCATGATATGTACAAGTTGGTCCTTTTGGAGGAGTACGGTGATCCCTGCTATTTCTATTTTTCTATTTCTTAAACACAGCTGACCATGTAAACTGCAATGAGCTTTGTGTCTGATCTAGGAGAGCTGTTGGAATAGGTTGAGATTCAAGGAGGAGGAATGATGGAATCACCGGTAACAGACAACACAGTGTAGCAAGAAGTTTCAGAGGAGGGGGCTGGGTGCACAAGGCGGTATAACTTGGGGCCTCGATAAAAGCCAACATAAGCCTCTGGAAGTGAATAAAAAGAAAAAAAAAAAAAGAGCGTAAGCTCTAGAAAACATATGCGGGTATCTATAATTCACATTAATATTTATAGACATATACCCAAATTGAGCTATCAATATCTATTTATATCTACTATCTTTTATCTATTTTTTAAAAATTTAGTTTATTGAAGTGTAGTTGATTTACAATGTTGTGTTAATTTCTGCTGTACAGCAAAGCAATTCAGTTATACATATGTATGCATTCTTTTTTAAATCCTTTTCCATTATGGTTTATCACAGAATATTGAATATAGTTTCCTGTGCCGTACGGTAGGACCTTGTTTATCCATTCTATATATAATAGTTAGCATCTGCTAATCCCAAACTCCCAATCTATGATATCTATATACTATTTGCTTAAAATATGTAGGGTTGACAAGGGAGGTTACATCTCACATTGTCTATTCTGGTTAAAATGTGAAAGTATGGAGAGATTGTGATTAGAAGCATTTATGATTCAATCAAGTAGTAAGTACTGTCAAGATGATATATCCAATCAGGTATTATGAGGGGCATGTGATTGCAGAAGATTATTCTGCTATCTTAAGAGACAGGCTGTGTATATTTTAGGTTATGATTTTAGAGTTTAAGAGGACAAAGCTAATTGCCTGCTGAACTCACAGTCATAGCTGGAAGAGACCAACAGGCAAAGGCAAACGTGATGATCCTCTACAACTGCCTTGATTGGATCAGATGAAATCACAGCAGGAAAGCCTTAGTGACTGTCACACCTGGAACTAGGTTTGCTGACTCACTGGGCACACAAGTTTTGAGGGACACACTTGTGAATTTGGAAAGTAGATAAATATGTAAAGTCATACGAATATTTATAACTATCCAGTCCTTTTCATAGCATATTTATTAACACCAAAACAATTTTAGATGGGCTATCAACAAAAAATACTTAAAAATAAACCACAGTCTATTTATTTCACACACATCGGTTATGATCTGCCACGTAATGTATTGTGCTATAGTAACAGGTTAAACAGCCACCCAAGAATGTTTAATCAGTTTTACTGGACCGATTTTTAACAAAATCGCTTTAAATGCTTTTATCAACAGCTTTAAATACAAACACACAGTGGCCAAGCTCTAACATAAATGAATGAATTTGACTTTCTGGAAGACGGTAGACAGACAAACAAGATGCTGAAGGGACAACAGTGAACTGAGAATGGTTGGAGAGGCTCAGATTCACTTGACCTCTATCAGGTAAGAATACAGTTCCTGTTAACAGATTGTTTTGAATTTGTTTGCTAAAATTTCCAACAAGATCAGCAGCTGATCTTGATATGTATATAACACTGAACTGCCAGACAAAATAAGTATGCAACTGGAAATGGCCTGTCCACCCCCCTACCCCTGCAGGACGTGACCTTGTCTGTTCCAGTACTGAGAAAATTACTCCAGTGCAGAAAATCCATGGAAATCTCACTAGCTCTATATATTGGGAGGGGAGTGGTCACTAGAGCACTGTTCCAGAATCTCTTCTTACAGAATGGCCCAAAGCAAATTCTCAGAAGCTTGAATTTTAACCATAAACGTACACAATATTTATACTCTCTACACTGATATTGCCTTGTCAAATGACAACTTGACAAGATTGTTCATTTGAAGTTTTTGCCTCCCTTTGTAAGTAAGAGAATCGTTTTAGTTGCTTTCTTTCCCTCTTTTTCTTTTTTCCTTAGTTCACTCGACAATTCTACCACTTCTGGCCCATGTGAGGCCTGCCTATTTCACTAAGCAGAGCCTGTTACAATAAGAAAACTCACAGAAGCATTTCCTGTGTTAGAAATTCATCCCTTCTTTCCTTCAGAATATTCTTAAAGTTGATTAAATCACCTGTATTTCAGCTTCTTGCACTTTGACTTCCTCTGATTTATGGCCCAAGTTGTAGCACACCGTACGTTTGCGTCAATAGGGTCCCTTTTGTTCTCTCATCTTTTCAATGCAAAATAAGTCCATTGATTATAATAGAGAAGGAATAAGAGAAGATAAGGGTCTTTTTTTTTTTTTTTTTTTTTTTAAACCAAAAGAGCTCAGTACATATTCTTGGCTGCTCGGTTTGCTGCTTACTTAAATTTGGGAATGCTATTCAAACACTGCAGTCCAAAGGACTGGGCCTATTCTGTAATAATTTATTTGAAGGCAGGTGTCTCCTTTGTTGGATTCTTTATTTATCCATTTTGCCAGATTATCTGCAAGTAAGAATATTGAAATAAGATCTTTAGCAACTTAACTTTGGATGTCGGTTTTCTTTTGAAGGACAGTTATTAAAAAATCTCCTAGGACTGATCACTTGCTTTTTTCTTTTTTGTACAAAGCAGTGTCATCACTTTTTTTGAGTATTATATTTCTCCTCAATAATTGACATTACATTAAAGGAACACAAAATTGTCTTGATTATGCAATAATGATCAAGGCAAAGAGTGTTTCCTAGGAACTAATGGTTGCCCGAGAGGACATGATGGCTTGAGGTCCAGCTGGTTAATAAGCCACAGGAAATGCCGCGGGCCAAGATTTGTATTATTTCACTGAGATTAAAATGAACCAAAAAAAAAAAAAAAAAAAGGGCAAAATGGATTTATTTTCCACTAATGGGTAAAATGGCCTCATTTTGGATGCAGAAGACTTTTCAGTAGAAGTATGTGTTTCATAACAGCTAAATCAAAATTTTCAGTGATCTCTACTTTTTGTTTTTAATACAGTACAGGACAGATAATACTGTACGCTTGATTAGAAATTTTAATACAACTGAAAATACTATGCAACATTGGAGTTTTTGGCTAGTCTTGTACGTGCCATAGAACGTTATGGCCAACATTTGCTGTGTTAGTTTCTTTTTGTGGGGTAGAAATGTATTTTATACATTTTCAATATTAAAAATAGTGACTTTTGAAAACATTCAGAAAATAGTTATCTAATGACAATCAAAGAAAATACAGGCTTTATTTTCTTTTGTTTTTAGGATTCCTTCAAATGTTAGGGAATGATAGCTGACCAAAAAGATGGCTTTAAGAGCTTAAGTAGTTTTACTTAAATTATAATACAAGGTAGACAATAACAAATGTGAACGCTGTCTTTCCATATTTCTAAGTGAAATTAATCAATTCTGGCTCAGTTTATCTGTGGGGATTTTGTCAGAGGAGTTGGCATTTGAACATCTTAAAAGACAGTCTCCATCTCAGTAGCTGAAGGGGACATTCAAGTGGTCAGAATCAGTATGTACAGAGATGCAGACTTCTTTAAAAAGAATTTCTAAGTGCTTTATGTTTTTCAAAAGGATGAAACAGTTTGAACAAATATAACAAGTTTAGAGTGAGCATTTATACCCATTTCACCATCTGCTGAATGGATTAGGGCCCAAGCTGCAAGGTCAGATTTACACCTGCCCAGGTGTTCCCTTGCCCAGGGCAGGGTAAAAAAATCCAGAGGTCTCCACTGCAGCAAGATAGCTTTGCCTCCCTCAGGAAATTCTTCCAGGTAGAGATTTATTGGAGTCTACCAATGTCCTCTTTAAAATGCATGGCACCCCTTGGTATATTATAAGCACCATAGAAAAGTCACCTTAATTTTAACATGAAATGGCTTAAAAATCAGATTACTTTTCTCCACACATCTGATATAATTTCCATTTAGGAAATAGAAATGTTGATAGTGGTTGGAGAGAGAAGTTATTTTGGCATAAAAGGAAAAGTGTGCCTGGGAGGAATACCAGAGCAGAGAGCTGTGAGAAATCAGAAGGGTTTTAGGGGAGCAGAGAAGAGAGGGCCTCAGAAGACGGGAGAGGAATACGAGAATGGAGGGGATGAAGCAAGAGTGCATTTTAACTGTTTTGAATGTTACCACTGTTTGGCCCTAAAGAATTACTCTGATAAGATGAATCTTACGAAATAATAGTTTTTGACCCAGTTTGAGTCATCAGTGTATCTTAGGTTTTTGTCTTCTCAATCACATGGCTACGTAGATCAAGAGCAGTGTCTATCAAGTCAAACACTCCCATTCAAGTAGGCTGTAAACGTGTCACTAAAGAATGTTGGAGCCTATGTCTGCCTGTGATACTGACCTCATTGTATTTCAGGTGTATTTGAGAGCTTGTGTTTTCTATATGCGTATACATAAAGATATTATGGGCAAAGTGAAAATGAACAAACTTTCTGGAATGAATACAGAGTATATTCTGGTGTGACAGATATTTTTTTCTTCACAGCATTAATTTTCCATCTATCCTCCATGTATCAGGTACTCTTCAGTTTCTGTGGTAGATACAAAAGCCTTACCCAACATTTTTCCACAAAGAAATTATATTAGTAGTGAGAGGATAAGCCAAACACATGTAAAAGATTTCTAGAGAAGTGAAAGCAAACAGTAAAGTGTTGAATTGAGTGAAACAAGAAAAACAGTGCTTTCCACCTTTAAAGAAATTAGAGGAAATGATTATGGAAGGCAACATGGGACTTTGAAAGAAACTCCATAAATCCATAACTTGTATACACAAAAGGAGGGGCAAAGTTTCAACACACAAAAGGATACTTTGGTTTAATTTGATATTGTTTCTTTGTCTAGTTTTACTAAAGATGACCTGAAGCTTTCTATCCAAGAACAAGCCTGACAGGTTTCACTTCTTATGGTTGTTAAATCCCTTCTCTTATTAATTATGTTAATTGGAGCCATTAGCTGGTAGAACCCAGTCTGGGTATTTGTCCTGCCTAATTCATGCTAAGGTGCCATCAGCTAAAGATGCAGCATTCCTTAAGTGAATCTGTAAGCTTCATTTATGCCAGAATTTCTATAAAAGTGTAGTCAAGAGTGTTGATGGAAAATTAGGATGATATAAATATGTAAGAACTGGGAAATATATAATCTTAAATGTTCCATGTTATTTTTATTATCTCTCTTTCCCACAGCTTTATGAGGCCTTGGGTACTAATATAAAATCCAAAATTAGAAACTTCTCCTCTGCGGATGTTTATTGCTCAGTCTACAGTGCATGCAGTCTTGGTTCTAAAGCTCTAACTCAAACAGTGACATTGCCTGACCCTCTGACGTGTCAAAACCAGAACGGAGACAGACTCACATACATAGAAAGCAAACTTACGGTTACCAAAGGGAAAAGGGGTGGGGGGAGGATAAATTAGGAGTCTGGCATTAGCAGATGCAAACTACTGTATATAAACTAGATAAACAACAAGGATTTACTGTATAGCACAGGGAACTCTACTTAATATCTTTTAATAGCCTATAATGGAAAAGAATCTAAAAAAAGCATAAAGATAGATAGATAGATAGATAGATAGATATCTGAATTGCTTTGCTGTACACCTGAAACTAACACGATATTGTAAACCAACTATACTTCACTTTAAAAAAACAAAAACAAGAAACAAAACCCAGAGCCTAATTGTTGCTGTGGCTCTGAATTATGAACAAATACATTTTCTAAGATGAAAATATATTTGTTCATAATTTGTTCTAACAAATATATTTTCTAAGTATTTTTCTTTTAATTTTCATTCCTAGCTTCACAACATATATATATACATAGAGGTCACCTCTGATTTTAATATACTCACACCTTCACACCTGCACACATATGCACATGCTTTCAAACATAAACACACAAACATGTAAACATATATATATATATATATATACTTGAAGATTTGTTACAATGCAGTTCACTCTCGAATCTCTTTCCTGTTATGCTTATAATTAAGATCTACAACTTGCCAGGGTTGATTTAATTTTTTTCACAAGATTGAGTTGAGCTAAACAGCCAGAATATTCTGGTGTTTCTAAAATAAGAAGCTTCTCAAAAGATTTGAGGTTTTGCCGTCCTATCCTTAAAATGTTCCTTGTTGAAATGTAAGTATAAGGAAACATTAATTGCATAAAAATAGAAATATTTGTAACTTCCAAAAGGAATTCTCATTGAATACACGTTGAGGGCCTTGTTGTTTACAGGATCCGTGGATGAGGGAATTACCCGCATACTGAGGATGAGGAAACCATCACGTAGAGAAAGTGGTTTGGAGCAGATTGCACGGAGAGTGGGAGAGGGAGGGCTCAGTTCTCAATCACTTTTATTCCAAAGCCACAACGTCATCCATAAAAGCAGAAATATCCCCACTCTTTATACATACTAACTCCTTCTGCTATACACATTCAACCTTGTACATGTTTATGCTTGACATAAAAGTCACAAAATTTTAGTGCCAGAATGGACTTATTTTAGTAACTGGGTGCTGAGATGCATCCCTTTATGTGTGAGTTCCCTTTTCTCTGAGAAATCTATAAAAATCGATAGGACCATCAGTTGACTTTCAGGTGGGTTTTAATTTTTATAAGCCTTTAACCTCCAGTCTTATCCATAACCCATCTGGCTTAAGAAACAGCTACATTCCGAAGGCATAGGTAAGGTCAGACCCATGGGAAAGTGGGTTTTGCTTCTATCACAGTGAGCCTTTCCCCTGACCACATGAGCAGAATGGTCACGCCTTCCCAGATTATCTCCCATGAAGAAGCAGGTTTTTTTTTTTTTTTTTCTTGAAGCAGGTTTTTTATTGGTATCGATTTCCACTGTGTTGTGAGCCAACATGATGATGTTTGATCTAGCACACACGGCATGTTTGTAGCTTGTAACACATAACAGTTCACCAGGTTCAACCAAACCCTGACTGGTCTCCAACCAGCTCCATGAGATGAGTCCATTAAGGCATGGGTGTCATGGCAATACCACTTTTCTATTAAGGTGTCCAAAAATCTTACTTTCAATTTCTAAATGCATATCAGCAGTGTCTGTAACAGTTTTGGTCTGATATTGGTGAACAGACCACACTTTGAATAGAACTAAGAGAAACTTTCTTGGTAATTCATAACATGTAAGCTGCCAGTCTGCTGAGAAAAACTCAAGTTAGTGCCACATTTGTTTGGCTGGGGATGTATATTATAACTTGTATGTACTGGGTTAATATGTGTTAAATATTTAAATAATGAATTAGAATCACGTAGTACTTTGAAAAACTTTTACAGCCTCTACCCTTAGAGCACTTAAGTCACTAGATCACATCAGTGAAGTAAACATCACGGATCACCTGATCCAGTGAGTTATGTCCGAGTCTCCCCATCACCTCTGATATGCAAATGAACTGAGAACTAAAAGGACTCATCAGCAGTGGGCGGAGAAAAAGGCAAGTGCACACACCCAATGGGTCGGAATGATTGACAGCATGTGAGAATATTACAATGAAACCTGACGTTTTGCTAGGCACGTCACTAGAAGTGGCCAAGCCTGGATGTTAGCAGGTAGAGGAAGTCAAGTTTCATAGCTGCGTGGAATCAGTCTTAAAATCTGGATAGTGCATGTGCTTCAGATGTAGTCAGAAGGGAGCCAGACAGATCTTGAGATGCTGCATAAAAATGACAAGCGGGATGCCTGCTGCACTCTGTCAGTCCATCAGAGCTTTTGATAGAATTTAGTACGTTTTAATGCAAACTTTAAATATGTGTGCATGTCTAACTGCTCATAGTCTACTAAGCACATGCCTGTTACTGTGCTTTCATTTCTACCGTGACACACACCTAGAAGGCAGCCAGTTCCCCGTGGCCACAATCCAGGCTAAGATGAGCATCTTCCAAGACTGTGTAAGCTTTTCTCTTTGATCCAGAAGGAGACCACTGGGGCTGCACACACTTGAGCTTGCTGTCAGCATGATCTCTGGCTTACATTGGTACAGTCAGGACATAGAGTGTCTTAATTTCCCTCATCCCCAATCTCATGTGTTTAAAGTCAAAGCTCACTGCTGCCTGTTTTTATGTTTTCTGATTACTTACCAGTTAGAGAATCTCTCCATGCACTTCTAAGCCTTTTGGGTTTCCTCTGTTTCTGAAGCCCTTCCATATTTACTCCATCTATCCTTTGTTAGTTTTTGGTATTGCAAAGATCTTTTAGAATATGCTAATTTTGATCTTTGTTGAACAGAAACCCCTAATTTTGACAAAATTATTTTTACCTTATGCTTTGCGTTTTTAGGGTAAGGAATTCTAAACCTATTTTAATATTATTATAACCATCATTATTTTAATTATTAATAATAGTAGTAACAGGCTTTAAATGTATAGTTTTGCCATTCACACTTGGGTCTTTAGTGCCCCTGGAATACAAATTTGTATGTGGTGCTGTTATTTTCCTCCACACATGGTGAGTTATATGTGTCTGTATCTTCTCCTAAGCAACCTGGTTTTCCCCCGTCGTATATTTAGTTTCCACGTATACATACATCTGTTTCTGTGTTTTTTATCTGGCTCCATTGGTCAATTTATATGTTCTTACTGTAGCACCATACTGTGTGTTATTAGTGTAGCATTAGTGTAATGGCTTTGTAGTGTGTCCGAATAACCTTTTTAAAAGAATAGCATACTTTATTATCTAATGTTTTATGTAGAATTATTTTTAGAGAAAGATTCATAGACGTATTGGGCCTATGCTTTCTACCTTCTATATTTTGATTATTTCATCCTTTTCATTAGTTTGTGTTTGGATTTGAACAATGAAGAAGGGACTCGTTCAATTAAAAGTAACAACAGTAGTCATTTCTCTGACACCTTGGTGTTTGTAATCTGTTTTTAACAGAACAATTTTGAGTCAAGAGGGGATGGTACACATGTCCAGTTCATTTTAGTGACGGTTTACTGAGATCCTGCTTTGCGCCCGGCACTAAGCAAGGCACCACGTCCTTTGCTAACAGTGGTCATCCAGTCCAAACTTCACGAGTGAAGCAACAAGGCGCAGAGGGTTTACGCCAGAAAATTATACCCTAACTCTCCTGTGACCAGCTCAGTGGACTCTCCCTTCCGCAGTGCTCTCACCAGGGGTCTCTGTCCTCCGTCAGGGCAGCGCCGTAGCCTCTTGGCTGTCCCCTGCCCTCCCCAGCTCTCCCGAGGCATTGGGATGTATGTACACCTGTGTCGAGTATAACAAGTTCTGAGATGCTGTTAGAATTCAGAAGGTAGGGCCAAGTGTACTAAACCTCTTTCACTACTCACGTTAGGTCTGCAAAATGAAAATGAGGTCTTGATCTGCACAAAATGCCAGTATCTCCTCTACTGGGAAGCACCGCTACCAGATCTGTCCTTCCTAAGCTCATAGTTTCTTCAGACAAACCTAAAGTATCGTGCACATTATCATTATTACTAACTCCTAGGAAGGCCAGTAGCGTTTAAATACAAGGTTAGGGTAGTTTTAATTCAGTGGACACATTCCATGATGCGTGCATAGAGAATTCATGCACGTGCCTTTGTACTTAGAGTAGTGAGTCAGTCTACATTTGAGCTTGTGGCAAGGTTTTTAGTTGTTTTGCTTTTAGGTTTCTGGCTAAACAACCCCGAGCACCGTAAGCATTAAGAATCACCTGAAGGTCTTAGTAGAAAAATGTTCTGGGGCTCCGCCCCCAGAGTTGCACGCTCAGTGAGTCTAGGGTGGGCTTGAATCTGTGTTTCAGACAGCTTCCCAGGTGACACCGGTTTTATTTTCGGCTTAAAATGATTGACTACAAGTGAGTGAAACTCTCCACTATGAACAAAATAAAGTCAAAAGCTCCGTCACAGGACACAGCAGGGGCCTGAGGATGTGGCCATGGCTTTTCCACTCTCAGGTCCTAACACGGCTCTTGTTCAGCAATGAACTGCAGCCTTGGCTGCTCTCTGAATACATGTTTTCTCTTCAAAGCTTCCATGCTTGACCTGTCTACACCTTCTACTCAGGGTGTCCATCCACTCGTATAGCCTGGAAGGTGACCCCACACCCTTCAAGGCCAAGTCTGAAGGATATTTCTTCTAAGTAGAATGCTGCCCATTACCAAACTTAAATGAATGAAAATGAGCACCTCTCAAAACGTGATTACAGTGAGTTGTTTCCCGATGTTTCACGATCTAAGAATATCCTGATAATACCCTCATGGGCTTCCATAGGCTCCGTCAGGGGTACAAGACTCAGATTAAATTTTGGATCAGAAAACTGTTTTCCGTGTTCACCTGATACCTTTTTATTTTATACCATGATTTTCAAGTAATAAAGTGTTTGTGTCTCTCAACATTTTTGACACGGATCTTAATCTGCCAAACCACGAAAATATGTTGACCATAACACTTCAGAACATCATTAATTTATAGACACTTAAAATGCAAATAGCTGAGGTATGAGGCAAAGTCACTATAAAAGATTTTTTTTTTTTAAAGCTTGACTTTTGGAGATTTAACTTCTCTTATGTCCTGGAGTAAATCTTTCTTATTAAGACATATCGATTTAACACAACATTGTAAATCAACTATATTTCAATTTTAAAAAAATTGGAAAGAGAGATATATTAATTTAAGCTAACATAATTTTATCAAATGCTGATTTTGTGTGTGTGTGAGATATAAACTTACATATATACCTAAATTTACAAGTGTTCAAACCTTCTCATAGATAAATAGTTAGTGCTCCAGAGTCTGACATTATTGTAGAGAGTCTTACTAAATCTTGAGACCTAAGGTTGCCAAAAAGGTACCTGGTTAATCTGCGTCAAATAGTGGTGAACACTTTATCATTACCCAAATGGGAAAGGCCTGGCTGCCAGCAGTCTTCCTTAAAGGTTAAGGAGTGCTACATGGATACTAAATAAAGGCTTATCAGGTTACTGTACATCAGAACACTGATAAAACCGCCTCAGGAAAGCACCAAATGGAACAAGGACCTATTCAGAAAATGTTGGTTTGTAGATAGGCCATCACAATGGAACCCATCTAAGTGACAGCATGGCTTCAGTGTGGAATTTTTACTCCCAAGTCAGGAAATTCTAGGGCAGGAACCAAAGCCTGGCTCAGCTCTTGAGATGTGGCCGGCATCCAGGTGGTTTTTCTGCTGCCTGCTGGTTTTCTGAGACATGTGAATTCTGGAAGATAAGAACAGAATAGCCTGTTAGCTCCAACATGTGGCCCTTGTCAGATGAACAAAAGGAGCAGGAGGCCTTGTGCAAGGTTCCAGTTTCCTGGATGTCCTTATGAGTTGAGCACAATATAATGTTCAAACTTTAAATCCTGATGTGAGAATGGGAGAGAGAGTAAAAGATATGTGAGCTGCGGAAACAGAATCTAACTCCTTCTTTTCATTTTTTATAGGCTCACTTCACGATCCCAAGACTGTGCTTCTATATTTTGTTGTTTTCCATTTCATCTTGTGCTTCTTTTAAGTGAAGTATGGTTTATTTACAGTGTTGTGTTAGTTTCAGGTGTACAGCAAAGTGATTCAGCTATACATATATATACATATTCTTTTTCATGTTCTTTTCCCTTATGGATTATTACAGGATATTGAATATAGCTCCCTGTGCTATACGGTAGGACCTTGTTGTTTATTTTCTATAGTAGTGTGTATATGTTACTCCCAATCTTGTGCTTTTTAAAACTATATTATGTGTCATCATTTAATGACAGGGCTCCTTTAAAATGTAGCTGGGCCTTAGGACAGAAGTAGGAAAAGTAAGGCACACATTTTTGTGAAAATCATTCCAGAGAATGGAACCTTTTAAGTTAATTGTGTCTTTCTCACTAATTCCCATCGGGGCATGAAAGCCCCTACTTCAGTGACCTTTGGGATGATGGGTATAAGCATCCAGGAAGTCCTTTCCATTATCTTATCTAAGTCACTCTAGCTGTAATTCCCCTGTTTTGTTTTTGATAGAGAAAATGAGCCTATTTCCACATTACAGACAGTGGCAGTAAAGTTATAGTATGTTTTGAAAAACGCTGAAGGCAAACGGGGAGGGCAGCTGACTAATGTTTTCAATCATTATTTTGATACTAGTGTTATATACAGTGTGTACTAGGGAAACAACTTCTTGTAACATAGTTGGTAGATTGTAATTTGTAGAGACAGGTAAATTGTGGATTTGGGATTCAAACTCAGGCCTGACTAGTTCTAAAGTCTATATCCATTTTTTCTTTCTGTGTTGTTCTCAGAAAGCATGAAGGAAGAAAAGCATGTTTCATATAACCCAGACAGGTATTACAGTGTTTATGTAATACTTGGCGACATAATATTTAAAACAGTCTTCATGAATTTACTCATAGTTGTACTGAGAAACAACGTCTGAAAGGGTCAAGGAATTGGAGGGTTAAACAAATCTGCAAGTTCAATAAAGTGTATCATCGTGGTCTCCTTTGCGCATACACACACTAATTAAATGCAATACATATAAAATTATGATACTCAAATTTATCACAAAAGTTATTAGAATGCTTAGTAAACAGTTATGATTTGCATTAACAAATCCACATTTAACCATACAAGTGGTTAGTTTTCCAGATGAAATACCTACTATAGCCGTGCAAAATGATAGGAAATAACTCAGTCCAACCTTAGCCACACTCGTGAAGTAATCACAGTAGCCTAGGGCAACACTGCAGCATCACTTATTCTCCTAAGTACACGATCAAAACTTATAGGCACCTGGGCTCAGCTGTCTACTATGCAGAGGGAGGGCTATGCAAAGGCATGTTGGACCCAGCTGAGATGGGAAACGGCAGCAAAGTCAACATTGACTTTGTCCCGCAGATCATCGCTATTTGACTCCTCTGTAGAGAGCAGCTCCATCCTTTGTCTCTGATTGAATGTCCATGCTTCAGTTGGAGGCAAAAACCTAAGAATTCTTCAGCTTTTCAGAGTTTTTAAAAGTTTTTCATAGCAACTTGCCTTTGGTATTGTCATAATGTGGATTTAAAAGAAGTACAGAGCATGGTTTTGTCTTTGAGGAGTTTCGAATACCATTGACAAGACAAGATAAATGGAAAAACCAATTATAATCAGGATTGGAGTCCTTTCTCTGTTATTAACTTTCTGTATTAGACAAGCCTGTTCTTGTGTCTGGACCAGTGTAAAGTGAAAGGGTTGGACTACACTGTGTCTGCCCAAATTCCGTTTGAATTTATGAATTCTGTCATTCTTCTAAATGATATCGAGTGAATATGGTACGGAAAAAATGGTCAAGGGATTTCAAGGAAGGAGGGAGGAAGAGAGTCAGAGGGGTCAGAGAAATTTTAGATTAGACAAGCTTTGGGCTGATATTAAAAGCAAAGGTAAGAATCAGCTGACCTGAGAAGTCAGAGAGAAGAGGGTTATTATAGGAAAAATAGAAAGAATAAGGAAAACAGAAGTGAAAAAAACATGAGGCAGTCTTATCTGGTATTGAGAAGTTTGGCTTGACTGCTGGGGATGGAAGATGATTTTGTATCAGAGGGTATCAGAAAGCCATGGACTCCGGGCTAGCAGGGCTGGATCTGATCTCAAGGATAATGAGAAGTCTTTCCAAGCATCAATCAGGCATCCTTTTCTATCAGACACAGAGAAAAGAGGAATGTCCATCTGAGGCAGTTGGAGCTAGAGATCAAGCTGGTAGCCATCGTTTCCAGAGATGAACCGGCCCATAAAATGTTTGACCCCAAAAAAGTAATGAAATGACACCACCAGCAAAAAAGTTTGCACTCTTTTGAAGTTGTGAAGACCTGGTAAGACAGACTCTACAGTTCCACATGGTAATGATTAGCAGGAACTGGGTACTTACTGCCACCTTCAACAGAGCCTGTAAGCTCCGCATTGTTACGACTAAGGCTGGGCCTGCGGCTCTTCATCTCCCGGAAATAGGAGGGTGTTGGAGTTTAAGATCATTAGTGTAGGGGGACTTCCCTGGCTGTCCAGTGGTTAAGACTCCATGCTCCCAGTGCAGGGGCTCAGGTTCGCTCCCTGGTCAGGGAACTAGATCCCACATGCCGCAACTGGGAGCCTGCATGCCACAGCTAAAGATCCCGCCTGCTGCAACTAAGACCCAGTGCAGCCAAATAAATAAATATTCTTTAAAAAAAAATGTTTTTAAATCATTAGTATAGAGATCTAGATGGAAGGATACTTCAGAAAACTCCTGTAGAGATTTCTTCCTCAGAGGAGAAGGGTTATCCATGAGTTTTGTTTTGAAAGCACAGTAAATATAACTTTGATGGTTGAATTGATATAGAAGATCAAGGGGAAGACTAGCTCAGATGATGATGAAGCGTGAATATATTTAGTGTGTATGTGAATAACCGATGATACTTTTGAAAGTCTTCAGATAATGGACATGTAATTGCGTAGCTTTCGCATTATATGATGCGGCAAATTGAAAACATTATGTTTATTCAAATGCTCATTTGTAGCTTCCTCAAATGTTGGCATACCTTGATTGACCCAGAATAGGTACGAATGCTAAAGCAAAGTATATTGTCTTACTTCATGCTTACATTATTTTTGAGTACACAGATTTCTTGTCTAGCACATTGCAAGGAATTTTCAAAATATGATGGATGTTCCTAATAACCTATGTTGAACATCTGGCTGGAGTGAGATTTTATAAATGAAACAGCATGTCTTACGGCCAAATACCAAAGATGGTTCCGGAACATCATATTTGATCATGAAGAGGCCACTAAATATAACTAAACTGAGGCTAGGAAAGCAACTATGTAACAGTGATCCAACTAGGCACTGGTTAAAGTATGTAGTATATGACCCAGGTATTTACTAAGGAGAGGGAAATTATGCTTAGCTGAAAGACGAATCATACTCTATTTACTGTAGTTACATTTTGTGTTCATTTTGACTCCGGTGAATTCTGAGGCCCTGAAATCAGAAAATTGTTTATTAATTTTTGTTTGTATCACTATACTTAATTCAAAACTGGCTGGTAAGTTCTTGAAGTCAATTCAGTTAATATATGATTGGTAGTTTTAAAAAATGTATTTTTGCCTTTTTTTTTCTTAGTTAGTTTTCAGCTCTAATCCCCAAATCCAAAGACAGCTTGCAAACATAGAACAAATTTGCAAAACTGAGTAATTTGGCTTCAGTTGGCTATTGAAAGTACTGAAGTAAAATAAGACAATTGAAGCAATTAAAAAATTGGAATAGGTAAAGGGGGGGCTCAAAATCACGTGGCTTCTTAGTTTCCAGTAAATTTTGTATTTGCAGTAAGTTTATGGAGACAGAGCAAACACACAATAGTTTCACCAGACATTCACAGCATGTGATTCCAAGATCATTGTGGGATTTGGTTCAAGTTTATTTTCTAAGTTGGCCTGGAAGCTCTCCTTCCCAGGTATGTCTTCTCTTCTGTCTCATGTATCATGTCTTATTTCAACTCCTCCGACAACACGTCAGGCATTAGCAGCAGAATAATCTGTATGCACAGTGGGGGGGAAGAGGCAACCCAAATACACATTGAATAGGGAACAAGAAGTTTTCATCAGTGGATACATTATTCTCCCCAGTAAAGGAGCAAATCTGCTAAGCATATGGAGACATGCTCAGGGATCAATGGAAGAACTTCTAAATATATGGTCATCCTGTGAAAATTTATATCTGGACTGGGGGATGTGTTTGGATAGCATAAGTAATATTCTCATAAAATTTTTGGAGTGACACATGAAGAATGAGGGAAACTGTAATATGAAAAGCACATGTGAGATCCTTGCCAATGATTAAGCCATCCTTTTGCCTCATAAAGACCCGGATTTTCATCCCATCCTGATCTTGTAGAGTAGCTCAGTTTTATGGATCTTGAGAATTCTTATAACAAAGCACAACTGAAATTAGTGTAATGAGCTTAGGTTAGGGGAAAGTAAGAGTCCTTGGATCTTGGATAAATATACTTAGTTTAATAAATTTGTCAAAATGTACCCACCGAGGATATCATTTTCCTTACAAAAATATGATGTATACCTTTATTTATTTGATATTTTTTCTTAACCTCAGAGCCTATAGGATAAACTTGACAAAGAAATTCTGCTAGACTTATGTTTTTAATATACTGCCTTAAATTCTAGCATTTCTTTCGGATATTTACCCCCAAGACTCATTCTAGATCTATTTGTTATGGGAGAAGAATGAGAAAGAGACCGTATAATAAAGTTTCCTCTTCTCTTCCTGATTGTCTTAAAAAAAATTGGAGAAATGGTTTCTAAATTATCAGATATTCTACTGAGAACTCAGCAGGTGGCTCCAAATTAAATTCACAGAAACGTCCAGAATGATATTTTCCTTAGAAAATCCCAGGATATGATTTTACCAACGTGATGGGATTCAAACCCAAGCCTCTTTGCTGAGAGATAAAAATAAACCACTGAACTCTAAAATCAAGAATAATACTTTCAGTTAAAATGTAAGTGGTTAAAAATGAGGAAATAAAGTGCCAATATGCATTGGCATAGAGTAAGATTAAAAGTTGTGTACAACTGAGGAAAATATTTTACCGTTCCAAGTTCTGTACTATTGGAAGTACAATCTTGCTATAACCTTTTGATAAATCTCACTAATAAATAGTTATTATATTTGATTGTTCATACTTTCATATTGCTCTCTGGATGCTTCCTCTTCACTCATAACTATCTTTAGAATCAGTGGACCCAGTTAAAATATACACAATACAGAATAGAAAATATACAGAATTTTCTAGTTAGCATATTATGTTGATTTAAAACTTAACTTCCTCCCACGAATTTTTGTTTTGATCAATTCACAAAAGCCACTTTAAAAACAACCATGATGATTCAATTTTCACCAGACATTTAATGAAATTAGTTTCTCACAGATATATTGACTAAACCAAATTCTGTTGTGAAAACCATAATTTTATCCTTGATCTAAAAATAAAATAAATTTAATCTCATAATTTATTTACTTTAGCATGTTTATTATATAGGCATGTGTTGAATGCTATGTAATGATCATTTATTATATTGAAAACATAAAGATACAATGAACTCACAGAGGATGGAATGAACGTCCCATTCTGACTAATTGTATTTTGTGAATAACTGACACTTACGTTTCCTTAATTTTGAACTTAGCCCTGCTATAAGCAACTGAATAGTTTGTTTTATTATAGTTTCAGAATATTTGAAATAATCTGATGGTCTCTAGATCACACAGTAAAAATTACAGAACGTTAACATTGTTAAAAATTATGTTAATATTACGAAACCTTACCAAGAATTTTAATAGTACCATTACTATTTTGGCATTTGCCTCTTGTATATAAAAATCAAGAGAAAAACTCCAACCATGAAAGCTTCTAATAGAAGTGGACTAAACATGGCCTAAACCCGTAACTTCATAGAATTTTCTTCTGGGAAGTCAGAATGCCAGTACTAAAATTTCTAAAAATCCTAAAATTTCTGATTCTTGCACAGTCCTCTTGTCCCACTAAAGATACCGGGCAAATCCTGCCATTCAAAAAGATGATAAATTCTTCCTTTCATTTCCATTGTAGGGCTCAGTATCAGTGAATTGAAGAAGGGTAGTAAACACATCACTCAAAATGACTACTGTATTAAGAGCCGGTAGCCTTCGTTTCCATTCCCAATTCTACTTCTAAGACTTGTCAGCTGTTTGGAATTTTTTGCCACCTGATTTAGAAAATATGAAGGCCATGTTCCTTCCAGCTGTAATAGTCTGTGTTTCTATGGGATCGTGTTTTGTACTCTACCTACCATGACTTTTATTCAGCACCAGCTGCATGTCAGTCGCTGGGCTAAGAGTTTTTCACATTATAATAACATTCAATTTTAAAAATACTCATTTAAGGTAGCTAGACATGAAGAAGAATGACAGAGAAATAAAGACTTTGTCCAAGATCACAGAGCTCAGTAAGCAAGGAAGGAGATCACCTAGTTTATGGCCCTGAAAACCCTCCTTTTAGTACCAGGTCAGAAGGTCTCTGAGGAATCACTTAATTCAAACCTCGCTTTTCACAGAAAGTTTACAGAGTTGCCTCAGGTAATTCACACGTCTCACAGTCTTTCTGGGGCAAAGTTGTTCTGAAAGGGCCAGATGTAAATAGTATCAGCTTTGTGCACCATAAGGTCTCATGAAAGAATCCATGGGCAATAGCGAACCAATGAATGGCGCTGTGCTTCAGTAAATTATTTGTGGACACTGTTTATTTATATATTATATATATTTATTTATGGATACATATTTATAGACATTATATAAAATTAGAATTTCATATAATATTCCCCTGTCATGAAATTCTATTCTTGTTTTGTTTGTTTTTTCCCCAACTCTTTAAAAATTTTAAATCAATCTTATCTCACAGGCCTGATAAGGACAGATGGTGCCCACGGGCCATAGTTTGCAGGCCCCTGTTCTAGAGGAGGATCCTTTTAAATCTAAATGTCTTGTACCCCATGGAAGTTCTCTACTAACTGCAAGTGATGAGTGGACACTCTAACGAGAACAATTTTATAATAATGATAACACTCAGTTTGCCAGACGTTGCCGAAAATGTTTCATACATATTATTGATATTTCAGTCAATCTTACAGCAGCCCCATGAAGTAGATATGATTTACCTTACATAGAGAAGGAAATGGGGACTTTGTCTATTGCAGTGACACCTCTGGCCCCACGCGTGAATGCGGCAGAATTCAGATGTTTATCTCTAAACTCCAAAAAGTTATAATTCTTATATCTCTAACGAGTAAGGAAAAAAGCAAGTCATTTTGCCATTTCAGGAGGAAGAGGTAACCTAGAGAAACCCACCCAATACTAACATCAGGGAGCACTGGTGTTCTAGGGATATTTGGAAGGCATTCTGATGTCTTAGTCATGAGAAAAAAAATAATTGTGCAAGTGCTACCCATATCCTAATTGCTTGATGCCTTGCTCTGCCTTCAAAATTGTGTTTAATGGCTTCATATATCAAACACAAACAATAGCATAGGAGCGAAATATACAGCCACTATGTTTTTGATTAGTGCAGTCATTTTTTTTTTTTTTTTTTTCTAACTCTCATATACATCTTAAACTGATAGCTTCTTGGCTTATTTTGTGAGGAGACCGAAGACAGATGAGTGAGCCTCATGTACACATGCTATATATTTAACTGCATTGTGCTAAACAGATACTCTTTGGGGTGAAAATTGTCTGACCTTCCTTGATAGAACAGTTAGGTTTTTACAAGAAAATGAGCTACGCTTCTTGTTTTTACAACTTTTCCTTTAGGACTAAATGATGAAATTATAGCTTATCCACCACTGACTGGACAAAACTCCAACTGTGTTTATTGCTTTACATTTGTTTTATTTAACACTTGACCCTAGAAAACCTTATAAAGTGTCTTCAGTTTCTACAGAATCTAGAAACTTTATGCAAATATATCACTCTTTTCCCATACTTCAGGGCAAAGGCCATCTTTCCCTGTCAACATTTTCTAACTGTGGGGCTTCAAATAATTGAAGTGAATGAGTATTTGTATTTTAATATTTATCTCATTGGTTTTCTAAATTCAATTTACTAAATGCTTACATCTGCCAATGTCATTAAAACATGAAGTGTATATACTACATGTTATTATAGATTTAATAGCAGAGGGGAAAAGTCATGAAAAATATTATAAATAAACTTAAATGACAACTCTTTCAACATTTTGCATGTCTTTCAAAAAAGATACACACACACGCCCACTCAATATATGAGGTGATGAAAGTACATAATTTGCTTTGCTAAGTAACTTATAAAGTCAGTACATTGTGTAAAGTGCCAAAACTCTGTAAGAATATGCATTACAAATGAATTTAAAATATACATACATTACATTATAGGCATTATGGATTATATGGTACATAATTTGTGTTCTAAGTCCAGCGAGTCCCCAACTTAAGATGGTTCAACTAACTTTTGACTTTATGATGGTGCAAAAGTGATACGAATTCAGTGGAAACTGTACTTCAGATTCTGAATTTTGATCTTTTCTTGAGCTAGTGATGTGTGCTCCCATCCTCTCTTGTGATGCTGGGCAACGGCAGTGAACCACAGCTCCCAGTCTGCCCCACGATCACGAGGGTCAACAACCAATACGCTTATAACCACTCTGCACCCAGACACCCATTCTGTTTTTCACTTTCAGTACACTATTCAGTAAATTACATGAGATGTTCAACACTTTATATAAAATAGGTTTTGCATTAGATGATTTTTCCCAACTGTAGGCTAATGTAAGTGTTCTGAACACGTTTAAGGTAGGCTGGGCTCAACCATGAAGTTAGATAGGTTACATGTATTAAGTGCATTTTCTACTTAGGCTCTTTTTAACTTAGGACAGATTTATTGGGGCGTAACCCCATCATAACTTGAGGAAGATCTGTATTGTATCATATAAAGGCTATAAGTATCAGAAGTATCTTACTGAGAAAACTAGCTCTGCTATCTCCGTGAAGGAATAAGTGATTGTAATACAGCATAGCACAAAAGTGTTTGAATTAGTTTAGCAAAGATAGATAAATATACTGAAATAAAAGGTTAACACCTGGCACAATCCTTCTCCTAGCACTTATCACATTGTACTGAAATAATCCTCATCCAAGTGTTTTACCATTAGAAGTGCCACTCCCATCAAGGATTTCTTCCATTTTCTGTCTTTGTACATTTAAACCTTAGACAAGTACTGATAAATTATTGGTGCTCAGTAAACATAATATTTGTTTCAACTAACAGAAGAAAGCAGTCTTTGCAATTAATAATAGAAATATAAAATTTGCAGGGTCTTCCTAATAATGAGAATCACACACAAAACGTACAGAGAGAAGGAGGGAGGGAGGGAGGGGTCTCCCCCAGGAACATCAAAATTAGGGATAGATTGAGGGTTATGTAAATACATTAACTTGTCCTAAGTTGTTTAGTTCTGCTAATTCTCTGGGGAGGAGAAAAAGATCTGGCATTTGTTTAGTGTCTCTTATGCAAAACACATAGTGCAAGGGCATTTTCATTCTTTATCCCTTTTTGTACCAACAGGTTTGGGAAAGCACTTCACAGCAAGCTACATGTAATGATTGATCTATTTTTATGCTAATACTTATCACAGCATTTTGAAACATGTTACTATATGACAGTGGTAAATCATAGCATTTTGACATAGTTTACCATAGGACAGCGGCAAAAATTGTTTCCTATTTTTAAGCTTTCCATAATATTTTTTCAGATTCATCATCTCATATAAATTGTCATTAATTTTTGTGACAAAGTACACTATTGAATTTAATTGATGACTCTGAAATTACAATCTGATACTTACAAGACTTAGTAATCTAGTATCAACATTTTTAGGAGGAATTACAATATGAGCTGACTGTCAGGGATGAAAAAGTCCACCCTGTTTTAATTGTTAAAGTGGCAGTCTTACAAGTAGCAGAAACATTTCTGGAAAAAACAAGAACACCAAAGAAGATGAGAAACTGTTGACTGGTACCCTGGATTGTCTTATGCCTGATTTCAATTCCTCTTACATTTCTTTAAAATTACCCTTGAAAATTTCAGAAGAGCTTTCAAACTTATTTTTCGTAGTTATTTTCAAAGTTTCTTCCAAAAAATGGTCTAATATGGTGCTTTTTTGTGTGGCGTGATTCTCTATCTGTAGAGACATAGTGCTTTCACTCCCAAAATAGAATAAAGATATATATTGTTTTGTCATGTGAACACGTCTTTCAAAAATCACTTGATCTATTTCTACTCACATAGAACTTAAATAACACATTTATGTTTCCTTATTATCCAATTCTATCCTATGTTCCAATAGTATTTAAATAAAACAATATAATATACTACTTAGAGCTAGCCTCACCATATCTCAAATGACATTAAAAACAAGCTTCTCTTCTGAAGTTCTGTAGTCCCAAAAAAGTCATTAAAATTTAAAACATTAAAAGCAGAAATATGACTTTGCCGTTTAAGCTGATGGCTCTTCTATTTTATTTTTTAACTCCTGAGTGTAAGTTATAATTTACAATCATATTTTTTACAAGTCCGTAATTGAAGAATTTATTTTAAAGAAAATAAAAATGAGTAATTGTTGCATTACTGTTCATCAGAAGTGGAAAGGCCTTGATTCAACAATGCCTGCCAAGTTGTGAGTTTCAAATTCTACTTAAATATTGTTTACTTATGCAATATTCACTGTGCCATAACTAAAATACATATGCTGATGGTTTTATTTTCGGGCACTTATATTCATAGATTCCTGCCATACGATTGCATTTTATAGTATGATATGAGTGTGTCCATAATGATTTCATTTGAATCTGTTCATAGTTTATGTAAATGCTCAATGAACATGCTACAATTTTAATCTCAAATCATCACTGATTATTCTGGTCAGCTGTTGAGAGATATTCCTCACTCTTGACATCAATTTCTACATTCTGTCCATAATAATAACAGCAGATATTTAGATAGCAGTTTGCCATATTATTACACATATTACCTCATTTAAGCCAGACCACAAACCTCTGGTGTAGTTATTACTATCCCTACTTTATAAATGAGAGATGTGGGATTCAGAAAGGTTAGGCCATTTATTTGAGATTTCTTAGTAAGTGACCAAGACAGGAATTAAATTCTGTGTACAAAATCCAATGTAATTTATATTTATATTTAATATCAGCCAAAATGAACAAGAGTTTTTATGTATAGGTGGGATATATGTAAAATTCGACTTTAAGGAACCTGATCTATTGTTGCTTATTTTAATTCCTGAGTTACTAATTAACTCTAGAATTATTTAAGTTCAGAGGGGAAAAATTATTTTCTTATGTTATTCCACAAATGATATGAACTTTTTACTTAGGAATATTATAACAAGAAGATACAGGCTTTGGCTAAAGCACAAGCGCTTTGGAATACATATAAAAATTTATTTTGACAGTGACTGTTTTGTCTGAGGGATCTTCTTCTTAAAGATTCCCTTCTTTAGGGACTTCCCTGGTGGTCCAGGGATTAATACTTCGCCTTCCAATGCAGGGAGTGCAGGTTCGATCCCCGGTGGGGGAACTAAGATCCCACATGCCGCGTGGCCAAAAAGCCAAAACATAAAACAGAAGCAATATTGTAACCAATTCAATAAAGACTTAAAAAAACACATTTAAAAAAAATTCCCTTCTTTAAAGTCTTTAAACATAGGGTGATCCCCTGGTGATTATGGAAGATTTATGTTTTGTACTTGATAAGGGAAAAGAATAACTAAATTATTTTCAATATTATGGCCATAAGCTTCTCTAGGGAACTAAAAAATGAGTGTGCAAACACACAATTTGTTTGACTCCAAAGAATAATTTCTGATGGTCTCATAAACAATTTATAAATATAGAAGTATATTCATAAACATCATTTCCTTCTTAGGTAGGATGAAAGAGAGGCAGGGCAGGTGAAAAGTGGTCTGATAAACCATCTGTGGGGTCCCAGGCATTCTCTCCACTCCCAAGAATCAACTGAGGGGCTACTTGGAAATTCCCTGCCCTGACCCAGGTCATCTTTTTATTATAATCATATGGTTATTAGTTTTTATTTTCCAGATTGAAAACATGAAGACCAGCAGAATATTTATGAGGAAACTGGGATCCTGGATCCCTGTGCAGTGGTCTTTCACTTCTGAAATCTGAGGTCCACTCCTGTTATAGACTAACACATTCTTTATTCGACCACTTAATCCACCTGCTTTTATTCCTCTGAAGATTTTTAATATTTTATTTAAAAGCATATCAGAACAAACAGAAGCATTAAAGGAGAGGAAAAAAAGGAATGTGTTCTTTCACAGGTAACTTCTTTCTCTACTCATCAGTGAAGGGCACTTGGTCAATAAATGAATTTCTCACAAACCCTCCCTCTTTCTCTACACAGCCTAAATGGGCACATGTGAAGCATGGCTTAAAGGGGCTGTATTCCATGTCAGCACATCCCAAGAACGCTGGCAAAGCCATTACAATCATTCCCTTACTCAGTGTAGTTTGAATAAAGAACATAACTAGACTCATGCTAATGATCAGATAACAAGTCATATATTAGGCAAGTAAAGAGTGTCAACTTTTATGAAACTACGTTTCAGAAAAGCTTGGTGAATTGTCTAGCATTGCACACCAAAATTGTGTAAAGACTTCCTAGAACTCAGTTATCTGTGAGTTGGTTGACAGGAAACTGTGTGAGTGTGTTTTCCCCAAGACGCCCTGATGCTTAGCCAACTGACACATAGTCTATGAAATTAGTTACAACATGGTCTGTGTTGTCATATTTAATTATGTAAATACAACAACGGAAACCAAAATTCCTGCTACATTAACTATTGCATCAGTTTGTGTTTTTTAGCTGCTAATAAAAGAAATCAACTGTGCCTGCCTGATTTAAGCAAAGAAGTTAAGGATGAGGGGTAGCTTAGAGAATCAAAGACACAGCTACAGAGCTAGACTCAGAAAGGACAGGAGAAAGAGTAGCCCTGGGCATCCTTGTACAGAACCTCATTCTCGTCTCGTTTAGGTCCCTCCCCAAGGGTAAATCAGCTGCATGGGTGTTTTCCTCCCACATGTCCTTCCAGTTAAGGGTCAGATGCTGAGAAAGAGACCCTGGTGACCCTGTGTGTCCAGGTCAGGACAGCCGTCTGGCTTGGCAGCTTCCGCAAGCGAGCCCAGGATACAAGAGTAATTTCCCCTCAAGGAAACTCAGAGCTCTTGCCAGAAAAGAAGAAAGTGGTTACTGGTCATGAAAGCAAGGCCTTAACTTTTGTCAAAGCTCAATGTAAATGTTGCTACCTCCAAGAAGCCATTTTCTAATCCCGCAAACCTTCTTCAGTACATCCACTTTCACTAGACAAGCACATGATGCATATTTCATAAAATGGGATGTATTGGAGAGCAAGACAGACCAGGCTTTTTCCTCAGGGAGCATAAATTCTAGCAGAAAAAAGTATTTCCGGACTACCACATTTGTGCTTCTCTTAGGATCTCGATGCCTTCTGTGTTAGTTACAAGTCTTTCTCTATCAAGAGATTTTTAAGCTCTTTAGTGAAGACAGAAAAAATAGTTGACGTTTGCATCTTCCATAACACTTAGCACATTGTGTCACAGAGTGCCCACTAATAAACACTTCAACATCGGTCTTAAGTGCACAGTCTCCTAACTTGGTCTCCTGCTTATCCTGTCTTTGACGGCTCTGCTACATGTGTAATAAAATCCAAATTCTCAAAATGGTTCTTAAATTATTTCGTAACCTTCCCTTAAGGTACCCCCAGTTTTACTAGTTTTACTATATCATTTATGTGGTCTACGTTGTAATTGTACCCTCCAGTCAGATTTAAACTCATCTTCCGCTTTGGTGTTCTTACATTTATTTGTTATTTATACCTCTATGATTGCAGACAAACTCTGTGCCTTATATTGGAGTTGTTTGGATGCGTATCTTTAACTGTCTATAGATTGTGAGATCCTGGGGAAGGGAACTAGTTAGTTACAGCTTTCTTTAACGTCTAGTTAAAGATGCTGTGCACAAAGTAAGAGTTCAGTTACTCTTGTTAACTAATTTTTTTTTTAAAAAAACATGTTCTTGTTAATTAAAATGTATTTGTATGCATTATATGCCAACATTATGCTAGCCCTATAGAAAGAGATTTATATGTGATATGTTTTTTACCCTTAAGGATATTAGAACATAAAATAATTGGAATAAGCTGTTAGGACAGAAACACAGAGGTACGATAGAGACACTAAGAAGGAAATGGTCAATTATACTTAGGTGGACAAAAATGATTTCATGGAACAGATGAATTGAATCTCAAAGGATAAATGAAGGTATAATCCTTGCAGACAAGAAGGTGAGTGTTTTCCAGAACAGAGAGGCAACAGCAGGATGAACAAATATGTGAAGCATGAAGGAGGTAGAACATCCAATTCAAGAAACAAACCTGTAAGATATTAGAGAAGTGATCTGGGAGGAAGATCAGCTATATATCTGAGGAGAGAGAATTTAATTTTTTTAATGTAATGGAGACCTATTGGAAGGTTTTAAGGTAAAGAATTAGGTGATTGACTATACATTTTAGAAAGCTCATTTTGACTTCCTATGGGGAATGGATCGAATGTGGAAGCAGGTGAGTCAAAGAGCCTGAACCAATTTTGGCAGCAACAGTAAATTTTTAAAAAGTGAGCGAGTACAAGAGATGGTAACGTGTTGATTAAACTGAATCCACAGCAGGCGGTAACTGGTAACAAGGGGGTGTGTGAGAGGGGTCACCCCAGCTGACTCCAAGATTTCGTAGGGGAGAGGAGAAATGAATAGTTCTTCCTTGGCTGAGACTAAGGATGGAGGGGAAAGAAGCACATCTGAGAGAATATGAAGGGGAGAAAAGGAGAGAGGAAAGAAGAAAGGAGGGTGCTAGACAGAAGACAAGAGGAGGGTGAGGGGAAGGATGGCAGGGAGAAGAGGACCTCTGCGTTTTTCAAAATGAAGTGTGGACAGAAGAAAGGAATGTGTGAAAAGAGAGGAGACATGGTCAGAAGGAAAGAGGGAGGTAGGGGATTTTGTTGTTTGGCATCAGGATATCTAATATCACTGAGATCAAGTGTGATGAGCAGAACTAGAAACATTAAGCAAGAATTCAAGTGACGTTTAAGAACAGGAAAAACTATGTAATGGTGACAGGACTCGTAGGCATGGTTACAGGGTATTGACAGGGCAGGGGCGTAAGGAATCCTGGGGTGTTGGACACTATTTCTCAGTCTATGTAGTGATTGCATGACTGCATTTTATGTGCTTTGCTATACGTTATGTTATGCTTCAATTCAAAAAATGTCACACACACACACAAAAAACAAAATAAGTGAAATAAAGATAGCACCTATAAAGAGAAAGAAAGAAAGATAAAGATAAAGAAAATATGAAGTGACTTTCCCAGGTCACCTGGTACAAAGTCAGATGCAAGATTCAAACCCAGGTCTGTTTGTCTCCCGTGTATTTTCTATTAACCATCATGCTCTTCTGCCCCCAGATAATAACCTTTTCCATTGGTTTCCACTGGATAGCAAAGTGGGTTTACTCCCCTCTCAGTCTTATCTTGAAAGCACCTACTTAGTCTACTAATCAATAGGTTGAATTATTTTTACTTACAAATTTTGCCTGAAAAATACTGTAAGTTTGGTCAAATATTGTTCTGAGTTATCCATCAAAGGATTCTGTAGATACTACATATAGATTTGTTAAAATCTAAAATTATTCATAGATCTGAATTTTTTAATCTATTGTCAGTAATGATATATGATAATGAAAATACTACTTCAACTTAATAATATCTTGAACTAAAAAACTTAAGATAAAAAGCTTGAATATCACGGAATAGAAGGAAATACTCAAAGAAAGTAAATTTCATATAGGGACAGGTAAGTCTCTTTATCTTCATAAAATGTCTTTAATGTTTTAATTTACTATATAGAACCCTTCTTTTCCTGTTTAGTTTAATATCTTTTCTCCAAAGAGTATGCATATTTTAATGTGACATCTTTTTTTGTTTGTTTTTGTTTTTACCTTTACGAAGTATTGTGAATTAGGCAAGGTAGATATTTGACATCTGTTTAACATATGAATTAATTGTGGATGGCCAAATAATAAATATTTTACCACAGTGTAAATCTAGGTGGGTCAAATAGATATTTAAATGCAGAAAAACTGAAATGACCGTCTGATGTAATGAGTTTGTCTTCTTGGCATACTGACTTCTCATTGTAAGCAAACGTATTTTCATTATGGCGTAGACATCTTTCTCCTGTGAGCTTTTTTGGAGTGTCCACCAAGAAACTGACATATGGGTTATCCACAACATGTAGAGTTTTTAACCTGAAAAGCTGAAAGCCATCCCTTGGAAAAAAGCTACCACATTAAGATGTTTCCCACGAGGCCCCTCCCAAATGATGGCGTATAGCTTGCAATGTGCCTCTGGCCATTTCTTAATATTAGGAATGGTACCATTTCTCCCATTGATCATAACTTAAAATGTTGTTGTCAGTTTAAGGTGAGATCACATTTCACATGGATTTAAATACACGCATTTCAAATAGTGTGATAAAAATTAATAGATTTTCAGGCTATTTCCAATATACACAGTAATGCAATTCTCTCAAGTTAAAAATGTGTTGAGATTTGCATAATTCTTTAGCTTGTGGACCAAGTGAACTACAAAATGGGTCTATTGATTCTGGATGACACCATTTCAGCAGATAAATGGTGATATTGGCCATCCTTTGTCAGAATTTGTCTTGGCTTCTGAATTTAGAATAATTCCAGGTCTTGATGCAGACTTCATATAAAATGTGAACTTCCTATATACTGTCCTAGTATTAATTTTAGAAAGATATTCTGCAGACCTGAAAATGTAATTTAATATCACTCTAAGCTCTAAGTTCTAAGCTCTGTTGCCTCTTTAAGCAAAATTATGTAAACTATATTTTAAAGCTTTTTGACTGGGTTTTATTTCATTAGCAATAGAAAGTAATGCCATGAGTAAAAACAAAGCCTATTTTATTATGCATTATCCTTAAAGTATTATTTTTAGTAATATTTGTATTAACCATAGGTCAGTTAATGATCCGATAAATCTATTCAATTTGTATGTCATATACATATCTTATACCCATAGCAATCTACAATACCCTCAATGATTTTTGCTTGGCTTTACTAAACCGAATGCCTGTTTAACTCTGTAAAACATTGTAAAAATATGAATATTCTCAGATATTAAACACTTCATAAATATTTTTTGAATTAATAATTATGATCAAACTGCTTTTGTAAAAGCCATGGAGTTTGGGTATAGACATTGGATTCCATTCCCTTTAATTTTTCAAAATATTACATGATACAAAAAATCATATGCACAATTTACTCATAGCCATTTTTAGAAACTATAATTTTTGATTCAAAAGAAATCCGCAATCTTGCAAAATGAGACTCAGCTTAACAGTGTGTTTCCAAAAAAATTGTAGCTGCTTTTCTTGCCTTTCTTCTTAGACAAGAGACTTGTGATAAGGAGGGGGGGGGAAAGGCAGAAAAATCCACTGGGCCTGGAAATATAGGAGGTGGTCATGCAGTTGAAAGCATATTACCTGGAAGTGAGAACAAAACAGGTTCTTATTCTAGCTCTCCATCTAAACTTACTATTGACATGTCAATGCAAGTCACCAGTCATGTGCCCTTGGATAAGTCACATTGTTCCTCTGGGTTTTACACTCTTCCTCTGGACTAGATGAGCTCAAAGGCTCCTTCACTAGCTTAGAACATGACTTTCTCTTTCCAGATTAAAATTTAAGCAGATGTGGCATCAGATCTGGGTTATTTTCATTTTCTTTCAGAGAAAATGGTGAAAAGGTCTGTTATCAAACCAGATTAATTATATCCATTTTTCCTATCAAGTGTTCCTAATGCAGCACTGGATTTTTGTATATGCCTCTAGCATAAAGTGAAAGGTAAGACAGTACTTTGGTAGGACACATCTGTTTCTTTACTATGACACTTGTACATCTTAAAAATCTATTTTATAAGAGAAACCATGTTTACGAGGTCTGTGTCTGAATTTAAGATTTGGTTCTTCAAGTTTTTACAAGTTCTATGAATACCCTACAGTTTCTTTGGGCATCATTATTGGTGTGGTTGGTTACAGAGGCTAAGAAGCAGAATTGCTACAGCTAAAGGCCGGGCCAGATGGAGATCCTTCTGACTGCCTAAAAGCCGGACCATGTTCAGGTCACCCTGTAAATGGCTCATAGCCAGATACTCTAAAAAATACCGTGCCTCGTTTTTAATGACAGAGGATGTAAGCTTAAGCAACCTGTCATTTCTTTTGTACAGGTTATCTCAATAGGACCACAACCATGGGAACCCTAAAATGTTCCCTAGGTGGCAGACTGAGAGAAAAGGACAGAATCTATCAGAGAAAAATAAAGAAAAGGGGAAATGTGCTTAGCAGACAAAAATAGGCACCACAGAGAGCTTTTCTGGCATCATTCATCCCATGACAAGGGAACAATAATGAGTAAACATTAAAATTAAAACACTTGCTGTATATCCACCTACGGAATAATAAAAATAGACCCCTATCTCACTTCATACCATACACAAAAGTTAACCCCAAATGTATCAAAAACCTAAATGTAAGAACTAAAGGCGTAAAGCTCTTAGAAGAAGGCATAGGTGAAAATCGGTGTGTCTTTGGATTGGGCAGTGGGTTCTTAGATATTACACCAAGAGCACAAGCAACAAAAGAAAAATAGATGTCTCCATTAAAACTAAAAACTTTTGTGCATCGAAGGACACTGTAAGAAAGTGAAAGACAACCAACAGAATGGGAGATAATATTTGCAAACTTATATTTGATAAGCATCCAGCATCCAGAATATATGAAGAACTCCTACAGCTCAGCAATCCACAGAGACAACCCAATTAAAAACTGGGCCAAGTATTTGAATAGATTACTCTCCAAAGAAGATACACAAATGGCCACAAGCACATGAAAAGATGCACAACGTCATTAATCATGAGGGAATGCAAATTAAAACCACAATGAGAAACCACTTCACAGCTACTAGGATGGTTATAATAAAGAAACAGTAACAAAGGCTGGTGAAGGTATGGAGAAACTGGAATCCTCATACAGTGCTAGTGAGAATGTAATATGGTGCAGCAACTGTGCAAATCATTTTGTTATTTCTTCAAAAAGTTAAAGATAGTATTACCATATGACCCAGCAATTCCACTCTTACATAAATGCCTGAGAGAAGAGAAGACATACGTTCAAACAAAAAAAGTATATAAATATTCATAGCAGCATACTCATAATAGTAAGTAGGAAAAAATGTCCACCACCTGATGAATGGATAAACAAATATGATATCTCCATACAATGGAATATTATTCAGTATAAAAAGGAATGAAGTACTGTTACATGTTACCACATGGATGAAACTAAAAAATATGCTAAGTGAAAGAAATCAGATGCAAAAGACCATGTATTGTAAAACATCTGCAATAGGCAAATCCACAGAAACAGGAAGTAGATTAGTGGTTGCCAGGGGCTAGAGGAAGAGGAGAATTGGGCTTAACTGCGCATAGATACAGGGTTTCTTTTTGGGGTGATGAAAATATTCTAGATTTAGATAGTAGTGTTGGACGACACAATGACTATACTAAAATAACACTAAAGAGTGCACTTGAAAAGGGTGAATTTTACGTTGTGTGAAATCTCAATAAAAAGTGTTGGAAAGACTCATTGAATTAACTGAACAGCCAACTAAATATAGGTATATATAAGTGTGCAATTATTAAAAATCTCTTCTTGTTAAAAGATACTGGCAGTTGTCTATTAGAGAAAACTGAACCTATGTTTAATTACTTCATTTATTAAATATTTCTTGAGTGCCTACTGTGCTGGACATTGTCCTGAGTTCAAAGAAAGAGATAAGATTTTTCTAGAAAACACTTGTCCTCAACATTTTTATTTCAGGATCCTCTATACTCTTAAAAATTACTGAGGGTCCTAAAGAGCTTTGGCTTATATAAGACATATCTATTAATATTAACTATACTAGAAATAAAGCTGAGAAAAGTTTTTAAAATATTCATTAATCTAAGTATAACAATAAGAAACCCATGATAGTTTAATATAAATCAGATGTTTACTAAAATATTTTCCTAAAACACGTTAGTGTTTCAGAGTGTTATTTTACATTTTTGAAAATATTTTAATATCTTGCTTAATAGCAGGCCGCTGGATTTTGACATCGGCTTCTGCAGTTAACCTACTGTAATCTTTTGTTTTGGTTGAAGAATATGGAGAAAAATCTTGCCTTCCAGAGATATGTAAAACGGTAGAGTATTTAAATTACCTTTTCTGATAATTGTGAATATTCTTTTTTGGTAGTGCATCAAAATTCAACAAATGCTAACTTGTCTAATGTTGCAGAGTGGAACCTGAAACCATATCAACCAACTTTTTATAAAGTTACATTAAAGTTGATTGGTCGTTCTTACTTTGAATAGATCTTTTACTGATGAATGGTTTTGTAGTGTCCTACACTGGTCATTTGGAAAATGTTGGTTCACTGAATTTTATAGACTTCCACACGTTGACTCATTTCATCATAGAATCGCAAGAAGATCACCGCTGATCTCAAACGGGCCTTTAAGTATTGGGAGGCTGCCAAGCTGGTGGGGGCAGACACACGTTTTCCAAAATTCTGCTTTTCCCGTGGAGGCTCACATTTTCATCATGGGCGATACATACTGTCAGATGTTTTCTTTATGTAAGACTCAACTTTTTGTTTGTTCTTGAGAAGATGTCTACCAAATACCCTTTTCCAAATAACCACAGTTTATCACTTGTTCTTTCAAGCAAAAAATGAAACTTCACGAAAGGAGCAGCCAGTTAACTTTGCAGCTGAAACAACTGCCTGAGTTCTCTTCCTGGGAGTCAAACATTCCCCTTGGGTATGCAGCCAAAGTGCTTGATTTGTCGCATAGTCTATGGAAAAGACGTGTACTCAAGGGTTGAAACTTAATACAGTTAGCCTTTTCACTGCTTTGTTTAGGACCTTCTTGGAAGCATTGTTTTTTATGCATTCGTCTGCAAAGGATGCACAGTGTTGAATTACTTCAATGTCAACTATTCCAGTAGCTCCTGCACCTAGATCTGCGCTCCTGGGCAGTTGCGCCCACTATTACTTTTGCTTCAATCATGCAAATGTCAACACAGCAGGGAGAAAAGCAAACAAATGTCTTCATATTATTATGATGAAAATAGATTTGACCTTGCAGACCCCCTAAAAGTGTCTCAGCGACATCCACGGATCCGTGCACTATACTTCCACAACTGCTGCTCTAAATTCTAGTACTTCATCTGAGTTGCTTTCAGTGGTCCTTCTAAAATTTTCTCTACGTGATAGAGTCTTTCTCATTGTCTCTTGGATTTTTCCCCATCATTTTCTATTAGGGCTTCAACAGATATGCTCATCCGTAGATACGTATTTTCTCTCTAGAATCTTCTCTAGCATGCTCTGTACTCTATATACATCGTGACAGTCTTCCCCACACATGTTCTCCTGGACTCTTGATCTGGTTGATCTGGCCAGCCTTGTCTCTTGGGGATACAGGAGATCTTGTGAGCCTGAGAGTCTAGGCAGTGCTGCTGGAGCAACCCAGCTTTGAGCTCACATCTGCCTTCATTTTCTTGATGAAGTATCTTAGTCTTGCATGGTCATTTCCTCTAAAAGCTATTCCCTGCTCTGTCGAGGAGGTTTGGTGGCCTCTTAGGTTGTCTTCTTAAGTACCTGAATGGTGGGAGGGATAATTTATTGGCTCATAAGCACACATTACCTCTTAAGCAGAAAGGAGTTGGCTTCCTGACAAAGTGCCATTAGAAGAGTCCTCCCCATCCTCCGCCCAGTTTATAATGCTTATCAGTGTCTCACCTTTTACAGTCCTTAGTGCATCCTGCCAACATGGGGGCCCAATCCCAGGAGCCACGTGTCCTGGGAAGCAGAAATTTTAACAGAAATCATGTTTGAAAGTAAAAGACTACAATTTCACTGCAGAATATGAGCTTCTGTTGCCAATTGTGATTGTCAGCTTGTCTGCTCTTCTTTGTTGGCAGTTATTATCATAAAAAATGGAGAAGTAAATATATCTTGTCTATTACCTAAGTTTCAGTGGATCCAAATGGCACCCTAACTGTATTGTGTCTCTCAAAATTAAGGTTGTCATTCTTAACCTGCTGTTGCTAGTGGCCTCACAGGTAAAGGTGCTCCCTGACAATGGATGCAAGACCTCCTGAGGGGTTTTTTCCCAACTACTTGTGATTTTGAGGGCAAAGAGTTCATAACATCTTTAAGCCAGAGGTGGTCCAAAATCTGGTAAGGATCACTTAGTATTGACAAATTTCCAGATAGATAGATAGATAGGCAGAAATTGTATAACAATTTAATATGTTCCACATTAACTTTGGTGCAATGTAGAACTTGTGATTAACCTCTTTTCCTCTTTTCCTTTTTTTTTTCTTCCAAAATTTCATGAAAGCAATGACTGAAGCATAGTATTTCCTCAATAGATGCTTATTGATTAATGATTTATTTTGAAGCCCTAAAATGAAAGTAATTGGTTAACATACATTTTGTGGGTCAAAATTCACCCTGATAACTAATTTTTAGAGCTACTCTTCTATGTTATTCTGCTTTGTAAACTTACTATTGGTCATGATTTTTTTTTAAAAAATTGTGATTAGAAGAATTTGAGGACCTAAAGATAAAAGTAAAATAGAAATACACTCACTGTTGCATTTTAAACATATGCTTTCATGCCATAAGGGATCCTAAAATATCACAGATATTAGAGGGAAAATAAGCTGTTGTTGCCCTAAAGTGGATTCCTTTGTTGAGTTCATACTACTAACCCTTTAGGGTATTGACAGCCTATTATTTTTCATATGTGCCATCTTTATCCGGGAAACTGAAAGAACAGCTAATTATATCTTTTGCAAATGAGTGCAGCAGAATGGCTTTTGTTCAACACAATTTTTAAGTCTGTTCAACAGGACCGTGGAATGACTTAAGAATTTACCATGGAATGTGTGTGCACGCGCCGTTTTACTGGCATTGTGATGTGATGGTGCACGATGCTTTGTTAGAAATTTAACCAGTTTCTCTGGATCATTTTTGGAGGGTGTGTGCCTCCATGCCTTTCATTTATTGTGTATTTTTGGTATGACAGACATGGTAATTACTGCACTTAAAGTTGGTGCAAATGTTCCTGGGAAAGGGCAGAGGAGTGAACAATTAAAGTGAAGGTCGTGAAAATAAGCCTATTAACAAAAGCATAATGATTTCTGGAATAGTCCCTTCATCTCTTCCCTATATCACCATACTTTCTCATAAGTAATGGTATAAGCAAGTCCAGACATACCGTAGTTTTGTAGAATTGTACTGCAAAACGTATTTAGCTGCTTTAAATACCAAGAGAAGTCTTGAGTTCCAAAACCTTCTTAAGGTGAAGTTCCCAGTTGCTTTCAGAGGAGGAGCAAGGTAATACTGTACATATTAACTATTAGCAGCAGGTCTTTTTAGAAGACTGTGCAATAAGGTGGTGGTGATGGTGGGGAGGGAGGTGTCAGCGTTAGAGTAGAATAGTGGACCATACACATGCTGGCGGCAGTTTCTCGCCACATGTAATTCTCGTCTTCACACGTCCCCAAACCTACTTCCCCTCTCTCTGCCTCCTTTTCCTTTTAGCCCCAAATCACTGAACTGTGTTTGTACAGATTGCAGGAAAACAGCCAGACTTGGTGCCAACAAGCATCTTTCTCCTGCATCATTGTAATACACGAGATCTTCGAAAATTGGTGCCGTCATCCACAAAACCTTTCAGATGACTCTCAAGCCATCAGATCACTTTGACCTCTGGGGAAACATTCGTTCTGTGTGTCATAGCCAAGAATGTGGGACTTCTGAGGACAATTGATGAGGCGAGTGCATACTTAACTTTAGTCCTTTGACATCACGCAAGGTGTAACATGGAGATTGCAATTCATTATAATACCACTGCACTAAAGAAAAAGTTTGACGGTATAGTTAATATTTGTTCGTTTTACCTTAAGGGGATTTTATTGCTCTTGACACTATTGAATATAATTTCCCAAGGCCAAGGTATGCCTCAGTGTTTTAACAACAGTAATGTTTAAACTCTTTTAGGGTTTTCTAGTTCCCTAGAATGCCGGTAATTTAGACCTCTTGATTATGTTATTATACTTACAGTAATATTTTAGATGTGTTTCAATAATGAGCCATAGTTCTATATTTAATTAGGAATACCCTTCCCACAGTGAGAAAAGGGAAATATTTGGGTGCTGATGTCATGAATGTCAGATTGCATTTCAGTGGTTATATTGATTGAGGAACAGCACATGCTAAATTACCTTTTTCCACCTCAAACCCCTTGAAGGCAGGGGCCAGACATTTTTTAATGTATCCGTATCATAGCCTCAATTTATTTTCTACCTATATTGCAGTAGTCAATCAAAAACTATTTGTTGAATGAACACATAATGTTTTGTTTTGTTAATTAATTAATTAATTTATTTTTGGCTGTGTTGGGTCTTCGTTTCTGTGCGAGGGCTTTCTCTAGTTGCGGCGAGCGGGGGCCACTCTTCATCGCGGTGCGCGGGCCTCTCACTGTCGCGGCCTCTCTTGTTGCCGAGCACAAGCTCCAGACGCGCAGGCTCAGTAATTGTGGCTCACGAGCCCAGTTGCTCCACAGAATGTGGGATCTTCCCAGACCAGGGCTCAAACCTGTACCCCCTGCATTTGCAGGCAGATTCTCAACCACTGCGCCACCAGGGAAGCCTGAACACATAATGTTTGATACTTAGGCAGTTCTGGCTTCAGGTATGAATGATTATATTCTTAATGAGAAAATAAACCCCAGGATTCTAAAATTCTCAAGACATGACCTTATGTAAAACAAGAGGGAAAAAGTATGTGGTTGCTTTGGAGATTCTCTCTCTCTGTCTTCCATATCTATAACTTGTATTTGTAGTTATACATCTGTATCTATAGCCATCCATAGCCGTACGTATGTCTATACCTGTACCTATACCTATAGCTACGTGCTGGTCCTAGCCTCCTTGTGGAGCACGTGGCTGGTTTCTGTATAGCTGCTGTCAGTTCACAAAACTTAACACACGGTTCTGCTCTGTCCTCACGATTAGGGGAGTAATGTGCTCTCACATCTTTGAGAATTGTGCCCAGTGGAGACAGCTGTGTTTCTAAGTCCACGGATTGTGATAACAGTGGCACCATCATGATTTCCAGACTCCTTATGGCTTAATGGATTATTAGCTCTGGAGCTACACACTCAAAGGCCAAGAGGAACTTGTGGAAGGGAACAGAGAGAATTTACTGTTGTGATTGCACTTACTCAAACTTTTTAAAGCTTGAAATGTGACTGAAATTTACTTACCATACCCTACTGACGAATATACATATTATAATATATAATATTAACACATTACAAAATATGTATATTGTTACGCATGTATATTCTATATATATATATATATATATATATACAAGATACATGTAAGTATAAATATATATATATATGTTATAATGTGTAAAACGTCTCCACCTAAAATCTGTAGATAATAGATTACTGATTAAATATGGTGCTGTATGGGAAAGCTTCACAAATGCCACTCATCCTCAGCAAAAACCCCACCGGTTTCCATCTGATCTGAATTCTCTTCCTTCTTCCACAAGGCATTGTTATCCTCATCTTTCCAGCTTCCCTTCCCACAGCCTTCAAGACTGAAGGTTGTTAGTTGTGGCCTATATCTGCTCTTTACGCTGTAAATAAAGTCTTAAGCCAGTGGTCCCTGTTGTTGTGCAAGGAGCTGAGTTGGTTGCCTTTAATCACTGAACTGGGAGGGATGGTAGAGTTTACTAATTTAAAAATAGAATTTGTTAATTATGCATCATGGGCCAAGTTGCTGTACTTTAATTATTTTTTCCCTCTAGGAAAAAAAAAAAAAAAAACTAACGGTGTACAAAATCCCTCGGATTAGACCCCAGAAACTTGGGCCAGTGGTAAGCCACTTGTAGTTCAGTGGCTAAAGTGGGCTTCAAGTGCCTGAGGATTATCTCTATTCATTTGAATGTTTTCTGGCTAGAAAGTTAACAGCTGAGTGCATTTTGAGTAAAATACTAAAGGAAATGGCTGATAAAAATATCAATGTCATATATCTGCTTAACAGAGATGCATATCTGTTCTTTCTCAAAGCACTGTTAAGCTGTCATCCCTATGCTTATCATAGAAAGAATTATCTCACAGTAGTTTTATCTCCAGACATTTTCCTGACCAGACAGAAAGAATCTGTGGAAGTAGTCATTCCCCTAGTTTGTTTAAAGAGGGACTGTGTTGGTTTTCATATGAGGAATCCACTTACACATGATGTTAATATCTACAAACTCAGTCCCTGAATGTACTTCCTATATAGAGCCCGACTCACAGAGAGAAAGAGAGAGAGAGAGAGAGTTTTAAGTTGCTGAAGCCAAATAACAAAAAGTGATGCTAAACTTTCCTTTGAATAGCGACTCACCCTTTTGTTTATAAAACTGTCAACTGATAAACTTCTAGCAAAGACATATTCGTTACATCTTTTAATTACTCAGAGTTCCCTTATGAAATGTCATAGCCCTGTGCTGGGAAGGGATGCATTTGTTTGGAGATCAGGGAAATACATGTTAAATGAGGAGGGTGCTGAAAACGTCTGGCTTGAATTGGGTGCCAAAAACCAGTTGTGAGATAAGGGAGCAAATGTGATATAAACAGGGAAAAAAAATGGAATTCTGATATAAAGTCAAAAATGTAATTTGTGGATTGTCTCCTGTGAACTACACATTTGCATATGGAGCTTTCCAGGCATAGTGAATGATGCCAGTCTTTTCTTTTTTTGCACATCACCTGGCTACCAAATTTTAAAGACTTTTTATGGAAATCAAAGGAATATTTGAAACCACAGAGAGGGCTAGGAAGTTTTAATATCCTGCTGACTTCTTTCCTGTTACATTATAGCTTATATCATTATTCAATTAATTTTCCTTTTAGTTAACAGAAAAGACTTTAGAAGAATTATAATTACAAATAAAGTAATATGCTTGCACTTTTATAAAGAATCTGTACAGAAGATCCTGAGTATTTATAAAATGTATATGTACTTTGTAAGTCACCGAATTTGTGAATAACATTATTGCATTTAATTTACTTCATAAATGCAATAAAATGTAATTAAAGATTCAAAGTGATCCATTTAGACCCTGGATGATTTCATAAATACAAGGTATGATGCTCCTTCCTTAAATCTAAATATCTGTTTTCAGCCACCAAAGCAATACTTTCATAGAATATTTTACCTTTCCTTAACTTTCATCACCAAAACTAACAACTTATAATGTTTTCACACAGAAAAAAAAATTATTGATGTGTGTGTCGTTATCAAGAAAACCAACTTAATATCTATGGGATGAACCTATAATGGAAAACAATCTGAAAAAGAATACAGATGTATATATTCATATATATACATAACTGCATCTCTTCCCTGTGCTGTACACTTGAAACGAACACAACATTATAAACTAACTACACTTCAGTTTAAAAAAAAGATCTATGGGATGGAGAGTCTCTCTGCTTATTAGTGAGGTGACTGACTTCCACACGTCATCTCATAGTATAAGAAATTCATGCTCATCTATCAACAGAGTGACGCATCATTACACATAATGAACCTTTGAAGTGGGTTTCTGAGCGAATGAAACAGTGAATGCTTCATCCGGCAGTGTCAGCTATCTATTCCTCCTGTACTTAAACCAGTTAAGGTAGAGCCGTGCTCTTTGATGTGAGGCTGAGTACTCCACCTTCTCCGGCCTCTCCCAACTAGAATTCCAAATGGGTATATGTCTGTCTTACCCAATACTGCCCGTGGAACGAGGTCTTTATTAGCTCAGGAGTTTCAGTTTGTGAATTCTGAACTTGAGCTTGCTTCAGGATACAGAAGGCATGGACGAGCCAGCCCTGAGGCCCTGAATTGTTGTCAAGGAGAAAATGAAGTGATTTTTTATTTTTGGCTATTCCATTCACTCACTAGAATAATAGCTCTGTCCAGAATCAAGGGCTGTTGACTTTCTTCCAAACCTCAGAGCAGTTCTCGCCAGATATTTTCGGAGGGGTGGTGGCTTGAGGAAGCGTGCCCACATGAAGAGGAGTTATGTCCCAAGCAACCCTCACTCCCATGATTTATGTACTGCGAGCCCCATTGGCTCCCACTGCCTTCCAAGGCTTCCAGAGGCCATCTCTAAAGACATTATCTCTGGAGAGCTCGTGCCATGGTCTAGCACGATTCTTCATACAAATGGTGTGGCTAATCGCTTGTATCAGTATTACCTGGGAATTTTTTTTTTTTTTTAATTCAGAGAAAAAAGCTATAGTAGGATGTCACAACTCGTGTGGAATTCCTAGCCATACGTTGTATATTCCATTAGGATAGAGGCCATGTCTGCTTTTTGCTTACCATTGTCACCCCAGAACTGAACACAGTGCCTGGCAATATGTACTTGTTGAATAAACGAATAAAATGAAAAGTTGTACTAATTCCCACCGCATTACCCTGAGTATCTTCAGACCCCAAAGACAATTTTCCAGACAAAGACTCAAGGAGAGAAAGTTACATAATAAGGGTATCAAAGCATCTCAGTAATTCTTTTTCAGAGAAAAAGAACGGCTTATGTTTTCATTCATTGAAAATTTACTAAATTCTCTTTTATTCTTACTTCTAGTGGTTCCAGAAATTCTGTTACTGAGGCATTTGTACACAACATTCGTTGAAAAATCTTTAGAGCAGAGATGAATCTGATAACAATCTATAACAGCAATATTATGCCAACTATCTTGATGTTTTAGGTGTATTTGGTAAGAACATCACTTTGAGTATATAAAAGTGAGGCCACAAAACATGTCACAGATGCAAAGTTGTATTTTTGATATAGTCTCTTAAAAAAGGATATAGATTTTGAAAACTCAGGGTACTAAAATTCTGAAAAACCATCCTATTTAGAAATATCTATTAATCTCAGGATTTAAACTTGGTAATAACTCATGGTTATAGTATCTTGGTATTATCCATTCATGAAATTTATTTTAAACTGTTAGTGCTACCAGCTTAACATTTTTTCCCTGTGAACCACAAAGAAATAGTCTTTTTGAAAACTATAGTAATAGTTTTAAAACTTTAGGAATGGGCTTACAGATTTTACATTACCAGGTGTTTTGGGTTTTGCTAACTTCATCCAGGAAGAGAAGTACATTTCAGTTAAGATTGCCCGGCTACAACCCTGGCATTTCACTAAGTCTTTGCTGCAGGGAACTCGGGAGAATGCGCGAGACTATTCCATTTAATTTGGCTTTAAAATCTCATTGTGTCTGGTAATTTAAGGCATGGAATAGTAACTCTTCCTCAGTTAAAAGAAACTTTCGGTGTTTGGCTAGCAGGATAACGAATACCCAGACTGGCAGTGTGTTATCCCGGAAGTGCAGGAGCTTTGGAATTAACAGATGCTGGCTTAGATTTCACATCTTCCAATTATTAACTATGTCAGCTCGGGCAAATTACCTGAATTCCCTAAGCTCAATGTATTGATCTGGAAAACGGGGGCAATAAATTCTATCACTCATGGTTGTAATGAGCAGTAAAATATCTAATACGTGTGAAAATAACTAGGCTAGTGGCTGACTACACGATATATACCCTTTGCTTTCTTGTACACTTTGTGCCAGGGAGTATAACAGTCATTTTATAGGTTACCACATTACAAGTATGAATATGAACACAAATATGCATACGTATTTCCCATTTATAGAGTACCTATCCATACACCATACACACACACACACACACACACACACACATGCACACACACACACACCTTTGTTACAAAGTGGTCACGGCATTAGAATTTAATAAAATGAGTTATAATTTTGGGAAGCAACTTAATGTCACAGTTACAAACATAACTTTGCAGACATACACAAATAAGATGGGCTTCTGGTTCTGCTTATTTTCTGCATTTTTTTGGGCAAGTTACTAAACCTTTTCTGTCTCATTTTCTTCATAGGAGAGTCCATACCTACATCATAGATTTGTTGTGTGGATTAAAGGAGATAATATATGAAAGCACTGTCACAATGACCAGTACAAAGGAAATAATCAATGGCCATCGTTATTGTATAGCTCTCTTGAAAAATATATTTTAAGTTTGGAAGATCATATCAGAGCCCCCTCTTGGATGACATGATAATACCTGTACACAGAGGAAAGATCAATGGTGAGAATCCAGATGGATTTTCAGCTTCAACTCTTTGACCTTGAGGTTGAAACTTAAACCTCCTCACCTAGGTTTTAGACATTTACTAAATTTTCTAAAAAAGAAATAATACTCTGAGTAGCAGGATACCTCTGTCCTAACCCAAGCTCTCTCAAACCCTATCTGTGTGAACTTCGGGAAGAACAGACTCTTTGAGGGTGAAAGCTCTTTTAAATAGGAGGTATTAGTAGTTCATTTTATTAACATATAAGTTCCCTTGATGGCTTATATTTTTGTGTTTAATATAAATACTTTTCAAGTTATTGAATTGCGTGATGTTGACTAAATTAATGAAGTCACCAAGGGGTGAGCTCAGCAGAGGAGGATTTTAACAATCAAGTGGATAGGATAACCCATTCCACAGATACAGCCAGTCTTATCCACAGCCATCGCCGTCATTGCCCAGTGGGCTTATGAACCAAGTGGCCATGGCGGGAGGGAAGGAGGTGATATTGAACTCATAACATGGAAATCCACTTACCAAGGCTGACCAGACCACAGCCACTGCTGAGTGCACAGACTGCCACCAGCAGAGACCAAGACTGAGTCCCCAACATGGGACCATTCCAAGGCTGATCAGCCAGCTACTTGGTGGCAGGCTGATTAAACTGGACATCTTGTGCACTGCCATGATATTCACCCAGCATTGCTTCTGACCCAGGAACTCATTTCACAGCAAAAGAAGTGTGATAGTGAACGCATGTCCATAGAATTCACCCATCTTACCCTAGCCCCCATCATGCCAAGCAGCTGGCTTGGTAGAATGGTAGTTAAGTAAGACCTCCTGAAGATTCAATTACAGCACCAACTCAGTGGTGCCTTGCAGAGCTGGGGTGAGGTTCTCCAGAAGGCTGTATATGCTCTGAATAAACATCTGAAATATGGTACAACTAATTTTGTCAAATTGTCTTTACATATGTGTGCTAAATAGAAGATAGTTAAAATTGTCCATTATCCTCCGTTAGAATTGAACAACAAATCCTTTTAATTAATTTTAGGTTCAAAATGTATTTCTTATGAAACAGCATATATGAATTATATATAGTAAGGAACATCTTAAACAGATGGCTGTTTGGCAGAGTGATAAAAATTGCATTGCACAATAGATTCTCGAAATTACAGTACTGTCAATATTTTTGTTTCTTTGGGGTTGATTCTAGTGGCTTTTGAATGTCTCTGCAGTTTAAAAAAATTAAAGAGAAATAAAATTTAAAATAATCACATAGAATGGCTGAATTAAAGTTACTCAATTTCTTTTTCTTCATCTTTATAACCATTTTGTTGTAATTGTTTATTTTAAATCAACTGTTAAAACATAGGAATATATGGTATCACAAGATTCAGATATAGACATTCTGCTGGAAGCCAATCTAAATGATCCCAAATATCTATGAACTTTTTCTGGAGATAGATGACTAACTCTGAATCAGTGTTTTTTAGAGTCACTTGTAAAACTGCAGGTTCTCTAATTTCACATCCATGTAGAATACAATATTTATTAAATAACAAGTGATAAATATATGCTAACTTGATGCTTAAATGTACATTATTAAATTCAGGAGAAACAATGAATTGTTTAGAATTTAGATAAATAAAACATTTGGGGGAGGAGGACTTTTTAATCATGAACTGGGGAAATACCCATGGCATACTGTGAAGCAGAATTAGGAACAACTTCATTGTCTTTGAACTCAGTGTAATTCCTCTTTGACTCTAGATTGACAGAGGGCTCTGCTTTTCCCAAAATTAAAATAAAGCTGGTATCTAATGTATTTCTTTTCACTAGTGCACAGTTACTCTGGTATAGGAATGCAGACACCTTTACAGAAGACTACAAACTATGTATGGAACTAACTTCTGACGTCCTCACAATATCTTTATTCAGAAATATAAACCTGCTCGTTTTTTTTTTAATTAATTAATTAATTTATTTATGGCTGTGTTGGGTCTTCGTTTCTGTGCGAGGGCTTTCTCTAGTTGCGGCCAGTGGGGGCCACTCTTCATCGCGGTGCGCGGGCCTCTCACTATCGCGGCCTCTCTTGTTGCGGAGCACAGGCTCCAGACGCGCAGGCTCAGTACTTGTGGCTCACGGGCCCAGTTGCTCCGCGGCATGTGGGATCTTCCCGGACCAGGGCTCGAACCCGTGTTTCCTGCATTGGCAGGCGGATTCTCAACCACTGCGCCACCAGGGAAGCCCAAACCTGCTCTTTATTTAAAGGACTTGATCTGTGATTTGACTCAAATTTGGGAATTAAGTGAAGAGCAAAACTTTATTTTGGTGGCCTGAATCAGGCTTCTATGCACTAGAACTAGAATACTTTTTAAAAATAAAAATGTAACTGTATCTTAGTAGGCTGACATTAATTATGATCCTTGGGAATCCATGGTCAATTTACAGCTACAGTAATCCATGGCTCATGGAGTTCTAATGACTCCAATGGCCCTGACGTTTTTCGGGGCTACAACAGCCCTTTGCATCTTGTGGGTAAATCCTGTGTCTTTGGTTTCTGACAACACAAATACTCCCAGTCCCAATGTTTTTAAAGAGACCTGTCTTCCTTGGCATCACTCAGCTATTGGTAAAAGGCCTAGGAGATTCATACCTAGTGAATGGTTAGGCAAGTCATAATCTTGACAGACATTCTAGGATTTCCATGTTCCAAAGTTTTTGCATCCTCCCTACCTTAAGTCCAATGGATTTTTGGCATCATATTCTCATAGGTTTCCACTGAGCCTAATCCCAGTTTTTTAGCCAGCATGCTTATTAAACAAGTAGAAACATGTCCAACTGCTCAAAATAACCTACTCTATCCAGAATCTTTGGGTAAGCGTCCACTTGGAAATATTCACCCACCCTGAGTAATATTTCCCGGTTATTTGAGCACCCTCAGAATTCATTTCTATGAAAAGTCTCACAAATATCGCTGATATAAATGTTTAACAATTCTATTCCTATGTCATTTTTTTCTGAGTATAGTTGACTCCTATTTTAGGCTTGGATCTGACTCAAGTTCCAGGTCTAGAGACAATGAAAATTGGGTAAATAGAAAGTGAGATGAGAATTGTCTTCTCTGTTTGAGGTGATCCCCTTATATGCTAAGGCTGCTAAAACGGTTCTGGAAAAGAACACATTTATAAGTTTCTTATTGTTATCCTAACTTATTTTTCTGCTTATGTTAATAAAAATGCTTTAATTGTGCTTCCACTCAAAGATCCCAAGTGAAAAAGAAAAGTTTAAAGCTTAAACTTTTAAAGCTTAAGCCAATGAAAGGAAAAAATTGAAAACTGATCAATGAAATGGAGATATACGAAAAGATTTAGAGAATTCAGAGAAAGCAACCCCTGGATTCAGCCTTCCTAGTACATCATTTACTGGACTATTAAAACCTTGGATGCAAATATTAAACTTTCATCTTTACACCATCCACTCAAGTTTCAAAATTCTTGGTGGTATTATATTGTTGGTAATATTCAAAATTCTTGGTGGTGACTTTGGGACATGATTTCATTTTGAATGCCGAGGGGCTTAAGGAAAGAAGGGACTGCACACTTTGATTTTTGTAGAGGAAAACGTAGAGAGAGACTCCACATAGCACAAAGTCTTGTGCAAAAGCGGGAAGCAGCCTGGGAGGATTGGCAGACAAAAAGAGGAAAAGTGACAAATATCTAGATACAGCCAGATAATTTTATCACAAGTCAGTACTGTGTATCCTTTTCTTCATCTTCAATCTCCAAGGCAATCTGAATAATAATAACTGTACTACGAAATTATCTTTAAAAATATAGATGGATTATTATTTGAAGTTCGAGTATTTAGTATACGTTCATTTATTCCTTGCTCCTTAAGCTTTTTCTTTATCTTAAGTTCTTAAGATATTTCTGCATTCATAACATTTTCTCAATATGTAAATAAAAGATCTCTTAATATTAATCATCTTACTTTTTATAAATTTAAACACAATGCCTTATTGTTGAACTTTTGAAAACAACAATAATAATTATACTGTTCCGATACCTTGATGTATTTTGTAGATTTTTCCACTCTATTTATTTGAAGGTAAAACATTGTTTAATAGATGCAATAGGTTATAGAATCTTGTCGAGAAAGATCTTAAAGGCAATTTTCAAATTTTCTCCTGTTTCTTGCAGGAGATACATTTTGGTGACAGCTGTTTTCTCTGATCCTTTAAGGTGATTTTCTTTTGACTATTTTTTTTCATAACTAATAATTTTTCTATGTCATCTGTCTGTGCTGGGAATTGTATACGCTGGTGGTTTCAACTCTGGCTGAAATTTGTTTCACTTGAGGACCTTTAACAGCGTACGGATTAACTACTACCATTCCCAGACCAATTGAACCAGATTCTCCTGGCATTAGTATTTAAAATGCAGATCGTCCCAAGTTATTTTAAAGTATAGTCACTGCTGTGGATATTCACTGCTGTGGATAATACTGAATTCCAGAAGACTTAGACTGTGACTCCTACCCTTCTGTGAGAGAGCAGTTTTCATGACTTGTAAGAAAAAAAATAAAAACAAAGTCTAATAATATTGTTAACTCAGAGGGATCAGACCAGGTGGAAATCACAAATATACACTGTAAATAGTGGGGCTTACTCCCAGTATAAATATCTACAACAAGAAGAAACATGTACTCAGTGTTGCTTCCATTCTAATGCTTGGCTAGCAGTCTAGTAGAAACTCTGCCCAGAAGTAAGTTTTATTGCAGGAAACCATGGTTTTGAGCAGGACAGAAGACAAAGCATGCAAATATCAATGGGCCAGGTATGTCCTATGACTTGCTTTTTAGATTAATTTCATTTAATAGTTTCCCATATAAATTTCTATTAATCTAAGTCCCTGAATAACTGTAAGGTCAACAGTATATTTGTTACCATTCTACTTTGCACCTAGATGGATCAAGTACTTTACAGGAAGATGTTTTATGAAATTAAAATTCATCTTTGGTATAATGTACTTACTACAATAATTATAAGACTCATAACTTTCTGCTTTCCTTCATAAGATAATCAGTGGCAAAAGAAAATATTCATGTCTGAATTATATCATATTGACTTAAGTTTTTAATTGTATTCACCAGGTTTCTGGTGCCATAAACAATGCCCTAGAGATTTTAACTCATACTTATGTAAGATTTATTTATTTTATGATACTTTTGGCTAAACTTAAAAATAATTAGTGTATTTATATGCACATGGGTGTGATCAGTTGCTGAATTAGAATATTTATTTTTTAATAAGTATTTACAGATTTATATTTGAAGACTACCTAAATATACAGATTTCATGATATTGAATAGAGTGATTTCTTTTTTCTGTTCATTTAAGTTACAGATTTATAGATATGGTCTGAGCCCTAAAATACACAAGAGTTTCCTTTATACTAGAAGTTTTCTAAGTAGATGTAAAATACAGTACGTGTTAGAATAAAATTTGTTTTGAAAGTAGACTTTTGTGTGTTTTTTTTCTCAAACCAGTGCTTACAGTGGTCAATTTCATATTTTATTTCAAACCTATGCCTGGAAATCGGTGCACTGATTTGTCAGACTTGAAAAATTATAGAATTGATATTTTAACATAGAAATAGCTTAAATGAATATTCTAGAATATAAATGAACTTTATGTTTGCTCAAAGATATTTCAAATATTTTTAAACAATACTGTAAACTAAATATTTGTTACCAATGTGTTAATGTTACTTTCCCCCTCTCTATCTTAGTTTACAAGTACTCCTCAATGTTTAATCTTTAACAGTCTTTTTAGAAATAAACTGTGTTGGGGAAATAAAATCTTTGGGAAAAAAATTTATCATGATGATTCCTCATATAGATATTTGTACAGCATTTCTAACTAAATTACAGAAATCTATGAAAGGACAATTATTTAAAAATTGTCAAGGTTAACATAAAACAAAAGATACTTTTTGATTTTTAGCAATGTCTTAAGATAATGTCTAATCTCACATTTTAATCAATTTTGATTAAACATTGTCAGACTTAAAATAGATATTGAATCATAAAATAACTTTACGTATTACATTATTTCCGTTTATCCACTTTAAAGAAAATATGAAAATCCTGCTTGGTTCAATCAAGCTTCTGTAACATTAACACTTTGATTTTATTAATGCATTTTGGTAAGTTGCACAAGTGATGCAATCAATATACATCTAACACACGTTTGTAATATTTTTGAATTGAACCTAAAGATCATTTTGTAGGAAAATAATACATGGAGGATAAAGCTCTTGCTAATAAGGCAAAAACACATTTCAGGAAAAGAGAAAAATTGAAAAGAAAAAAAGAGAGAGAGAACTTGTCACTGAAGAGATGGAATGATAGGTACATTAGACCATTAAGGTCTTGCTGTTGTCCCGGCCTTACTCATTTACCAGGATGTTGTTCTTGTTGACGTGTTGCCATCTATTATTCATGCAGCTTATTCATGCTGTTGTTAAGAATGTCAGTGGAATGCATGTCTATGTGACTCTGATATTTCAGATGACATAAATAAACAATAAGACTCTCATATCACATATAATCTCACTACTTTCCCTTTCTCCTGTTCATTTAGATTGATTCCTCACTTGTTGCAAACTTTCCTATTTTCCATCTCTTTTCTATTCTTTAATATTTAATTCATGTTACCTCGGGTCTATTAGGTAAATAAATGTCCTGACGCCTTGTTCTGATTTCCTGAAATTCTCAAGGGGGCATTGAGATTAAGGATTAGTATCTTTCCCATATTACTAATTTGGTACAAGTGAGTTACATATGTAAACACAAATATTGAAGTTCATGAATTTATAACTTACACACATAGATATATAAGCGATATAAGAAACCGACTACACTGAGTGACATGCCAGAAGACAGAGAAGACATCATACTGTAATTTAAGTAAATCTGGACATAGGCTTTACCTGCACTTTCATACAATATGGAAATAGCCAAATGGAATTTAATGGGCCTCAGTTCTGCTTTCCATCTTCCTGGATCATGGAAACAGTTCTGATAGGGATACACTGATTGATCTGGCTTAGAGCCAGTGAAAGATGGCCTCCTGCATCATGCAATGTCATGACTCAAATTAAGTTCAAAGAGGGAATCAGATACCCAAGATGCAGGTTGATTTGCTTCTGCTTCTTAAAAATCCGGGAAACACGTAGTGCTGCTGTCCTGTTGGGACTGCATGTCTTTCATCATTTACCTTCCTGGTCGTTATTTTGCCCCTGGAACACTCATGCTACAGTATGACTTTCTCTCTTTCTTTTGTTCCCATTTCAAATTTCAAAGAAGGATTCAAGATAAGAACTCAATCATTACTAAAATGATGTACAAAATAGAAAAGCATTCCTTTGACTTCTTCATAAACATCGATTTCTGATAGATTTGGTGTATGAGAAACTGTAAGATGAAAGAAGCACTGATTTAACTCAATATAACTAATAATCATGCAGCAGCTTGTGTTAGTTGATATTGATGTTAAAAATGAGTATGAAACAATTTTCAAGAATCTTATAGTTTGGGGGTTGAGGTATAAGATGAAAGGAAAAAACAAAGTATAGAAATCCACTCTACAAGTAAGTTCCTTTTGCCATGAAGGAAGTAAAATGTGATGAGATTTTAATGAAGGGGGACACGGGAGTAATTTCACAGAGGTGGATAATTCAAGATCAAAGGTATTTCAATAATTTGAAGTGTGATTTTTTTAAAAAAAACCTTTAAATACAGTGATAATTCATAGTGTATATCCCAAAGCATGAAGGCTAAAAAACATTTTACAGGAAGTAGATCACTTTGCCTGGGAAAACAGTTACCTTATTCTTAAAGCTTAAATTTTGTCAATGAGCTTTTACAAATGCTACCTCCTTTGCCTCGTACCAATTCAGGAGCTGTCTTGGTAGATAATGTAGTCCCTGATTCACTACAGAAAACGTGTGACTTAAGATTATTTTCTCTTTTGTGGGGGGCTGGGTGGGTATCCCCAGCCACACAGGTGCAACTTCTGATCAGGAAATGAGACTGGAAAGTCCACTGAGGGGCTAGTAGGAGGGAATTAAATCCTAGGCTGGGAATAGTTCACCTTAATCGGGTGGATGTCTAGGTATTTTTTGAAGTTTTTTGAACAGAGTCGTGAAATGATCAGACTCCCATTAAAGCATTTCAGAAACTGAGATGCTCTTGAAAAGGTTAAAAAAAAAGCCTGAGGATGTGAAGTATAATGGAATTATAAAAGCCCACACTAAGTCCAAAAGATAAGCGCCCGTGATAGATGGGTTTTAATGAGGATGCAGAGCAGCCTTTACAAGAAAGATCTGCAGTATTAATTGGCTGAAGGCTCGGTATGAGAGCACAGAGAATAATGGAGGCCAAGAACGCAAATGTGAGTGATGCCAACCTTGGGAGGAACAGGGAGTCAGATTGACACATCATACCTACAACTCGTGTCCGCTCTTTAAGAGGAACATAGACCAAAAAAAGACACATCCAGAGGAGAAGGGTAAAGATGGGTGAGAAGAGAACGGAGGTTTATCTTGAACAGGAGACAAATTGCTTGAGACTAGGGTGGAGACAGATGGGCAGGTGTGGAGGGAACTATATTCTCAGCCTTTCAGGGCTGTTATATGAAAGAACATTTGGGCTTTTCTGTGGCCCTTGAGGGCAGAGCGAGAACCACCAGGTGCAGATGTCAACGCAGTACAATGAGTACCTCTTCAGGAATTTTGTTATCCATCCCGCAGTTGAAAGCGCTGCTTTTTGATGTGTTGCAAAATAGGACTTTCATCTGGATTACCTTGAAATTCCATTCCAACCGAGGTTCTATTATTGCAATAAATATATATATTATATCTCCGCACAATAAAATAAACATGGTGCTTTGGCTTGATTAGCTCATACATAAGAAATGAAGGCTTTGTTTGTTGTTCTAAAATATATACAATAGCAGAATATACACTTTAGGTGTTTAAAGAACTGATACGTGAAACGTGGAACTGAATGGAATAAACACACACTTCCTTCACCCTAGATGCGCTACGCAAATACAAAACAGGTATTTCAAGGTGTTTAGGGGAAGAAAAGTTGTTTGAACAAACAACAAAACATAATATTAGCATCAGAAGCAGGATACACAGCTTAGTATAACAATCTGATTACATTTTCTCAATAGGTATTTGCTCCACGGATGGATGTTTGAATGAATTATAAAGCAGGCAGCTTGCGTTCAACACAGATTTCTAAACGGACAGATCGGTGTAGTATAAGAAAAGGTTTAGTGATACTGGAAAACATGGCCCTAGGTCTCACTTTCTTCTTGACATGGTCCCAAGTCATTTTGTTAATGCTTTTACCCGGGTCCTGCGCTACTGTGAAATGTCCCAGAACCCACGTAGAAGGAGCTGAGATTTTTGATCTTGAGCTGACTCAGGCTCACTATGGGAGGCGGCTGGTCTATAATAGAGAAGAAAAGTCTGGCTCTTTCGGGTGTGGGCCTTGCGCTTGTAATCGCAGCAATGTGCTGACCTGGCACGCCACCAAATATTCTTTTTGAACCTGTCTGATCACTTCCAGAGAGAGGAGGTTCTATTCTGTTAGGGTTCATTGGCCGTCATTTAGAAAAATGCATTCATTTTAATGGAATAGCTTCTAGTGCTGGGTGTTTTTAGTCATGTCTAGAAGGAGCCACTAAACAGGGACAATGCTGAAAGCTAGTTTAAATACTCTAGCAATGTTAAAGCAAAAAGAACAAAGAAAACAAATGGAGATTTTTGAAACAGGGGTTACATTTGAAATGACCCAGGGCTAAGAATCATATATAGAAGCAGATTAAGTTTTGAGAAAGGTCAAAATCTTACAAAACCTATTTGCTTGAATCTCTCGGTTATTCTAGGGCTGAGTCACAGTTCAGTGGGCAAAATTCTCTTTCCTCGTGATGCTACTTTATCCATCCCTCTACCTTTAAATCTTAAAATTCTAATACATAAAGTTTTAAAAGAAATTATAATATATAATGTTGCTTTTTAAAGTCAGTTGGCGTAAAATGTCCTACTACATGAAAACTCCTATTTTCAGTTTTTAGTGTTGAAAAATAAATATATCCAATTGCATAACATTTGACAGTCAGCTGTTAAGGGAAACTAGGGTAGTATTTATCCCCCACGGTTCTGAAGTTGAGATTGAAAAGAACACTAACGCATGTCCATCAAGTGTTTCTTGGTAAGCAAAATATTGAGATACAGTGAAGATGCTGAGGAGGAATCTCCAGTCTGGAGATCTCTCATGATCCTTTCATCGTTTTTTCATCCCTTGATTCAAATGTCTGCTGGATTTAAGGATGTTCTCCTGTCATCATTTGCGACTCAGAGTAGAACACCAATTAGTGTTTTTCTTCTTGTGCTTTGTGTCAGTTAGGATTACTTTTGGTTGCATATAAAAGCGAAGCGGTCCAGAGCGCTTTGCATAAGTAGAGAGCTATTTTTTTTCTCATGTAAAAAGGAACACAAATGTAGGTCCTACAGGGCTTGTGCAACAGCTTTGTGAAGTTATCAAGGGCCAATTGCAGCCAGTCGAGAGACTGACAGGAGATCAGAAATCTGAATAGCTGAGCTATTTCTGATACAAGTTATCCTGGAGAAGAAGGCTTTGGCTCTGGGGCCATATCAGCCTCCTACTGTGTGTGCCTCCAACTATTCAGATTTCTCCACTACATGCCTGACACTTCTGGACAGCACTGAATTCATCATATTTAAAAAAAAAAAAAAAAACTTGACTGTACATGGAGCCAGGGTGGAGAGCCCAATAAAGGCTGATCGTGCACGTCTGGTCCTGTCCCCCAAACTCCCCAGTGAGGGCCTGGAGTGAGGCCAGCCTGCATCTAGTGCCACTTCCTGTAGGTGAATGTGGACACAGGAGTCCAGGAATCCAGTGTTCTCCTGGCATCTACCACGATCCCTATCACTGCGTGACCTTGGCCAAGCATTCTGACTTCCTTTAGATTTTGTTTTCTCAGGTTAAGCTGAAAATAATACTATTCACCATACAATATGTTTCTAAGGACTTAATAATGCAACATACAAAATGGATCCTAAAACTCCTTTCTGGGTTTTGATCCAACATGTCATTTTTAAAAATATTTAATGCAGAATTGAAGATTAAGGAACCAACATCAACACAAACAACATTTGGGTACTTTTCTTGGATGTACAATGAAAAATAAGCATTGTTATGTGTAAAGTATCGGTAACAATTTTAAGATGATAAAATTTGATACAGAGACAAATCATTTGACAAACACTGTTTTGCATTTTCTTTGCAGTTTAACACATTTCTCAATTTGTAGTCCAGTGAGTGTCCTTTTGGGGAACACATTTTTATCTGTTAGTTTTCAAGAAAAACATAATTTTGACATGTCTCCTATTCACTTACTTCTCCTCTCTTTTAGCAGATTGAAAGTAGACACATCTTAACGACATTCTATGTCATCACTGTGTGTGTGTGGGGGGGGGTTGTTTTCTGATCAATGCAAAGGCCTTCATACTCTTGTCAAATTTATATAAAATGTTTATTATTGCCCATTTGTTTTGGTATTTGGTTTTACTGTCTTTAATTTAGATGATAGTGATTGAATTATATTCCCTCTATAATTTTGTGAGATTCCTTGGAGGGAAATAGAAGTTACAGGAGGGAATTCCACAGTGTTTTCTGGGCCTCAAGAGAGAAAACATTCGGGCCAGAAGGCCTGGAGCCCCCTGCATGTTCAGCAGAGGTGCCCCAACACTCCTGGGGCAGAACTGCATACCTCAGCTTCACTGAAGACCATGAAGAACAGAGCTATCTTCAGCAAAAGACCACACATATGAATATTTAACACGTTCTCATGCAGTCGTATAGTAAGTTGAAAGATTTAAGTTCAGAGAACCAAGGTCAGGAAGAGAAAATGGCAAGGAGCTTTATATGCACAGCATAGCTGGTGAAAGACAGTGTGTGATGCAAGCTGACCTCGTGACCAAGTGCCAGGGCCTGGAGTCTGGGGTCTAAGATGCAAGTATTAAAAACCCCTAAGACCTAAAAATGCTAATCTGAATGGTAAAAAATTAAAAGGGGGGGCTACAAAATTCATAACCTAAATACAATTTTGAAATGCCTTAGAATTATTAGCCTAAACACTAAAACCAGCTCTTAGAAATGACTTACATACTAAGTACTATTTATCCAGGCAGGCGATATGCTACAGATATAGCTTGTAGAATGCATAGTTAACTTTCAAATTAAAAATCAATATCTCAATCCTTCAGCATTGTGAACAGATTTGATAACATCATTTTTGTCTTTTTATCTCTTTCCTCTTTTGGAAATTAAGTTGATCATAATCACAGCAAGTAAAATAATAGCTTTATGCCACAGTATTAGAAATAAAGTCAAATTTCATTCATCTTACTTTTTGTGTCATCTCCACAAGGGAGGCATGCGGGCAAATGATTTGAATGAGCCGCTATGGCTTTTATTTATTATTAAAATTTATTGCACTTTTCCCCAAATGCAAATGGGTTTAAATTTGATGCTTCTTATCTGTTACGGCCATTCCAAGTTCTGTTTTGTTAAATTACACTTTTCTTTACTTTCTTATCCATAAAGTCCTCGTCTAGACCCTGGCTAGCTAATATATTTAGATTAATGAAATGTCTTTCTGCTTCCAGCCTTTCTGACTTTCAGCTAATCCGGCTCTTATGCATGATACAATCCAGAAGGGTTGAATGACCACAAAAGACTCAGTTTTATTTCTCAGTCCTTAGCATGACTTGATTCCAAGTACATCCATGCCCTTGCTGTATTTCTGGCTGAGATATCCCATTTTTTTAAAATCACATTCATTCATGCATTCCTCATTCTTTCTTCACGATCCCATTTGATTTGATCTCCATGCATAGAATTGTTCTCCTTAACCTATCCTATATTTTGTGTCCCCTCACACGTTTCACTCACCGTCAGATACCTACAGAATAATTCCCTCATTGAAGAGAGTTTAATGAGTTCTTGTGGCATCATTCCCAATGACTTTGCTGCACTGGCCTCTTCTTGCAGATTCTCTCTGTATAGCTTCACACTTCCTGTGGAGCCTCATTTACATATTCTGTTAAATCTACAAGGTCACTCTATTTCCTCTTTGGATTTCTTAAGCCCCCATACTAACTTCTCACTTTACCAGGATCTTTGACCATGTGAATCTAGAAGATAAACCTCATAGCGCCTACAGACGCTCAGCAGTCAGTAAAGTACAGTTGACACATCTCCTCCACTTCAAGAATTTAGTAGAAGCATTTTCCATGAAGGCCCACGAAGAATGTTTAAAACAGTTTAAAGTAATTCTCCAAAGATCGTGACTAAGTACATAGAATCCCAATACTGGTATTAGCTTTATAATCTTGAGGAATTTCTTTATCTGTAAGATGCCACAAATAAACTTGTATCTTGCATTGCTGTTTTGAATATTAATTAAAATAATGAACATAAACTGCACAGCGCTGCCTGGCAGCGCATCCCATGGATGGATTTCAAGACTCATTTAGACTGGAATTATTATTTACAACTTAAAATAAAGGTACAGGTAGGGAGTATGATATCGTGGAATTTGTGAGCCGAAGATGTGGGTCTGACTCTTGTTTTTGGTAATTTCTAGAAGTTAGGGAGTTTGGGTAAGTCATTTAACCTCAGTTGTAAAAAAAAAAAAATTAAAAGGCATTAATGAATTTATCACAAGGTTCTTATGATAATGAAGTGATTTCTTTCTTTTTAAAAATTTTTTAAAATTTTAATTTTATTCATTTAACTGTAATTGATTTAAAATATTGTGTTAGTTTCAGGTGTACAGCTTCAGATTCTTTCCCATTATACATTATTACAAGACAATGAAGTGATTTCTTGAGTATGGAAATGCTTCAGAAGCTGATAGGTGTTATGAAAATGTTAGTTATTGAAATATGGAGTCATTACTGATCTTATAAGATAACAGGTATATGCATTTTATGCATAATTTTTACTAAATTATATTTTAAGTATAGTCAGAGACACAGAATTTGCCACTAGTAATAAAAGTATAAAAAGAAAAACATACTGAAAAGAGGTTAGAAGCCTCTGAATTTTATAAGAAAGTCTTTCAATATCTATTCTTTCTTGTTGTTCTTTTGAAATTTCACTGCATTTAGACTGCATGATACAGGTAACTGTGGTAATTACTACCCTTCAGTGAAGTTCTGACTGTTTAACATGCTTTACAATCCTATGAGTCATTATAAAATGATTGGTCAGTTTTGAACTTGCTATAAAATAGCTTAGATGGTGTTTCTTTTCTATTCTGATAACACCAAAAACATCTATGTAGTGTCTTTGTCATATTTTGTCAAACTTAAAAGATAATCAAAATTAACCAGATTCTCTCAATATCATTAAACTAATTTTTTTTTGACATTTGTGAGTGGTTTTTTTTTGTTTGGGGGTTTTTTGTTTGTTTGTTTTAGTTCTGGCAACAGTTACAAAGTTGCTAAAAGCCATCTAAGTTCATGTTGTTTATGGCTTTATAGGTAAAAAAATAACAATGTAGAAATTATTTACCTGGTAATTTAAGTACTGAAAGCATACATCGACTAATTTTTCAGATGGATATTTTATGGTCTTTGATTTAAGAATGTATAACTTTGAAGAGATTGAAAATTGTTTGCTAGAGTGGATGATATGAGTTGTGGGGTGGATGAGTGATGTCACCCTGTGTCTTCAGCACACTCTCCAAGGGCAAGTTGTTTTGGGTCATAATGGGTGATCACAGTGAAATCACCTCCGACTTGCCGTTCACGTACAGTATGTGGCCATTTGTAGTAACAGATATATATTGGTGATTAATATCTATTTTATTAAGTTTGAAAAGGAATTCTGTCTGTGTGTACTAAACATCTTACCCAACTCATGGGAATTAATATATATATCTAGATGTAAAAATTATCATTAATTAAAAAGTGGGAAAAATTCTTCTATGATTGCTAGTACTGGATTTAGGCCCAGAATAGACATCTTCAGGGCTCTTTTTACTCTTCTTTGATAATTACAATAATGATTAGACCATTAATGATAACTGATATTTGCTGAAGACATTTTTTTTTTTTTTAAAGTAGAGGGAAGGATTTTTTATTTATTTATTTATTTATTTTTGGCCGTGTTGGGTCTTCCTTTCGTGCGATGGCTTTCTCTAGTTGCGGCAAGCGGGGGCCATTCTTCATCGCGGTGCGCGGGCCTCTCACTATCGTGGCCTCTCTTGTTGCGGAGCACAGGCTCCAGATGCGCAGGCTCAGTAATTGTGGCTCACGGGCCTAGTTGCTCCGCGGCATGTGGGATCTTCCCAGACCAGGGCTCGAACCCGTGTCCCCTGCATTGGCAGGCAGATTCTCAACCACTGCGCCACCAGGGAAGCCCGCTGAGTACATTTTACAGAACTCTTCTAAGTGATGTCTACCCCACAATCTTAACTTTCACAATTATCCAAATAGGTAGATGCTGATATTTTTGCTATTCAATGGATGAGGATATTAGGCACAGAGAGGTTAAATAAGCAACTTATAAAGGGTTTGCCCTGAAATCACTTTGAACAAAATATCACCATTGTCAAGGTGTCAAGTATTTTAAATTCTACTTTCAGTTTTCTTGTTTACCTTGAGTTACTTTTGCTTTATTGAATATTCTTTTAAATAAAAACAAGTTTGGAAGGGCTGACGGACTGTCACTAATTTAGTGCTCATTAATTAACTGATTATAAGAGAGAGTCTCTTGAGAAGCTCAGAACCCTGGTGCCCAGGAGAGGCAGAGAGAATTTTAAGAGACGAAATGGGTTGGAATGAGCAAATTATATTAATTATTAATAATATATAATTATAATATATATAATTATAATATAATTATAATAATTATATATTAATTATTAATAATATATAATTATAATAATATATAATTATTATATATAATATAATTATAATTATAATATAATATATATAATATAATTATAATTCTAATATATTATATTATATTAATATAATAATTAATATTAATAATTATTAATAATTATTATAATAATATTATTAATAATAATTATTATATATTATAATAATAATTATTATTATATTATTTATATTATTATTAATAATTATTATATATTAATAATTATAATTATAATATATAATATTATATTATAATATAATATAATATATATATAATATATATATTATATATATAATATAATATATAATAATATATAATATTATAATATATTATATTATTATATAATATATTATATATATAATATATAATATAATATAATATAATATTATATAATATAATATAATTATAATATAATATAATTATAATATAATATTATATATTATATATTATAATAATATTATAATAATATTAATTATTATTATTATTATATTATTATATTAATAATATATATATTATAATAATTATAATAATATATATAATATATAATATATAATAATAATAATAATTATTATTATTAATTATTATAATTATTATATTATTATATTATTATATTATTATTTATATTATTATATTATTTTATTATTATATTATATTATTATATTATTATTATATTATTTATATTATTATATTATTTATTATATTATAAATAATAATTATTATATATTATAATAATACTTATTAATAATTAATACTATATTATATTATATAATTATATAATTATAATTATAATATATTATATTATATATATTATATTATAATTATTATATTATATTTATGATCTTTCTAGATTATGTCAAAAAAGAAAAAGGGAAAAATCAAATTAGTACAGATTTAAAAATCATCCACACAGAGAGGTATTGTATGCGAATCAGCGCATGGGCCCAAGGCTGTCTGGATACAACGTGCTATTGCAAGGTACAGCCATGTTAGAAAATGTTACAGTTTCTCCACTATGGAAGTTATAAACTAGCCTTGAATTCTAATATTTAGTTAGGATTTTGCTAATAATTTTTTTCTAGACAAAAATAATAAGAGGAAAGGGATGCACATATAAGTGCATCCAATTCCAAAAGAATTGAAAAATTGGAATTGTGTGTGCATGTGTTTATGCTTTAGTGGAATATGTACATAGAAAAATTTTGGTTTTAAATTTGAATCTTTCATTCTAACTTTTGAGCTTGTTTCTCAAAGGACTAGTCATATTCAAAACTTTAAATTATAAAAGTCAGCTCCTCATGGGTTATTTTTGGGGGTAATAATTCTTGTGGACATATGGAAAATGATTTTCTGAGTCATAGAAGTCAATAGCTGATAAAATGGATTTAGCAGAAACTTTCCAAATATTCACCTTTTGGCTAAAGCGAAGCCTGGAGTGTTTAAAGCCCAAAAGGAGAATTTTTTGAGAAAGTTATGAATGAATGGATACTAGTTTATTATGGAAATACAATTGTAACCAAGCACTATAATGTGTCTAGACATACAGAGCTTGGTTGCCAAAAATGAAGTGTTCTAGCTTTAAAAGAGATCCTCATGGAAAGTGCACAAGATGTTACACGGTGAGAATTCTACCAAAGGCCCATACGTGCTCCTGGCATCATTAGGAACTTATTCCCCCTTTAGGATGGGGTTGGATGGGCAGAAAACTGAAATACTATTCATCAGACGTAAGCATGGGTCTGGGAGAGAAAAATAATGTGCAAAGAAAAATGATTTTAAGAAGTTTAAAGATTATTATCATTTTCTATTTTTATTAGTATTTCCTTTAAGGGCATTTGACAAAGCTATTGCTATGTGACAATTTGGGGAGAATTTAGTCAATGATCAATGTAGCAGTTCATTTTCTTTCCCTGACACGTTTTTTTTTTGGAAAAATTCTATTGCATTTCTTTAGATTCTTAGAGACTTGAGGGGAAAACCAAAGTGAAATGCTCTTCTAAGGCCACAAACATGGCAAAGGTCATAAAGGAATTCCTTACGATTTAGAACAGAAATTGAGTACTTTAAAGGATATTGTCTCTAATGGAAAAAGAAAACCACAGATTAATGTGCACCTGAAAAAAATTCTCTTGCCAGTAATCAAGTTCTGATTAATTTCAAGAACATCAACAAGATGTATTTTTGAGGGTTTGATTTTCTGGCAGTCTGTTCTCTGAGGCTGCAGATTTCAAGTGAGTGTGTGTGTGTGTGTGTGTGTGTGTGTGTGTGTGTGTGTAAGATATCCAACAATATAATTCACTTCCAAGCACTTATTTTTACAATTGACTTTATAAGGACTGAAAGAAGAATTATTCTCCAGCATTCTTCGAACCACTTCCAGCCCTGTGTCTCCAGAGTCAAATGGAGCTGTCTTCATCATGTTTACATATAGACTCCTCAAACACTAAAAAGAATGATAATCGCCTAATTATAAATTCAGTGTTAATATAGCCTTAGAGCTGAGAACATTTCACTCCAGTAGTTAATTTAGTCTGTGGTAAATTCTCACTGTTATTTAATGTCATTTATCACCTGCTGTTTTGTCTTACTGAGAACATCCTGCCTGCCCCACACTGTCTACAGTACATGGACCTTCTGTGACTTTAATGGGCTCAGAACAAAGGCTCCAAAGTGCTTCTATCGGGAGGATTTTGGCAACTTGCCTTCGATATATTCAAGCCATTTTGCTGCCTGTCACTCAGTGCTGTACAAATTGAACTCAGAGGAGAGGTAAAAAGGGTCTAGGAGGCATTTTTTTTCTGGGAAGAATATGCTAATAAAGCGTCATCAGCAGGAAGCAGGCTGTGTCTGAAAGAGTTTTGTCAACTCTGAATTAATTTTGTGTGTTAAGAAACACGGGGGTGCTTCTAGAGCCGGTCTGTGGTAATTAATCCTTCCTGTTTCTGGAAGAACAGAACTGTAATATATGCAGCCCAGATTTAACAGATGTGTGCACACAATGTCTGCTTTATGAGAAGTAAAACAAAATGATGGGTACAGAACAAAAAAATATTGATTTAAAAAACTAAAACAGTATGGAAAGCACGAAGCTTGGAATTCCCAGAGTTTATGCAAATACAGTATTCCTTTAAATGTTCACAGACAACGTGGTTTTGAAAACATCTGTCCATGGAGTTGGATGCTGTGAAGAGACTGAAAAAGACAGATGTTTCTTGTTCCTTAGAAAACTGAGTAAAAAAGATTGCATGCGAACGTAAGGTATGGGACGGAGTTGGCTGTACCTAGGTGGGGTTGGATTTGGACCCTAGTAATCAAATGATGACCTCATTCTGGGATAAAACTCTCATTATCTTCTTCCTTATTTTTTTCCACAATGTGTTATAGAGGAAAAAATTCAAGTTACCTTATCTATAACTATGAACACAGTGCTTGTGTGGCAGTTTGAATGTTGTCACGAACAGAAGAGTTTGCCTTTCAAAACTGGGCATGCAAATTGCACTGCCAATGCTGATACTTGATATATTCAAATGTAAGATTCACATAAAGATGAATAAGGGCAGGTTGACGTGGTGTTCATTAAAACAAATCTATATTGAAAAAAGCATTTTCAGTTCAGGTCTACCAAAGCAAAGCAATCGAGCCCATTAGCTCTTTCTCTCTCTTTCTTGTTTCTTTCTTTTTTTTTTTTTTTAATCTCATTAAGCTACCCCTGCCAAATGGCTAGGAGGCAGGAGTTTGACATGGCTAATTTAAAATGGAATAATGGAGAAAATACCCAGCCAGTAGCAATCATTCTGATAGGGCGTGCATTCAACAGATTTTTACATGCCTTTTTCTTCTATCATGAAGATATCTTAAGTGTATATTTAAAGAGTCAAAATCAAAATTTTAAGGTCTAATGTGAGGAGCATATAATAAAACCCAGCCCTGTCTGCATTGCCTATAGCTTGTCATGTAGTGCAAATACTGAAAACACTTTAACTCACTTTCAGTGAAACGTACTACTTACTTCATGAAAACTAGAAGTTCCTTTAGGTTTTGGCAATATTATCCATTTAAAAGTGGTTTTAAAAAGTCAGTTTTGGTTAACTCTCTACATTTCACATCAATTTCATGTAGGTGCCTTCTACTCCAAAGAATTGCAGCTTTACCGTGGTGGTTTTCTGCCAGATTATTTAGTATGCTATGTGAAAGGTCTTTGATTAGGTGTCTTTACATTATTTAGGGTGCATATCAAAGTCAATCACTTAATTCTTTTTTTTTTTTTTTAACATCTTTATTGGAGTATAATTGCTTTACAATGGTGTGTTAGTTTCTGCTTTATAACAAAGTGAATCAGTTATACATATACATATGTTCCCATATCTCTTCCCTCTTGCGTCTCCCTCCCTCCCACCCTCCCTATCCCACCCCTCTAGGTAGTCACAAAGCACCGAGCTGATCTCCCTGAATCACTTAATTCTTGTTCAAAGTTGTTGGAATATTTAGTGAACAAAAGACTAGAAATGACCTGTGATCTTCATGGAAAGAGCAATTCAACTAAACAAACCTGTTCATTTTCTGTATGTATTCTTTTAGGGTCTAGTTGATGAAGGCATTCATGGAGAACACACATTTCGTACCATGAGTTATCTATAGCTTACCATGGTCTAAGTGAGGACTTAAACCACTTCCAGAGTCAACTCATGGACCATTTCTTTTTTCAAATTAGATATTAGATCACTCAAATATAATGAAGTTCCATATGCTGTATTTTAAAAAATAGACTTTGATAGCTGCAAAAATTTTGCTTTAAAGAATCCAAATTTCTCAATGAAATGTATCCACAAAAGCAACTTTTGTACTTTTCTATAGTCTAAAAATGTTATAGTACTCTTGAAAGCTCTGTTCATGCATTCAATAAGCATATTTTGAAGTTCTACCTTGTGCTTAAAAGCAAGAAACAGCTTGCTAGATACAGGTGCTACGAAAATAAATAAAATCAGTGCCTGCCCTTGGTTAAGTCATAGTCTATTCTGGCTCCTCTGGCTATTTTACATTTCATTTATAAAATATATTAAGAGGATTTAAGGACCAGAAAAAAATGATTCAGATTTCACCAGCTGAAAGGGCCTGGACTGATGGAAAATTCTTCCAAATGGAAGGACTAGTATACGTGAAGGCCTGGAGGATCATGGTTTCTCAAATTAATTTCAAGATGTGCTTTGCCAGGAACTTAGAGTCTACAGATCTTCATCCAAAGCTCACTCCTCACTTAGTACAAAGAACTCCACAAATCAGTGATAAACACCCTGGAGTCTTTGCACAGAACAAGGGTGCTAATCACAAGGTCCATTTTGGATCAGCATGGTACCGGATGTAACATGGGCCAGTGCATCTCAAAAGTCTCCAAGGAACTTGGAAATACAGCCTAATGACAGAGAAGTGTGCAAGTCCAGGGTCATACTGGGAAAAAATTAAAGCCTTCCAAAGATCTCCTCCATGACTTACTTAAAACCTCCTGTGGATTTGGGAGAGGGTGGGCCAGGTTTTCCCTGAGGCATCTTAAACCCTCTATTCACCAATAACTATTCACCCCCAGGGTTTGGGAACATAGTTGGAGAGTAATGTCATTTTTTCACAGTTGTTGTTGTTGTTTTCAAACCACAGTATTAATGAAATCATCTGAGAGGTGCCAGGGCGTCACCTCTAGAGATTCTGATTTTCTAAAACATTTGAGTCTTTGGAAGAGATTATGCTTAAGAAGTGGTTAGTGAAGAACTTAGTGGGCGCTCAGTAAATGTAATTATGATTATTATGATTATTGTGGTTATTAGCATTAACAACTCCTGATGCTAATTTTGATGCAACTTGTATTTGGGAATCACTGTCTTACAAAACAAAAAATCGAAGCTATCGCCCTGCGATTTCCCTAGAATTCATATGTGAGGATGGGGAAAGGATGACTCCCAGAAATCATGGCTGAAGGCAGTGATTACTGCTGTTTGATTATTAAATATAAAGATGTTACAGCCTCTTCAAGCCACTCCCAAGATTCTAAGGCAAACCCAGTGGAATTACACTTCTCCAAATTTTCCTAACATTTTCAAGTTTCAGCATTCTTTAAGGATAATGACTGTGTTCATTTTATCCTTGCTTCACCTATGATACGATATTTGGGAGTTGAAGACACCGTGGGAAGGTGAAAAAATCTAGGGCTAAACGTTCAGAACTGGGCAGAAGTTTAAAATTTGACACTACACGCACCATACTTTAACCCATACCTACTCGATTTTGATTCTGTTCACACAACTTCAGAGATTATACTCCGCTTGTAACATCTCCCTCTCTCAGTGTTGTCTGTGACATTTAAAGCGATATTGCCTGGAACATAAAACTGAAATTGCTCTACGTTTTCCAAATGGCTGGTAGAAATCAGTTTCTAAAGTCCTGCTAATTCTTTCATCATCTTCAGCTAGTGATCAGCGGTGTCATGTGAAACCTCCAAAGTGTTTAAAAGATGGAGACAGAAGATGTCCTCTCCAAATTGTTATCAGTAAAAGCAATGACAATATTGTTATTAAATCTCACAGTACATCGGGGAGGAAGAGTAAAAGAGTCAGTAAATCTGTCAAACGTTCATTACTCTGGTCTCCCGCTTAGGAATGTTCTCAGGTCCCGATGTGGCACTGCTGGAATATCCCCGGGCGACTGCATAAAATAACAGTGGTAATGAGGTGTTTAGAAACGTGCTTATCTCTTTTCACCCATAGTACTGGAGCTGGGATAACATGGACTGAATGAAAAAGGAATCTTTAGGAGGTTAACGTTCCCCAGATACAAAGTTAGTGAGGGCTCTGGAAGGGTTTGTTTGGAGAATTAGACAAAACGTGATCCCATGTAGAAATGAACTTGCCATTCTACTAATCTGCCTTCCCAATCCCCAAACATCAACTGCAGCCCACTCTGCTCAGGATAAATCAATTTGTCAGGGCAATTGGGTACCTATGTGGTGGGATGTTCTTGGTAATTAAGGTTTATAACTGCAGCTGTTTTTGTATCTTGGCTTTTAACCTTACGCCGGTGGGCGTAGCCATCCTTAAAACATCTGGGTGCCTAGCTGAAACAATAGCATAGCTTCTGCAGTAATCTTGTGTAATTTCTGGTGAATAGTAGGGTACATTTAAACAGTTCTAATGGAGTGAACAATACTGTTTTAAAGGGCTTTGATCATTACTTATCTTTCAGCTGATTATAGGAATCTTGTTGGAAGCGTTCAAAGGATTTTTAATTTTGAATCTCTTTATGTCTTCAACCTAGTGATGACACTAATTTCCCCTATTGCCTGTGAAAGGAAGCCTAGATTTGTCCTCAGACGTTTTTTGTTCCCTGTGTCATGTCTTTTGTGTATGCAGATGGGGCTGATTAATTCCAAGGCCTTTGCCACATTAAAAATAATTTAAATAACCAGACATGGTAAAGACAACCGAAGTGTTTCTGTTTAAGGAGAAAACTACTGACAATACAAATATATATTCAATTTTTATTTCTTCTAAACAAAAGTGATGCTGGTGTTTGCTGCGCGTGTGCAAATGGTATCTCTGTATTCTAGAGATTGTAGGATTTTCTGACTGAACCGCCTTTTCCTTTTTCTTTTCTTTGATATTCACTAAAAAGAGAGAAAGAAATGTTCATTTAACAGATTTGAAGTAGAAAGTGCTATTAAAGAAGAGACCGTGCACCCACATCCCAGCATCAATAGAATAATTGTTTCTTCCGAGACCACATCTCAGAAGAAAATGTAGCATTTGTGTGTCCTGTAATTGTTACAAAATAAAAGCAGCTAATTAAAGGTCTTACATAAGTTGGTTTCCTTTAACCATGAAAACCTGCCTCCTGTAAAATTTAAGCAGGTGTCTACAATTTTTTAACATCGTGTGTTTTCTGAGGTATTTGTTTAAAGACAATTGTATGACCACGTGGCACACTTTAATAGAGCACTCGATTACCTGCGCATAGCAACGTTTGTGGCTTTTTCTACCTCTGAGTGTCCAAACTTACAGCCTTCACCTGGCAGCCCTGCTCCCTTGATGGAGGAACCCCTGTTTTCTGTTCTCAGCTGGAAATCAGCTTCCTGGGTCTGCTCCCAACTCTGACCTTTCATGTTGGGGCCAAGTTTCGTCTGATCTTGGTTGGGGAGGAGGGAATAGGCACTTGACCTAAACCCTGCCAATCAGAAGCTTGGTACTAGGATTCTGGGTCTTGAGCTACAACAACAAAGATAAAGGGACACAGTAGAATTCAGAGACACTGCCCTGATAGAAGCTGCCAGCCAAGGGCCAGCCTGAGCCCTCACCTGGGCTTCCTCCCATCTGGCCCCAAATCACACCAATTCTTTGATTACCCTACGTCTTTCCAATAAATCGATTCGTTTTGTTGAGAGAGCAAGATTCAACTTTTGGTGTTTATGATGTCAAAAATGACAAGCCTACAACTGCTATTCTTCGGTAAGAATAGGAAACTGGGCTATTTTCATAGGATTCCTATCAGATAGTTGTTTTATAATTGCATTTTTAAAAAATTATTTATTTATTTATTTATTTATTTTTGGCTGTGTTGGGTCTTCGTTTCTGTGCGATGGCTTTCTCTAGTTGCGGCAAGCGGGGGCCACTCTTCATCGCGGTGCGCGGGCCTCTCACTATCGTGGCCTCTTTTGTCGCGGAGCACAGGCTCCAGACGCGCAGGCTCAGCAGTTGTGGCTCACGGGCCCAGTTGCTCCGCGGCATGTGGGATCTTCCCAGACCAGGGCTCGAACCCGTGTCCCCTGCATTGGCAGGCGGATTCTCAACCACTGCGCCACCAGGGAAGCCCCATAATTGCATTTTTGGAAGTATGACTTGTGATACAAATTAGTAAAGTGGAGCATAATGAAAACACAAAATTTGTTAAAAAAATACCTCCAAATGTTCTGTTAACTCCAGGCAAACTTGGACAACAGCATTGTCATCGATCCTATTGGTGTCACATGGCAATTAGAGAGAAGCTGAGAAGGAGCCAGACTGGAGAGCTAACTTCAGGTCTAAGAGGTGGAAATGACCTGAGGCTTGATATGGGTTTTTGCTTCTAGAAGTGTGGCCTGTGGGCCAGCATCGTCAGATCAGCTGGCCTTGTTCGAAGTTCAGACTCTCGGGTGGTACTCCAGGTGTACAGAACCCATAGCTCCGTTTAACAAGATGCCTGATTATTTGTGTACATTAAAGTTTGAAATGATGATGTGATGTGGCTCTAGTAGTAACATGAGATGTGGTCTGTATCACCTGATAATGCCCAGCTGAAACTGTAGCCCCCAAACCAGCATGAAATTGTGTATTCGAATCTTAACTCTAAAGTTAAACATTGAATCTATAGTTTATAGGGTTTTCTCTGTTTTTTTCTGACTGCGTATAAGTGTTTCAAATTCTTTAATATCCAAATTCTATATCATTGGCTAATTAAGAGTTGTAAATCTAGGAAGAATAAGAAAAAAGGTATTATGTGGCTTTAGATGAAGAAGTTGAGGCATTTCCTTCACATCTGATCAGATATTTCTTTCAAAGCATCGGCATTACCCTCTCTGCACTGGCTAGAGCCTCCAGCAGAAAGACTTTTAGTGAAAATATGGAGGAAGACTCAAAAATAATTTCCACAATTTGTGATGCTCTCAGAGGTCAGATATCTATTGATCAAGACTGACCCCAGGAAATTGGTGGCTATTTTTATCTTACAGCAAAGACAAAAAAAAATCACTTTAAAGTTTCCAAAATACAAATTATATTCTTCTTTTCAGGGTGCTTGAATAGGTTGAGGAAAAAGTAATTTGAAGAGTTTGTTGGGATCCGTGTTGAATAATATATAATACTCTCCTGGGTTTACGTTAAAATAACAATGTCATTATCTAAGAACCTAAATACACAGCATTGAACATTTAAGAAATCATACGCTAGAGATTTCAGAATCTCCCTTTACAAAGGTAAAAATTCTGCTTTATGATAGGTCTCTTTTCCAATTCTCTATTCCTAGACAGTAGTGACTCTGACTTTGAAAGGAGTGATACACATTTATTACAACTCCATTTTTCAATTACTTATATTTTTCCAGTGGATCATATTTTACAAAACACATTCTCACATAATAACGTCTTCTTTGGTTCTAGTACAGCCCCATGAATTGGACCAGCCAGGCATGATTCAATTCTATTTTCCATCACAGAGAAATAGGTAGGGTAGCTATTTTCACTTGAGATTGGTTGTGAACTGACTTGGGTTTGAATATTGGCTCTGGAATTTACTGCTAATTAAGAACTGGTGCAAATAACTTGTCCATTGAACCATATCTCCCAAGCACCAACCATGTGGCTGGCACCTTCCTGAGCACCGAGCCACCTCAGAGACTCAGATATGGTCCTTGAGCTCCTGGTACCTAGACATGCATGTATATGGAAATTGGTTTGCCTTTTAAAGCAGAGTCCACCAGCCTAAAAGGGGGTGTGTTTTCTCTTACATCACGCCACCTGTAACACCTCGAATATTGTTAATATAGGGCACTTTTAAAAGTCTTTTTTTTTCCTGAATGTTAACTAGACTTATTGTGGTGATCATTTTGCAATAGATACAAGTACTGAATCATTATGCTATACACCTGAAACTAGTATAATGTTATTTGTCAATTACATCTCAATAAAAGTATTTTTCCAGAGGTTTATATTTTATTTCATTTTTAATTTAATTGGATTTTTAAAATATTTCTCCTTCAGATTAAGTTATTTTTAATGGAAATAACAATGCCACAAACAACTCATCTACACTTAGTGTTCTGTGGTGCCCGCGGCCTGTCAGGAGAGCAGTATTGAAGGTTGCTCGCCTGTATTTTGCAGCGATGGCGCCAGGAGGCTTTCCTAGGAAATAGAGAAAATGCTTTAAGCCTTTTATACTGGTGCCTGCTCTTGCTACCTTCTTTATTCTTGTGGGTTCCTGAGCTTTGCTCGCTGCCGTGCTTACGTGCATAGCCCTCACCCCTGCTTGATGGTGGCTTCTGGATTGAACTCTACCTACGTCTCTCCCCTTCACCAGATTCACGGTGCTACGTGATGGTTGCTTCTCGCAATGGTTCTTAAAGCACCACACACTTCTCCATTGCATTACTTAGCAGTTGTAACTTCAGACTTACTAGGTGAGGTAGACAATACCAGCCTTCCCTCTCAGAGCTGATTCTTCATGAGAACAGCAACGACAAAAAATAGCTTTAACTCAACATTGACTCCATGGACCCAGGGCATACAAAGCGGTACATATTTGCTGATGGGATTTAAGAGTGATTCATGACACATTCATGACTTTCTCTCCATCCCGTTTGGACAGAATGTTGTAAGATTTATGTGTTGGTTCAATTGTAAACATGTGACAGTGCACATTATTTTAGAGATGCATTAAGAAACATTCAACTGACACTCCATAGGCCAATAGTTTTGTTAGAGGGTTAAACTTTTACTTGATAATCTGCTTTGAGACTAGAAGTGTACAAAAGAGAGATTCACTAGCTGTGTAAATATTCTTAATTATATAGTATAAATTATATAGTATAGTATAAATTATTAATTGGCATATATAAAATAAAATTTTGTGGAAAAATCAATGTTTTTTTTAATTTTTGAAATTCACTTGAAATGCTTTAGCATAAATGTCTTGTATTTGTTTTAAAGTATTTATTGACTCTCAGAAAAATAATTCTTGCTGCAAAAATTATTTGCCATATACTGTATCTTAAATAGAAAAGGTGCTAATCAGAATTCTAAAATATACATTGTTCTTTCTTATGACAACCAGTTGCTGTATCTTTTCTAGTAAAATCATTCCACATACTAATATATCTGGAATATTTACTTCTAGCTCAGAACCTTGTTCCTAGCCTAGATTTTTATTTACAACTGACTGGAGATTCGTGTGGGAAGTCTCAGAGAAATCTCCAGTCTTAATAGAACGAAAACAAAGCCCTTCACTTTCTACTCCCACACACATTTTTCCCTCTTCTAGGACTCCCTGACTCTGTACTTGGCACCTCTACTTGTTTTGTGTGTGTGTGTGTGTGTGTGTGTGTGTGTGTGTGTGTGTTTTGTTTGTTTGTTTTTGCCAGAAAGCTAGAGTCATCCTTGACCTCCTTTCTTTCTCACACCCGCTCATATAATGTCCTCCTAGTGTTCTTCTCCTAATCCTATTCAATCCAGGCTCCAGTAACAATCTGATTAATCTACAATAAGAACAATATACATTTGGTCACATCCCTTGTTCATGTAAAACTCTTCCATGACATCCGTGATACTTAGGATCAAACCTAAAGACCTTACCATTCTGATAGATACTCTAAAATCTTCCTCCACCTAACTATACGGCTGTATGTCTCACACATTTTCCCACTCAGGCGAGATGCTAAACCTATACTGCGCTCGCTTTAGTTCTTCGGGTACTGAGCCCTTTTCAGAAAGAATTATCCTCTTCATAAACACCTGGAGCGGTTGGTTTTCCCACCTCCTTGACTGGCTAACTTCTCTTTGTTCTTGAAATTAAAGGTTAAATTTCACATCCTGGAAAGGCTTCCTTTAGACCCTTTATTTTTCCCTTCACTGCACGTCTTACAAACTCTATGTTCACTCTTGCACAATGCGTTGGCTTTCTCCTCCGTTAGATTGCATGATCAGTGAGGACAACAGACCCAGTCTTGGCTGACCATCGTAGCCCTAGTACCAAGAGCATCAGATATGCATTTTAATAAAAACATTGTTAGTGAACTTGTGAATTGGCTTTACTCAAAGGGCTACATCTTTGGTTGGCTTTTGAGTAACTATCCAGGGTTTTGCTGGATAGTTATTTTTCAGTTAGCTCCTAGAATTTGGATCACACTACACTGGTACACATGGTCCACACAGCTGGAACTGAGAATTATCTTTGGTTACATACTCTATGCCTTGGGTTTGGGCTCATCCGCATATGTGCTGAGCACTCTGGACTCTTATTCTTCCTGATTCAAAACAAGTAAAAAATAATCCTTTGACATCATTTCAGATTCCCAATATATTGATAGATAAGGACCTTGTAATATTGTGAAGCAGTGACAAACCAAAGACAGGACCGTGGAAGCAGCACTTCCCGGGGACTGTAAAGGGCTGAGACACTGGCATTGTCTGTAGGGAGTTAGGAAGCAATAATAACACCAACCAAAATCAGTCTGCTTTTTGTTCTCACCCTTGTCAGGCAATTCTAAGCAGTGTCAGTGATTAAAAAAAAAAAAAAAATAGCTTCTGTTGGTCTAAGTTCTAAACAATGCCATGACTAAGGTTGAGTTTTTATTCTCAGCATGTATCCTTTAAATTAGCAGAATTATTAGCTATCCTTTAATAAACACAGCTGTCTACTTGAAAATCAAATTAAACGATTCACCATCCCCTGGTCAATCCCTGCCACCCCAGGACTCAGCTCCGTGCTTGTGTTTCAAGCGTTCAGTTCGAAGTGGTTTGAAATCCTCTGGGCCCAAGTTGGGCACAGCTCCTGTACCCAAACAGTACTGCCTGTTTCTACATTTAAGCAATAGATTTGAAATAAATGATGTTATCATAGTGACTCTAAAAACCAAAAAGTAGGATTTGAGCTGCTTCATTTCGTTTCTGTCACCACTCAAGAGTTTTTATCTCTGCTTACAAAAAAACGGTGAAACAGCTGTTCATAGCATGGTGTGTATTTTTGTTCGGGAAGTTCAACTTTTAGTGCATGCGTGAAAAGTTTTCATGAAATTATCTTGAAAATTTAAACGTATCCTTCCTATTTATTGTGATACTAAAGAAGCAATTAAGAAAATGAAAGGCTTCATCAGTAGTGTTATTTAGTAGCTGCCTAAATTGTACCTTTTGCAAACATCTTAGTTTTATTAAAATCCATTTATTAACTACTGGATAATTATTTGCCCAACATTATTATATCATTATTATATCCAAAGGATCCAACTTTAAATCTGTTGGGGAGATATAGAAACTATTACAGAAATAGTTGTGCCTCTCTCCCTTTTTTGGTACTATGATTAAATAAATACATTTATTATGTTTACTGGCATAATTATAACATCTATATGAAATACTATAAGAGACAAAAATCACTCTCTGCATTTCCTTTCTGGCCATTATATCAAATATCAATAATTTCTTGATTATAATTTAAAATAATTCATAATAATCCATGGGATATCAAGGAGGAGATATTAGGAAGTGCCCTGCTCCGGTGTCACATACACTGGGGATGTCACCAGTGCGAGTTTTTTAAGTGTGTACTCAGTGTGGCAGACACAATATTGTGTGTTCACATCCAGGTTCCTCCTTGTGTACAGGAACACTGCACTTTCCAGTCCCTGGACATCTCTGGAGGCTGTGTGGTTGTCACAGTCATAGAACGTGTGTAGAAGTCGTGTGTATCACCACAAGTCCTGTCCCTTCCACAATCTTTCTTTGTTTGTAGATGGACAATGCAGAGGGTCCACTGGGGAATGTCACAGAGTGGAGATGGTAAAGATTATGCGTGGCTGGTCTCCCAAGATGGCCTTGCAGCCTAAGCAGGAAGTGAATCTTTGTTGGGTGAAGCCAAAGGGATTTCAGGTTGGTGTTACTGCAGTTCAACCTGCCTAACCTGATGAATACAACTAACCTCCAAATAAACGTAAAGCTTGGGCATTGTAGAGAGGGTGACAGGGAGTGAGTGTGGATGGAGGCGAAGCTTTGTGACGAAGCGGGGTTTGCCATGAGGTTTGAGGTGGAGTTGCAGTCAACCAGCTCTTGAACTCTCTCAATACCTGCTCCACATTTTCCAATCTTAAAGCACGGCTCAGAGTTTTCCTGAAGCCAGCTATGCCTTTTCCTACATTTAAATATCCAAGCCCAGAAATAAAATGTCTCCTTCTCAAAAAGCCTTTCCCTGAACTCCCAGCAGTACTCTTTTTTAAATTTCAGACTAGCTTCATGTATCACCTTCACGATGATGAAACTTATTTCATGCGTTTTTAATTGTTAGTTGTTTACATTATCGTCTCATTGTCTAGCTTGTGAGTTCCTCAAGGTTAAGGATCATATCCTTTGTCTCCTTCTATGTCATGGGGCACTTAAGAAAACATTTGTACGTGGTCATCTCATCATTTATTTACAAACACAAATGTGTACTACCTATGAGCCATGCACCATAATGGGCTTGAGGATCAATATGTGTGTGCCTAATTGAATTGAAATTTGTTAGTGAGATACAGAAAGGCCTCCTAGGCTGATGAAAGCCTTCTGAGTTAGGACTGGGATTGTGTGTATACCTAGAAGTTCAGGCACATTTGGGATTGTAGTGAGAGGTGAGCAGAGAGAGGGCGGAGCAGTTTGGAAGAGAGTTTTGAATGCCAAGTGGAATAGACTTTCCTTAGTAAGAGGAGACAACTAAGTTCAGTAGTGTAGCATTTGGCCATCAGAGAACGCACAGAAATAAAATACGTAAAACAAGTTTTGACTTGACATTATTACAGAATATATGAAAAATGTATGGTGTCTAGTCTCAAATTATTAATCTATGTCAGGGCAATAAGTACAGTTCAACAAGCCTAGAGTCAGCTGCTACTTTGCTAGGTTTTTCTTTTTTCTTTTAAGACTTCCTAGACTTCCAGATTAGGCAGAATGGTATCTGCAGAGGTTAAAGAATATTAAAATTAAAAACACATCAACTTTCAGTGCACTAGGATGAGGCGTCCTCCGTAGGTGGACCACAAGGAAATCCCTGGCTTGACGCCTGATTGCCTTGCGTTGCTGGGGATTCCACTTGACACGCTGCCATGACCCTCTGCAGGTACGCATGGCTGCCTTGGTCTGGGTGTGTTTCACATTGAGTGGCAGTGGCAGTCCAAGTGGCTCTGTAAGAGAGCATAACACCTGCACTGTAGAGAGCTATATGATTTACACTGACTGGCTTCAGATTCAAACCTTAGCTGTTGTTTTCACGACAGACAACTGTGATTTTAACTTTACATGCCAATATCATGACCATTGTGAAACAACGGTCCAAAGCAAACATTTTGAAGGAAAGCGTTCCTTATGGTAACGTGAGTAGTTTCAATGTTTAAAGTACGTGGAATATAATTTTTATGCAAGCATGTAAGAGATTTTTCATCTAGAGCAGGTCTCTACAAAATATAAAATGTTTAAGAGGATCATTTAATACTGTAGTATTGTCTACATTAATAGATTATTCTGTGAGCACTGTTCAGCCTAATTGCCCCTACAAGCTTGGGGAAGTCAAAGACTCTTCCCACCAGCCATGTCAGGACCCGCTTCAGAATGCACTTCAGGAGTACACTATGTTATATTGATAAAATAAAGCTGTGGACACTTGGAGACTTTTCCACATAGGCAGTTGCTTTGTTTTGAGGGGCATGTGATACAGGGGCTGAACTGATGCTGCTGTATGACTTGTGTCATTAACCCAGATTCTTCCCATTAGGCAGATAAGCCTAAAGCTACCTACTTTTCTTTCAGGGGAAGAAAAAAAACCCAAAACGCATTTGATTTTACCCAACTATTTTTTTTTTTTTTTTTTGGTTGTTATTATGAGATGGGGGTGGGATGATGGAGCATGATTTTACGTGGGTCCAGCATCCTCTAGGGAAAGATTTTATCAGCTGGTCCCTTTTGCTAAGTGCTGGTAGCTTATTTTTACTGTGGTTGAATCATGTAGTCATACATAAGCAGGAAGTGGGTAACGTCACAAGTTGGCTACGGGCACCTCAGTTTTACAACCAGGGATGTTCCACTGACCAACGCGGTTCTGCCTTCTTGGTGAAGAAGAAACATGAATGTCGTAAGACCATGACACTGGAATTCCTTAGCTCCAATCTTAGTCCCACTGTGATCCCAGCTACCCTGTTCTCTCCTTCTAATCTGGACCCTAGTTCTGCCTTTCACGTTAGCTCACTCGTATTTCTATTTCTCCTCTCTGAGGAGCTGGCCCCTTGCCATACCTCTCCATATTAGTTCCCAATTTGGTTCTAGTGTTCTACTCTTGGCTACCCACCTTCATTCCTAACCAGTCACATTTGATCTGTTTTTCTTGGCACCAGCTTCAGCGAGAGAAAAAAAAAAAAAAAAAAAAAATAGAGGGGCATTTCCCCATTAAGAAAAAGAGATTTACACAGGATTGCTTAGCAGTTTGTGTGAGAAAGTTTATGTTATCATCTACAATATAGTTGTGATGAGGGTTGAGAGTAAACATTTCAAACATGTTGCCCATGGTGTCAAATATTTCTATCTTTGGGGGAACTAAAGACTGAATTTAGGATTTTCCCATTCCAGAGCCTCACCCATTAATCAGCAATGCACCTAATCATATATAGTTAATTCTTTCTTTCTAGAAACACTTTTGAGCACCTGTTATATGCAACGTCTTGGGGATAAAAATCCAAGCATAATGATCTCACTCTTGGATTGGATTTCTTATTCTGCTTCATGAAAGATCTTTAAATGTAAGGAAAAGACAATGTTTATTCTGGAATCTTGAGGCATTATCCATGAGCACTTCAGGAATAAAAAACCAAGTCACTAGGGACTCTGTCAAGGTCCAGAGAGTCACAGGTGGCCAGGATGAACAAGAAAGGACAGACGCTGCAGCGTGGGGAAATGTGCAGGGACCCCAGCACATGGCAATGGGCTAGCTGAATGCAGTGCACACTGACAACTGATAGAGGAATCTCAAAATGCCTTCTGAGAAAATCAAATATCTGAGCATCCTTACACATGGGGTTGGCACCAAGGCAACCGGTTGCCCATTGGGAAACTTTGATTTAGAGCCTGACAGCACAGTGAGTTAATCTACGTTATTGGTGCTAAAGATAGCATGAATGTGTATGGACCACATAGAAAGCCCAAGAATGAAGTTACATAAAGTGCCGATCAGAAACTATATGGAAACACAGGAGTGGAACTATAGTCATATCACTTGTGTTTCCCAAACCAAACCAGCCTAGGGGGCAAACATGGTACAAATAGTATTTTGCGGGGGACTATTCTTTATGCTGCTGGCATTCTGGGTTCCTGCAAAATCCTCTCAAATAATTTTGGAACTTCTTCCTTAGAATAGGTGTCTTTGAAAGGTCTCTGGTACTCCTCAAGCTAGTTCTCCTGTTTTCTGTTTCGCATTTGCTGTTTTTCCTCACTCCCTTTGAATTACTGTCATAATGTCTGCTCTTGATTCAGATGTTTGAATTGGAAGCTATGCCACCAATATCTACCAATTATGCCTTTGTCATTGTATTGTCCTGCAAAAGAGGAACCGTCGCCAATGCCTGGTCTAATTATGCCTGCTGCCATCCATGTGAGAGGTGCCCACGCCAGCTGATGGCTGTTTTGAGGCTTCTTGTGTTTGGTGTGTGGACCTGAAATCTCTTCTGCTGATGCCAAAACGGTTGCTGCCAGAATCACAGGCATTGTCTCCTATGTTACAAAATCTGGCAGCAATAAAATCAGGGCTTTCCACGTCCCAGAGGGGTTTTTGTAAATCTCCTCTCTTACTTTTCACTCTCTTTCTTTACACCTCTGTAGTAGGCTGAATAATGTTCCCCAAAGATATCAGGTCCTAACCCCTTGAACCTGTCAATGTTGGGTTATTTGGAAAAGGGGTCTTTGCAAATGTGATTAAGGAACTTGAGATGCAGAGATGATCCTGGATTATCCAGGTAGGTAAGAGAGAGGCAGAAGGAGACAGTGCTGTGAACATGGAAGCAGAGATTGCCCACAGCCGCCAGAAGCTAGAAGCAGCAAGGAAGAGAGTCTCCCTAGAGCCTCTGGAAGGGGTATAACCTTGTGACACTGTGACTTCAGCCCCAAAATACTGATTTTGGACTTCTGGCCTCCAGTCAGTGATAGAATACATTTCTGTTCTTCTAAGCCATCAAGTTTGTGATAATTGTTACAGCAGCCTCAGGAAACTAATACAACCACCATCTACTGTGACACATGCATGGGTTCATGGGGGTAGATTAGGGAGAACGCATATTTGGTTAAAGTTGGGATCTTTGATAAACTCAGGTACCAGGCTCTAAAGGAGAAAACACCTTTCTTGTTTCTATTGTGAACAGAAAGTTATTCTAGCATTAAATTTGAGCCTAATGATTACAAGAAGATGCAAACTCAGAAAATTTTCAGAGTATCACCAAATATAAATGATAGGCATCAAATTTAAGTGCAAACACTCTTACTTTTCACTGCCTCTCGAAAATTATCTCTGGCAATTCAGGTGTAAACGATGAGAAAAGTACATAAGCAATGTACATGCAGAAATGTTTGAAAGTCACCCAGGAAAGTTATGATTGTCCCTGTTGCCCTGGTAATGTTTATTCTGGAACTTAAAAATGATGTGGTTTTGGGAGAAAAATGCTTCTAAGCAACAAACTGGGGCAACCGTGTCAATTCCACATGAGCTGAGTGTCACTGTCATCAGTCACGAGGGTCATTGCCAGCAGAGCGCTGACCACCGCAGGAGGTGCATGGAGGACAAGCCCTCTCTCTTCAAGGACTTTGTCTGAATGAATATAATATAGAAATATGGAAAAATATTTTGAAAGGGAAGGAAAATTTTTAAAAGACGAACGTGAAAAAAGAAATGAGATCAGAGTTACTCTTCTGCAGAGATAATTGGTCCTCTGCAGGAGAAAGACCTGCACAGGCTTAGACGCGAAGAAATTTGCAAATGTACATGGCTTGGCTGTGGCCTTATCCTCACTGGGCTTCTGCTCTTAAGGAATGCCTCTATAGGAGTAGTTTGGGCAAATTTCCCTGGGAATGGGTGGTGGCCAGGAGACATCGCTACTTTGAGAATAGCTTCTAGAGTGTCTGGTGAGTAAATGGAGGCTGTCTGGGTGTGGTACCAAACTCCGCATAAAGGCATGGCTTACCTGCATCTAGACTGCTGACCCCCATCACCCAGTACAGAGGCTAAGCTCTGAACGAGCCGATTCTCACAGCCCGGGGTTGCGGAGGTGGGCAGAAACGGACCCAAACCTGGCTGGCCTCTAAGTGTGCAGGGACGGGAGAGATGAGGAAGAGAGGTGTCTGCTCTGAGGATTTTGTTTCAACGCTAATGCTACCCTATATAGAAGTCAGATCCATCAATCAGTGCAGGAGAAAATCTTTGAGATTTGTCAATGAACATAAAAATAACGAGAACTATGGATGCCATGAATCAGAGAAGGAGAAAATGACTGGGGAAGAAAAACTTTGCAACAGCACATTTTATGCCAAGTCCATAGAACAGCCTGGGAGGTGCAGCAGGCTCTGAGATGCTCAGGAGAGAAGGCTGCATCCTGAGACGATATCATTCATTCTGCACTCCCGGGGGCACTAGAAAAGCATCACGGAGAGACCATGGGGAATCGCGAGACTTTAATTACCAGTATTTGTCTCTTTTACGTATATTCTACATGCTATATTTTAGATACAGAATTGGGTAATAGAGTTGATCAGCCTTTAACAGGACGCTCTTCTGATTGATGCTGGCAGATGGGAAATTGACCCTATAGGATATTCAAAGGAGAAACTTAGTGGAGTTTCCACACTGGTCCTCGAGTTGAGAGAAGTCACAGGATCTTAGCAGTGTCTGGGTTCCTTGAGCCCGGGCCACCCCTGACAGAAAGGACACTTAGCCAGATTGGCAAGGGCCCCAGGGAAATGGGTAAAAGTACCCAATTAAGAAGTGAAATACCTTACTTTCTGTGATCAGTCAATTTCATGCTGACTGCAGTCAAGGGAAGTGTCCCTGGGGAGTTCATGGAGGGACTTGCAATTTCCCCCTCTGGTCTCCAGGCAACCCATTACTTTTCAGCAGTTGGAATGTTATTCATTTAAGAATATGAGCAACTTTGGCACCAAACGGTGGTTCTGAGAAACTCAAAGGTGGTGAATGTCTAGTTTAATTTCCTACTATGCACATGAAAAGCCGATCTTTGTCCAGACACCTAGCATCAAAAACTCTAACATCTTGTGATGAAAAGCAAGCAACGCTTCTCTTAAAAAATTTCATTAAGTCCACGCAACCTATGTCAATGCTGGAAGGGGAACTGAGGAACATCAGAGGGCCCACAGCACGGTGAGGCTCCAAGTCATTTATTGTTGCATCGAGCTACGTGCAAGAGAAAGGTTTGGCATCTTCTCTACTTAAAAGACACTAAGTGACCCCCCCCAAACACTCTTCATTCAATATGTACAGAATGCTCATTGATCATGAAACGTATGGACAGAATCTGTGTGAGTCTGGATACCTGAGAGATGTTATTCAAGCAGAAGTTCCAATATGGTCAGCCTGAGAGTAGATTTTAAAAACAAAACTAATACTTAATTGCCTACATTTACTTCCTGCTTAATGAGTCAGAGTAGAAGGAAAAGCCAAAGGCCATTTTCACTTTTGAGTATGACTGGGAGTGAGCTTCCGAGAGCACAGATGAAATAGTTCATGTTTGAAATGCAACTTTACTCTGGGAAGATCATTAGGTATAAATGTTCTCGTAACTGAGTCTTACCTAAATAGTTTGGAGGTGTCTTAGCTTATGGCTTGATCATTCACTGTTATATTAAATATTTACTGAGCTCTTACTCTATTCCATGTGCTAAACAGATGCTACATTTGGCACAGGGGATATTCAGGTGAGTAAGAAAGGCCTGCCTTCCAGGGAGTCACTCTCTATCTTAGAGAAGAGACAATGGTGACATGAAATTAGTTAGTGTTCCACATGGTGGGTACTATTGATGCAGGTAGAAATGATTAAGAAAGCACATCTCTGTGCTTGAGTGTGCAGGGGAGAACACGGCTTCGGAGAGGAGGAAAACGTTCTGACAAAAAGTGTACAAACAATAAATGCTGGAGAGGATGTGGAGAAAAGGGATCCCTCCCGCACTCTTGGTGGGAATGTAAATTGGTACAGTCACTATAGAGAAGAGTATGGAGGCTCCTTAAAAAACTGAAAATAGAACTACCATATGATCCAGCAACCCCACTCCTGGGCATATACCCTGAGAAAACCATAATTCAAAAAGACACATGCACCCCAATGTTCACTGCAGCACGATTTACAATAGCCGGGTCATGGAAGAAACCTCAATGTCCATCAACAGATGAATGGATAAAGATGTGGCATTTTGTACTGGAATATCATATGGAATATTACTCAGCCATAAAAAGGAATGAAATAATGCCTTTTGCAGCAACATGGATGGACCTAGAGATTATCATACTAAGTGAAGTAAGTCAGACAAAGACAAATATCACATGATATCACTTATATGTGGAATCTAAAAAATGATACAAATGAACTTATTTACAAAACAGAAACAGACTCACAGACTTAGAAAACAAATTTATGGTTACCAAAGGGGAAAGGGAGGGGGAGGGATAAATGAGGAGTTTGGGATTAACATATACACACTACTGTATATAAAATAGATAATCTACAAAGACCTACTGTATAGCTCAGGGAACTCTACGCAATACTCTATAATAACCTATATGGGAAAAGAATCTGAAAAAGAATAGATACATGTATAACTGAATCACTTTCCTGTACACCTGAAACTAACACAACATTGTAAATCAACTATAGTCCAATATAAAGTAAAAATATTTTGAAAAGGCAAAGAGGGACATTCAGGGCAACAGGAGTCACTCATATAAAGGTCCTGAAGAGAAGATGAACATGCTTGTGACTATCTATAGTTGGGTGTGTGTCAATGAGAAAATGGGTTAAGTAAAGCATGCTGCTATTTATAGATACATTAATAAGGCAAATAGGGCTTACATTTTATTATGAGAATTCAACATTATATAGGTAAAAATTTCCTCAAAAAAATCTCAGAAGATAAAACTGAGTTACACAGGAAGTATTGTTGTATGTGTTCATAAGGCTTTGTTCGATATCTGATACCTGAAATTTCCTTCCATCTGTACATTTTTTACTATTTCCCCTCCCACAAAAGAGAGGCCAGGACCAAAGTACGCCTGGTAATCCTTTTGGGAGTCAGGCATCAACCACTTGACTATACCCAAATTGTGTATTGATCGTGTTATGCCGAGGGTAAAATGTGAAATTTATTAACAGCAAACATTTATTCCACTTGATTTAATGCAATTTTCATAAAATTTTTTAAAGTGCAATCTGTACCTTTTAAGATGATATAAATGCTACATTTAATTAATCCCTGTATATCTTCATTTGAGCAAAATATTACTGTTTTAAAAACAGAAACAGATGAACATTCTAAAAAGCTGTGTTGTTTTTGGAACAACTTTTTGTTGTAACATTTTGGCAAAAATAAAAAACAGCCCCTAAACTCTTTAAATGTTTATCTCCACGTTTGTGAAAGAATTCCCGACATGGCAAAGGAATTCCTCCCCAGTCGAGGGAGTGTGCTGTTACAAGTCCGTTGGTGTCATTGGACTCACATAGCGAATCCCTGCCTCATACCTTAGGTGTGTTTTCTTATTCATGATGCACACAGTTGTTTACTTCTTCTAGTTTTTACCATTTTGACGAGAGGTTGTGTGAATCTAGTAGCATCATCTGAGCTTCTTAGCTTTGATAGCACATAACAAACTCCTATGAAAACTTATTAGGCAAGGAAGAAGTATTTCCAAGCACTCAGCTGAACAGAAGCTATACCCCCAATGGACCACAGTGGGCCTACATCATTCAAGGGTTTGTTGGCTTCTGGAGTTTGAGTTGATTTTTTTTTTCTAGCCCAATGCCAGGTGCCACCAATCCTGATTCTCCTCCATGGTTACTTTTCCAGGCAATGTGAGCTCCAGGTAGAGCAAGGGGGTCGAGAAAGGGCTTCTCACCAGTTCAACAAGGAACCTTTTTAATTAGAGGGAGGGATGATAGGAGAATCATCAGGGCTCCAACTGTACACACTTTCACACCAACTATTTAGAAGAAAAAAGAAAGGAAAGAGGAAATAAAGCAACTCGTCCAGTTCTTGGTGAAGCATGTCAGAGCCTCTTAGGTGAAAGGTATGCACCTCTGACTCTAATCTTAAAGGATCATAACATACAATTCATAAATGTTCCTATTCTCTGGGCAAAGGGGAGGGCGTTTGATTAGGAAAGGATTTCTGGTCCCACAACTAGATAAATTAGAATGTTATTTTTCATTAACTCCCTCTAAATCATAACGTCCAAAAGGACATTATTTTTCAGTGGTAGCTCCACAGCTGGGTTGGGTGGAAATAGCCACGGTTGACACACACACATAGAACCTGCAATTCTACCACAGAACAATGGGACCATTCTCCCTTTTAAGGATTTAATTGCTGCCCAGGCCACCCGGGCAGGCTGAGGATGGCTTCTGCTTAGTGATACCTCCTTTTTTTTATTTATAGGAAGGCTCTGTAATACCCATTTTGCTGCAGACTGTTCTTAGGCTGCCTAGGCTGTCAGTCAACTTTCACACAGACCTTACTGTTCTAAGCACAGTACTTGTATTATTAGCTCATTTAACTGTACACACTTAGGAGGTAGTTTCTCTTACTAACCTTTTAAAACTGAGAAAACCGACGCACAAAGAGATTAAATAACATCAGTGTAAGTGAATGTTGGAGACGGTCTGAACAAGTACTACTTTATAGAGTTTTGATCACTCTATAAAAAGTTTCAAGTCATTTAAGCCATTCTTTTACATCCCATACAATAAATGAATGCAACATTCTTTTAATAAGATAATGCCATTGATCTATTGCCCATCGTTCTGTAGAATGTATTTTAGTTATTTTGCTGGCAATGATGATTTTTCTTTCACTAATCCGTTCATATACTAGCAGGTATCCTTGTGATCAAATTTAGGATTCTCCCATTTATCCAGATTTTGAGGCAAACTTCTTCTTTGCAGAAAATTAGTACCTGACCTTGGGATAAATCACATAATACTTTAAACAATTATATGATTTTGGTCATAAAGATTGCTATATTTTGATATACATGGTAGGCATTTACTTTTCATCTGGACACTTACTGTAATGTTCAAATTTGGTTAAAATCATTGAAGTTATGTGCTAAACTGAATGAAGACAGTTGGAGAAAGTAAAAATGGCTTAAAAAGTAATTTAGGAAATAAGTAGTTTTTATTTTAGTTTAAAAATACAAAGGAGTAGATGGCATTTTTTGTGATGCTTTGACTGAATTTCATCTCTGACCTGTCTAATATATCACTAATAGAAAAAAAAAAAAAAGGATTGGAGGACATTTTGTTTTGCTATTTTCCTCTTAATTTCTGGAACTATTCTTCCCCATACTTTTAGTTCTAGTCATTGAAATATGCGGATCTAGGGTACACGTGAAAGTGCAGAGCAGCACACAGCATGACGGAAGCAAGAGCTCAGACTAGAAAGTAAGTGTCCAATTTTCGCTTTAATTGTGGATGAATAATGCTTTGAATCATTATTTTTTTCACTTAACATCTTTTCTTTCTTCATATGTAAAGTGTGCTAAGCCTATAGGAGAACTTCAAGTATTTGAAGAGATAGAAAAGAAAAACACAGTTTTCTGGGAAAAGCAGGTTGACTTGGGATAAGAAGATTGGAGAGAGAGGAATTCCCCGGGCAGGGGAAAAAAAAAAAAAAAAAAAAGACGGCTGAGCATTGGGAATCCTGGTGTGGCTTATTCTTGGTGGCTAAGGAGGACCCTGAATAGATAATCAAAGCAGACAGGACCTAACAAAAATTTCTGGTCTCCAGTATGGCACAGAAAAAAAAAAAAAAAGATGCAAGGCATAAAGGAACCATAAAGTAAGGAGCAGTAGGTGTTACCGTGATGTTATTATGAATAGAACACCAATGTCCCCAGCCCACCCCTGCCTATGGTCCAAAGCGCACACGCACGCGTGCACACACACACACGCGCGCGCAGCCATATTTTGCACTTTATAAGACTCTTTAAATTGAGAGCAAGACTTGATTAAGCTCAAAATTAAACTGATACCATTGAAAACAGAAAAACAGAAGATTCTTGTACATCTCTGATTTTGGACTGAGATTCACAGCCTCAACATGCTATTTTAATATATCAGGTCTTTAGAGGTGATGAATGAGAGCAGTTTAGCTATCATTTACCAGGCTTTGGATTAGCTGAAGCAAGCCTTTAATTTTAGAGTAGTTGTATAACCTACCACTGAATTCTGAACTCTCTAAAAGGTCTTGGACATTTTAGTATTAAAATAAAGCAAATGTAATTTAGCAGTTGGGAGTATGACAATACGATTCCAAATATAAGCATCGATGCATCTGTGTTAATTGCTTCCCTTCTCATTAATGTGCGTCTGTTGTAGATTCTTGGGTTTGATGAAGTGAGTCTTTTTGAGAAAATACTTTTCCAATCTCTCAGGAGGGCATCTCTGAGATGATCATAATGATAATGTGAATCTGGAAAATTAGCTGGTAGAGGAATTATTTTCCTCTCTGGTCTCTGTTATAGCCACTTTGGAATCAGTATTAAAATAAAAAGTAAGAAGTGGTAAAACTACTCATCCCCAAATAAAAATAAATAAATATAACAAGTTTCATTGGACGATGGCATCATCCGTCTTAAAATTCCCAACTCTCAAGAACCTGGGGAAAAGGGAAGAGGCGTCTGAATCTTATCTAGAAAGAAAGAAACCATTGCTAGAAGCTGCACAGGGGTGCTGGCCACACAATCTGTAGTAGCTCATTCTGCAAATATTTCCTGAGTACTTTATAGTGTCTTTGCTCAGTTCTAGATCTTGGAGATACCGACATTGAAAGCCATGCTCTCAAACCGGAGGTCTTAAAACAATGCCTGGTATATTATAGGCAACTGATAAATAAACAATGCAAGTATATTTAGCAACACCATTTGCTTGAGTAAAGTAAGTATATATAACATATCCAAGTAGAGTGAGTATATTTAGCAGTAGTATATGTAGGAAAACTTCGATTCGATATGAAACGAGAAAAAGAAAGAGAATGTAAACTGTAACTGAAACACTTAAGTTTTCTCACTTCCAAGAAGAGGAGATTTAAAAATGAGTAAGTAATTTCCAGGTGTATATTCAAAGAAGAAGAAATGAAAGGGAGAGAGAAAGCATGGCGAGAATTGGGAAGCACGGAGTACTGAGTTATGCTGGATAAGGAAGGGGCAAGTATATCGGGGTTCCCTGAGGACGCTTGTTGACTGTGTCCTGCTCTGCTTGCTAAGTGAGTCTCAGTAGATGCACAGGCATTCTTACGGGGATTGGTGAGAACTGATATAGAAGCATCAACAATGTCAAGTAATAATACCGAGCTTCCATCAAACCTACCAAGGAAAGAGGGAAGTCACAGCAATAACAAGGGTCATGGAGTACGTACAAGACATTGGGACAGAAAGCAAGAACTTTGGGGGATACTCTATACTCTTTCTCAATCTAACAAGACTCTTCTTCATAGAAAATGATGCCTGAGGCTCAAAAATCCTTGATGGGGACTCTGGAAGCCTCTACTCGGCTTCAGGAGGGAGGAGGGTGACCAGAAGTCCCTCCCCCTTCCCTTTGCTTTTCTGTTGGTTTTAGTCTGACTAGTGTAATGTAAGCCGTCAAAATTTAAAAGAAACAAACCTTTAGACCTCACACCGTTATGTGGCTCCATTTACAGGAAATGGCAACATCCCAAGCTTTAAAAGGTATTTTCTGTGCCTACCTAGGCATTCAGGGAAGAAGCACTTAAGAACAAGCTGAAAATAGCCAAATTATTCTATCAGTAAATTCCCAAAGTAATCAACTACAGTACAACAACAACAAAAGCTTCCTTTTTGGCTTAAAAAAAGTTTCTTAGTGTCTTTAAAAGCAGAATCAAATTAATGCATTACCTATAGTATGGTAGTTTTGTCCTCCAGCAGTTATGGAATTAATTAGACTGTGTTGTCTAATCTCCCTTAGAGAGGTAAGGCCCTCTCAGCTATGATTCATGAAAAAACTGAATATTCTTTTTTACACTCGTTATAAAAATAATAATTTTAAGGCGAAGGCTATTTGTTCACTGGTTAGACTGTTCTTCTATTTTTTTTTTCAAGTTTTCCCTTTAGCTTGATTTTATCATTGAAATTCGTAATCTGATTAGCACTTAACGCAAATTTTGGGAAAATAAAGTGAAACTATTCTTGCTAACAGTCTACGGTTGTTCAAGGGGGAAAAAAGATATTCCGCTCATTACTATTTAAAGGAAATTCCTCTATGCAAGAGTTTCCAACTAGGTTATAGGCCACTTTCTAGATGCTGGAAGAGATGCATCATTACATGTACTTTCAAAACAGTGTGGAAATTCTCACAATCCCTTCATTTAGAAAACCTGGCAATTGGATAAGAAACAGGTATGAATTAGGAAAGCAAAGTAATATTCTTTAAGATCAGAAGTTTGATCCATAAGAGTAGATCTATCAAAGTTAGGTGAGTGATTTAACCCATTAGAACACACTTTCCTGTCCTCCTTTAAAAAATGCTGTCTCCTTAATTTTTCTCCATGGAGAAGGGTGTGTTTTTTGTGACTACCATAGCAGTTATTTGCAAATCTATAAATACATTTTAGGCGTTCATCTTAACCATTGTGATTTACCTGTTAAAATTAAGTCGCGATCATAAAATTTAAAGTACTACTCATAGAGATTAAATACAATATTAATGAATTTGGACAAAATATCTCTATAAAGTGCATGCTGCAACACTTTCTGGTATGTATTTTAAATAGCCAGAAAACAGAGAGTCAGGGATGATCTGCTTTTTAATTTTTTTTCTCCTCTTCTTCTTTTACCTCCTTCTTCTCTTTCTCCTCATTCTCTTAAAGAGAAAATACAGAAAAAAAAATATCAGGATGGGGATGGATGGTTTCATTTTAAAATAGTGCGGTCAAGGAAGGACTCTTACAATGGTATTTGAACTAGTGAGGCAAAAATACTATTAAAAGGCAAAATATGTGTATGCATATTTATTTCATGTGTATATGAGAAACAATAAATATGTATGCAGTTTTTACTTGATGTACAGAATATGAATATATAATATATGTATGCATACGTATTTTTCTACTTGATATAGAAAGCAAGAATACAAAGTTCTCTACTGTGGCCTTCCAGAAATTGTAAACGTCACAGAAACCCACATTATAAATTAAACTCTTCAGTAAAGTAGATAGTCTAGTGTGGTTAGAATGCAGTTTTAGTGTAGATGTACAGCTGGCATTGAAACAATACGGAGGAAATTAACAGCACTGAGTAATACACTTTCTTCTTATGCTTCATCTTAAGTTCTTTTAACTTTCCTCCTCTCCAGGAGCTCAGCTTTAGAACTGAATCAGCTTTCTCTCACCTCCCTGTTCTCTGTACTTACCCTATCACTTAGATGTTACTGATTTTGATGATTATTTTTTAATTCTCATAACGTTGGACCTAAGAATGTGGCAGTAGGTAAGCTGATTCAGGAAGATCAGCTCCGTGCTTCTTTCTCCAACCTTCCTAATTCCAAACCCCATTCTTTTTCCCCATGATCTCCACCTCGAATGTTAGGCTAGTTCATTTTTGAGAAGATTATGTCACAATAGAGAATTCATTTGATGGGAATATTTCTTCCCAGCTCTTTCTTTGGCCCTCTTGATTTTCAATTGCTCCTACACAGTGTGAACAATGACACACATAAGCACCTTGTTTATTTAAAAGCCACCACGTGGTTAAGTACATGATCTCTGCCAGAGAACTAAGACTTTCTTTCTAGAATGGATTCGGGCGGGGCCCTGTGAGAGAAATCAGCCAGCACTCTTCAGAATTAGGTGCCACGGATACCTTTGTTTACACTGCTCATGTCAGTCCATTTCAGGGCATTATTAATAGTTTATGTGACTCTTTGATGTTTGGTATTAGTGTTTTCATACAATGAAAGATGATAAAGTGATGCCATCTTTATTGTGCCCTTTAATTGCTAATTGTTAAACATTGTATATTGTTCCCTTCAGTTTCAATTCCTTTGTGACTTAATGTTGTATGGTCATCTTTCAAGGAGGTCAGATTACTCTCAGACTGTTTTATCTTTTTCCCTTGTCTTTTTGCCTTTTAAAAAAAAAAAATTATATTGGAGTATAGTTGATTTATAATGTTGTGTTTTATCTTTTTGTTTCCCAGAAAAGGAGATATATTCTTGTTCGTTGATAATTTGCCCTTTACTGTTAACGCCTTTTTCTATGACCTTTAGTCTTTTTGTTATTAAGACTATTTTTTAGAGCAGTTCTAGGTTTACAACGTAATTGAGAGGAAGCTACAGAGAGTTCCCGTCTCTGCCCTGTCCCCACACGTGTACAGCCTCCTCGTTACCCACATCACCCATCAGAGTGGTACATTTTTAACCAAATTTGAACCTACATTGACATCATAATTATCTAAAGCTCATAGTTTACTTAGGATTCACCCTTGGTGTTGTACATTCTGTGGGTTTGGACAAATGTATAATGACATATATCCATCACTATGGTATCACAGAGATTATTTTCACAGCCCTAAATATCCTCTGTGCTTTGCCTATTCACCTCCCTATTCCCCCCAAACCACTGATCTTTTTATTGTCTCCCTTGTTCTGCCTTTTCCAGGATATCAGATAATCAAGTAATGTGAAAAGTTCGAGGCAGAGTCTTGATTTTTTATTTTGAGGAATTAACGAGATTTTAAGTTTAATTGCAAACTATGTATATACTAGTACCCTTGTATAATTCCCTAGAAAGCTTATCACAATAGTCCTTTGATACGGATTTTACACCAAATATGTTCTACTTCTCTGGTATAGTCAGGAGCTCAGCATTGTTAACAGCGTGTTTTGCCGTCGATGCTGTTAATTTAAAAGACCCCTCAACAGCTAAATAACTTCAGTCTAAATGGATGGCAACCTCCAGTCAATTCTGAAGATTCTATCCTTCATAGAGATTTTAAAATCCCAAAGAACATGAAGTTAAACCGTTCTGGTCTTATCTTAGAAGGGTAGAGGGCTGCGTAGAGGGCCAGTGGAAATGCCCTTGTCAAAATTAAGGAGACATAGCCAGGGCACATGGCTGATTTTTAACCTTCTAGATTTTACTGATGATATAGAAGCCCTGGGGAAACTCTTGGACGTCTTCCCTTACAAACAGACTGTAGGACTGACTCCTACAATATTTTTATTTTTGAAAAGTACTTGATCAGTTAATTTTTAAACTATAGAGTCTTAACAATTTGGTAACATCTAAACTGGATTTAACTGTCTTGAAATGAACTTAAAGTTATTCCTACAATAACAAGAAATCATTTTCAGATGGACGCAGCTTTGGAACTTTACTAAACTCTTTTTCATGATCTCATGAAGCTAATGGTTACTTCAGTTTTGAGGTGCAGTTTCTGAGTTTATTGCACTTCACATCTCTTAGATTTTTTTTTTAAAGACAATAAAGGTCTAAAGAAAGTATATATTTCAATAACTTTGGAATTAAAAATACAATTCTGATTTTTCTCTAAGAAATTTTCCGAGATATTCAAATGGAAAATTTCCAGTTTTGACTAATTTTTATCTAAGGAAACACTTGGTGTGAAACTGAAACAAAATCTCATTTTCTGCACAGTTAAAATCTTGACATATTCTTTCTTTTACCTACCTTTCAGGAACATGATAAATGCTCCCAGAAATGTGAGAGACAACATTTAAGAAAATGTCACTGCCTTAACCGTGGCCAATATTTTGAAATAATTCTTGACGTTATCTGCCTGTTGTGCTTTTTCTTCTGTTCAGCTGCTCCCCAGACTCTACACCTGTGATATTTGCCAGTGTTGACCCCAGCTGTGCCTCTGCTTTAAATATTTTTGGCAAACATTTAAGTCTTTTCTTCTTTGGTTTTGATCGTACAAGATGGGAAGGATCTTGATTTCCACATGCAAGTAGTCACTACTGGTAACTCTTTTTTTTTTAATATAAATTTTTATTTATTTATTTATTTATTTATTTTTGGCTGCGTTGGGTCTTCGTTGCTGCGCACGGGCTTTCTCTGGTTGCAGCGAGTGGGGGCTACTCTTCATTGCGGTGCGTGGGCTTCTCATTGCGGTGGCTTCTCTTGCTGCGGAGCACAGGTTCTAGGCGCACGGGCTTCAGTAGTTGTGGCACACGGGCTCAGTAGTTGTGGCTCGCAGGCTCTAGAGCGCAGGCTCAGCAGTTGTAGTGCACGGGCTTAGTTGCTCTGTGGCATGTGGGATCTTCCCGGACCAGGGCTCGAGCCCGTGTCCCCTGCATTGGCAGGCAGATTCTTAACCACTGCGCCACCAGGGAAGTCCGGTAACTATTTTTTTTTTGTCAACTTGCTTAACAATCTCAGGGCCATTTTGAATGCCTGTAATCTGAAAGACTTAAAAAGGAATAATAGGATATTTCGTGTCAAAGTGTTATGGCTAAGAGATCTAAAAACTGCTCCAAGTATTTGTAAATATAAATATATTGATATTTATATAAATATAAAATGAAGTAAGTATAATAAGTAAATATAAAATGAAGTAAATTTATAAGTAAATATAAAACGAAAGACCAAGAATCAATCCAAACTTCAAGCAAAAGCTGGCTTCAATACTTTGCCATGATGCTGAGGCCCACCTGATGCTTGCCCAGAAACGTGCACACGTGAAGATCAAAGGCCAGGTGGGTGAACATCATCCTCACTTGATGCTTAATAGAGCGTGGCCCACATGTGATGTATTAGTATAGTCACCTGTACCAACTTTACATGAGCAAATATATGTAGGGCTAAAAAAGAAAAACCCATTGCAGAGTTACAAATCTTCTAATGAATGACACGTTTGCTAACAGTTCAGATATTTGCAGAGATGATAGAAGGAACTATATTCAGAGTGCACGTAAAAACTAATTAACCTGACAGGATAGAGTATGACCATGTTGGTGGTCTTAAACGTTTAAATGTAGGTGCTATCCTGTAATTTCAGTTTGAAAGCAGATAAAATACAATCTAATTATCATTTTTAAATACAATATTTGGAAAACTTGTAAAACACTCTTATAACCACCACCTAAACTGTGGTCTTTCCAGTAACTTAAAAATGCTTACTGATGCCAATTTAGTTTTATTTATGTGAAAAAAAAAAGGAAACTATATAGAAACAAAATGCATAATGCAAAAAAAAAAAAAGGGCATAGCTAGAATGGGTATGCCAACTCAGATTATGTCTTTTTTTTTTTTTTGAAGACCATCAAACCAAGAATGTCTTTTTCCCCCTTCACATCAGCAAGATTTTGCTACCACAAGACAGCTCCCAGAGATTCATTGCTATTTACAATAAATGAAAGAATGTTTTGGACATAGTAGGTATGCTCATTGTAAACCATTTTTTGCTGGACTCGATCTGAAAATATAGAAGAAAGACGCTGAGCAGACTGTAAAACATCTGAAGTGTCTATCAGCCAGGCGGTGCTTCCTGGTACTTGCCAAGTATTTAAATTAAATTTGGGTATCTGTCTCCATGTGTGCTTAGCACATACATATTTTCTTAGGCCACAAATTTCTAGTTGCTGATAAGTAGAAACAGACTCCTTTGTTTCCAGATAAGATATAATATGCATTCCTTAGCTATTTTATCTTTATTATTAGACTCTAAAATATAAAGTAGCTCAATAGTAATCTACCAAAAAAAAGGTGGGAGGATTCAAAAGATTGGTCTTTTGTGCCGAGTATGGCTAATATAATTACATAATTAAAACTAAATTTAGAAATCAGCTGCCTATTTTTCATTACTGTATAGAGACCATTTCAAGTTTAACTACAATTGGTGTCTGTCACCTCTGTAATATTTATAAAAAATTCTTTATTAGGATGATGGGAAAAACTAGGAGACTAAACCATCCTAGTTTTTTCTTGTTCTCTGGCAACTTAATCTTAAGGGTCTAAAGAAGAATCAGAATCCTGAAGTTAATTAGGGTATGAAGAAATGGCAGTGAATGGTTACAGCGAGTAGCAATAGACTCTTCCAAAGCAAGTGTACGGAGTGAGAGTAGTATGTGTTACGGGGAGTTTCTCCAACCTGTTTGGTGATTATTGAAACAGTGGCGTGTTGAGACATCCACGTGAGAGAGGCTTAAAGGAGTATGCAACTTACTGTGGAACCCATGGCACTGACACTCAAATGATCTTTTTGAAAAAATAATCATGAAAAATGGTGCCCAGAATGGGAAATTTAATGAAAAAATGTTGGGGGGAGGGTTCCCTTGCCCAAGCAATTCATATAAGAGCCACCATTTTGGCCATGTGCTACTGAATATATTAGAGCAGACATGGAAAACTAATGACAAGTAGAAAACAATGAATTTCAAAAATGATGAGATAGTCCATATTTTTCATGTCTTATTCTTGACTCTATATGGTGATATATGATTTGCTATCCTAACCCATTTTTATGTTAACTCATTAATTCATTAAGCAAGAGTAAGAGAGTTTTCATTTAAAATGTGAATGACCAGTGCACCTGTTCTTTGAATCAAACAGATTGGGAGGTAATAGTTCCTCAAAAAGCACCTCATGGATTCCTCGGCTTCTTAATTTCATCAGTTACTGAAAGTTTATGTCAAATTTCTAAAGTTTTCCAATCAGGTCATATCCATATATGCAGTTAAATTCACCATCAAGAACAAAAAATATATATTAGACATCCGCTTTGTGGGAATTTGAGTCTTGAGCCAAGGTAGATAAAAAAGACAAATGAGCTATGGTTTTAGCCTATGATTTCTGACTCTTTAAAATATTGACTGATTTTCGCCAGCGATGCCAAGAAAAAGAGGTAGACTTCTTTAGTCACCATAACTTAATGGTGACAGTAGAGATATTGCTAGTGTGAGTCAATTCCAAGAACACCTAGTCCTAACTAGGAAATAGAGAAAGTAGGTTATGAGTATTATAGATTCTAAGTTTCCATTCGTGTCACAGGACTGACAAGTAAGTAACCCAGTGGTTCTCAACCGTAGGCAGCTTTGGGAGGAATGCCATCTGGCAGGTAGCAGCTAGGAATGCTGTTCAACATCCTGCAATGCACAGAACAGCCCTGACAACAAGAAATTATCTGGCCCCAAATGTCAATAATGCAGGATTATTCTACATGTGATCTGATAAGCAGTATATGATGTAATGTTTATTAATCAGTAGTCCAGACATTAATTAAATTACAAACAACTCATCTGATTTGTTTGTTCCAAAAACAGAATTAGCCAAAATGGCTGTATGGGGTTGTGGGTCTTAATAAAGAAATTGTATTGAGCCATTTGTCTGCTTACCTAGAGATCATCTAATAACTAACCATTAAACATGATGGAAAGAAATAGACGTTTTCTGTGAATGCTGTGAAAACAGTTTAATTGACGATGCTATGAAATCATTTCTTTGCCTAGTTGTGCTACAATGGTAGAAACATGAGCTTTAGACTCAAAGTCACATCGTGAATTTGACCATTTGGCCTTGCCTGTCTGAGTCTGTTATCATCTTCTGCAAAATAGATATGACAATCTTGCAAGGCTGCTGTGATTATTGGAAATGCAAATATGCAAGACAGGGTACATGTTAGGGAGTTAAGAAGAGAGAGCTATTATTAGAGCTAGTACTACAAATGTTACACGTTTTATTTGTATTACAAATACATTGATATTGACATGACATCCTCCCTTGCTGTGGTTTATGTGGGATTCCATATGAAGCGTAGAAAAAAGTATCTGTAATTAGACCCCCTTGAGTCCTATCTCCATCATTTTTTAGCTTTTAGACCTTAGGTTATTTTCTTACTCTCTCTTGAAATCTTAGTTTCCTCATCTGTAAAACTCACATTAATAAATTTCACTTCACAAGCTGCATCCAGTGTTCAGAAGTGTGTTGGCTTTTTGTGTACAGAAGCAAGAAGAGCCACTCATATTTTGCACCCTTATAGTGGTAGAAAAAAATGAAATGAAATGAAATAAAATAAGATGTACATAAGGCATGTTAAGAAGGAATATTGGAAAATTATGACAAAATCTTCTCTGTTCCTAGCCTGTTCCATTCTATAAAAAAAAACAAAACAAAACTTACATCTTATGAAAATTAATGCATTCTTAGGGATGGTTAATTATCCCTGGCTCAAACTGATGATATTTTATTACCAAGACCGCTTTATCAAAGGGTGGCTCCAGTTAAGAATTTATTTACATTACAATCATATATAAATTGAATAGGGCATTGCTCACTAACACAGACTTGTCTAAATTCATTAAGTCAAAAGTATATTGCCAGAGGGCTGGGTGTTTGAAAAATATGTCTGAATTTATCAACAGCCTAAATTCCAGTTTCCCTGAAATGACCACTAACATTTCAAGTGCACCCCGTGTCAAATAAATGCATAGTTTTTATTTTTCTCCATTTCCGAGTTCAGTTTAGGTTCTCTGTTAAAATTTATTCCTGAATTACTTTTTCTGTACTACACTTTATCTTTCTACCATTAAGGGAAGTTAAATTAAAAATCTTTACTGCTTTAAGTTTATCAAAAAACAGAATCGACTGTTGTTGTTGCCTTATGTTAACTAAAACAAAGGTTTCATACTTTTAGAAACGTGTCCTCATTACAAGCATTGTGGGAATACTTAGGAATAAAAGGCAATGGCTGCAAATTATTATTTTCCTTATCACAAGTTATCAAATTATTTTGATCAATGCTGCTGATTGAATTTCATGCATTATCAAAACTGAGTCATGAGAATTTTCCCTCTGAAGGTAACAACTTATCATGACATTGAATTTCTTCCCAGGTATTCCCTTGTAAATAATTCCAGCACTTTAGTGGGCTACCATTTATGGCATATATCAGAACAACTTTCACTTGATAAATGTAGTTAGTACTATAAGAACATAACTTGACCCTGTCCAGGACAATTCAGTGAGTTTCTTAACATTAGTTTTAATGAACTTAAAAAAATATGTTTCTTCATTTTTGAGACTATACCACACTCTTTAAGAGTGATGTACTATTTTGTAAAATACTTTTTCCGTTGAGCTGACAACTTAGGTACAGTGAAAGTAGATTCCACTTGTAACTTAAAATGACTGTAAAGACAAATCAATGGCAGGAAATTTGGTGTATAACAAAAATATGTATAAACCCTGAGCAGTAGCTGTGTTTTCCTAGTACCAGCAGGAGAAGTAATGAAGTCTTGTTGATATAAAGTTAGAGCAATGCTTTAAAGTAAGTGGTTGCCTAATTCTCAGATAGAATAATCCATAGCTCAGCTCTCCAGGGGCAGCCTGTGTATTTCTATATTCAGCAGTAATAAAAGATGTCATTCGGATGACCTGAGGTCTACAGTTTCATGCTATGGAAAGAAAAGTTATCTCCTTCCCTCCACATGGGCCTTCCTCATGGCTAATTAGATGAGGCCTTGTCTTTTCATAACAGTTAACTGCTTGCATGGGCGTCACTGTAACATTATCAGATCTTGAATAACATGAATCTTGAGGCTGAAAGAAAACTTTAAAGTTGATTTCTTTTATTCTACTTTTTTTTCCTAAATAGTCTCGGAAATGACTTGTGTAAGTGTTTATTTGAAGATCCCATTCCCTGGAGCCTACTCGAATTTCCCATAGGATGTTCTATGTTTATTTTGTACCAAGTAGAAGGTAGATTCATGACTTTTTCAATATAAATTTCATTATTAATGGATCTGGTTAGTTTTTTAAGTTCATGTGCAATTAATCTTATATTCTTATTTCCTAAATTAACTAAGATTAAAGTTTTAAATTCTCTTTCTTTCAGTTAAAAATAAACTTTTTTTCCTAATGCATTATTTAAAATTCTGAGTACATTTAAAAGATAGTGTTTCCTTTCACAGTGATTTACAAGTTAACAGATTAGATGCGTGGGAAATAATATAGGTTTTAGAAAAATTGATATTTTTAATACCTCCATTAAAAATTTTTTAAAAACGGAATGAATGACATCCAGGTCAAAATACTACTTCAGTTAATCCAGTGGTTCAAGGAACATTCTGAGGGAATATTCCATCAAGGTGAAACACTTGAGTTTATACAATTTCAAGAGAGGCTCTGAAACGCATATATGAATAGATCTAAACTCTACTTGAGCATAATTCATAAAGTTACATCTTGTTGGATATCTCATAATAACAATTTACTACCCATTGGGAAAATTAGTTTTATGTTACCTTAATTATGGATCATTCAAATCATAAAATTAACCTCTTTATTATTACAGTCAGCATACTAATACCTGATGAATAAGTCTATCTTTTATCACCCCAGGTAGGCGTAGACAATTTTCAGAATCCCCTTGAAGCCTTAACTGTTGCAGACTGATGGCTTAAGAATTTTTGTATGTCTCTTTCTACCAGATCCATCCAATTACAATATTTCACCAAACAATATAAACCTCACACTACTATATATAAAATAGATAAACAACAAGGACCCACTGTCCAAGACAGAGAACTGTAGTCAATATCTTGTAATAACCTGTAATGGAAAAGAATCTGAATCTGAATAACTGCTGTACACCTGAAACTAGCACAACATTGTAAATTAACTATACTTCAATTTTAAAAAATGGTTTAAAATAAACAGTGTAAACATTAGGAATGATATTTGCATTGTCCAGGTTTATTCTTAAAAATTATACATTAAAACATGTTAATTGGTGATATTCTTAAAATAATTATTGTAAGGCATTTGAAGCCTGGAATCCTGAGGCATTGCATTATACTTTATTCATTTAATATGAATTATGAGTTTAGTACATCTGTCCATTCAACAATTTGTTTTTTCACTAACTTTACAAATATTTATTGATTGTTTACCCTCTGTTAGGCATTGTTCTAATTTCTGGGGAGGCGGCTATGAAAAAGACAAAGCTCCCTTACCTCATACAACTTACATACATGTGGAGGAAAAATAAACACGCAAATAAAATAACTGCTTACCGTGACAAGCCATAAAGCAAAACGGCCAAAGGTGAAAAGTAGAGATTCACTCTCCCAGTTTGTAATACAAAATACAAGGTACGGTGTTTGTTATCTCAGAACTAGGGCACAGGGGATGGATAATTTTCAAGAAGTAAGTGACTGCAATAAATAATATAAATGTCATGGAAGACAAATTATCAAGGTGGGATTAGGGCAGGACTGCCTGCTTCTTAGTCTGGTTTGAGAAATGTAGTAGAGACTGAAAGGTATTTCTTGTATTTATTTATAAAGTTGAAAGTGGTAAGAAAAAAAAAATCCAGATGTGTATAGATTTGGGTGTCTTTTACACTAAAGTTGCTTGCAATTTCAAAGAAGAATACCAACAGAGAAAAGTTATATTCACCAAGCCCTGTACAGTTTTTCTTGTACTTTTGTGAAAGAAAAGTGGCTGTTAGGCAGCTCTTCTACACACAAAGATGGACATAATGGAGTTGGAAACACCATTCCTGAATTGGAATTATAACCCACCTCCAAATTCTGTCCTAAGACTCCTCCCTTCCCTTGTATGTCTATCAAAAAGGGGCAGTTGAAAGCCATTTGCATAGTCTTTAGTCCTTGAAAAGGCAAATTGTTTCCTTTTCTTCTCTTATTTTGATAACATATTTTCATATTCATAGAGTACTCTGATTGGCAAGCTCAGCTCATCTTGGTTTTGGTCTAGAGAGCAGGATAAAGTGCAATCCAATTTTGAGACCTATCTACAATTTTGCTTAATATTCCCATTGCAAAAAGTCAAGATTTAGGAGAGAACTATAATTGCCCCATATTTAAGAAATTATTGAGAATGCAATGGACTGAATTTTAAATGCACTTTGAGATTCAGCCTACTCACTTAAGAAAAAAAATATTTTTTTCAAGTTCCTTTGCAAAGTTTCCATGAATTCTTTTTCTAGGTTTTATTTAGTTATGTTGAAAAAAAAGTTGATGAAAAGACTTCTGGGAGAAGAGGTTATCAGTGGTATTTGCTATTATTCCTTTTAGCCGTAACTGCACTTTACAGCATATTTATTAGTATAACTTATAATAAACCTGGTGAAAATAAAAGAATTAAAGAAACTTGAGATGTTATCGTGATGCTAAGATTTGGCAAAACTTAATGGAGAAAGCTAGAAATTAACTATTCATCTCATCTGATGGTACATCTTTGTCTTCTCTAATCTAACCTGGAATCATCTTGTATTGTTTACGTGAAATTCATTTTACAATTTCAGATTCATATGATGTCAGAACAGCACAAGCTGGTAAACAGACAATGAATTCTGAAATGCCCACCTCCTTTTCTGCTCCCAAGGTTTTATAAACAGTTTATCTTCTTTTACTCATAAAGTATTTCTTTTCTAAAACATTTATTGGTCAGTATATTTTGTCAGCATATCTGATAGAAAGACTTTAGTTCTTTTGTGTGTTTGTTTGCTTAATGGCAAAGAAATTGTGACTATTCACTCTGCTATAATTCCAATCTCATTAGATTCTCTGACTTTTATCAATTGTTTTGTGTTGTTGATGCCGATGTTATCATATTATTATTATTATTGGCTTTTTCATGATAAGCATTTCAACTTTTTAGCACTTTATTTTTTTCAATTAATAACTTCCCATACAAGATGTATCAGAAACGAGGCCCGGGATATGGTAAAAAGATTAATGTAATTGAGCCTTGCCATGTCGAGGACATTATTCCCAGGTTTCTGATCGCTTTTTCAATCTGATTACAATTAATAGCTGTCTGAAGGACAGGATGTATTTTGGTTACAACAAAGAAGAGAAACATTGCCAGAATCATAGTGACACTGTACTGGGGGGAAAAAAAAGTCAAAGAAGAAAAAACAAAAAGCCTTCCTGTATGATAAACCCCAAGGGAAGAAAAATTAGAGAAATGACCCTAGGATCTATGTGTGTGACATGCTCTATAGCAAGTCTTTTGTCTTTTTCACTTGATAGGAAAAGATGTAGACACTTCATAGAAATTAAAAACCCATTTTTCTTAACTTTTCTCTGTGCCAGTCCTGGTGGATGAAATCATACTGCCAAGGACCTTGGTCTGAAGCCATTATTTGTGTAGCTACTTCTTGTTCAGAAATCAGAAAGTCATTTAAGCTTGGGGTAGACAGCTGTGTGAAGTGTTATCAAGTAAGTGATGTCTGCAAATTAGTAAGGCAGAAAAGTATGCAGCTGGCAGTATGATCTGAATTTCAACAATTTTTGGAAATGCTTGGCAGCTGAAAGAATGGATGAAGAGAAGGAAAAAAAAGAAACAAAATTTGATGTCCAGAATAAGAGCATGAAATATATTCATATGAGATAATGTTATATTATTATATGTTACATTATACATATATCCTATATATTATATACAAATACATATTTTAGAGTAGATTGCACTACTTATACTTTGGGTTGCTACCATGTATTTTTAAATATATGTTTTGACATTAATTCTCTCAGGACAAAACGATGTAAAGCAAACCATGAAAAAAGTCTTCCAGTCTAGATTTCTTTGCTGAAGTTAAGATTATATACATGAAAAAGAAAAGCCTTATCTATAGCTCAAGCGTTTCCAACTGACGTTCCTAATATGATTCTATAATAACACTGTAACACTATTCTATAATAACACAGTTTAGTACATTAAAATACACTGGATAATAATATCAATAAGAATTAAGAAATTCCAGTTTAATGGGAGGATGTAAGGAAACATCTGTGTTACAATCAACAGTTTATTTGTGTTAGCTGATGTTCCCTGTTCTGTTTATCTATTATTGCATAATGGGGCATCACAAGCCTCAAGAGTGTGAAAGCAACGGTGATTATTTTGTCTGCAATTGTGCAGTATGATCAGGGCTCCAAGTGGATAGCTCACATCTTCCCCACATGTATCAGCTGGGCCAGCCCGAAGGTGGGTGTTATTTGACAGCCGGGACTAGAATCCTTGAATGGACATGTGGCCTAATAGTGGAGGCTGGATGTCAGCTGGGACTTCATCTGGGGCTGTCTGTAGGAGCACCTGCACATGTTCTTGTCATGTGGCTACTTGGCTTCCTGACAGTATGTTTGCTGGGTTCCCAAATGAGTATCCCAAGGAGATAACGTGGATGAGCATGGCTTTCTTATGACCTAGCCTTGGAAGTCGCATAGCATCCCTTCTACTCTACTCACAAAGCTCCGCCCAGATTTAGTGGGAAGGGACATAGTACCCACCACCTGATGGGAGAAATTTAACATTTTTTTAAAAAAATTTTATTCATTTATTTATTTATTTTTGGCTGTGTTGGGTCTTCATTGCTGTGCGCGAGCTTTCTCTACTTGTGGCGAGCGGGGTCTACTCTCCGTTGCGGTGTGCGGGCTTCTCATTGCAGTGGGCTCTCTTGTTGTGGAGCATGGTGTCTAGGTGCACGGGCTTCAGTAGTTGTGGCCCGCGGGCTTAAGTAGTTGTGGTGCGTGGGCTCAGTAGTTGTGGCACATGGGCTCAGTAGTTGTGGCTTATGGGCTTAGTTGCTCTGCGTCATGTGGGATCTTCCCGGACCAGGGCTCGAACCCGTGTCCCCTGCATTGGCAGGTGGACTGTCAACCACTGCACCACCAGGGAAGTCCCAAGAAACTTATCATGTTAAGAGAAGCATGTGAGATGAGAGATCTTCTGCAGGACCTCTTTGAAAAATGCAGTCTTCCACAGTCTGCCCTCAGGCCACAGCAATCCATTCCCCTCTCACATGCAGAATACACTTGAACTCGGCCTGAGAACCTCAAGGTTCATGCCCTTATGATGTCAGTTTGAAGTCTACAATTGTATCATCTCGATTGTCTTCAGGTGTCAGTGATGCTCCTTGGGTACAGGTCCTTGGTACTGCTACTCGAGTATGTCCTTTCAGTCTGAAGACCTGTGAACTAAAGAGATAAGTTATCTACCCCAGCCTCCCCCCACTCCAACCAATATTCAGTGGTGGCCCAGGCATAAGATAAGGACTTTTCAACACTCCTGTTCCAGAAGGGGGAGAACAGAAGACAGACAACAGCCACTAGTCCATAGCAATTCTGAAATCCTATGGGATGCATGTTGCCACTTCCTTGATTATTTCTATGTATATATTTCAAGATAAATCAGAACTATTTATGAGGGTGTATTTTTTATATTTGTAGGAAGGATAGAATTCTTTCTTAGAAATGTTCACATTGTGTTGAGGCTCATCATTTCTTACCGTATGTAAAAGGGGACCTTGGCAACTGTGGTAGATGGTGTTTTCCAAAGTTGGAACCACAAAATACCCCATTCCACACTCCCTTCTTACTGTGTGATGTCAACCTGTTCTCATTTAGTGAGTGCATTCCATCCCTTTGGGTGGAACTTAGGGGCTGCCCCGAAGGAGAGCCTATGGTGAAAGTGATGCCAAGTGAGGTGCAAAGAGAGGTCATACCAGTGACATGAACTCTGGCTGTGTTCTCTCGGGACTCTCATTTTTGGAACCCAGTCACCATACTGTGAGGAAGCCAAGTAGCAACTTGGAGACGTGATGTGTAAGTATTCTGGCTGATAGCCTGTTATGGTCTGAATGTTTGTGTCCCCCCAAATCGGGACGTTGAAACCCTAATCCCCAATGTGATGATATTTGGAGGTGGGGTCTTTGGAAGGTAATTAGGATTAGATGAGGTTAAGGGGGGGGGGGAAATTCCCCCATGATGGGATTAGTGCCCTTATAAGAAGAGGAAGAGATGCCAAGGCTTCCCCTCTCTGCCATGATGGGGCACAGTGAGAAGGCCAGAAGAGGGCCCACACAAGGAGCCAAATCTGCTGGCACCTTGATCTTGTACTTCCCAGTATCAGAACTGGGAGAAAGAAATATCTGTTGTTTAACCAGCCCAGCCTGTGGTGTTCTGTTATAGTAGGCTGTGCTGACTAATGCAGAGCCCCATCTGAGGTCGACATCAGTTGTCAGACATATGTGAGCAGTGCTTTGTTGATTTCAATCCCTAGGGTCAAACCATCCCCAGGTTCCCAGCTTCTGCTGATGCCTCATGGGGCAGAGACAAGGTACATTCTCCAAGTTTGGTCCACGTAACAGATTAATAGACAAGAAGATGATTTTTGATGTTCGAAGCCACTTAGTCTTAAGGTGAAACAGAACATAGTTTGGTACCTAGAAGGAATTTGCTGCTGTATGTAAGAGCCCAAGCATAGACATCAGCTCTGGGATGAGACGGGGAACAGAAACAGGAAGGGAGTTAGGGCCACTGTTCATGAGACAGCCTTGCGGAGGGTGTGAGAAGAAGCCTGATGGGCCTCAGAGAGGCTTTGGGACAGACTTAAAGGAAAACCAGACAATGATATTAAACACTAGCAAAAAGGGGACCCTTGCTATGTAGTAGCAGAAAGTTTTGCAGCACTGTTGACTACAGTAACGTAGAAAATTTAAGAAATTCTTAATGAAGCTTATGGTCTGGTAAAGAGATTCCCAGGCAGGATGGTGATCTGAGAACCACTTGGCTTCATTTCAGGGTCTGTGATAAATGTGAGAAGAGAGAGAGAATCTAGAAAAAGAACTGTTCAATGCAAAGGAGCCAGGACTTGCTCAGTTTGGAAATAACACTGTTCTTCATTCCTAGCCTCTCCAGATGGCAAATTATGCTGAAATTAAGAAGTGACTTTTGGGCAAAGGATAAATACAGTGTCAGGCAAGCATGGTATAAAGATAAAGCCAAGCGCATGGCTGCAAAACCTTTGTTAAGACCTCAGAGTGATTTAACGGTGGTGCCCCATAGACCCTTTCAAACCCATATTATCAGTATGATCATTAATATTATTTTAATTATGATGTATAGAATTCATTTAGGAAAAAATTCAACTTAAGGCTTTGAGCCTGCATCCTTTTATTGTGAAATAATATTATTCTGTATTAGCTGACCACCTTATGTTGTCAAGCTCCACCATATACGTTATTTATTTAATCATTATTTTAATCAAACTTATGGGATGAGTAGGACAAATCTCATTATTCTTCATTTTCCCCAATGGCATTGAAGGTCAGTTTCAATATCTATTTATCTTGTTACCCCTTCAGCCCAATGACTAATTCTTTGACTCCAGGAAATATCTACTCCATACCAGGCACTGTTCACATTACCTAAGTTGTCCCTTTAGTTCTCATAACAGCCTGATACAGGCAGTGTTACTACACCTGACTGTCAAGTGAGGTAATTAAAAAGCCCAAGCAGTTAAATAAAATTTCCAATATCATATTATTACTATGTTCCAGAATTAGGAGTCTAATCTGGTCTTTATGACAGAAAAGTAAGCAGGTTATCTTTCCGTTTCACTTGGCCATCTTGCATATAATAGAGTCACAATGAAAAGAAAAAAAAAAAAGGAAAGTCATTTGATTTGTGATCTTCTTGCTCTAAAATACTGAGACTTTATAGTTTCAATATCTCCCAGTAAATCATCCTAAGGTGATATTCTTTATATTAAATATTCAAAGAACCTTTGCTTTAAATTTTTTAAATTTAAAATTAACATGGAAAAGAATCATTCATTTAACATTTATTGTATAATTTTTTTAAACTCCATGGATAAACTATAGTGAATTGCTAATATAAACATGTCTTAATGTTCTATACTTTTGTATTTCCGTTAAAAAGTATAATCTAGAATTGTATTTAAATAATAACTCAATCATATGATACATATAACGGAAACAGATGTTTGGTATTTAGATGGTGACTATTTTTCTTTCAAATTCCATATGTGTACATTTGTATGCATTGTAGTAAATACTTGAAATACTTTGTTTTATAATATAGTGGTGATCTTACGTTCTCCTGTAATTGGATTATCTATAGCTCATTGGTTTTGGGGTACAGACTCTAGCAGTGTGAAATAAATAAAAGTTCTTTCATTCATTTGTTCACTCAGTCATTCTTCTTCCAGCAAAATGTATAAAACTAGGTGTCAAGCACTGTGTTATTCCTTGATTTATAGTCAAAAGGAAAAGGAAAGACCTAAAATGCAGTGTGGTAAGTTTTGGGATTGAGCTACAAACAGGGTGCAGTGGAATTTCAGAGTCAGAGGTCCAAGAGCGTTCAATGAAGAAGGAATTTTCTGGTCAAAGACTCTTCGGAGTTAGCCAAATTGAGCAGCTAATTGATGAGCATGAAAAGGACCTGTCCCCATAAGAGAACAGGCAGAAAAAGTGAATTTGTGAGTGAGAGGCAATAAAGCAGGCACCAGGCACCCTTATGGATTCCCAGGGTGAGGAATTAGTAAGTGGAAGTTGGATGGCTTGTCCCTGTTTTGTATTAGGGCTCAGCTAGAACACTTTAATGCTGGGAATTTGGGATTTTGGAATCTCCCCAAAGCTTGTTGACTCACATGTCTTTTTTTTTTTTTTTTCAATATTTATTTATTTGTTTGTTTATTTATTTAGTTAGTTAGTTGTTCTGGGTCTTAGTTGCAGCAGGTGGGCTCGTTAGTTGTGGCATGCATGTGGGATCTAGTTCCCTGACCAGGTATCGAACCCGTGACCCCTGCATTGGGAGTGCAGAGTCTTGTCCACTGCGCCACCAGGGAAGTCCCGACTCACATGTCTTTAGCCAGCACCGGGAGGAATTGGAGACTAGGGTTGTTGAATGAAGAGCCCTCACGTTGCTTCTTCCTTACCGCATGGTAGTCTCAGGGAACCCAGACTTCTTGCTCAGAGCTCTAAGAATGAGTGGTCTAGTGAACAAGGTGAAAGCTGCATCGCTTTGTCAAACCCAGCCCTATAAGTCACACACAGTCACTTCTGCTGTATGGGTTACAATAAGTCACAAACCCTCCCAGATTCAAGGGGGAGGGGGACATGGAGGAGGGTCAAAGTCACACTGTGTAAGAGCCTGTGGAATGGGGAGGACATTGTGACCGTCTTTGAAACGTGGAACCTCTTACTATTCATCACTCTAACAACATTAAAAATATCGGACTGGCTTCCATCTAAGTCTCATTTGTTTTTATTTTTGATTGTCTTTACCCCAGTTTCTCAATGAAAGTGATCTTTTTCATCATCATAGATGAACTTCTGAATATCTAATCAAAGTATTTTGATTAAAAAAATTTATTGTCACCAAAGAAAGGGACATATCCAAGAATGGAGTGTGCCAGCGTTGCATTTTTGACATTCACTGGCTTCTGAAAGTGTATTTTAAAAGGACCAAAGGACTGGAGACATGATGGAATAAGTCATTTTAGTTTTCATTATTTTTTAGCAAAAGCAGAACATTCACGGCAAAATACTCTCTAACTTTGCTGAGATAATCTATTTTTTCCCCTTATATTCTTTGACTTTCTACAAGCTTTGACATTGTTGGCCATTTAATACATAAACTTCTCTTGTTTTTCAAGCTTTCCTGTCATCACATTTGCTTATATTTGCCTTCTTGCAGGACTGTCCTTCTAACTTTTCCTTTTGACTTCCTGTGTCCAACCATTAAGGGCGAGTATATAATTTGACATAATTTTCCTGAGCAACTTTATCATCTTGCATGGCTTTATTACCGCCAATGTTCCATATTGCTGTCACTAATAATTCAGATTTCTTGAAGCACATATCCAATTGCTCCCTAGGCGTCTCCATGGAATTATCTTAAAGTTACCTGAGCTCACTAGGTCCAATATTGAAATCATCATCTTCCAAATCAATTTCTTTTTTAAAATTTCCTTTTCTCCATACTGGTGCCATTATTTATGTGGTAATCCAAACCAGAAACTCTTAAGATTGATACTAGATATCACTGTTGCCCTAATTTCATGCATAGACTTCTTTACTAGGTACTGCTGATTACACTTCATAGGCCTTTGTGTTCCGTGGGTCTCCTCCACCCCAGTCACCACGCCCTGGTGGAAGCTTTCATTTTTCTTATCTGGTCACCAGGATCATCAGTCTGAGTAACCGCCGATTCATTTTCCAAAGAGCTGTCACAGAAATCTTCTAAGAGGCAAATGTGAGCATAACACAACCGTGCTTAGAATTTTTAAATGGCTCCCCATAAAGTTCAAGCAACATTGCTGTGATTACAACTGCCCTCTATCTTTCCAGCAGCAAACTTAGGACTACATTTTCTAGCCATACTGAGTTTCTTGCACTGCCGTTAAACCATTATACCTGGAGATTTTCATAGTAGCTGTGCTGTGTCTGTAGCTGCAGCGTCCTCAAAGTACCCTAGTGGCCTTGTCTTTGTCTGCCCTGTTGACTTTGGGCTTCCCCAAGTCCACCCAGTCAGAGAGCGTTTTCCTCCGGCTGTTCTCTGAGCTGTGATCCACTCTGGGTGTGGCGGGAAAGTATGGGAGAGGAAAACATTCTTCGGACTCATTCTTGAACATCAGTCTGTTCCTGAACGTGTGTTCCTGAAATGTGACCTTCAAAGAGCAGTTTTTTTTTTTTTAATTTAATGTTTTATTTTATATTGGAGTATAGTTGATTTACAATGTTAGTTAGTACATGTTGATTTACACGGTAAATGTTGATTTACAGTGTTAGTTTTGGGTGCAAAGTGTAGTTTTTAACTTCATCCCTCCTTCCCTAGGTCAGACAGGCAGGCTGGAGGGGCCTGGGGTCAGATAACTGACCTCCCCTGCCCCTAGGTACATCAGGCTCTGGGAAAGTCTTTTTCCATGAAGGTGTGCCTTAGTTTTGGTAATCTCCCTGAGCAGATATCACATGGCTACTTTCCCCTTCCTCCTGTCAGAGCTAAAAGAGGATTTTTTTCCTGGTTCTTCACTGTAAGAGCCTTTCTTCCAGCAAAACCGGTGAAAGTATGTAGGAAATCTCCCAACAACTTCTTAAGAGATTCTCTTTCTCATCCTGGTCCAGATTCAGCTTTCAGCAGTTCATCAAAATTAGCTATCAGGTTATGGCTCCAGCAGCTTCTGTCCAGGTAAGCTGCCCTCACCTGTCACTCCAGATTTCAGGGTGGTGGTTTGCCCGGGACTTCAGTTCTCTAAGGGGTCCGTGTAAAGATGTCTATCTTCAGTTTGTTCAGCTCCTTCTTACTGTACGTATCAGAGTGATGATTCCAAGCTCTTTACCTGTCGGCCTATTTTATTAAATGTGACTATTTATTTATAAGGGTAGACATGATATTAATATGAAAAACTCAGGTTATATACCTACTTCTATTATTATTATTATTAATATAATATACCTACTTCTATATCGGGCTTATAAATTAAGTATTTATTTCTCCCCACTTACCTGGTTTCCAAAACACTTTGAATTGTGACTGACCACAGGCGTCCCTCTCCATGAAACTGTCTCAACTAAACAGTTATTGGGCACCTGTTATGGTTGTGGGTGTTTCACACGTTATTCCACTTAATTTAATCTTCACTCTCTGGAGATGGAAGTACTAACTCACTTTGTAGAGGACACTGAGGCCGAGAGAAATTGATTATCCAAACTCACAGTTTAGAAAGAAGCAGAAGCTGTATTCCTACTTTACATTTCTGGCTTCAATTCCACGAAGATCTTCAAATTGAGGAAGCAATACTTAATCACTTGAAATAGCTGTGAAAAATGCAAGACAGCATAAATTCAGGTGCGAGATCCTGTGGTAATTGTACTCCAATGATTTTTCCCTTTCTTTTCAGTCACACAGCAATAGAGGCAGAGGTCAGATTCGTTTCTCTATTGTCTTAGATACCCCAGAAATAGCCTCCTCTCTGCATTTTAAGTTTCTTAAAGGCAAGCGATTGGAATGTATTTTTTATATATATTTATATATATATATTTATAATATATATATATTATATATATAATATATATTATATGCTTATACCACTGCTCCTGTTAAGATGTTGAAATGTTGCAGGCATTTTAAGCAATTTCCCTCATTCGCAAATGATGACTCAGGTAAGAGTTGACAACAATTTTATGAGACTGACAAAAAGAGTCACACTTAATTAAGGTAAATCAAGGTTTTATTTATAAGACTTTTATTTTCAAAACAGCCAAAGTTTATATTGCTTCTCTCTAGAAACAGGATTGAAGGATAACTTTGCTCCTGGTAGACTTACCAACACACAGTGTACTGTGGACAACAGAGGCAATTATATCATTACAAGTACTGAATTTGGGGATCTTTATTTATGAATTCCCTTAGATTCATAGTATGTTTTGTAATAACGATAAGTTGTTTCCTAAAGTGCCAATTATTTTTCTTCATGAACATAATTTACCAATTTAAGTATTTAGAGTATTTGTTTTCTTTATAGACCTTCTAAGGCATGTCTGTTTTTGACATTATGGAACATTCTAGAATAAGCCTGCCCTTGCCCTAGGTGAGTCAACCTATCAGGTTCATTGGTCTTGTATTATATTCTTAGTATTGGGTTATACTATATGTCTATGTCTTCCAATTTATGGTTAAGAAATAAAACTTTATCAAGTGAAAGTATATTGAAGTGAATTTAAATTTCACCATTTATTAGACCAATTGCTGACGTTCACTGTGGGCAATTGGGCTTAGGTAGGTCTTTCAGATTATTCTGAGTTCATGTGTGAGGAGCAGATTTGAGATTCTGCATCCTAGAGGGTGTTATAAACATTAATTAACTCACGTAACAACCCTGGGAAACATGGGTTCTATTATGTCTATTTTGTAGATAAAGAACTTGCAACTTGTAATCAAACTATGCTGAGCCAGACACAGAAGAGTTTCCCATAAACAATGAGATAGAGTCACAGGTTTGTACTGACCAAAAAAAAGCAGCCATGTTTGGCAATCATTTTTATTTGTGATTTTTCTGATGCAGTAAATATTAATTTAGCTTGTACTATATTCAGGGCGTTAAGCCCATCTGCATTCTGCCTTGTCTCTCATAAAATTTGTTCTAAGCACATTCTTTTCTAAGAATTACTTTCTTGTTCTAAGCACTTGCATTCACAGTTACTTGTCACCATAGATCAGTCTGTGTTCTTGCTTCTATCTTTTTGTTATGAATTTAAACACAGCTGGTATCGGGTTTACCAACTGCCCCCCACCTTTTCCTTGCACATAATCTGTTTCCACACCCATTTGCTTATTTCTGCAAGAGTTCTGAGGGAGAGATACCTCTTCTTATCTTTAAAGTAATGCCATCCTTTTTTGCTTCCTGAAGTTTATTGTTCCTATACTATGCATTCTTTTTCCAATCCTTCTGTGTCAATCTTATGCATTCTTCCTTCTTTAAAAGTCTATTGATACTCTGCGTTTCACGTTACTATCCTCTCTTCTCATGTCTTTAATAGTCAGACCCTTTAACTTGTGTTCTCATATCTGTTGTGGTCCTTCCCTTAGCACATGTTTCGTTCTGTAACAGCTTGCGAACTCTTTTGAATTTAGCACACCACTAGCTCAGATACCTCAGTGCTATAGGCTTAATATCTGTGTCCCTCCAAAATTCATAAGTTGAAATCTTAATGCCCAGTGTGATGGGTTAGGAGGTAGGGACTTAACCAATACTTCATTCCATATCTTATAGCTTTTTAATATTTTTATTCAATTTTTGAAACACCTTTTCCCTATTTAACATGGTTGGACAAGTGCGTTTCTGCAAATTCTAATCTTTTTAAGCTTCTAACCTCACATGGCTTTCTTGACACCGTAATTTCCTGAGATATGTATAAATAAATATATATATATATATTCTGTATACACACACGCACACACACACACACATATATATATATATATATATATTTTTTTTTTTTTTTCTCTCTGATTGCTTCTTCTTTGTTGTATTTGCAACTCTTCTCTTCTGTTACATCACTAAATGCCTCGGAAGATAATCCAGCCCTCTGCTCTTATAGGCTGAACTTACACCATCTGTTCAATTACTTGCTGCCTTGTAAAGTGGAGCAGATAACTGCACACTGGACGTGGCAGATAAGGAACGATGTCTATAACTAAAGTATTCAACACTCCCACGTTTCCATTTAAATAAATTCTATTTGCACATTGAGAACCCCTTCACCCATTCCTGTAAGGAGGGTCTGCCATCTGGTCTTGAGTCTTAGCCCAAGAAGACAGGTGCCGAAGAATTCCTGTGTTGTCAGACTCTCCCACGTAACTTCAAGCTGGACTCTGTTGACCTGTTACTGCTTTCAGTTTGCTTGTAGGTAGCAGAGGTTTTTGTATCATATTTGGGAGTATGTGACCATTCACCTGTTTTACGATCACAGTAATAATCTGAGGAGGTCTAAGACACATTTTCCATGGATTTCCTATGAACCTGTTTCCATGTTGGAGCCTTTCTTCCCCCATCTCACCTAACTCTTCCCCCAGCCCCTTCACCTCATGCTCTGCCTGCTCAGGGAATGGGGTCATCCATTTGAGGCAATGAACTTCTGTATTCTCTTCATCTCCATCTATCTCTATCCTCTGTTCAGCCCAGGGGATCTTCCCTTAAACCACTATGGGAGGCTCAAATCCCCAGCTCTCATTCACAGGTAATTCCTTCATGTACCAAAGCCTCTCCAACAACTAAGGGCTTAACTCTCTGGAGACCACAGTCAAGCTACTCCTTAATATTTGTTTTTCTTATTGCCACGATTGAACCCAAGATAGAATAGTCCAGCTCCTAGAATGGGGATCATGTTGGCATGGCATAGGTCATCAGGAGAAAAATAACAAACTTCCAGTTGCAAACCAAATAAATGAGACCTAGTAGCATTTTGGATCATTTTGTACTTTCACATGGTCACAGTTTTGACAGAGGTAGAGCAGAACCACAGCTCTGCCCGGCAGGCCTGTCATCATCATCAGAGAGATGAATCAGAGTCCCATTATAGTCTCCCAATACTAACTCTTTTGGTCTCTGTAAGCGATTTCCAGAATTTTTGGTGGGGTCAGAATAAACCTCCTTTTCATGCCCAGGTCAACCTTCTGTGCTTCTGGCAGGTAAAAGGGCTTCATTACCTATGCTTCTGCACTGATCCAGAGCTGAGATGTCCCCCGGCCCCAAGCACATGGCATTGGTCAGAAGTACCCCAATGTCGTGGTTAAGACTGAAGGCTCTGCCATTGTCCCAGTCCCAATCCTGACAACCCAGATGTGTGAGCTAGAGTGAGTTACTTCACATTTCTCTGTTTCTCTCTTTACCAAGGGATATTTATCATCCTTGAAATATGAAGTTGTAAGAATTCACTGAGTAAAATACTTAATGCAGAGGCTGGCACCAGTAAACACTCAATAAATGTTAGTCATTAATATCATGGTGACACTGGGTCTTAATAGAGTATTTGTCATGCGTTGGAAAATCATTGACGTTTCATCAATTCAGTAATTTAGATGGCAAAGCTAAGGCTCAGTTGAAAACTCTTGTTTTAGTAAATCGAGTTCTGTGCCTTTTAAAAAGCTTTCTTTTTGTGACAGTGATACTGTTAATATTTATTTTTTATCAGCAATGGAATCGTTCATCTCGGTTTGGGGATTGATTCCGTGTCTATTACTTTACAACAAACTACAAAAATTTTTGTGAAAGGACTTTTTTCTCCTGATTTTGTTGGCTGGCTGGGTGGTTCTCTTGTTGGTCATGCCAGGACTCACATGTGTGGTTATGTTCATTTGGTGGGTTTTCTCGAAGATGCGCTCAGCTGGGACTCTGTGATGACTGGATGTCTTTCTCTGTGGACTGTAGTCCTTTCTTTCTACATGATTCCTGACCCTCACGGAGGATATCCTGGGCTTCTTACCTGGCAGCTGGGTTCTAAGAGGACATGTTCCAGGGAGTGAATGCTCATCAAGCCTCTGCTCCCATCATGCTTGCTAATGGTCCGTTATCTAAAGAAAATCATGTGAGCATGCTAGATCAACATGGGGGGTCAGGAGGAACAAGAGCTATAAAACAAGAAGGTGTGATTCACTAGCAGATTTAGCAGATATCAGTGTACCTTGGACCATGGTGGTTTATACAGTATGCATTTAGAATTTAGTTAAGCTAGGAATGACATTTCCTGGAATCACCTTCCCTGCGTGGTTTCAGGTAAAAATCGGTCAAGAAAGGAGTGACATCAAATTGGAAGGTGGCAGTCAAGTAATCGTCAAATACCTCTGTAAAGTATTGATGTAGTCAGATGTAGTGTCAGGGAATTCAGAAATGCTGATGAGCTCCAGCTGCAGCCTGCTATTCGCTGGTCCATGTCCCGCTCTTCTTCCTGTCTAGCAACCCTGTTAAACAATATTTGTTCCAACTCCGTGATCAGATGCTTGGCTCTAGAGGCAGAGTCTTGATACACAGAAGACTCGGCCTCTCAGGCGTGCCCCTAAGTTTCCCGTCGTGGCCCCAGTTTGATGCCTGACTGGATTCTTTGAAGACTGCAGACGGCTTTTGCTCTGATCTTACCTGCGTTCCATGTCCTGACGGTCCCAGGTCTCCCCATGATTGCGTACAGTCTAATTCCTATTATACTTTTCCCGTAACACTTGTCAGGGCTCTGATGCCCTTAACGACCCCTAACTGGTGCAGTGAGGAACTCAATACTCATTCTGTTGGGTTCCCATATTTCCTGCATAAGCCATAAGGAAGGAGAAACGATTGGGTTATAGATGCAGAAGTTCAATATCTAAAGGGAACTTTGTCCCAAAAACTAAATAGAAAAATATCAATACAAGCTTGCTATTATATTCAACCAAATGCTCCATATTTCCAATCTTTTAATTCTCTTTAGAACACTATGTCTTCAAGTCTCAGTTTGTGATTTCTAAATATGCTGGAGTTATATGTTACATAATGCCTTTTGTGGTATAATATAATAAAGTGTATGGAATCTTTTTGTACATATGCAAACAAAAGTGAATCTCTTTAAGTCTTTATACGATTCTCTTGATTTTATTTTTCTTCCGATTTTATTAGTTTTGTAGGTACTACCCAATACTTTCTTAGTACTGTGCATTTCTTCTTTGTTCTGTTGAATATTATTTACCTAAAAACAGCAACAAAAGTTTCCCCACAGTTACCAAACCAGCTGGTGCTTTAGAAAAATAGATTTGGAAAAATGTGGCAAAAGAAAAAAGCCTATCTTGAATTTTATTAGCCTTGATATGAATTTCTCTCTGCCATGAATACCTTTATTAATACCTATACAAAATGATGAAGGTTATTTCTATACCTTATAGTTTTCTATTGGTAAAACGTGTATATAATATTTATTGTATAGGTATTTTTTCTAGTTAGAGAAATAATGTACTCTCATCACAAAATGTTAAAATATTATAGAAATTACCAAAGTATACGACATAAACTTAACCAGTAGAAATAATGACTATTAAATATTTAGTCTTCCAGATATTTTTCTTCACATATTATATCTATAAACATGCACAGGCACACACATACACACACACACACAATTGGGTTGTACTACTTGGCAAGTTGTTTTTATCATTTAACAACTTATGAATTTGTGTGTGTGTGTTTGTATTGAATTTTATTAAAACATTTTAATGCAATTTTTTTAGTGAGAGCATCATCTTGACAACCAATTTGATTAAAAAGAATATTCTGCTTTTTTAACCAATTAATATTACAGAGATCACCCTAAAAATCAAACTTTTAAGAAGCGTTTTCAGAAATTCCCTGGTGGCTCAGTGGTTAAGAATCTGCCTGCCAATGCAGGGGACACGGGTTCGAGCCCTGGTCTGGGAAAGACCCCACATGCCATGGAGCAACTAAGCCTGTGCACCACAACTACTGAGCCTGTGCTCTAGAGCCCGTGAGCCACAACTACTGAGTCCACGTGCCACAGCTACTGAAGCCCACATGCCTAGAGCCGGTGCTCCACAACAAGAGAAGCCACTGCAATGAGAAGCCTGTGCACCTCAACAAAGAGTAGCCCCTGCTCGCCGCAACTAGAGAAAGCCCACGCGCAGCAACGAAGACCCAACGCAGCCAAAAATAATAATAATAATAATAAATAAATAAATAAAAGAAAAAAGAAGCCTTCTCACATGAGCCACACTTTTTTACTCATAATACAAATATTAAACCATTTAGTGTGCCAATATGCCAATGTCTTGTTCTTAATGTATATTTCTGGATTTTATTTTATTTTTTTTGCTTTAAAAACCTATTACTAATAAAGGACCATGGTGCAGACCTGTATTTAAAGATGTTTTAATGAATGCTTTTCTGATAGTGAAGATAATCATATAATAGTCATAGTGTATGTATGGCTTCTCAAAGTCACAAGCATTAATTGCAATACAGTGCTATGGGAAAAACACTACTGAATTCAGAAAAACTATGTACTTTGATTCTATAATAACTAATTTATTACTTAAGCTCTCTCAGTCTCTTTTATTTCACTATTAAAAAGGGGGAAATGACATGGAACTTACCTGTTACGTGTTACCATGAAAATCACAATATTCAAGTGAATATCATGTGACTATCACAATGAGGCAGCAGTGCCCAGAAAAAGTCAGCCATTGAATAAGTCTTAAAACATGACTTTGGGTATCAAACTGCATAGGTTCAAGTTCCAGCCCTACTACCCATTAGCTGGATGACTTTCGTCAAATTAGTGAGCCTTTTGGTACCTTGGTTTTCTCATTTATGAAATGAGTATGATCATGGTGATCAAAATAGTATTTGTTTTAGGATTACTATGAAGATGAATTGAGTTATTAATTGGAAATTAGTTGGTAACATTGACTAGCAAATCAAAACAGTAGGAAGTACTAAGTTTTTAAATGAAATACAAGGAGAAGAATTGTTTTCATATTTCAAGAATTAAATGCAGAACTAATCATTCCCATGTTTGTTCTTCCCAAAAGTTATACAGAAAAAAAGAAAAAAGAAAAGAAAAAGAAATGCAATGTTCCATTTGGTGGAAGGAAGCTATGTCCCTGGCCCCGCCTTAGTAATTGAAATTTGCCTTTAGAATAGCAAAAGAAAATAGTAAACAACCAGAAACTTTCACTGCAAAGACCAGTAATGGTATCCCTTAATGCTTCTCTTTAAAAAGTACATGGGGCTTCCTTGGTGGCGCAGTGGTTGAGAATCTGCCTGCCAACGCAGGGAACACGGGTTCGAGCCCTGGTCTGGGAAGATCCCACACGCCGCGGAGCAACTAGGCCCGTGAGCCACAACTACTGAGCCTGCGCGTCTGGAGCCTGTGCTCCGCAACAAGAGAGGCCGCGACGGTGAGAGGGCCGCGCACCGCGATGAAGAGTGGCCCCCGCTCACCGCAACTAGAGAAAGCCCTCGCACAGAAACGAAGACCCAACACAGCCAGAAATAAATAAATAAATAAATAAAATTTATTAAAAAAAAAAAAGTACATGGAGTGTTTTTTCCCCCTCTTTCATATTTAATACATTTTAATATAACTATGCCTGTATAAATTCTCACAATTTGAAGACAGTTATAAATTAATATTCTACAGAATACCTAATAATTCTATCAAGAACCATTGGAAAATATACAAGAATGTAGTCATTTTTGATGATCATAATTCCAGGAAAGGAAAGAATATGAAGCACATAAATGTAGAATCCACTTATTTGCCATCCCATCATCATTCATTTCATAGTAAAGCTATCTAAATGAATCTTATTTTCTAATTAAGAATTTCTTTTATGGTCAGTAAATTACTTTCATGATTTGCCCTATAGCTCTGCCGAATGCCGCCATCGCACTCTGTCTCGGATATAATAGAAGAAATTTCTATGTTCATAAAATGAATGTTTTCTGTCCAGAATTGCTTTTGATTAGTATGAGCTACGTTACTGACACTGCCTTTTTCTGGGAAAGAACCCTGAGTGTATTTTATCAAAGTGCAGTAATTTTACTGGAAATAAGATAGCAATGGCATTTGTTAGCTTTGATTCTAATGGCTGAAAAGCTACAGGAAAGTAGGACTTTGTGCTACCTTTGCATAAAATAATGACTGTCCGTTGTGTGCCAGCTTTCATGAACTTAATTTGTGTAAGGATGATAATATTGGGCGTGTACTTAGTGTTTTTACTTTCAGAAGTTCCACTTTTCATTTCTCAACGTGTCTGTCAATGTCGCCAGTAGAATCAGTGAAAATGACCTTGGCCTTCAGCATGAGCAGTCTAAATTGGAAGAAGCATATTTAGAGGGCTGAGACCCAGTCATAAACTCAATGACAGGCAGCTGGATAATAAAGCAGAGGCAACTGTCAGCCCAGCTGTGCAGCACAGTTGGGGAGAAGGAGGAGAGCTTCAAGACCCCTTTGCCTTATATTAGCACACCCGGAGAGCTGCTTCCACTGGGGCCTGTGAATTTCACTTCTCTTCTAAACTACCCAAGGATACCTGCTCAGCCTAAATTGTGCGATTTTTTAAAAAATTCTGCATTATCTATATAAGACTTTAAAAACAATCTAGACTGGTCAAAACAAAGCAAAACTGCCTTTGTCTGAATTATCCAGAATTATCTTGGAGAAATCAGCAGACAGCTGTGAATTGTTTCACTTGATCTCATATGAAGTTAGAGAGCATGATGCCATTTTAAAATTTTGTACCTAGAGAGGGGTTGGTAGGTGGGGAGAAAATGCACAGTGGCATTAGGGAAGGTGGAAAGAATATGCAGTTGTCTGGAACTTGATTGCCTGGAGGGCTTTTCTGCCCCGCACCCCATCATCCCCCAGGGTTGGCAAGGTGAGATCATTCGTGGCTTGCAGACTAGCTTGTAAAGAGACAGGAAGATGGAAGGAGGTTTCTCGGTAGATGCCACAGAAGACCTGGGGCTGGTCTCAGGTGGATCCCAATCTTTGAAAGAACAGCTTTTCATTTCAGATTACTTTCTTGCTCAGATATAAATTTCAATATTTGGATTTTTTATCAAGATAATAAATAGGATCTTTTCACTGAATCATCTTAAAGCTCTCAAAGAGTAAAGCAATACAAACCCAAATTACATGCCATCATGTGATTTTAGAAAATTTCAATTACCAAATGCCCCAGTCTGTTTTCCAGGATTACCTTCATTTATTACCAGGATTACCTTCATTTATTACCAGGATTATCTCAGAACCTACAGTTATTTTACATGTACTTTCAAATAGATTTGTAGAAATATTTCCGATGGATTCAGTATCTGAGAAAGGAAGCCTTCAATGATACATTTTTATTTTGTCAGAAGTTGCCATCTGATTATTCTTTTGTAGCAAACTCTTAAAGGGAGGTGAAGTCTACTGGTAAGAACTATCACTCTGTAATCCGGAATGTTTTCCTTTGAAATGGAAAAACCTAAATGAATGGAGAGCCATGGTCAGCACCTAGAAACATTGATAGAATATACCCCTGCCTCCACCTTTTTAAGTCTTAAAAGCCAAACTCAGGACTAAAATTAGACCAAATTCATTAAACAGTTCTTAGTCCCCTGTGAATGCTGACATCTGGCTTGGAGCCACCTAAATCTCAGCCTGAGAGGTTCCACTATTTGACGGATGTACAGTGAGCAAATCTAAATTAACAGGGCTCATAGGCGGTGTCAAAGTGGAAAACCCTAAAGGGCATTGAGCTCCTTCTATGGGGAGAGGGCGAGAATGGTGACAAGTGTCCTGATTATAAATTCCTGCCATATCTTAAACAAGCCAAACTACCCTGCTCTTTAAGTCATCACTTTTCTTTTTGGTCTTTCCTGAATTGAGTAAAAATAAGTTTGGACATCATCTCAAATATTCCAAAACATGGCTACATTAATTATTTGTATAGCATGGTGTCTTTTTTATAATTTTATATCTGAATGAAACAATCTATCTTCTATTTAAAATAATAGTAGTAACTGCCATTTATTTAGTGCCGACTTTGAACCATGGCCCTTGCATTCATGACCTTTAATCAAGTCATGGATTATCTGAGATAGGTATTATCCCTCTTTTATAGATGGGAACACTGAGGTCTGGAGACCGTAAGTAACTTGGCCAATGGTAGAAATGCATAAAGAAGGACTTGAATTCAGCCCTTTAGACCTTGATGCCCTTAGTAATGCAGCACCCTTCTTTTCTCAGTGTTCATAGTGACACAATTTTAGTTAATGCAGCATTTCTCAAAGATCCATTGCACATGTATTCAAATATTAAAAAGCAGAATCCTAAATATCTTTAAATGGGTCTTTTAAGGAGATTTTGGTTTTTCCTGTGGAATCTCTACAGATTCAACACTACTGGATACGTAATTGTGAGTGTTCTATAAACTGTCGCCAGGTAATGAGAGTAGTCAAAATGTATTGTGCCCCTACTATGTGAAAGAATTATAATAGGCTGTCTTCAAGAATTTACTTGTTTAATTAGCATGAAGATTCTGCTAGTTAGGTGATTATTTTATCTCTAACAGACCAATGTTTTCTTACAAAAACAGAGAGGTAAAACGATGTGTTTAAAGTTACTTAGCTAGCTAGTGGAAGACCTAGGATCAAACTTGTCATTTTGACTCAGTCTAAAATCTTAGCCACTATGCCAAACTGTCTCTTTACATAATGTTTTCCTTAGTGTAGTTAACCTGATTAAAGAAAATTTAATAGCATATTTTCACATACTAAACAATAAAAAGCAATATTACTTTGAAACTCAAAGATAGAGATATTTATTAAAACCACTTAGTTCTAAGATGTAATTAGAAAACTCATTGACTTACAGTTGTGTTTTATGCTTTGTAAATAGAGAGTCGTGAATCAATTACTGGGCAATGGGAAGCTACCATTATTTTGTCACCATTATTTTTTTTATTTTTTTTATTTTTATTATTATTTTTTTTAGTGTGTTAGCTTCTGCTTTATAACAAAGTGAATCAGTTATACATATACAATATGTTCCCATTTCTCTTCCCTCTTGCATCTCCCTCCCTCCGACCCTCCCCATCCCACCCCTCTAGGTGGTCACAAAGCACCGAGCTGATCTCCCTGTGCTATGCGGCTGCTTCCCACTAGTTATCTATTTTACATTTGGTAGTGTATATATGTCCATGACACTCTCTTACCCTGTCACATCTCACCCCACCCCCTCCCCATATCCTCAAGTCCATTCTCTAGTAGGTCTGTGTCTTTATTCCCGTCTTGCCACTAGGTTCTTCATGGCCTTTTTTTTTTTTTTTTTTTTTCCTTAGATTCCGTATATATGTGTTAGCATACTGTATTTGTTTTTCTCTTTCTGACTTACTTCACTCTGTATGACAGACTCTAACTCCATCCACCTCATTACAAATACCTCCATTTCATTTCTTTTTATGGCTGAGTAGTATTCCATTGTATATATGTGCCACATCTTCTTTATCCATTCATCTGTCGATGGACATTTAGGTTGCTTCCATGTCCTGGCTATTGTAAATAGAGCTGCAATGAACATTTTGGTACATGACTCTTTTTGACCTATGGTTTTCTCAGGGTATATGCCCAGTATTGGGATTGCTGGGTCGTATGGTAGTTCTATTTGTAGTTTTTTCAGGAACCTCCATACTGTTCTCCATAGTGGCTGTATCAATTTACATTCCCACCAACAGTGCAAGAGTGTTCCCTTTCCTCCACACCCTCTCCAGCATTTATTGTTTCTAGATTTTTTGATGATGGCCATTCTGACCGGTGTGAGATGATATCTCATTGTAGTTTTGATTTGCATTTCTCTAATGATTAATGATGTTGAGCATTCTTTCATGTGTCTGTAGGCCATCTGTATATCTTCTTTGGAGAAATGTCTATTTAGGTCTTCTGCCCATTTTTGGATTGGGTTGTTGGTTTTTTTGTTATTGAGCTGCATGAGCTGCTTGTAAATCTTGGAGATTAATCCTTTGTCAGTTGCTTCATTTGCAAATATTTTCTCCCATTCTGAGGGTTGTCTTTTGGTCTTGTTTATGGTTTCCTTTGCTGTGCAAAAGCTTTTAAGTTTCATTAGGTCCCATTTGTTTATTTGTGTTCTTATTTCCATTTCTCTGGGAGCTGGGTCAAAAAGAATCTTGCTGTGATGTATGTCATAGAGTGTTCTGCCTATGTTTTCTTCTAAGAGTTTGATAGTGTCTGCCCTTACACTTAGGTCTTTAATCCATTTTGAGTTTATTTTTGTGCATGGTGTCAGGGAGTGTTCTAATTTCATACTTTTACATGTACCTGTCCAATTTTCCCAGCACCACTTATTGAAGAGGCTGTCTTTTCTCCACTGTATATTCTTGCCTCCTTTATCAAAGATAAGGTGACCATATGTGTGCGGGTTTATCTCTGGGCTTTCTATCCTGTTCCATTGATCTATATTTCTGTTTTTGTGCCAGTACCAAACTGTCTTGATTACTGAAGCTTTGTAATATAGTCTGAAGTCAGGAAGCCTGATTCCCCCAGCTCCATTTTTCATTCTCAAGATTGCTTTGGCTATTCGGGGTCTTTTGTGTTTCCATACAAATTGTGAAATTTTTTGTTCTAGTTCTGTGAAAAATGCCAGTGGTAGTTTGATAGGGATTGCATTGAATCTGTAGATTGCTTTGGGTAGTAGAGTCATTTTCACAATGTTGATTCTTCCAATCCAGGAACATGGTATATCTCTCCGTCTATTTGTATCATCTTTAATTTCTTTCATCAGTGTCTTATAATTTTCTGCATACAGGTCTTTTGTCTCCTTAGGTAGGTCTATTCCTAGATATTTTATTCTTTTTGTTGCAATGGTAAATGGGAGTGTTTTCTTAATTTCACTTTCAGATTTTTCGTCATTAGTGTATAGAAATGCAAGAGATTTCTGTGCATTAATTTTGTATCCTGCTACTTTACCAAATTCATTGATTAGCTCTAGGAGTTTTCTGGTAGCATCTTTAGGATTCTCTATGTATAGTATCATGTCATCTGCAAATAGTGTCACCATTATTTTTGTTCATATTTTTTTAAGTGGGCAGGTAACCATTTTTATAGTGAGGTTCTCTCCATTAAGCAAGTTTAAGTAAATATTAATGAGAGCAAACCATGAAGAAGATAAGATATTTAGAATTTAATTGCAGTAATCCTGGAGAGATGACCAGATACTGAAAGTTAAGTTGAAGAGAAAAGATGGCCATGAGAGCAATTGGGAGCTGGTTGGGATGGAGAGGGCATCTGTGGAGGGTTTGATATTTATTGTCTGGTTGGGTGAAGAAGTCCTTCATCCAGGTAGGAAGGTTTGAGGCTTGGAAATAATAATGTCTGATTGGGACCTTTTGAGATTTAAGTGCTATGTGTCCAGTAGGTTCTGGTGAAATTGTGTCTTTTGGCTACCGACTTTTTTTAGGCACGATGTCTTACTTAGGTTTACTAAGAAATACAACCATGGGTGACAAATAGCAAGAACTGAGTAATACCAGGCAGAGAGTGGAACAAAGGAGGGTAGCCTCAGGATGATGAGATTACGGGTCACTTGTTCAGGGGCAAGATCCAGAGCACAGGCATGTGACAATCGTGGTGGTGGGGCGAAGACAGGAGGTAGGGTGTCAGCCTCTATGTGAGCAAAATCACTTAGGAAAAAGATCGGCTGGAAGGAACAATCAGCAGGAAGACCGCCAACTTTAAGGAGGGGACATAAAAAGAGTGAGAAGAAAAAAGACTAGATATTGTTCAGGGGCTCAAGGGAAGACTCTCGTGATGTGATGATGGGAGAAACACTAAAATCTAAGTGAAGGACGAAGAGTATCCTATAGGACAGAGAGGACTCGCCAGTTTCTGTGGATTGGGGAGCACATCAAACATGACTTTGGAGAGTGAATGACAGTGTAGAGACAGAAGCCAAGTGTGTCTTACAGGAGACCAGCTATGAGGGAGACAAGCACTCACAACCCCCCCAAAATGTTGGCAAAGATGTGTATGATATTATAAAGCAAATGATCTGGACACAAAATTTGACACACAGGATACAAACTTTGAAAATACACACACATTATATTTCAAGCATAAATAACTCTAAGGAAATCTATAATGTGAAGAGGGGGGGGTCACCTCTGGACAACGAGGTTATGGGTCACTCATTGCTGGTTTGAAAAGGAATTTTCTGTAATTTACTGGTACTCTATGAGCTGGCACAGATTCCGTATTCATACAGAAAACGAGGGAAAAAAAGAAATATTTGGCCCTGCATCCCTTAACTACCAAATCCCAAGGACTTTTCGCTCCCTAAATGATCCTGTTGTCACTCATGAAGGTGCCCTAGGAGGCATTCCCCCAAAACAGTGGCTTCTGAGAGGTAACAACCACAGACGTGGCCTACAGCACTTTGGTGGAAGGCTGTACTTTCTGTTAAAGTTCTATTAAGCCCATGGGGTAAAGCCCCTGACCTATGGTGTCACCGTAGCACCTTGGCCACAGTTACTAATGAAAGGGCCATCTACACCTGTGCTTGAGGTAGAAAGCATCATATGCCATGCATCATTTATTAAAGTTCACATGTCAAAACAAGCAGTATTATAGCTCTCGGTATCATCTTTCAGCTGTGACCAGAAAGACAAAAGCAGAATTATGAGGCTGGAATAGACCTTGCAAGGTTATTTAGTCCATTGCTTGATCTTAAGGAGAACCATAGAAGTATTGTATACACTAGTCAACCCGTCAACCAAGATTTATTGTATATTCACAGGTGCAGAGCCTCGTATAGTACCTGACTCTCCATACTATCAGAGTTCTGTTTTCCCAAGGACTTGAGTCATTCTCAAGAGGAGCCAACAAAGCTTCAGAAACAACACTCTGTTTATTTTAGTATAAAAAATAGCATCCTTACCATTCATTGTGTGCAGTGGCAGGAATAAATGATGAATCAAGCACAGCCCGGTCTTCAGGAAGTTCACAACCACTAGCAACCCAATTCCCCTCACCCCACTTCATACATATCCTTATCAGCACCATCACACCACACCAGCCGCAACCACTGCCCAGTCTCTGTGAAGGTTCTTAAGCATCTGAAACTTATCATATGTTCCTTGGAAAGTTAGCAAGTTTTGTGGCCACTGATATGTATGCAGGCACCCACATTACATTTGGCAACAGCTTATAAAAGTTTGATAGGAGATTGAATATGTTGTTTTTATTCCAAAACACCCAAATATGTCTTTGTGGGAAAGCAAAATGCAAAATGATGAATGCAGTTAATTCAAACTATACGTCCAAAGGGGCGGGGGGGTCCCAAGCGCTGTGATTCTCGGACGTGTTCCCCGCATCTCCAGGTCTCACTCAGCCTCAAAACCTCAACTGCTGGGGAGTCTTGGTCCCAGCACCTCTGCAACCAGGATTTAGCCAGCTGCTGCGTTTAAAATGGTCTGTGCTCCAGGGTTTCTGGTTCAGAGATCATTTGGAATGCATGTCCTTCCTCCTTACAACTGTAGAAGAGAAAAGCTAAAGAATTCAGCTTTGCAAATAGGTTTCTAGATGGTGTATTTATTGTACGGTTGGCTAAGCATAGATTAAAGGTGCCGGTCACACCAGGGTTGAGCACAAGTGAAATGTGCAAGTGGTTTATGGAGTAATCTGACCTGAACTCTAAACTTTGCAAATATGAAGCATGACCTTCCGACGTGTCCTACAGGCATCACGTCATGTATGAGTATTATATCAACATGCAATACTGGTGACATATTAATGAGCCAGAATATAGAATCACAGGTCAAAAAGAGAGTTCACATTAGCCATAGAGGTTTGATCTACTTAGGAAAAGAGGGGTGTGTGAGGGTCAGCATTTACCAGGCAGTGAACACCTTTATGAGAGCATCCCGGGTCTCATGCTGTCGTGTGTTAAACTTCACACTCTGACGGTTTATCTTCTGAATAGATGTAATGGATTATTAGCTAGTGGGGTAATAGCTCCCCCTTACACATTGCCTTTCTGAGGTGGTTTATACAGATATGAAGTAGACGCGGTGTGGTTCCACCCAGATCCCCACTTCAGGACCAACACGCTCCTTTCCCTCATGCCGTGGATGCTGGATGAAGAGGGGTTAGGGGTGGATGCCCTGGGAATTGCCCTCAGCTGCGGGCAACTGCCTTACCCAAGGTTACGTCTTTTCCAAGGGGGCAGCCCATGGCCAGGACGGGTGGATAGGAGCATTTAAGTTTCCAGCCTCTTAACTCAAGTTTGGGATACTTCTTAAAGGTCATCTCAGTTCCAAAGTTTCTCGTGGCCTCAGTTGCAACCACATCGCATGTCAACTGCACCCTTTGTCCATCCCAGCCTTCTTCACTTTCTTATAAATGTATCTCCTGAGTGCACTGCAGCCCAATTGACCTTCTGCTTTCAACTCCTCTTAGAGTCTGTATCTGTAGAAATTTGCTAAGCTGCAATTTCCTTCATCCTGTGAAGAAATTCTAGCCAATTCCATGCCAATAGTTTTCATCTGACTTAAAAAAAAACCCAGAATGCATTAGTAAAGTGATTTCAATGCATTGGGCTCCTGTGAACTCAAATTCAAGCCATTTCTTTCTTCAAATGCAGCATTTCGTGCAGTCCTCTTCGTTGGTCTAAGCCATCACTGCTATTGAAGCTGTATTGTTGTCTGGCAATAGGTTTTAATCAGGACTTGTTAAATATTTGTTTGTCTATAGCGTTATATTGAATAAATTGTACCTTATCACTGTGGCTCATGGCAAAATAGAACAATTAAGCTGCCCAGTGGCAGGCTGACATTTATCAGACTATTTTCACTGCAAGTTTAAATGACAACTATGGCGTAATCCAATTTCTGTTCTCAGCGGCTTAGGGAAGCATCAAGGTGCCTGCAGTGTTTGTGAATGGGCTGCCAGTGTGGTGCACTGATTCTAAAATATATTCATCCCAGATATCAATATTGTACATTTTTTCCCAGGTCAAATCAAGCTATTAAGGAATGCACTTTCCCTGGAATTAGCCCTAGGAGTCATTTCTGTTGTAGCCGCCTCTAATATCACTTGCGGAGAAACGAGTTGACTAAATGATCATTGTTTAAAAATTCTGGTTCTACTTGGGCACGTGTGTGTCATCTGTATTACAAAACTCACTGCAGCATCGTGTTGGAAGATGATGAAAGTGGAAACAAAGAAAACAACCATCCCAAGATACCCGTCATGCAGACTGGAAATATTAAGAGGACTTCTCTGTTTCACCTTGACCCCTCTGCAACCTCAAATTAGCAGAACCCCCTGAATGTGCCTTTAAACACTGTATTTAAATTAGGAGTTTAGGATTAAGAGATACACCCTATTATATATAAAATAGATAACCAAGATAACCAAAAAAGACCTACTGTATAGCACCGGGAACTATAATATTTTGTAATAATCTATAAGGGAAAAGAATCTGAAAAAGAACATATATATCTGAATCACTGTGCTATAAACCCGAAACTAACGCAACATTGTAAATCAACTATACTTCAGTTAAAAAGTTATGGATATTTTAAAAAAAGAAAATTGATACAGAAACTATATAGAGAAAGCATGCTGCAAATGTCTGGCCCTTTCACACTCCCCTTAAGTTACAGATAAAATTAAATTAGAAGATCTGGTATCATTTCTGTTTAAAATTCTAATATTAATCCAGTAATTGAGATTTTGAGACTGGTTTCTAGACTGTGTTTCTGAGTGAGGACAGGCAAGTCGTTCTACTTCATCCTAGGATGAATTTGTCCCATTTTTTAGATTGAGATATTAATGTAAAAAATATATATATATTGTACCTCCTTTACCTAATGATCATGTGGAAACAGAAACTCTAGTAAATGCAAAGCTAGATTTAAAAGTATTAGTTAGAAATGAAGCTGTTGTTATAAAATAACATGAGCTTTTCATATTAATATCATGTTTTTCCATGTAAGTAAATAGTCATATTTAATGTTATAGAAGTAAATAGTTCAGGTTTAATAAAATTCCTTAGCTTCAGGGGGCGGGGTAGGGTGAAGTGGTGAATGCGCTCAGGCCCATTCCCCTGAACAGGGCACTCAGACATGGGTATTCATCATTCCAGCCCTGTGTGGAACGGGGCTATCTCTGTACCCTTGCAGTTCCCAGGGAATCAAAACTTGGGTCCTTTATCTTCTGGGATTTCCACAAAAGTTATCTGAAGTTTCCATCTTTTTATTATACCTTCCCCAAGGTTTTCACCCTGCTAGAGGCCAAGGAAAAATGCCCCTTCCTCTGTGTTGTCTATCAACTTCTCACCCTCTGGCTCTTCTCTGGTGATTATGACTCCTTTGCTCACCAAACAAGGATGATCGTCTCATTCTTAGCGGGATTGTGATGGGTGGTGGTGGGGAGAGTCTGTTGGGTGGAGGTGAAACTAAACCTGGCCTCTCATATAACTTCTTTCCAATTTCTGTTTATAGATACAGTCTATGCCCCGTTTCATCATGTGTTCATTGATAATTTTTGAAACATATATCTTCTGAAAGTAAAAGATAGTTTCTCTTAAGTGCATGTCTCTAGAATTTGAAATGCTTGTCTCAAAGAAAAAAAAAAGATATTTATTCTGTAACTCAGATGCCTTCTTTATTCTAGGTTATATATGCACTCCTCCTAAAGGAAAGAACAGTGGGGAGTTATGGGTAATACGAGAAATGTGGTTAAAAAAAAATCTATCTAAAACATTGCCCTACCATATCCATTTAACCTACCTCAATCCCCATTAAAAACATTTTGCATCCAATCCTAGGTATAGACCCAAAGGAATTTCGATCAGGTACTCAAACAAATACATGTACACAAAAGTTCATAGCGTCACTGTTTACAACAGCCAACACATGGAAACAACCCAAATGCCATCAACAGATGAATGGATAAACAAACTGTTGTATATTCATACAATGGAATATAATTCAGCCATAAGAAGAAATGAAGTACTGACACATGCTATAACTTGGCTGAACTTTGATAACACTGTTAACTGAGAGAAGACAGTCACAAAAGGACAGATATTGTATGATTCCATTTATATGAAATACCCAGAATAAGCAAGCCCATATAGACAGAGAGCAGACTGGGGCTTGTCAGAGGCTGTGGGTAGAGTGAATGAAGAGTGACTGTTGAATAGATATGAGGTTTCTATTTGGGGTGATGAAAATAATCCTGGAACTAGAAGAGGTAATGATTGCAAACTATTGTGAAGGTGCTTAATGCCACTGAATAAATTGTACACTCTAGAATGGTTAAATGGTACACTTGGTGTTATCTGTAGTTTACCACAATAAAAGATAATTACAAAAGTAAGATATACTTTTTAGTAAACAATTTTAAGCGAGTCTTAAATGCGTTCTTTGAAGCGGGAGGGTAATACCTCCTCTCCCAGAATCTTACTTTACAGAGGCTACTGTTGTTCCCATTTCCATTTTTGCCAAATATTTAAAATAAAAGTACAGCAAAATATTAAGTAAAACAATTTGTTATTAGGATATGTATATAATGTAGAATGAGAGAGTTTACAAAATTAATGACGATGAGGATGGATGAGTTCTGAGTTTTATTACGTGACAGGCACTGTTTTAAGACTTTTTCCTATTTTAACGCATCTCATCCTCTCTAAAATGTGATCAGATTGGCACTGGAATTCTTCCCATTTTACAGAAATGGAAATTGCAGCCAGTTATTGGTTCAATGTCACATTGACAGCATAAGGAACCGAGAGATGTGAATTCAGAAGTTCCAACCAGAGGGTCTGAGCTTTGGACCGACTGCATCTCAGACGCATGTGAATATTGTAGAATGCTGAGTTCAGGCCCTTTCTTTTCCTCTTTTGTAACGAGGGCTCTAGGGGATGACCCTTACTTACACAGTAAGTATAATAAGAAGCTATTTCTACCTCTGGGCAGAAACTGGATCTGAGCTGTTGTGGGATACCTAGGCCAAAACACCTGGAGGAGATTGGCCAGAGGACGGTGCATGGGCATAAAGATACAGGGGAAGCAAGGGCGGTAAATAGACTTTCTGTTGGAGCTTCTGGCACATTCTTGGAAAGAGACAGTAGATGATTCCTTGTATATCTCCAGACACCCACACTCACCATCCTTGCTAGGATCAGCCACTTTGCTCTTTTATCCCTGAAATGGGAAATTCAGAAGAAGAAGAAAACCTTGAAGATACTTTCTTTCATCAACAACTTGTAACAAGTCATATTAAAATGTTTCCTACCATCTTCTCTCTTCCCTCCCAATATGTTTCCTTATTTTTTTTCCATCTAAAACATGTTAAGTTTAGAGGATTTAAGGGCAGTGCATAAAATAATTATTCCATTACTTTTAATAATAAAACACTTTTTGGGTTCTCAGAAGGAAGGAGACATGGGCATTCCTTCCATTCAAATAGCCACTCTGTGACTTTTCTCTCTTAGTAAATAAATTATGTTCATGATGAACACCTCAGAGGTCACAAAGTTAAGAGAGCTCCTATTCCCTACAGAGTTTAAATCATTGAGGCTTTTGGTCATATGTATCACTTGTAAAAATAATTTTAGTGGCCAGAAATACGTTTACAAAGTATATAAGTGCTGTCTGAGTGTAACTTTCATTTACATGACAATCATCCTTTCCACTGCGTTCTTACAACTTTCCTGTCTACTGTTTATTGGTTCATTATTTGTAAAATAGTAAAACATCATCTGAAAAAGAAAAAAGCGTGTTGTGTCTTTAATTTCAAGACTGCCTCAGGGCCCTATGGGGTATATTAAATCTGTCTCTTTGCCGTATATCTCGCTGTCCATTTTACTTGAAACCAGGTGTTTTGGATATTGAACTTTTTAACACCGCAGGGAGGTAAGTATTCACAGCTGGAGTTTTATGCTTCACACATTTTCATGTTTGAGAACAAGGGGCAGCCCCTAGGAGAAACTCCTCCAGCATGACGAGGGGCCGAACAAAGCGCTTCTGTGTCTGGTGGCAGGACGCAGAGATGCTGAGGTCACAGATATGGGACCCGCATGCAAAGTAGGTGCCAGTGACACCAAGACAAAACGTTGCAAGGGGTCCAAGTGCACAGGTTCTCAGATCAATCACGAGCGACAAGGTTGTCCCCGCACAGACGGGCTGTGAAGCGGCAGCAAAGCCAGGAAAGAGAGGGGAGAAGCTTTTGTCTGCCTGGCTTTTGTCTTCATACCCAGCCCCGGGGGCCAGCTCGCATCCCCTGTGAAAGGCCGGGTTAATCTATTTCCAGTGAACATTGTTCGGCTCTATGTATTTAGCTCGCAATCATTAAAGAAAAATAACTAGGTTGGCATGACCGAAAAAGCATTGATTTTCCTGTGGGGTGTGTTCGTAGGAGTTGAATTTTTTACGTATGTCATTGTCTGCCCAACAGAGAAAGGTGACCGACCTCCCAAAACAAACTCACAGAGGCTCGGTGCTTCTCATCCTCAACAATGAGCTGTGTAGATCCAGACAGAAGATGGTTTATGAAAATTAAAAACGCGACGTTTCGAATTCATTCTCTTTTGGATTCAGTTTACCCTCTGAAGTCTTCTTAAAAAATTCAAGAACCAAAACAGCATTTTCCCACACTTTGGTTAGCCTTCCTAGAGGAATTTGTCATGGTATCGCAGGGGGATTTTTGTTCTTTGTGACAGTGGGAAGAGATGCAGGGGAGAGTTACCAGGGAAGGGCAGGGTTAGGGAAAATGTCTTTAGCATTTCTTAGTACGCGGCTCTGATGTCAGGAAAGTTTCATTTTGGCTCAGCAGGTTATAGATAGACCTCTCTTCTATGCCAATAAGGCTATCCTACTGCATTTAGTCAAATGCTGATTAAGATTTTCATCATTTAAGGGCAGGCCCCTTTAGTGGTCATCACCTTTGCCTCAAGCTGAATGAAGTCCCCCTCTTTGCGTGTATAATGTTGCTCTAAGACCGCAAAGATTCACTCTCCCGAAGATCGAGGTCGGTGTGGTGATGCATGCAGTGTCTGAGTGTTCAATTCTGTGCGGCTCCAACAGTTGGCGCCATGAGTTTTCATGCCAAGAAAGAACATGAATAAAAACCCTTAAAAGTTTTTAAAAAGTGACACCAGGAATGCCGAGTAAAGAGAGATTTGGGCTGCACAGCCCCGTTGCATAAGAAATAGCAGTCACGCATATATGACTGGAGGAAGGAAAAAACTAAAAGGAAGTTTGGTGTTTTTAAACTCCTTTTGGCCAGTGATTTTTGAAGTGGTTCAAAATATTTTTCTTTGCTCTTAGACCGAGATCCATCGTGTTGTGCTAATAATTCCCTAAATACACTGTTTTCTTTCGGGTGTGAGTGGTGTAAGTTGCTTCAGTGGGTCACACCTTCACGTCGGAAAACCAAGAGTGGGGTTTTACCTGGCCTTGCAGAACAGGAAATCCGCTCCTGCCTGGATTATTCTCAGGGCACAGAACTGCTTTATGGATGCGATGGGATGTCATTTTCTGTTTACGGGGAAGCAGCTTAAGGATTCGATGGAAGGAAAAGGAGTCAGAGAGTCCAGGGAAGATTCCAGACGGAAAAAAATGATCCATCTTGGAGGATGGGCTTGGCTGGTGTGTAAATATCACAATTCTCTGAGCTCAAGGGTGACAAGACACAATGACACAAATCACTACCTTTCCCTGCAGGACACTGGGAAGTCCTTTTTTTAATCCTCTTTTTTTCCCCCCATCCTGTGCACATAATACATATCTTTTCACTTAAATCTGTGGCAGTTATTTAAGAATCTGTTGCTGCTGCCACCTGCATAGAGGCCAAATTACTGAAATAAAGGTCACCAATTCTTTTCCTGGCTACAGCAGACCTTTCCAGTTTACACGATAACTTCTACTGGTTCCATGTGAACCAAAATGGACAGTTCTAAGATTTTACAAAATCTTGGAAAATTCAAGACTCTGTTTCAATTCCTAACCTTCTACTCTAATTGAAGATACATTATATCTAGACCTAGAAAATGAAAGCTCATGTGCATAGGCCTAAATGAGAACACAGAATCATTCCTTCCATTATTTATGAATAAATATTTTAAAGATATTAGTAACTATTCCAGACAATCTAATGGGGTAGCTACGATGGGACCCTGGACGAGGTCCCAAAGATACAGAAATAAATAAGATGTGACCCCCTATCTTTAAGGAGCATGTAGACTAAATCTCATTAAGAATATAATTTTCATAGCCCAGTTCTATTTGATCTTACATTTTCCTTTTTATTTTATGGATTTCTGCCTTAAAGAATTTAGAAATTTAGTTATAGGTCATCATATATATTTTAGACCATTTGAAAAGGCAACTTCTACTAACTGGACTACAGCAGACTGTAGCCAGTGACTCCATATGAATTGAAGAAATGAAATTAAAATAAGACAATGTTTCCACATACAGAGATCTCACAAATCAGTGATAACTTTAGGGGAAACTGCATCCCAATACAGGCATGTGACTGCCATTGCCATGAAAGGAGAGCTAGCAATGAAGTGTGTTATGCTAAGGTTTTGTAGGAGTTGTTTTATACTTGTATTAAGAGTTATTTTCACACTAGTGTCTGAAGGAAACAACTTGAAACTAGATTTTTTAGTCTGTTCTTTAGGATGTCAGCCGAGATTACCTGCCTGATAGTTGTCATAAGGGCTTCAATTTGATTAGAATTTCTTCACACCTCTGTCATTTATTTGACTGATTCATTCATTCATTTATACCAAACCACTTTTTGAATATTTACTATCTGCTGGTATTTTGCCAAGTATTATATTTAAGAAGAGACTTTGGATTCTTTTCTAAAAGACAGACATGCTTTCTCCTTGCTTTTAGACCATGAGGCTTCTTGAAAGGCAGGAGTGACAGCACAGATAGCCTTTGTGAAGAATACTTTGGAATAAGTAACAAAGATTTTTTTTAGAAACATAAGTGAGAGTCAAAAGACATTTAGGGAAAGTTGTGTGAACTGTTAATCAACCAATGAGACTCTTTAAGTAACAGCTTTTTCTGTTCCCTGGGCTGCTTTGGTGCTCCCTCCCTTGCCTTATTAATTTTGTTTCAGGATACAATCAAGTAAGCTTAATTGACTTTTCCATGCCCACTTAATATCTGAAAACTCAGTTTAGGCATTCACTGGCAATGTCTGACCCTTAGTATCGCTGAGGTCCTTGGAACACAAGATTTCCATTATTTTCTTTTTTTTTTTTTTCACACACACACACACACTGTATTTTATTTTTACAAGAGATAAATAGACTGACACCAAGCATTGTACATGGATGACCACAACAAAAGCAACAATGATTGCAATTACCAAACATGAAACACACTCATACTATGTCATAATATTGACATTCAGTCCAGTAATCCTCCACTGTAACAGCTCCTTTACTTTGCAGTGAAAATTGATTTGTATATTCTTTGCCTCTGAGTCCTTGTTGGATTTTTTTTTTTTTTAATTCAGACAGAAAAATTATACTCATCCTCATCAGTTCACTCAGTCCCATGTAATTAAATTTTTTTTTTCATCTCGGTCTTTTGTTAGCACTTTTATGAGTTCATCAGTTTTTCATTAGAGTTCTGAAAATGCTTATTCATTCAGTTCAGCAGTACAGTCAGTTACCAGAAACCTGTACTTGTCAGAGTCTTTTCCATGAATTTCTTAAAGATGAAACCCTTTTATAGGAACATATTTGCAAAAGCATCAGAGTACACACAGAACTGTCTGCAAATGACAAAAGACTTAAAAGTGACCACAGTTAAAAATTTGATGAAAGTTCATAATAATGCAGTTGACAAGAAAATTAGTTATTTCTGAGATACACATTTTAAGGTAATAACTAGGATTATGACTTATAACATTATACCAGAACATATAAGATTTTTAGAAATTTCATGTAATGTCTGAAACATTTATATTAACATATTTCCATGCAAATAACCCAATGAAAGTTTAGTATTAGTTGTTTTGTTTGTTTGTTTTTTTATACTGCAGGTTCTTATTAGGCATCAATTTTACACACATCAGTGTATACATGTCAATCCCAATCGCCCAATTCAGCACAACACCATACCCACCCCACCACAGTTTTCCCCCCTTGGTGTCCATATGTCTGTTCTCTACATCTGTGTCTCAACCTCTGCCCTGCAAACTGGCTCATCTGTACCATTTTTCTAGATTCCACATACATGCGTTAATATAGGATATTTGTTTTTCTCTTTCTGACTTACTTCACTCTGTATGATAGTCTCTAGATCCATCCACGTCTCAACAAATGACTCAATTTCGTTCCTTTTTATGGCTGAGTAATATTCCATTGTATATATGTACCACCACTTCTTTATCCATTCGTCTGTTGATGGGCATTTAGGTTGCTTCCATGACCTGGCTATTGTAAATAGTGCTGCAATGAACATTCGGGTGCATGTGTCTTTTTGAATTACAGTTCTCTCTGGGTATATGCCCAGTAGTGGGATTGCTGGGTCATATGGTAATTCTATGTTTAGTTTTTTAAGGAACCTCCATATTGTTCTCCATAGTGGCTGTATCAATTTACATTCCCACCAACAGTGCAAGAGGGTTCCCTTTTCTCCACACCCTCTCCAGCATTTGTTGTTTGTAGATTTTCTGATGATGCCCATTCTAACTGGTGTGAGGTGATACCTCATTGTAGTTTTGATTTGCATTTCTCTAATAATTAGTGATGTTGAGCATCTTTTCATGTGCTTCGTGGCCGTCTGTATGTCTTCTTTGGAGAAATGTCTATTTAGGTCTTCTGCCCATTTTTGGATTGGGGTGTTTGTTTCTTTAATATTGAGCTGAATGAGCTGTTTATATATTTTGGAGATTAATCCTTTGTCCGTTGATTCGTTTGCAAATATTTTCTCCCATTCTGAGGGTTGCCTTTTCGTCTTGTTTATGGTTTCCTTTGCTGTGCAAAAGCTTTGAAGTTTCATTAGGTCCCATTTGTTTATTTTTGTTTTTATTTCCATTACTCTAGGAGGTGGATCAAAAAAGATCTTGCTGTGATTTATGTCAAAGAGTGTTCTTCCTATGTTTTCCTCTAAGAGTTTTATAGTGTCCAGTCTTAGATTTAGGTCTCGAATCCATTTTGAGTTTATTTTTGTGTATGGTGTTAGGGAGTATTCTAATTTCATTCTTTTACATGTAGCTGTCCAGTTTTCCCCGCACCACTTATTGAAGAGACTGTCTTTTCTCCGTTGTATATCTTTGCCTCCTTTGTCATAGATTAGTTGACCATAGGTGCGTGGGTTTACCTCTGGGCTTTCTATCTTGTTCCATTGATCTATGTTTCTGTTTTTGTGCCAGTACCATATTGTCTTGATTACTGTAGCTTTGTAGTATAGTCTGAAGTCAGGGAGTCTGATTCCTCCAGCTCTGTTTTTTTCCCTCAAGACTGCTTTGGCTATTCGGGGTCTTTTGTGTCTCCATACAAATTTTAAGATGATTTGTTCTAGTTCCGTAAAAAATGCCATTGGTAATTTGATAGGGATTGCATTGAATCTGTAGATTGCTTTGGGTAGTATAGTCATTTTCACAATGTTGATTCTTCCAATCCAAGAACATGGTATATCTCTCCATCTGTTGGTATCATCTTTAATTTCTTTCATCAGTGTCTTATAGTTTTCTGCATACAGGTCTTTTGTCTCCCTAGGTAGGTTTATTCCTAGGTATTTTATTCTTTTTGTTGCAATGGTAAATGGGAGTGTTTCCATAATTTCTCTTTCAGATTTGTCATCATTAGTGTATAGGAATGCAAGAGATTTCTGTGCATTAATTTTGTATCCTGCAACTTTACCATATTCATTAATTAGCTCTAGCAGTTTTCTGGTGGCAGTTTTAGGATTCTCTATGTATAGTATCATGTCATCTCCAAACAGTGACAGTTTTACTTCTTCTTTTCCAATTTGTATTCCTTTTATTTCTTTTTCTTCTCTGATTGCCGTGGCTAAGACTTCCAGAACTATGTTGAGTAATAGTTGTGAGAGTGGACATCCTTGTCTCGTTCCTGATCTTAGAGGAAATGCTTTCAGTTTTTCACCATTGAGAATGATGTTTGCTGTGGGTTTGTCATATATGGCCTTTATTATGTTGAGGTAGGTTCCCTCTGTGCCCACTTTCTGGAGAGTTTTTATCAGAAATGGGTGTTGAATTTTGTCAAAAGCTTTTTCTGCATCTATTGAGATGATCATATGGTTTTTCTTCTTCAGTTTGTTAATATGGTGTATCACATTGATGGATTTGCATATATTGAAGAACCCTTGCATCCCTGGGATAAATCCCACTTGATCGTGGTGTATGATCCTTTTAATGTGTTGTTGGATTCTGTTTGCCAGTATTTTGTTGAGGATTTTTGCATCTATATTCATCAGCGATATCGGTCTGTAATTTTCTTTCTTTGTAGTGTCTTTGTCCGGTTTTGGTGTCAGGGTGATGGTGGCCTCATAGAATGAGTTTGGGAGTGTTCCTTCCTCTGCAATTTTTTGGAAGAGTTTGAGAAGGATAGGTGTTAGCTCTTCTCTAAATGTTTGATAGAATTCACCTGTGAAGCCATCTGGTCCTGGACTTGTGTTTGTTGGAAGATTTTTAATCACAGTTTCAATTTCATTGCTTGTGATTGGTCTGTTCATATTTTCTGTTTCTTCCTGGGTCAGTCTTGGAAGGTTATACCTTTCTAAGAATTTGTCCATTTCTTCCAGGTTGTCCATTTTATTGGCATAAAGTTGCTTGTAGTAGTCTCTTAGGATGCTTTGTATTTCTGCAGTGTCTGTTGTAACTTCTCCTTTTTCATTTCTGATTTTATTGATTTGAGTCCTCTCCCTCTTTTTCTTGATGAGTCTGGCTAATGGCTTATCGATTTTGTTTATCTTCTCAAAGAACCAGCTTTTAGTTTTATTGATCTTTGCTATTGTTTTCTTTGTTTCTATTTCATTTATTTCTGCTCTGATCTTTATGATTTCTTTCCTTCTGCTAACTTTGGGTTTTGTTTGTTCTTCTTTCTCTAGTTTCTTTAGGTGTAAGGTTAGATTGTTTACTTGAGATTTTTCTTGTTTCTTTAGGTAGGCTTGTATAGCTATAAACTTCCCTCTTAGAACTGCTTTTGCTGCATCCCATAGGTTTTGGGTTGTCGTGTTTTCATTGTCATTTGTCTCTAGGTATTTTTTGATTTCCTCTTTGATTTCTTCAGTGATCTCTTGGTTATTTAGTAACGTATTGTTTAGTCTCCATGTGTTTGTCTTTTTTACGTTTTTTTCCCTGTAATTCATTTCTAATCTCATAGCATTGTGGTCAGAAAAGATGCTTGATATGATTTCAATTTTCTTAAATTTACTGAGGCTTGATTTGTGACCCAAGATGTGATCTATCCTGGAGAATGTTCCGTGTGCACTTGAGAAGAACGTGTAATCTGCTGTTTTTGGATGGAATGTCCTGTAAATATCAATTAAATCTATCTGGTCTATTGTGTCATTTAAAGCTTCTGTTTCCTTATTTATTTTCATTTTGGATGATCTGTCTATTGGTGTAAGTGAGGTGTTAAAGTCCCCCACTATTATTGTGTTACTGTCAATTTCCTCTTTTATGGCTGTTAGCAGTTGCCTTATGTATTGAGGTGCTCCTATGTTGGGTGCATATATATTTATAATTGTTATATCTTCTTCTTGGATTGATCCCTTGATCATTATGTAGTGTCCTTCTTTGTCTCTTGTAACATTCTTTATTTTAAAGTCTATTTTATCTGATATGAGTATAGCTACTCCAGCTTTCTTTTGATTTCCATTTGCATGGAATATCTTTTTCCATCCCCTCACTTTCAGTCTGTATGTGTCCCTAGGTCTAAAGTGGGTCTCTTGTAGACAGCATATATATGGGTCTTGTTTTTGTATCCATTCAGCAAGCCTGTGTCTTTTGGTTGGAGCATTTAATCCATTCACGTTTAAGGTAATTATCGATATGTATGTTCCTATGACCATTTTCTTAATTGTTTTGGGTTTGTTTTTGTAGGTCCTTTTCTTCTCTTGTGTTTCCCACTTAGAGAAGTTCCTTTAGCATTTGTTGTAGAGCTGGTTTGGTGGTGCTGAATTCTCTTAGCTTTTGCTTGTCTGTAAAGCTTTTGATTTCTCCATCAAATCTAAATGAGATCCTTGCCGGGTAGAGTAATCTTGGTTGTAGGTTCTTCCCTTTCATCACTTTAAGTATATCATGCCATTCCCTTCTGGCTTGTAGAGTTTCTGCTGAGAAATCAGCTGTTTACCTTATGGGAGTTCCCTTGTATGTTATTTGTCGTTTTTCCCTTGCTGCTTTCAATAATTTTTCTTTGTCTTTAATTTTTGCCATTTTGATTACTATGTGTCTCGGCGTGTTTCTCCTTGGGTTTATCCTGTATGGGACTCTCTGCGCTTCCTGGACTTGGGTGGCTATTTCCTTTCCCATGTTAGGGAAGTTTTCGACTATAATCTCTTCAAGTATTTTCTCTGGCCCTTTCTCTCTCTCTTCTCCTTCTGGGACCCCTATAATGCGAATGTTGTTGCGTTTAATGTTGTCCCAGAGGTCTCTTAGGCTGTCTTCATTTCTTTTCATTCTTTTTTCTTTAGTCTGTTCCGCAGCAGTGAATTCCACCATTCTGTCTTCCAGGTCACTTATCCGTTCTTCTGCCTCAGTTATTCTGCTATTGATTCCTTCTAGTGTAGTTTTCATTTCAGTTATTGTACTGGTCATCTCTGTTTGTTTGTTCTTTAATTCTTCTAGGTCTTTGTTAATCATTTCTTGCATCTTCTCAATCTTTGCCTCCATTCTTATTCCGAGGTCCTGGATCATCTTCACTATCATTATTCTGAATTCTTTTTCTGGAAGGTTGCCTATCTCCACTTCATTTAGTTGTTTTTCTGGGGTTTTTTCTTGTTCCTTCATCTGATATATAGCCCTCTGCCTTTTCATCTTGTCTATCTTTCTGTAACTGTGGGTTTTGGTCCACAGGCTGCAGGATTGTAGTTTTTCTTGCTTCTGCTGTCTGTCCTCTGGTGGTTGAGGCTATCTAAGAGGCTTGATGGGAGGCTCTGGTGGTGGGTAGAGCTGACTGTTGCTGTGGCGGACAGAGCTCTAATCCACTTTAATCCACTTGACAGTTGATGGGTGGGGCTGGGTTCCCTCCCTGTTAGTTGTTTTGCCTGAGGCAACTCAACACTGGAGCCTACCTGGGCTCTTTGATGGGGTTAATGGCAGACTCTGGGAGGGCTCATGCCAAGGAGCACTTCCCAGAACCTCCGCTGCCAGTGTCCTTGTCCCCACGGTGAAGCAGAGCCACCACTCGCCTCTGCAGGAGACCCCCCAACACCAGCAGGTAGGTCTGGTTCAGTCTCCCCCAGGGTCACTGCTCCTTCCCCTGGGTCCCGATGCGCACACTACTTTGTGTGCGCCCTCCAAGAGTGGGGTCTCTGTTTCCCCCAGTCCTGTCAAAGTCCTGCAATCAATTCCCACTAGGCTTCAAAGTCTGATTCTCTAGGAATTCCTCCTCCCGTTGCCGGACCCCCAGGTTGGGAAGCCTGACGTGGGGCTCAGAAGCTTCACTCCAGTGGGTGGACTTCTGTGGTATAAGTGTTCGCCAGTCTGTGAGTCACCCACCCAGCAGTTATGGGATTAGATTTTACTCTGATTGCGCCCCTCCTACCGTCTCACTGTGGCTTCTCCTCTGTCCTTGGACGTGGGGTATCCTCCTTGGTGAGTTCCAGTGTCTTCCTGTCGATGATTGTCCAGCAGCCAGTTGTGATTCTGGTGCTCTCGCAAGAGGGAGTGAGAGCACGTCCTTCTACTCCGCCATCTTGGTTAATCTCCACAAGATTTCCATTATTGAATAAGGCTTATATCACCTCTGGTGAAATTGTTATGACTGAATGTCAATAATTTTCAAGAAGACAGAATTTTAATCCAAACCTAATGGCATCCCTTGGGGAAAAAAAAAGGCTTACCAGGGACTCAAATGTACATGTGTTTACAGTGACGATTACCCAGCATGGGGATCTTAGAACAAGGGGAGTTGTTTGCAGTGCATGTAATGAGCTTTCTGTACTGGAGCTCAACTCCTTTTAAAACCCCAAACAAAAAAGTGTCTATGAGAAGAGCTCTTCAGCTCCTGCTGTAAAGTGGACTCTCTCCAAATACCAGGAGGAGTCTTAGGCCTTGACTGGGGTAAGTGGTTCAAGGCAGAGTTCATGACAAAATACTGAAAACCAGGGCGGGTGTTTTACAAAGAGCATATGTTATACAATGAGTTTCTTTTAGACTTGCAGGAGGTCAGCATTTCATTTCTAGCAATGTATGCAAACATCCTTAATGACTAGAGAAAATGTAACACATTTTATAGAGATATTTGCCTATTAAAAAGAATCAATATCATCAGATAAATGCACTTAAAGCCGTCAGATGAAAAATATTGCCTGACATGGTGTCTAAGAGGGGGAGCAAACACCATTCAGATGGAAATTTTCTAGAGATAAATATAAACATGTTCTTGCTTCCTCATTTTAAGTTGTTTTCTAAATGCAAATATAAAATCAAAGCATCACTGGAAGTGCATATATTTATGGAAAGAAATATTTTCTATGTAGAATGACTGGTATAAAATAAAGATTAGGTATAAATTATAATCCAGGTAATTGAGAGAGCAAAGTTTATTCTTATTTGAAAATGTCCAATGTCCTCAATCAATAGGTAATGCATAGCCATTGACTTCTGTCAAGTTTCATCTCCTCTGTAATATTACCAGGGACTGCACTGAATTTTTGTAGCCTATGTGTGAATTGTACGCGCACACGCACACACGCACACGCACACAGCATAATTTGTTTTTTATATGTCAATTGTTCCTGCAGACTAATTATCAGAATAATAACTGTAATTTCTCAAAAACAAAGGAAGAAAGGGAAGAAAGGAAGGAAGGAACGGAGGGAGGGAGGGAGGGAGGGAGGAAAGAAGGTTGGAAAAAAGGAGGGAATAAAAGGAGGGAAGTCAGAGAAAGAAGAAGAAAGGAAGATGTGAACATATATCTCAGTGGTGAATAAATGCATAAGATTGTATAAACAGGCAGGTGGTACTTTGCTTCTTTAAGAGAAACAAGCCAACACTTTCAAAGTACAAAGAGCCTGACCTTTACAATTCAACTGATATTTACAGTCGTTTTGTGTCATTAGGTGAAGTTGCTTAAGTTTCTGAACCTCAGCTATCTATTTCCAGAGGACTGGTCATGCTACTTAATCCAAACATGATGCAGAGTGATTGGCACATGGGCGCAGTTTGATGAATGGCATCATTATTTTCCTTGAGGGACAGAAGGCTGATGCTACAGAATTGGAAGAAGAGGTACCATGGCAGCTGGAGAGTGGATCGTAAAAAGCCTTGAAGGAGAAGTTAAGAAATCTAGTTAATATTGGATAATTAATGGAGACTCATTGGAAAGTTAGAAGCCAGGGAGCTTTCTGATAAAAACCAAAAGCAAACCTTAAAAATATATTAGAATGTTCTGAACACAAGATACCAAATATTTTAAGTACAGTAACTTCATTTATATATTCATAACTTAATTTTGTTAAGCATTGACGTTCTTCAATGCATTTGAAATCTAGGAAATGTCTATAGTGATACAAATCAAAGGGATAGGAATTCACATTATGAGAACGTCTAATGTGAGGGGAAATTGTGCCTGGCCCTGAATTTAGTGTATCAAGATCAATTCATTTTTGCTGATTCCCCCCATTGCCAAGGGGCACATGTAGAGGGCATGCACTCTGTTCCTGTGTTTGTTTTCATTGTTTAATCTGTGGAATATGTAACTTCGGTTGTAAAACTGAAATTATAAGTTTCTGTGACCGCTTCCCTTGGGGTGGCTGAGTGATGCATCAATAAAATGAAACAGGAGAATGGAGCTGACAGACGGGAGAGAAAAGCTCCTGGTGACCAGTCACGTGTATCCTTCCAAAGAGCTCTGAGCAGGGATAGGCATTTGGGTGGCTTCCACCTTTCGGCTCGTGTGAATAATGTTGCTATGAACATGACTATATAAATATATTTTTCAAGTTCCCATTTTCAATTCTTTTGGGCATATACCCAGAAGTGGAGTTGCTGGATCATTTGGTAATCCTTTTTAATTTTTTGAGGAACCACCATACTGCTTTTCATACTGGCTACACCATTTTACATTCCCAGTAGCAATACACAAGGTTTCTTTTTGTTTGTTTGTCTTCTTTTTTGAATAATAGCCATCCTAATGTGTGTGAAATGGTATCTCATTGTGGTTTTAATTTGTATTCTCCTAATGATTATTGATGTAGAGTATCTTTTTGTAATATTTCGAAAATCATGCATATACTGTAGGCAGGGACCTCAACTAACATATTTGCCTAAGGGCCTGTAGACCCAAAGGGGGGTTCTGATGGATCCCAATCCTGGTTCTGTGTAGTGCTGGATACATTCTAAACCTGTTTGTGTCCTGGAATTATTAGATTGGCTACATTTTCATTGTTGATAATTATTCTGGAGTGCTGATACTGTACAATTCTTGTTTCCTTGAAAAGTAGAGCCATGTTTTACTGTAAATAGGACCCAGTATTGACACATGCCTGTTTTACACCCCCCCCCCCCCGCTATTCCACATCTTATATTACAGTGTCTGTGAGTTTTCTATAACACTGCAACTTGATATTAATTTTAAGAAAGATTTAAAATTAGCCATCTTACCATGTTGATTTTCTGTATTAAGGAAAATAAAAATGAGAAAAGGTAAACACTTTAGTGGAGGAGGTTTTCTTTTGTAAATCCAGGAGTGAAAGGAAAAGCATTTGGAACTTTAAAGTGTCCACACTAAATTATAATTACTTAGCAAATGCATTATGATTTGAAGCTTTTTTTCCCAATAAAAACAAAGTTCTTAAAGTAGCATAACTATTCTAGGGATGGAAAAATAGTATCTCATTCCGGCAAGAAGAGAGTTGTTCTAAGACAGAGAAGTTTAGAAGTTAAGGGATATTTAATCTTGCAGGTCCCCTTGCCTCTACGTTGACCGCTGAGTACTATGTAGAGGGCATACATGTTTGTTGCTTTTATTATATAGTTTCTTTGGTTCAATTTTATGTCACCTAAGATAAGTGTAGAAACGTAGAAAATAAAGAAATATCAAAGAAAAAATATAATTTATGCTCATACTTTCTTTTATATCCTCCTAATCTATATGCTCTGTCTTGAGGGGCTTTTTTGTTTGTTCATTTAATACATCAATGACTTATGACAATGCTATGCAGATTAGTGGAGTTTTTTCTCTGCATAACTCCCTCCTTTTCAATACTCTGTCCTGCAGATCCCAGCTGCTTTGGCCTCTGTGAGCTCCTATGTTTCTCCGTTCCCCTGCTACCCCCAGCTCAGAGTGTGTTTTCCTTCCCTTCAGCGCAGTTCAGATATTGCCTCCAAGCAAAAAGCCCAAGAATATAGTTCCCTCATTTGTTTTCTTTCTTTTAAGGTTCACAGTCCTGTGCTGCTTGCTGCCCAATGGCTAAAAGTATCATTTTTTGTATCTGTCCAATATTTTAGTTGTTTAAAGCAGGAAAATAATTCTCATGCCAATTACTCCTTTTTGGGCAGCACTGAATATCCAGAGGTTCCTTTTGATTTTTATTCATTTGGATATTTATTCATTCATTTATTTATTAATGATTATTTTTTAACAAGAATTTAAAGTTGCTTCTGTAGCACATTTTCTTTTCTTTTTTTTTTAAATTTATTTATTTAATTTATTTACTTTTGGCTGCGTTGGGTTTTCGTTGCTGCGCGTGAGCTTTCTCTAGTTGCGGCGAGCGGGGGCTACTCTTCGTTGCGGTGCGCGGGCATTTCTTGTTGTGGAGCATGGGCTCTAGGCACGCGGGTTTCAGTAGTTGTGGCAGGCAGGCTCAGTAATTGTGGCTCGTGGGCTTTAGAGCGCAGGCTCAGTAGTTGTGGCGCACGGGCTTAGTTGCTCCGCGGCATGTGGGATCTTCCCGGACCAGGGCTTGAACCCATGTCCCCTGCATTGGCAGGCGGATTCTTAACCACTGTGCCACCAGGAAAGTCCCCCACATTTTATTTTCTTAAGGAATACCCATAGTTCTTAATTTCCTGCCCTCTGGATCTATCTCTTTTTTTTCTCCAATTTTGTTTTTATTTTGTGTTCTCCGTAAAACTACTTACTACTTGCTCATAAGGCTTGCTTGCTTTTAAACTGTAACTCTGGACCCTGTAATACATAACTCTTTTTCAGACATTTCTTCTTTCTTGAGTTTTCAGCATGTTCTCTTCTTCCCTTTATTTTTTTTTTCTAGTTTTTATTATAGGCTTTTTTTTTCTTTGCTATTTTGGAAAAGTGGATGTACTGTATATTCAGATCCTTTGTTTGCCAACCTAGCATATGGATTTTCCTTGGGACAATTCTCGTGAGCTGTTTTTTGGAGTTCTAGAATGAGACCACAGTTCAACATGCTTAGTTTCTCAGTCCATTACCAGTGTCTACGCCCATCACCTAGAGCTGCATGAGACGGGAGACTCTTCTAGTTTCTAGGCAATCTGATACTTGAAACAAAGATCAAGTCCTATATTTACCACCTCAAAGGTTTTTTTTTTTCCTCTCTAAATCTGCTTATAGATTTACTGGTGGAAATTTCCCATCCCAGGGTAAGTATAAACCCTTAGTCCTTATCCTCTTCAAAGCTCTGACAGTTGCAGTTTATTCCTAGGGGTGACACACTGAAATTGGGGGGCTGGCAGGATGGAATGTAGAAAGACAACCGTAATCTGTGGCAATAAGTTAGAATATAGCTGCTCCAATTTCTAGTTTTATAATTGTTGCTTTTTGGACCCTGGAGGACGAAACACAAGTTTTTCAGTCTTAGGTTCACTGGCAATGAATGTTATTGGTGATCTGCAAATTGTGTTTTTTAAATCTCATTTCATGACCTTTGTAGTCAATGGAAACTCATAGTCAGCATGTTACCCAGAGACTTTCTGGGCTGGTCGACATCTCATTGTGATGTGTATACGACATGACGTACTCATTGCAGATCTGAAGTAATCACTGAGTATCTGCAAATCCAGGGTCTATAATTTAAACTGAAAAAGCTTCATTAACTGGTTATTTTTATTCTCACTAGCTACCACCACACAGATCAAAAGTTGGAACTTGGAGTGTTCAATGTGAAAATCCCTCCTGCACTTTCTTATGAATACCTGGAAATAAGTTTCCTCTTTCAGCTGCTGTGGTGTTTTGGCTATTGTATAATTTCCTGTTAAATGTTACCTCAACAAATGTCTGCCACTCTTTAGACACCGTCATTTAATTTCACTTCTGTTTGCACCATCATACTTTCCCCTTGGATGCACTGAATGCTTGTTTGGTTATTTAACTCTTTTATGCCCACTTCTGTATGAGCTTCCCTTCATTAGTAAAAATGACTAACTTTGAAAATTGCTAGTACACTTACGTTTCATGCATGATAAATAGTCATGATATACAGGTACTATTTTCAAATCCAGAAACCTCAAAAATGTTAAATTACCTTTGGTTCATGGGGAAATCATATTTCTGCATATGAGTTATGAAGCAGATAAACATACTATAAAGAATAACTTACTAGTTTCTTCTTTAAATTGTATTCTGAAGGATGTCTTTAAGGAATCCAACTAAATAAATGCCTTTAAGGTATCCAACGAGATAACTTCTAATGTCATTCTATCTTAAATTTGAAAATCAAGTGTAAAACATTGGATTTAATTTATCTCTATGTCCAATTTTTTTTTTTTTTTTGCTGCACCGTGCAGCATGTGGGATCTTAGTTCCCTGACCATGGATTGAACCTGTGCCCCCTGCATTGGAAGTGCAGAGTCTTAATCACTGGACAGCCAGGGAAGCCCCTATATGTCCAAAATTAATGAAGAGCTAGTTAGATTTTATTTTTTACTCAACTGAAGAAATGTCAGATTAAATCAGATATCCCTTCTATATGCTAATGATATCCAGCATTTGGTATGATAACACATCGCAGTAACATGATATATTTGACTTCTTAAAGAATTTTACTATGGAATTTCTTTTTATTCAATTTTCTAGAAAATAAGCCTAAAAGAATAAGATAATTTCCATAAATTTATAAATACTATTATATTCAACTGGTTTACGATAAGCAAGGGATTCCATTGCAGCTATAATACAATCCTGTAAAAAAGTTCTCTGTTTACAGTGAGACATGCCAGACTGCATAAAGCTGCTGTGAGGTTCTGCAGAGCTCCCTGTGTGGTGACAGACCTAACCCATCTCTGAGTGAATCCACAGGGCTGGGATCGGACTTCTCATTATCCTGGTGGTTTAGCCTGATGGGTCAAAGAAGTTGAAGTGCTGTCCTGTAATTTGAGGTGGAAAAACTTCAAAAAGAGAAAGTCATAATTCCAGCATCCAAGGCCTTTGCCCTTCCATGTAGCAGTGTCTTTCCAGCTGGGTGAGCAAACAACAGCGATTAGATGGCAGGAATCGTCTGACTACTGGGCTAGGGAGGCCATGACAGGACCATGGGTTCCACTCATGCATGGACTGGTTAGCTTGTGTTGATCCATGGATTTAAACATCTCCCCAACACCAACCAGCTACAGGCCAAAGGCCATTGATTATAAGGACGACAGAGCAAGAAGGTATGGTCTGATGAGAGGAAATCCATCCCATTTACCGGGAAAAAAGTGAAACATATATCTCTCTGACATAGGCTCAGCAATGTTATCTATACATCAAGAATAGCATTACATTGGAATCAAACTCAGTAAGATCTGTTCTATTCCTTCATAGAATACTATTTGGTTAAATCAGTTACACAACTCTAAAATCTATCCTCTCCAGGTATCATAACTACAGAGCATGTGGCTTTAATTAACAGGGTAAAACCACCAAATACCAGGTAGCTGAAGTGACTTCAAGTAGTAACTCTTTAAGAAGTTTGAACCAGTAATAATACAAATTTTTGATACACTATCGCAGGGACTGCAGTAACCTGAACATAAATTGTGTCTTTGACTAAGAGAGCTACCGAAAATAAATTATAATTTTAAAAGAAATTAGTTACTACATCTTATGTTGTTTTGATAATTTTAATACCATTAAATTGTCCCATGGAAAAATAAATATGATGAGAATTCAGGTATAACACATAGCGTTTGAGGTTCTCTTCAGTGGGGACCTTTTGATAAGTTGCGTTAATTAATTTGAAGTCATTGAAATTCTATACAACAGATGTGTTTATCATTATTCATCAAAATACAGTTGGACTTACGTTGGACAAAGTAAGATTTTCTAACCTTCTATTAAGATATTTTAGCCTTTTTTGGGACTTCCCTGGTGGCGCAGTCGTTGAGAATCCACCTGCCAATGCAGAGGACACGGGTTTGGGCCCTGGTCTGGGAAGATTCCACATGACATGGAGCAAGTCTGTGTGCCACAAATACTGAGCCTGCACTCTAGAGCCCATGAGCCACAAATAACTGAGCCTGCACTCTAGAGCCCATGAGCCACAACTACTGAGCCCTTGTGCCACAACTACTGAAGACTGTGCGCCGCAGCTAGAGAAAGCCCACGCGCAGCAACAATGACCCAACGCAGCCAAAAAATAAATGCATAAAAAAATACAAAATTATTTAATAAAAATTACACTGAAAGGGGGAAAAGTCAGGTTTACTGTATAAAAAAAAAAAAAAAGATATTTTAGCCTTTTAAATCATTTTTAGAAAGACTACTTATTACTGAAAAAGAGGCTTGATAAAAAACTGGTGACGAGGGCTTCCCTGGTGGCGCAGTGGTTGAGAATCTGCCTGCCAACGCAGGGGGACACGGGTTCGAGCCCTGGTCTGGGAAGATCCCACATGCCACCGAGCAACTGGGCCCGTGAGCCACAATTACTGAGCCTCCGCGTCTGGAGCCTGTGCTCCGCAACAAGAGAGGCCGCGATGGTGAGAGGCCCGCGCACCGCGATGAAGAGTGGTCCCCACTTGCCGCAACTAGAGAAAGCCCTCGCACAGAAACGAAGACTCAACACAGTCATAAATAAATAAATAAAAGAACGTGAATTTCTTTAAAAAAAAAAAAAAAAATTGGTGACGAGTGAAAAAGGAGACAATTCGCAAAGCTTGGGGTGAAAATGGGCAACATCTGAATACTGTTTGGTGACGGTGCCCTATCTCATTTTCACCTCTTACAACTTGTCTTTGTTTGTGGACTGCTCCTCAAGCTGTATTTTGAGAAGAATGTTAAAGCATAGCGAAAATTTTCCACCTCACGTAGGACAAAACATTTGCTACAAAGAACATTTAATGTATTTCTTCAAATTTTTGACCAAAAATAGTCAAATTGAATAAAAAAAAAAAAAAGAAAACAATTTAAAGGCATTATGCCAACTCTACATGATCATATCTGGTCACTTGTGGTCAGATCCTGGAAATAGTTATTACATCAGTTAAAAATTCAGGAATGCCAATCACATGATACAGTTAAGTTGCCTCTATATATAATATTTCAAAAATACATAATTGGTGAAAATAATCAAATGTAGCTGTCATTCATTCACAAAACATTAGCTACTGTCTGCTGTACGTACCTGGTACCACCCGAAGTACCACATACAGTTTTGCATCTAAGATGCCATGTGTTGTAGCATAAGTTATTTAACACCGAGGAGAAACAAAGTTGCCAAATTGATAAGCCATCAGTTATAAGATACATCCCAGCTTTAGAGGCATTATAATATGAAAAATGGTATGCTGTAAAATTAAATAAACTGTTCAAAATTTGCTCATTTATCTTCATCTCTATGCAAATGACCATAGTACAAACTATCAGATTGTCACATGAACTATGTTTTTTAATAGAGCTCCTTCAAATTGAGTCTTATCACGTCTGACTCATTTCACCACAATTTATTCTTCTTCCAGGAACCTTGGTGATCTTTTCAAATTGTAAATTTGAATGTGGTAAAAACAATTCTGTAAGTTCTCATGATATAATCTTAAAAAGGCAGAATTATGGAGATGAGATTGTCTCATATTTCTTTCTTGTCTTTCAAGAATTTCTTGAAGCAGAAGTTTTTATACCATTAAACAAAATAAACTATGCAAAAATATATTTGATTTTTGGTTAACTTTGTTGAATTTAAGAGAGTTACTTGAGAAAAGGTTCCATGGTAGATTGGATTTCCAAAACTGATGACAGCAGTACTTGCCATTTTTTTTCTTTTTTTTTTTTTGGCCACATGGCTTGCGGGGTCTTAGTTCCCTGACCAGGGATTGAACCCAGGCCCTCATGCAGTGAAAGTGCAGAGTCCTAACCACTGGACTGTCAGGGAATTCCCAGTACTTCCCATTTTAAAGGCTTTTTTGCATGGTTACCTTGAATCTCTTTATCAAGCGGGGCTGTATATTTCTTCTCTTGGCTGCATCTGTCACTTCCTTTGAACTTTGCACAATAATGTGTGGCAAAAGAAAAGGTTTTTTTCCCCTTCATATTAGTTATTTATTTATTTGTGAAGTATAGTTGACTTACAATATTATATTAGTTTCAGTTGTACAACATAGTGATTCACATTTTTATAGCTCATACTCCATTTGAAGTTATTATAAACCATTGGCTATATTCCCTGTGCTGTACAATATATCCTTGTAGCTTATTTATTTTATACCTGGTAATGTGTGCCTCTTACAATGGAATATTACTCAGCCATAAAAAGAATGAAATTCTGCCATTTGCTGCAACATGGATGGACCTGGAGGGTATTATGTTGAGTGAAGTAAGTCAGACAGAGAATGACAAATACTGTATGTTATCACTCATATGTGGAATAAAAAAATAAAACAAATGAATGAATATAACCAAACAGAAGAGAAGTTATGTTACTTCCAAGGCTGGCTTTAGGAGATGTGCAGCTTCTGCTTTCGGGTACTGGGGATACTCCTTCTTCAGAAGGTGGCTTCCATGCTGTGAGGAAGCCCAGGCAGCCAGTGGAGGGCAGGTCATGCCGCCTCACCCGCTGGCGGTCCCAGCTGAACTCCCAGAAGACGGCCACCAGCAGCTGCCGGCCAAGGTGCTGGGCCATTTTAGAACCTGCAGCCATAGTGAGCCACAGCTCAGTGCTGCTAGAGGAGAGCCCAGTGGAGCACACCCTGGGCAGCGGAACTGCTCAGCCGAGCCTTGCAGAGTTCCAGATCTCAGCATCGGGAGCAAATAGAATGCTGTTCTCTCCCAGCTTTATGGAGGTATGATTGTCATAGAACACTGTTGATTTGATATATGTATTTCAATATGATTACCACTGTTTGAGTAAATTTTGGGATAATTTCTTATGTAGCAACAGATAAGTGAAAGCTAATTTCCATTTGGGAATTTTTCATACCTTGTGAAGAAGAATTAAAAGCTCAAGGTTGGATTTGTCACTACAAATTTCCAGAGAAAGAATCATTAAAACAATATGATAAAAATATGAAACTACTAGAGGAAGAAATGGTACTTACTTTTTTAAACTAATCAAGCATTATGGCAACACGTTTTTCAATGTTTCAAGAAAAAATAACTCTGTGTATATTTGACTTAATCATGCATATATATTTATTATATACTATGTATTATATATCATATAATATATGTGAGCGTTCTCCCACTGGTGGCTAGGAAATAATAAACTATCAACCACTTTCAGTGGGTGAAAATAAAGCATTTTGAGATTTGCCTAAACTGTGACATTTTGGTACGAAGTTGTTTGTAGAAAACACATAACTGAAAACATTCCCAAGAATTCTATTTTGCTGTCATTAAAATTTAACACTTCTATACCAGACATGTGGACATGTGGAGAAAGGAAAGAACTTTTGTTTATTTGATATTTTCATTTTTATTTAATTTGACAGCAAGCTGGATTGACAATGGATTACATTATGAATCTGCTGTGTTGGCTTTCTTTTTCACTTAAAAAAGCTTAGGATTTTGATTAAAGAGACGTTTTTAGAATGGAGAACTGGCAAAGAAAAGTGTCCTGTGACTGTCATCGGCGAAGTAACAAACATAGTAAATATCAGGAGTAATTTAGGGTTAAGAGCCTAAAATGACTTATACATACTCTTCATTTGTATGTTCACAAAGTAATTATAACAAACATAGTGTGACAGATTTTTTTCCCCTTAGACCTCTTAGTTGTGTCTCCATGAATGGGGCATCAAAAGTCAATATCCCTGTGGCTAAGGGGAAAAGGATTGGCTAGTGTCCTGAAGCATAACAGAACGTGGGAGAGAAGGGGTGCATATGGCTCTCCCCTTTTCCAATTTACCTGCTTGACGTCCCGTTGCCCATGCAAAAGAGAAAATGCTAAGAAAACTAACTGTGGTTATTCTAGCAAAATTAGATGCCAAGTTCCCAGGTCCTGGGGGATTACAAGATGATTTGAAGTGATTTAATTGATGATTTTCAGTTCTAGCAATTTTCATTTTAACATCTGACTTTGAGCTTAATCTCAATGTAAAATGCAACTCTGCTCTGAATCAGCAGGTGCCTGCTATGAGCAGCAAGGGACTGGAGTCAGATAGTCTGGGATTTGATTCAGAGCTCTTCAAATGCCAGGTTTGTGCTCCATAATACCCTCCTCAGTTTATAAATGCAGGTCAGGCTATTGTAAGGATTAAATAGAATTCATGTATCTATGTGTGCAACTTCTGGCATGTTATCCGACACTTACTAAAGTGTAGAAATGGCAAAAATATTGGCACATCAACTAGATCTGTTGAGAGGACCGGGTTAATGCCTGTTCAGAGCATTGCGTATCTGTATCTTCTTTGCACTTCTATCTTCTTAACATCTCTAATCTCGTTCCTTTTATTGGTGTGTCCTGCAGTTCTGAGCTCAAAAGCTGTGATTTAGCAAGAATGGAAAACAAAACAGTACCCTTTCCCCCAAGCAAGGGAACCCTTAGGATTTCCGCTCTAAGAGGCTCTGAAGGTCATTATCGAGTACAGAGAGAGAGAGAAAACAGGGAAATCATGCTGAATATCTTCTAAATGTGTTTAAATTGTGATGAGGAAATTTTAGTTTTCAGGAAATATGAAGTACGTTATGGAAAGGAAAGACAAACATTTAAATTAAAACATGTTTATTTTTAGAAATTGTGCTATTGAGTCTTAAATCCTCATTGAAGGAACCAGGTCAGCAATGTAATAACACATTTTTAAAATATTGATATTAACTAATTTTCTAGGTGCTGCTGGAAACGTATTAAAGATGGAATTGCCAATTATATAACACATCAGTGGTCTTGGAAGGTTAGAATGCCCTTGGAACTTGCTGAGATTAATCCTGATTGGTAATTGGAGAGAAATTCCATACAGTCAGATTAATAGTTCACATTACATCTGTCATATGAGTATAACCACAAGTATTATGGTTCAGCAATTCATCTGATGTAACTTTCATGTCGTTTATCTCAGAAAAAAACCCAGTTATGGGCAATGACAGTTTTCCTTACCTTAAAAACTGTTCAAATTGCTACCATATTTGTTAATACTTTAGGTGTCTAAACCATTATAAGTGGAAATAAATAATAAATGTATTGAGTGAACAAAACAAACTGGTATTTAATATATTTTAAATTGTTCAATTGCTAGCAATGCTTATGAGGAAAAATACTTTAACACAGAAAAACATTGTCAGTGGGATATATTATTTTATACTTTATCTGTCAAATTTGAGAAATTATAGAAATTCTAATCTGAGAACACTTAAAACATTATGTCACATTTGAAACAAAGAACGATGGAAAAAGTCTACCAGATAGTTTAGTTTCTAATATTGATGCCATAGCAAAATTTTGGAAAACTCTGTAGTGCCCTCATATATTGACTGAATCACAAAAATTATGTAATTAGTGTAAATATCTGTATCATCTTTTTAGTAACTGTTTTAGCTTCTATAGATCTGTACGTTTATCTTCAGCTACTTTATATCACTGACCCCCATTTATGTGTTTACAACTTTTGTTGTAACATATCCTTTGCTTTTATATCTCTTCCTAAGATAACATGTGTCACATTTTTAAATGAATGCATTCACTTTGGGATTTGTTGACTAAATTTTACTTTGTGTGTTGTATCCACACATCCAATAAATATTTGCAGTTGTTGATATGCACAGGTTATTTTCCTCCCAAGGAAGAGGAGTCTGGCTTAGTAAAGGTGGGACCCTTATAGTCTTCTCATAAGTTGGTAGTAGTTTGTTGGGTAGATAAGCATGACATTATCCCAAGCAGAAGGTATGGTATGCACAAAGGCCAGAAACATGAAACATCATGGCACTTTCACAGGTCAATGAATGGCTTCATTTGGCCAGGATTTGATCCATTCACCAAGACTGATTAGGCCTATATGCCTTTCCCTGTTTTATACTCTGTGGGGAGTTTGATCATGGCTCGCCTTAGATATTCAGACTGGAGAGAGTTCAGCCTTCCTGTCTTCACTACTTATAAAGTGTCTTGATCTTTTTGGTTGCCTTATCAGTATGCACAGTTGACTCATGATTAAAATAATGAGCCCATTTTAGGGTGTGACAATTCATTAAAAAAAAATATATTTTTATCCTGTATTATGTTTTTGTGTGGTTTCATTATGGAGGACATCATGCCTGAACAGAGTATCTCTCCTCGGCTCCATTCCTTATTCAATCTAATTTTCTGACTTCTGCCAGAAGTTTTACAAATGAATAGTTGCACAGCATTTGAATGGAGGTGAAAGAGTCTCATGTTTTCTTCTTTTAAGTGCTGCACCTGAGAACAATCTCTCAACATAAAGAAACGATTTTGGATATTCACCAGTCCCTTGAACTTCTTAATTATCCAGCAAAGGAAATCAATTAGGAGACACATCATGAGTAGAAAAGGATGAATTATTGCATGTTTGTCAATAGTAATAAGTCAAATTCAATACGGAGATGTACGTATTTTTCTGAATAAAGCAGAAGCAGAGTGAAACTTCAACTTTCATAATGAATACCTCCGGTATGAGTCTAATAGAGGATTGTTAAATTAAAAAATCAAACACAAGAGTTACAACCAGAATATCTTTTACCACAAAGTGAGTGGGAGAGGATGAATTAGCACATGGCCCAAGAGGTGAGAAGGCTGAGAAACAAAGTAGATGAAGACCTAGTTTTGCTCAAAATAAATATTGCATCCTGTGTGGTTACCAAAACAAACAAACAAAACAACCATACAAAAAAACCCAACACAAAACAAAAAGACCAATACAAAACCAAGCAGCATAGCCATTTCCCAAAGACAGCTATATCAAAAGAGAAACTAAAATGAGTAAATCACAAAAAATGAATCAGTGTGAGGAGGTAATGCATCCCAACCAGGACTGAATCACCAGCCGCTGGTGGTCAGTTCTGGTCCCCTGATGCTGGCACCACCAAGTATCTGGTGTCTATCGATATGTGTATTGATATGACTGAAGGGACATTAAGTAGTTTCTGATGTTGAAAATTTGTATGTTGCATCAATTTATGTTGCCTTCATACTTCCTCCTTTAAATTTTGAATTACAGAAGACAGTCTTTGCTTTTGTGTTCCGATTGTATTTGGTTTTTGGTGTATTTTCTATAGCAAACTTCAAGCATCTTAACGAAGGGGGAAATAAATATTATCCAGAATGTTGCAATGTTCAGTTTACAGAACACTGTGTGGAAGTAAATTTCATACATCCATTGAAAAGTGTCATATTATAGCAAAGATGGATGCTTTAGGTCATTTAGCCTCTGGCCCTCTCTTAGTCCTCAGCGGGCTTCTGTGTTGATTAAGAAGTCTCAGAAGAATTGTGGACTCGTGCTGGTATTAAATAAAATCTTTCAGACACCTTTTATGATTCCCCCTGATGGAAGTCTTACTATCATGCTGAATCATTCAAACATTTGTTCTCCCTCTTCCTTGCTTTTTATTTTGTCCATGATACTAGTAAACATTTAAGGGTCCAGCCTACCACTCACGTAAGCTGAGGTACTGCTGCGCTTACATCTGGAGATACATTTTAGTCCCAGTTGCTCTGGGGTCTACTCAGGATTACACTCTCCGCCATCCATAAGTGTCGTATACATAATCGAGTTATGTTTTAACATTACAACAGTTTACTATAAAATTTAAATATCCAAAATATGTATCTAGGTAGACAAACTTAATTAACCAAGAGTCAAGGCTGGGTTTCTCAATCCATCTCTTATTACTTAGTTGATGTGGGCCAACAGAGTCCTTAATATTTATTGAGTAGTTAAGATGTTCTGGGCACTGTTGTGATCATGTTACGTTAAATCATTCATTAATAATAAATTAATAGCAATGGCAACCCTTTGTGATAGGTAGTTCTCATCCTTATTTTAAACATGGTAGAATTGAGATGCAGAGCTGTGAAGTAATTTGCTAGAGGTCTGATCACCAGCAAGCAGGGGCTATTGGTTTCAAACCTGAAGTCCTTGTTCTTAACCATTCTTGTGCTGATTCCTTTGAGCTTCAGTAGTTTCAATTATAAGATAGAGAAAATTCTTTCTTCACAGGGCGGTTGCAAAGATTATATCTCCTAATCTCTAAACCCATTTCAAAAGAAGCCTCCCCTTTGCCCAGAGATTACAAAAAGGTGTGCTTTCCCACAGGCTGAAGGGCCCCCAGATAGAGGACACAGATTGCTGAAGAGAATGAGGACTGGCTTTCACCAACCACTTATCCATTGCCTGGCAGACTCATCTCTGTGCCCAAAGGGCAGGACTCATAGTGGCTGTAGACACATCATTCCTGTTGTAATGCTTACCAACAGCTCCCTATTCCTCAGAAGCTAAAACAAGACTTATTTTCATGACAGAGAATCATCTTCATTATATGGCCCCTGGCTACTTTCCTCCCTTGCTGATTTTTCTTCATTGTTTTTCACTCAATTCATACTGGATCACTTGTGATTGTTGGATTTGCCCTACCTTCCTTTCTGTGATGTTGGGGAGGTCTGCCTCTTCTGTCTAGGAAGACCACCCCCAACTATTTTGCCTAACCGACTCCAGCTGCTTCACCAAATGTTAGATCATCATTTCCAAAGCCTTCTTTGACATCCGGCTGCCACCCAAAGCAGTCTTCTTTCATATTTCCCTAACACATTAGTCTTGTCTTTGTTAGAACACATCTCATGCTCTTTTGTATATATTTTTGTATCTGTTTCCTCTTTCAATTTCTGAATTTTTTAGCAGGAGATCTTTTGGTTCATCCCCATATCCTCAGCAGAGCTTGCTGCACTTAGTGGGTACTTGGTAAATGCTTGTTTGGTTGATTTAAATAAAATCCTGTAGCTAACTAAAAAAAGGTCATAATTCATTCTCAAAATGAAAATAATAATGGAAAAAGCAATTGATAAATAAAAGTAAGAAGGTAAGTACTATTAGGTTTTACGTACTCTGCTTTATTCAATACAGTGCGTTATACTTAGTTCTATGCATCATTGATGGGAATATTGCATTTTTTTCTAGCCATCCTGCTTCACTCTACTTATCTGAGGGATATTTTCTCAGTAATTGGGGCTGTAATAATTTAACTTTCTGTCATTTATAGGATGCTTAGAATTTTGATTCACAATAGGAACAGCTCCATACAATGGAACAAACTGACAGAATTGAATTGGAGCTTTCCATTCTGACTTGATTTGATTGCCCGGGGTAGAGAAAGAAAGGTAATATGGGACACAGAAAAGTATATCATGACAATGACACTTAATAACTTGCCCAAAGATTGAGGTTTCTTTGGATGTTATCTACATTTTTCATGGAGCGGGATGAATAAAAATCCTCCAGAGTCAAATTATCTGAGACAAATGTAATATTTCCCCCCTTTTTCCAATAAAGAAAGAACGTTTAGCACTTATTGTATGCTTCTTTGTAGAGTAGTTATAGCTTAGTTTTATTCATAGATTTCTCTTCTACTACACAGCCCTTGTGTAAAAAAAGACCTGTCTACCGTTCATTTTCACTTATTATTTGCACCTAAGATTGTATTTGCTTCTAAAAGAAATCTGCTCAATATAATAACAAAAAACCAATGCATAAGTCGAGTCATGTGTATTACATAATATCCATGAAAATACAATAACCGATTTGCAAAACTTTACAAGGACAATATTCCTAATGACCTAATAATGATTTAAACATAGGAGAGTGGTCATCAAAATTATTAAATTCATCTTCAGTCTTCAGTTCTGCACCTTTTCATCTTCAAAGACGGAGGTTTGAAAATTCAACCTCTCATTATATTATGCTTACGTTAATAGGATTTCTTTAGTTTGGAAAGTTTCTCCAACCTGCTTGGTGCTTTGGACAATGAGTGTGTTGAAGGCAAATTTACCTCATAATATCAAAGGGAAAGACAGGGCAACCAATTTAAGGAGAATCTTACCAAAAACTTGTCTTTCTATGAAGCTGAATATAAAGTTTCTAGAATGTAGTTAATGTGTCATAGGAGAATGTGCTTGATTTGTATTATATATTTTATTTAACCACCTCATGTAACTTGAACTTTAGTTAATTTTTAATGGTTCTATGCTCAGCAGAACAATGCCATAATAATTTTAGCTGCAATTGTCAGTAGAAATCATTAGCATTGACTAGTCAGCATAGTAGGGTAATTGCAATTATATTAATATTCTGTGAATACAAGAAAGTAGACACAAATAATATGACTTTTTTGAAGAAGACACTGAATAACTTTGAAAGTTTTTGTAAGTATCATCTTGGTAGTACCAAATATGAAAATAATCAGTTAAAAAGAGGAAATATGGCTGAAGTTTTCATTTCAGTTAAAAAATTTTTATAGTTTATCAGTGACAAGATGAACAATGTGATGTGGCCAACCTATATTTTAAAAATGCATTCATGCACAGAGGTTAAATCTCATAATATATATAAAAAAAATCAAAACCAGCCATTTAACAGTGACAAGTTTTTATCTCACTACATGTGAATATTGTGTCAGATTTGGTTAATTTGTCTTACTTCTATTCTAATCTTACCATCTCTGTACTTCAACTGGCCTGGTTAGACCAACAATATTTAATATGATTATTGATGTGGTTAGATTAAATTATACCTCTTTGCTAGCTCTTTTCTAATTTTTTCATTTGTTCTCTATTTCTTTTTTAACTCCTTTATTTTTCCTTCCTTTGCCCGAATCGAGTTTTTTTTTAAAAAATTCTAGGCTAATCTTCTCTATTGACTAATTTTAATATTTCTTTTTAAAAATCTACTTTAGTGGTTGCCCACAGTTTACAATATACATTTTAAATAATCTGATTCTAAATTCAAATGATATTATACACCTTCACATGTAGTGTGTAGTGTTAAGAGTCTTATAGTGGTAAATTCCTAATTCCTCTCTCTCCCCCTGTGCCACTTTTGTCATATATTTCAGTTTTACATATACTATGAGAACAAAATACTTTGATACAAATTTGCTTTAAAGATCAGTTATTTTTTTAGAGCAATAAAAATAAGAAAATATATTTCACCTTTATTTATTTGCTTTTGGTGCTCTATTTCTTTGAATAGGTCAAATTTTCCAAAGATGTAATTTCTGCTGCTTGAAGAATATCCTTTAACATTTCTTATAGAGTAGATCTCCTGACAATTAATTATCTCAGTTTTGTTTATCTGTGAGATTCTTTATTTGTCCTTCACTTTTTTTTTTTAACATCTTTATTGGAGTATAATTACTTTACAATGGTGTGTTAGTTTCTGCTTTATAACAAAGTAAATCAGCTATACATATACATATATCCCCATATCTCCTCCCTCTTGCATCTCCCTTCCACCCTCCCTATCCCACCCCTCTAGGTGGTCACAAAACACCAAGCTGATCTCCCTGTGCTATGCAGCTGCTTCCCACTAGCTATCTATTTTACATTTGGTAGTATATATAAATCCACACCACTCTCTCATTTTGTCCCAGGGGGAAGGGTAAGCTGTCCTTCACTTTTGAAGTATATTTTCAAGGTGTATGTAAAATTCTAGGTTGACTATTTTTTTGTTTGTTTGTTTTTAGCACTTTAAAAGACATATTCCTTAGACTTCTTGGTTGCTGACAAGAAATCTCTAATTATTATCTTTACTCCTCTGTAGGTAAAGTGGTATTTTCCCCTGGCCACATTCAAGATTTTCTCGTCTTCGGTTTTCAGCGGGTTGAACACCCAGGTAGGTTTAACATTTTCGTTTTGATTTGTTCTGTTTGGTATTTATCAAGTTTGGTGTTCTCTGTGACCCTTGGGTCTCTGATATGGTGTGTATCAATAATTTGTAAAATTCCCAGTTATTATTTTGTCCAGTGTGTATTTTATGTTGTGCACATTTTCTCCTCCTTCTGAGACTCCAATTACAAATATGTTAGACTGTTTGCTATTGTTCCACAGCACTTGTATTCTCCATAGTTTTTATTGCTTTCTGTGATGTTGTCTCACAGCTCCTGAATTCTCTGTACTTTTTATTTCTTTCTGTTCTTCTCTCTAAATTTCCACTGGGGTCATTCCTATTTACCTATCTTCCAGCTCACTGATTATTTCCTGGTCTGTGTTAAGTTTAATCAGGTGCAAGTTGAAAGAATTCTTCATGTCTGTTTATTTGTTTCCTATTATGATACTTTTATTTGATTCTGTCTTATAGTTTCCATGTCTTTACTGAAATTACCTGGCTGACCTTGTACATTTTCTACCTTTCCCATTAGAGCTTTTAACCTATTATTATATTTCTTTTTAATTATTTGCTTGATGGTTTCAATTATCTGTGTCATATAATGTGGATGATTGCTTTGTACCTTCAGACTGTGCTTTTTCTTACCTTGTTTATTATGTCCCAAATATGGTTGTTGAAAGCTGGATATGCTTTCTACGATTGCAGATAATAAGTTTTCTTTTTGCTTTTGTTTTTTTTGATGAGTGAATTGGAGCATACAGTTCCTTGTCTAGGGCTTTAGTGTCCATTGTGTGTGACTTTAGCCATAATGGTGGCAGTTTTGAGGGTGGTCCCTACTTGGTCTCTCTGATCAGCTTTCCATCTTCCTTTTGCTTTAGTCTCCACAGAATTTGTCTCTTGCAGCATTCTTAAATTTACTTTTAACCAGTGCTTGCTAGTGTGGTGACAGAGGGCAAGGTATGGTATGCATTTTCTAATGTTTTGATCAAGTATCAGTCTTAAACAGGTGTTGCAAACCTGTGTCATGGGGGTATGCCTCTTTTAATATGTTCCTGCTTCCTTGGGGAAGTGACCGAACTATCTCTAGGTTCAGGCTTCCATGTGAAACAAGATCAGAAATGTATTAAGTTCCTCATGGAATGTCCAACCTAGCAGATACTCTGCCCCTCCGTAGGGCTGGGGTTTTTGTTTGCTCATTTGTTCACTTCTCCCGATCAGTCTCTACCAGCGGGCTACAGGGACCTGTTGTCGTTGTTGTTGTTGTCGTCGTTCTTCTTCTTCCCCTTCTTCTCCTTCTCCCCCTTCTTCTCCTCTTCTTCCTCCTCCTCCTCCTTCCCCTTTCTCTCCTTCTCCTTCTCCTCCTTCTCCTTCTCCTTCTTCTTCTTCCCCTTCTTCTTCTTCTCCTTCCCCTTCTTCTTCTTCTTCTTCTTCTTCTTCCTCTTCATCTTCCTGCTGAAGATTAAGACATTTTTCTCATAGGGGAGCTAGAAGGATGGGTTTGTGTGGATTTCAGCTTTAGCTGCAGCTTTCTCAGGGCTGTCTTCAGCTACGCATACCTGCTGGGGTTCTTGGAAGAAAAACTTGCAGAAAGGTGTAAGACTCCCATGTTATGGCCCCAGGTGCTTTAATTCTCCTACTCCACAGTTGTCTTTAGTAATTTGTCAAAAATGTCTAGCTGAAGCCTCTTACCAGCTTATATGACATCAAGGGGCATCTTAAGGTTGTCTGTCCCTCAGTAAGCAAAGTGTCTAGCCCTCTTTTTGTCCTGCGTTGTCTGTTCTCACTTCAGATACCAAATTGGATGTTCACCCTGCAACCTCAGTTCTCTGACCTCCCTAGGGAAGTCTTGAATTTGTAGTTTGTCCACATTTTTTCATATTTTAAGGTTGAGAGTGAGCTCTGCTCTCCTTTTCCGAGCTAAATCCAGAAGTCCTTGCCTAATGTCTTCTTCCTTTTGCTGTGAGATCAGTTAAAATTGATGACCCATATTTAATAAGCAGGCATTTGTATGTATGTTTTCAAAAATAGAATTTATTATATGACATAATGTTTTCTTTAGGAAGAGCTCCAGTAATCTTATTAGCTAGAACGTTTATAATTTCCCATAACAACTGTGATGTCCCATTAATTTATACACAAATATTTTTATAAATAAGAACTTGATTCACTGACATGTCTTCTCTGTTCACATTACTTTATACACAGCTAAGAGTCAAATTTGTGTTCCAACTTCTGTTCCCATGTAGGTCACTATTGTTTGTATTCCTAGTATTATTCCTGGCATTACTTTGTCTCCATCTAAATTTTTACTTCTTTTGTTGCCTTATTTTTGTCTCATTCTATTTTCTTATCCTACATAATTTCTCATGAGCCATCTGAAAAGTTTTCTAAAATATCGCCGGGATTAAATATAAAAAAGACAAATTTTAAAAAAGAAATAATAAATGGAAGAAAGAAGGGAAGAAGAAAGGAGCAGGCATAAAAAAGACAGCATATAAGTATGTTGTGGGAAATAAAATGATTGATTTCAGTAAAGGATGTCAACATAAATTGCACATTCTGGCGAAAACTTGAAAAAGTCTAAAACACTTAGAAGGGGCAAAAAAATCATAAAAATGATAAAAAGAATGTGCACTTTTATTGGTGACTTAAATGTAAAAATCATTATTTGTTATCTGTAATAAATTAGTTTTAAGTCTCAGTCTTCTGTCAATAATGAAATAGCAAAGCATGAAAATGTCATATTTAAAAGACTTTGGGACCAAGACTAATGCAATACTGGGATTAATAGAAAATAGTGTTAGGAATTTGTGGGAAAACAGACTGGGAGTCAGAGGATCTTTGTTCCTATTCTTTACCCGTCAGTAGCAGCATGACCTTGGTCAAGTTACTTAATCTGTCTGAGCTTTGTTTTCTTCCTCTACAAAATGACAGATTTATATCTGATTATCTCTGAGTTTTAAAAATCTATACCTATGACTTTAAAGGTAGGTTAGGGCAAGCTGTGTTGGGCATTCAATGCCAAAGATAAGGATTTTGGACTTGATCTTCTAGTAAATGGAAACTCTTTGAAGGTGTCTGAGCAAGAGGTTATCCATAGCATTGGAAGAAGGCACTAGCTTGGAAGGAGAGTGGTTAGCATATGGGTGAAGTGGGGAGTGATGGCTTGTACTAGTGGATGATGCAGCGGTGTGGTGTGTTTGTGGTATGGTGATGCAGAGGGCACATAATGGGGCACCAATGCAGGACTCAAGTCTTTGTACTACATTAGAGCTAATACAAGATGAGATGAGAAGAGTAATGATTTAGGAGAAGGCTTAGGATAGCCAACACTCCATGTGTCCTAGGGATTCAAGAATTTGTCTCAATACACCCTTTCCCTTTCAATATACACTTTTCCTTTGTTCCTGCTTATAGCTTTACTATGTTTATATAATTAAATACCAGAAGTGTTCTGTTCAATTAATACAATGAAACACTTAATTTTAGGTTTCTAGAGTGATCTTAGTCTTGAGTTGTCTACCTTTCAGTGTCACTGAGACATCACATGGGAATTCTGGTATTTGGGAGGAATAGTCAAGACTGCTTTCCAAACTGTCCCTCATCCCCACAACTGTATCATATCTCCCCATAGCAACATTCACATGTGACAGATCGTACCATCCATAACTATTCCTTATTGATGGATGAGATAGCCCGGACTTTATGAGGCTTATAAACATAACCCCTGGTTTACTAAAGACAAACAAATCTGGTTGATACCTGCTGTTAATAGCACCCACCTTTAACTTTCATAAATGGTCATAATTTAATAAGTATGAACTTATTTTAATAATGTTCAGGCTATTGATTAAATAAATACAGGATTACTGTTGAAATGTATCAAAAAGTGACCATCCTTTAAAAATTATACTTCTTTTCCAATATATTATCAGAAATGACAAAGTGCTTTTGAAATACTAACATCTTTATGCATTATGATCCGCGTTATGTCAAGCAATGTAACAGGCAACAAATGTATCACTGCAATGCCACATTGAAAAATGTGTGAAAAGAAACATGATAAAAGTTATTCAGCAATTAAAAAAAAAAAAAAAAGATTCAAAGCAAGCTACTCCTTAAGTTCAAGATCAGGCAGAAGCTTCTTCCTTTAATGAGTTAGTTTGCTTTCCATTGGTAAAGAATAAGATATATATATGTTTGTTTTCTCCTATTTTCCTTGCAATCTAGGAGAATAAGGTTTAAGTTTTATGGTTAACTATTATGACATTCTGTAAATTTCTTCCTATGGATTTTCTTTTCCCAAGTTTTACGTTAAGGGTTAATTTTTTACTCTGAGTAATAGTTTCGATAATATCATCTTTGAATACATTTATAAAGAGAAAGGATAAGAATAAATTAAAAATAATAATAATAAATAAAATATAGCTTTATTCTAACTGATTAGGTATAAATAATCAATTTCTACATAATCGAGAACCAGAAATGTGAGTCTTGCCCAATACACAAATTTAGAGTTGGTCATATATTTACATTAACATAACAAAAAATTGAAGAAAATTTTTAAAATGAATGAGGTAATAAACATTTTCTAATTCTATTATTCTTTGTCTATTCTTATTGATGGTGTCATTATGTTAAATTAGGGGTCAGATAAAACTAGTTCAACCATAACTGTTGGTTAAATTAATCAGTCACAGTTTATTATTTTGCCTCTGGAGTTTAATTAGAATTGTACTCTGATAGAAAGAAAATATAAACAACTGCTCTGAATCTCTTCTATCTAAGAAATGTTACATGTAGTATGTGACTGGTTACTAAAATGTATAAATATTTAGAATTTTTTTTTTAAAATCTCATGAATTACTTTCATTTTTAAAATAATAGCTATATATGATTTTACATTACATATAATTTAGCTCCAAAGAATTATATTTCCTTTTAATCACATGAGGGTGCTTGATCAAGGTGCTGTCATACAGACAGCAAGTGCAATAGAATCCAGAGAATAGAAAGGTCAAGTTTGCCTGGGGTCTTGGTAAGTGCTTTCTAGAAGAGTAGATGTGTGAATTACCTTCTTTTCTTGGATAAGTACAGTATTAAGAAGTGTGACTTCTCCATGTAAGCAAATGGGTCATCTGTGGGACCAGATTGGAACTTTGATTTTACATTGGAGAATATTAATGGATAAGAACAAATAGATAAAGACCCAAAGTTTGTACTGAAATAATCCTCAAAAAGTTCATACTCTTTGTGAATGAAATTATTTAACTGCTATCTTCTCAGGCTTTGGTCATTATTTGTGTTTCTTTACTAAAAACTGAAAATAAAGAACTACTGGAAAAACTTGTTACTACCTTGAGCCATTCAGGGAAATACACATGAATGTGTGTGTGTGTGTGTGTGCGTGTGTGTGTGTATTTAAACTCGTAACTTCTAAGAGAAGAAAGAGTGTAAGCGTAGTAATAACCCCATGGACTAAGCTACTACTGAATCCAGCTTCATTCTACCTGTTAGGTGTGTTGAAATAAATCTTGGTAATTACAACTGAACATAAAGAGTAAATTACATTAGGCACATTTAAAAAAATATTGTTGAGTACCTATTGTGTTACTTAATTGAGTTCGATACCAGAAGAAAAAATATGCTTGTTCATTTGTAAAGAAGCATTATTACATTGGGTATTAAATATTTTCAAGTATAAATCTTTGCATGCATTTATTCATTCATTCTTTATATTTATACATATATATAATCACTATTTCTTAATAAACAAAAGAATATTGTGCATATTTGTGTGTCTTAATTGTGTAGGTGTCAAATCATAGAGAGTACATTATTTATTTAGCTCCAGAGCACAGCAAAATCACTTGACATATCGTAGGTGCTTAATAAATATTTTGCGTACAGATCTGGATTACTGTAATCCACTATCTCATAATACTATTGCTTTAAATATTTATAGCAGCTAATATATCCAACCTCCACTTACAGGATAATCATCCCAGTTCTTTCCACTTGTCATATGAGAAGGTTTTTGTCAATCTCCTCCTACCTGTTTCATTCTAATCTTCAAACTCTCAAAGACTTTTAAGAAACTGGATTCCTTGCTATGGAAGGACACTGAAAAAAAAATTAGAAATCCTCCTAGGCTGTTTCTAATAGGATGCATATTAGCTAAAATAACCAAGACTTGGGATTTTAGAATGGACTGAAAAATCATAAGGTCGCATTAAGTAGCGTGGAAAATTATCAGGGTTTCAAATACGTTTTAGATCCTCATATATAATGTATCCTCAGTTCATTGATTATTCTACTATTTCAGCCAGATTCATCTATTTCACTGGTTTTCGACTGGGTGATGCTTTGCATCCCAGCGGGCATTCGGCAAGGTTTGGAGAATTTTTGATTGTCCCAACCGAGGGTGAAGGATGCTCCTGTCATTTAGTGGGTAGAAGCCAGGGATGTTGCTAAATATCTCAGGCCATTTTTGTAAATGTCAGATTTAAGTACATTTCATTTAGTAAACGAAAGATTTAAGAGAAACTCTTCAAATCAATTTATTATACCACTCAATTTCCACAGTAATACTAAATGTGAAACTAAGTGCTGGGACTCACCCCATATTGCAACTTTCTTAACTCCTGTAGTTCCATTAATACTCTTGAGATGTCAAATGTAAAAATCAATGTCACTAGCATGTCAGAATGGCTAGCTTTCTGTGTTTTTAAGCAGATGCCCCTTGAGTATTGGCAAGTGTGGGATATGGTCTCACCTTTTGTTTACAGGGGAGTCATTTGGGATTCCAACAGACTATATAGTTCTCCATGGGCCAGCTGGTGACCTTCCCAAAGTACTGAAAAAGAAGTTATTTAGGCATCCATAAAATTGGGTTCATTTCATGTTTTCTGATTGTATGACCTTTCTAATGTATAGCTGAAATTCAGTTACATAACATCATAATGTATTGTTTATATTAGCCCTTTGTTATAATGTTTTTGCACATCAGAAGGGACTAATAATAATAATAACAATGATAATAACTCTAGTAATTAAAACCAGAGCATTATTCATTTATCAGCCTGTAAGGCAATTTTTGGCTTTCTTTTGTTTTTCTTTGTCATATGTCCTTGTTATTTTCCTGATCACCTCTACCATCTGAAAGCATTTCATGGCATTTTTCATGTATGTAATACAATACAGTTTGAAGGGAACTGAAATGTTATATGCTTCTACACTTAGGAAGATGAGAGGTAGGATGAAGAACTCGATTTCTTTGTCTAGATCATTTTGTTGTAGGTGCTAATTTGCCAAAGTATTTCTCAATTACTGTTCAGACCCCAAGCATGGTACTCTCTTATTGGGTAAGTATTTAGGAAGAGGTTTAAAGAAAATGCATCACTGGTAAACGTTTACTCAGTGTTTCGTGTTTGATCTTTTTGGTACAATCTTTCTACTAAAGCTGGAATCTATTTTCAGTGACTGCATATGAATGCGACACACGTTCTGCGGCCTAACATATGCCATCTGTAAAAGCATTTACTTTAAATTAGTGGAAAAAGTAATCAAAAGGGCTTTGTACTTAATGCAAAACTTTTGGTGACTATTAAATGCTCATTAGAGGGTGTTTTTGCTGTATGACTGTCAAAATCAGCAGGACGTTTATGTTAGATTTCCTGAGTGGGTCAAGATTGAATATGATTTTACAACCTAAATAACATAAATGAATGCAGGTTATTTCAGCATCTCCAGATGTTTTTTAAACTCTTTGCCCCTAAACCCAAAACTTAGTGCCATTTTGAATTCTGCAATGGTATTTTATTGAAGATTTTAAAAATTAAATATCTGACATCTTTAGATAAGTAGGCTACTTTTTCATACTTCCACCATTTATAAATGAAAACACAGTCCTATCTCTAATGCATAATATTACTCCAGCCCATCTTTTATGGAAATATATCCTCAGGGAATCAGATAATATTAAATCAGTTTAATTATGCACTTATTACAATAGCTAATTATTTAAAATTTTAATTACGTTATGATGGCTTATTTGGTAGATTGTGTATGTGTCACAACGTGATTGAATCTCTGGAAATATGTCCTTATTATCACTTTGCTTTTAATTAAACATTCAATAGCTGTCTTGTTTAATCTAGAGAGATGTAGCTATTATTCTCACTATTATTATTTATGTAGTACCAGGCATAAGAATGGAACTGTATAATGAGAATAAATGATTAACCCAAATCACAGTTCTCACACTGAGAAAATTAAATCCCAGATCCATTAACTAAAGTCTGTAGGTGCTCTGATTGTAAAAGATGATTTTGAAGACCCCACCTACTTCACAGAGATGGAAAGAAGAAACCCAAGAGTGCACGAGGTCATACTCAACTTGGCTGCAGGCAGAATTGTGCTTGGAGTAATTAGACCAGCACTGATGGTCGAGTACAGAAAAGCAGAGTAATAAAAAAAAAAAAAAGCTGGAGCAATAAACGCCTGCCAATTTATAAAAAATAGTATAAGGTCTGCATAATGTCATTTTCTTTGGGAAATGTTTGAAAATTGACAAATTAATCTGCTTCTTTACTCTACTTTTGAAAATCTTTACCATGGGGCTTAATTGTATTACTCTCTATGTTGTCCGGAATCAAAGCTATTTTTCTGTTTCATAAAACTCTAATTACCCATCAACTTTGTCTCTGGAGGCTTTATATATCATATAGTCTAAGAGGAAGAGGGGAAAATCATCCGGATTTTGTTCCCATTGCAAAAATCTCTTTTCTCTAGGTCAGTCTAAAAAGGCTGTCACTCCAACTGGCCATCTACCTTTCTAACATAGATTTACAGCAGAAAAATAAATAATAATCCTCATCTGAACTGGAGTCTTTTATAAATAGCTTATGAAGGTCAAAATATTTTTGTGGGGGAGTGGCTATAGGAACAGCAGTTGGAAAGCATACTGAAGTTTTTGTGCCAGTATTGGCTGGAGGGGTTGATTCTTTCCATGTAATTAACCCAAAGAATGAGAGCATGCAGCTAAATCCTATTTACAATGGGATGAAAAGTGTCCTGGCCCTATTAATAACGATCATCTGTTGGAAATGGAATTAGATTTCTCATCAGTCAATTATGTATTAATTATAGATGCTTTTGTCAAATGTCTGTTCAATAAAAGCTTCATTGTTTGAGTACAAAAGCTCAAAAAAAAAAAAAAAAAAAAAAGAGTATTCTTCATCCTAAGCACCTCACAGTCTATTGGGAAAGATATTTAAGTACATAAGGTGATAATGAAGTGATAGATTTGATTGAGTACTCTGATATAGGTGGGAGCAAAGCTAAAAAATAAAGGTGCTTATGGGATAGGGAGGGTGGGAGGGAGGCTCAAGAGGGAGGGGATATGGGGATATATGTATGCATACGGCTGATTCACTTTGTTGTGCAGCAGAAACTAACACACTATTGCGAAGCAATTATACTCCAATAAAGATGTATTAAAAAAATATATAAGAAATACTTTAGGAAAAGGCAACAGGTGAACTGATTCTCGAAGGAAAAGAGTAGTAAAGCAAGTCATAAGTCAGGAGATAAAAAGATGAGATGCTTTCTTCCTGGCAAAAGGAGAAGTACACATAAAGTCATGCAGGTGAGATTTTCTGCTTACAATAGGGCCTCTATAGTCAAATGAAATCAATCAATTTCTATGCATGATTTTCTGCGTGATAAACAAATTAATCATAAATCAGCCAATGTGATAAGTTTCTGCCATATTAATCCCTGAGGCGGTGAGTGTGGCAGAAATAAAATCAAATGATCTCAAACTCACTCTGTGGAACTTGTTGTAGTATATATGAGCAAAACTTTCTCAGTTGACTCATATTTAGCAAAGAAGACAATTTTATTAAACAGAGAGAGAAAATAGGCCAAGGTGTACCTTTGTTTCTGACACTATAAACAACTTTTACAAACTTGGGAAATAAGCAGAAGGGAGAAAACAAAAATATTTTCAAATTAACATACGTTTACAAATACTTCCATCAAGATGGAATTGTGTTTCAGGGATCCTTGATCTTAGGAGATAACTACTATGAAATGGTACTAAAAATGAGTTTCTTGAAATATATTTAAAACAACAAGGTGAAGAAACCATCTTCAGTAAGGTGATTTCTTTCAGTGGAAAATAACACGGCTTAGGAATTCCCATAACTGTATTTTTGATAGCTCATGGCTCACTTAGCATTTTAAGATTCATACTTTCTTAGTTCTGTCTCCCCATGGAAAAAAGAAAATGTTAAAAACTTTAGTCACTATATATCAAACCCTGGTGGGAACATAGATTTCGATTTCTTTGTCTCCACAGGTAACTCTGTCATTTGATAAAACTTGCGGTTCAAGGCTTTATGACTATGACATCATGTATATCTCTTTTGAGTTAGAGGCCAATAAAGCATCTCATTGCATCTCTTGAATCACTTATAGAAAATGCAAATATTTTAATGCAACAAGAGGATGAACTGGAGTTGTGTTAGCAAATATTCCCCAGATTTTTCTCACTGGAAGAAAATCAGCTGAATTGGGTTCTTTCAGCTGCATAGCAAAGAAACTGCACTATAGAATCTGACAGCATGGAACAATCAAGGTTCTAAGGTGGTAGGGCAGTGTCCTCTAGAGTATGAGAAGACTCTGCTGTCCTCTGTTAGCTCGACATTGCAATAAACTCTGGGGGCAAGGATGCGCCCTTTGGCTTCATGCCCTGGGCTAGTAGTCACGCTTCTGGACCACCGGCCAGTCTGATGCTCCTTAAGTCAGCCCAAGGCCTTGTGCCCCATCATATCCACACTATCCTGAAGGCAACTCAGAGACCACAGTCCCTGCCTGGTAGTGAAAAGACAACACAACAAATGTGCTTCTATTCAGTTTCAATCCCATGAGAATTTACCTGCATTGACCTCTTTATTTCTTCTTACTCTGTCCTATTTTTTCCTACTCTGTCAGTAAGGAAGTGTGGTCCTTACTGTTCAAGCCTTATCCTTTCCTCTATGATTTACATCCTATATTTTCCTGAGAACTTTGACTTTTTGCTCCAACATCACATCACATCTGAATATTCAAAAATATTTTTTAAAAGTGTCTCCTATTTGTGTACCAGCCACCTTCCATCCAAGAGGGAAACATACGAAGTTGGTCTTATATCTGGGCAAATTCAGGTGCATGTAGGTGAATCATGGTCTAATGTCAATTGCCTAGACGTTAACCTTGACCTAGAACCCTTGTGAAGTTAACAGCCCTCAGGACTGGAGGCAGCAGCTCTGTCAAAGGAGGTGTGTGATGAAGGACTCAATTTTTCTTTTCCTGCCCATCAAATCCCAGGTGCCATGCTGAGTGTCTTATAAATAGTCAACTTTAAGACTTTTAACAAAGCTACAGGATTTTTAAAAAATTTAATTAGGAAAGAAGCTAAAACCCACAAAATTTTTTAAAAATCTCAGCTCACACAGCTAACAAATGGTAGAGAAAGATTTTTGTCCAGTTGTTAGGCATCTCCTGAACTAGAAACAGATCGTAGATCATTTATACTTCCTCATATACTATGTTCTTCCTGTTTTCTTCTTGTTATCTCAGAAGCCATAAAATATATTAATGTTATTATATTTTGGCACTTGAATGGACATTTTAAAATATTCTGTATAAGGGAAGTCCACAAAAAGCACTTCTGTTTCATATTAAATTGCAATGGTTGATTTGGGGAACGGTGTGTGTTTGAGGTGCCAGCTGAATTATCAGCTTTTGTTGTAGAATATGGTGTTTATGTGAAAGAATGCCTGACACACACTTCATCCAGACTTGAGTGTGTGACAAACATGTTCTCAAACTGGATGAAAGGACTACCTCACTTCAAGGATAACCACTAAGAGTATTAACTACCAATTATATAATTTAAGATTCCAATCCAAATTACAATTTTGGAAAAAAATATATTGGCCATAATGAGCTTGACATTTTCTCAATCCTTAAAGAATTTTTAGTTGAGATTATTCACATTAGAGGGTGTGATTTCTTTTATATTGTATAACAGAATTTGCCAACGTTTGGAAGATCCACAGAAGTGACTGGACCAATATTTTTCAAGGGATCATCATGCTACCAAACTTTGTACATGTAAAGGATTCATTCAAAGTGCAAGGTAGATCAATGGAATCAATAGAACAAAATGCAAAAAAAAAAAATTATAAAACTTCAGATTCCATATTGCAACTAACTTTTTTTAAAAGATTTTTTTGATGTGGACCATTTTTAAAGTCTTCATTGAATTTGTTCAATATTGCTTCTGTTTTATGTTTTGGTTTTTTGGCCACGAGGCATGCGGGATCCTAGCCCCCCAACCAGGGATTGAACCCACACCCCTTGCATTGGAAGGCGAAGTCCAAACCACTGGACCACCAGAGAAGTCCCACAACTAACTTTAAGACACTAACACTTAATGAGTTTGAGTGTAGCATCAAAGAAGAATATCTACAAATACCTGGAAAGACTATTACGTAAACATTCCTCTCTTCCAACTATAGATCTGTGTGAGGCCATGTTTCCTTAATATAGTTCACCCAGAACAACATATTGAAGCAGATTGAAAGCAGAAGCTGATATGAGAACCCAGCTGTCTTCTCTTAAGCCAGACATTAAAAAGATTTGCAAAAATGTAAAACAATGCCACTCTTCGAACTGAACTCTTCTGTCTTTTAAAAAGTATAGTTATTTTAAAATATATTATTTAACTACAATGGGTATATTATTAATTTAAATGAACTAGTTACTGTTTTTTAAATGTACTAGATTTAATTTTTTAGACAGTAAATATTGATAGAGGAAGACCATAAAAACAAAAGTTCTTTGGAGTCTCCAATCATTTTTGAGAATATAAAGAGTAATGACATCAAAATACAGAGAACCCCTGTGTACTAGTTTCCTCAGGCTGCCATAACAAAATACCACAAACTGGGTGGCTTGAACGAAATACATTTATTCTCTCGTAGTTCTGGAAGATAGAAGTCCAAACTCGAGGTTGGTAATGTCATGTTCTCTGTGAGGGCTCTAGGGGAGAATCTGTTCCATGCCATTCTCCTAGCCTTTGGTGTTGCCAGCAATGGCATTCCTCGGTTTGCAACTGTTTAACTTCAAATTCTGGTGTCTTCTCTCTGTGTATCTGTATCTTCACGTGACCTTCTTCTGTGGCTGTGTGTGTCTATGTGTGTGTGTTTCTTCGTTTCTTTATAAGGACCCCAATCATATTGGATATTGGCCCACCCTACTCCAGTATAACCTTATCCTGACTTACATCTTAATTATATCACAAGGACTATTTCCAATAAGGTCACATTCACAGGTACCAGGAATTACGACTTGATATCTTTTGGGGGGATGCAGTTCAATCCACAATAGCCTGTTTTATGGAAACCCAGTGTGGCATGAAGATACATTGTTCTATAACCCCATTTTGTGTTGCTATTAGGTTGTAAACACCTTAAGCTTATTTTGATTTTCATCTTCTGCTCTGTGCTGTGTCTGGCACCAAGTTGGCACTCAGTAAACTATGACTGCTGACTGACTGAATTGATTAGTATTACCTTGTAAGGGATCCTGGAGATTCCTCGTTTATTGCTTCTTTGGATCACCTAAGACCTCATTTAAGGATGCTTTATTTTTAGTTCATTGTCTGACATAGCTCCCTACTTGATTTCCTTCTGGAGACATAGTGTGATACATATAATGGATGTTGGATTTAGATACAGACTTACCTGGCTTATCATATGAAGCCTACCATTCTGGTAGGTGTACAATTTTGAAGCTATTACTGTATATCTCTGAGCCTGATTCTTTTTCTGTAGAAATATGAGTGAAAATGCTGCCTATAGAAATTTTGTAAGAATCTACTTAGATTTTATATGTGAAATTCTAATGTAGTTTTTCAAATTTGGTTGCTCATGATGAATCTATCATGAATTCTGAAAGTCTGGGGAGGAGCCCAGGGATGTGCATTTTTCAGTGATCCTCAGGTGACAATGGCATGTGCACAGCCTTGAGAGCTACTGGTGGTGTGACGTATTAGCAACAGAACAAAAATAAGGCTGGTTTTGTACAGTGTTGGAATGGACGCCACTTCATTCAACCTTCCTGGATACCAGAACCTTTAGTGTCAATCTCTAGTAGGGTAGAACCAGTTCAGGCATCAAATCATATGTAACAATACATTAAGGATTTCTTGATAAGAGACACTGTAACTGTTTTTATTTGTTTGTTTTGAAGAGAGAGTTTATTGAGAATGACCAAACCTATGCCCTGCTCTTTCCAGGGGAGGGCTACTTCTTGATCAGAAAAGGAACAGAAAATACATTTCACCTTCTATCGAGCCATGACAATTTCCTGTATGGAAAGCCACCAAATGCCTCCTTGATAGGGATAACACTCTTCCCAAAGTTGAACTTTGGAGGATTGGCTAGGCTGTAAAACTACCTGGATCAGTGTTCGGCATCCAGTAGGCGCTCAACAATTGTTAGATTCTCCTCATCTCAATTGTTCTATAGTATGGAAAACTTAATTTTGGAAATGGAAAATTTCAACAAACATTTCCAACCATGGGCATGCTAATACATCCAGTAAGGCATTTTCTTTCATTTTTTTCCTGGAGCTACTGGGTACACAATGGAGACCAATGTGTCAGTAGTTGTTTGTAGTTTTCTAAAGCAGTTAAGAGTATGCTGACACTATATACTTAAAGCCAATTATTGGTAACTTAAATGGCATTCCAAGACAGCAGAGAATCTGAATTCTATGCTTATGTTTTAGAAACGATGAAGCAAGACTAACGTTGGCACACTCTGCAGTACTTTGTTGTCTGTTTGTCTACACATTTCAGGGAAATGTTTCTGGCTTCAGTGATCAAAATAAGCTAAAGCTTCAAAGGGCAACACCCAGGTTCTTTATACTTTTGTTTTAACCATAGTGTCATGACATATAAATCTGAGCTCATGTTGTCTAATGACATTCACTGGCTCTTTCTAAGGGGAATTTTTGTCCAGTGGTCTTAAATCAAACAAAATCTTGGTATGTTTTTCCACTCTGACAGGACAAGTTCAGGATCTTTCTGTGAGATGTAATCAGTTTTTAAAGGAGGTAGGAGCCGGAAAGGAAGAAGAAGCCCTCATATTTTCCAATCACAACTACTTGAGCCATGGCAGTTTGATTACGTGGGAATGCCTGCTTAGTTTTAGTGCTTTAGGACTCGTCTGGAACTAGCTGTCATGTGATGGCTCAGTTGCCTGGTCTTTTTAAGGCTGCCTGAAAAGAGCTGTGCTATAAACTTTCTTATTTACCTTAGTTATTGGATGCACCCATCACATCATAGTGTCTGGCTACATTTACAAGGGTAATAAAAAAGACTACACAATTCTTTGTTGGCAATTTGGTAGGATACCTAGAGTTCAAAGGACATGCATGTGTGTGCAATTCAGTTATTGCAGTTTTCTTTAAAAAAAACTTAACATTTTTTTACTTAGTATTTTAAGGATTATTATGTAATAAAATCACAAAGGAAGAATATGTACTTTTAGCTGACACATTAAAGAAAATAAAATTATGGAAAGCCTCTCACATTCGTCTTCAAGGCAGGCTGTGATAAGGGGAGATTTCTTTAGAATGAATGCTATGTTGGAGGCCTTGTTCTCGCAGCCAAAATAGTACATCCCACGTGAAGGAAAGTCTTAGATTATACATTCTTCTTGGATTTCCCATCAGATTAAAGAGCATGTCATAGCACTGAGCAGATTTGCAGTGGCTGAAACGTGAGGCTATGAGACTTTTGCATAGGATTTTAAGTGAGGAGTGAGTTGGGTGGTTACTTTGAGCCAGGAAAGCATGGAATGATAAATAAGTGTGTGTGGGTATGTGGATGTGTAGGCAGGCTGACACGCATGTTCACAAGGGTTTAATGTGCATCCCAAGAGCTAGACAAGTGAAGGATGCAACATCCAAGTTAAAGAACTTCGCATGTGTTCAACACACAGTTATTAACTATTTCCTACATAAATACATGAGGTTAACAGATATAATTAAGCATGAGACATGGTAATTCACTCACTTGAGCTCAGAATTTCTCAAATAATTCTTTGTTATTTTCATTTCATTGCAGTGGAGAGCCATAGCATATACCAAACTAGGTCAAATGAGGAAGAAAAGAACAACGGTAATTGACCAAGGCAAATGAAAGATACATACTTTAAAATCATTTCCAACATAATAAAGCACCTGTGCTTTAAATATCACAGAAACTTAAAAAGGCACAGAAGTTCCTACCAGAATTTGTATAATGAATCTTCTTTATACCCTTCTAATTGATTCCACTGTTCCTATTGCAAACCAATGGTAAAAAAAATTATTTAATTTTTCCTATGCCTTACTTAAATATTAATAATGCTATATTACTGTCTACCACACTTAAAAAAATGTGCATAGCTTAACATGTCATCAACAATGATGAAATAGATTTTGTGCCTAACTCCATAAACCAATAACTATATAAATACATTTCCCTTGGAAAAATCCCAAAGATATTTCCTTTAAAATTTTGTTTGAGTTTATTTCTCTATGAAATGATTTTTTCTGGGTCTTTGGGAAAAAAAAATTAATCTTACCAACTAAGACTTTATATTCTAGTAGGAGAGATAAGACCGGTGCATAAATAAATATAATGTAAGGAAAAATATTAAATAATAACAATAAAAGTACACTTATATTTTATAGTAAGTTCAGAAGAAGGCATTATTTGAGAGGATTTAATTCTTTTAAAAAAAATTGTTCTTGACCGACTAGGATACATGTGAAATTTTGCTAGGTACTGGGACGTTAAAGATGAACTTGGAATGGTCTTGGGCCACAAGGTGGAAAAGACACTGTGGAAAAGATAATTGTTAAATAGAGAATTGAAGACAAAGAGGGAGATGCAGAAATGTGATGATGGAGAAAAGCATATTCTCCTGTTCTTGCTCGAGAATATTATGAAAATGAGCCCCCATGGTCCAGGAAGGAGCACTTCAAACAGGAGTGTTTGATTTTGCAAAGGGTGCTGAGAAGGGGGAAATAGGAAATAAGATTGAAAAGCACCTGGACTTGAGGTATATATCACTGGACTTGAGAAAGGGATTCAAGGGAAAGTTATGAGGAGCTGATAGGTAGCATTGTTAGTGGGATTTTTAAAAGTGGATGCAGTGAGAGAGTGGCATGGACATATATACACTCCCAAATGTAAAATAGCTAGCTAGTGGGAAGCAGCCACATAGCACAGGGAGATCAGCTCGGTGCTTTGTGACCACCTAGAGAGGTGGGATAGGGAGGGTGGGAGGGAGACGCAAGAGGGAGGAGATATGGGGATATATGTATATGTATAGTTGATTCACTTTGTTATACAGCAGAAACTAACACACCATTGTAAAGCAATTATACTCCAATAAAGATATTTTAAAAAATGAAAAAAAAAAAGTAGATGCTAAAGATGCTACCAAAGCAAGATTAATGCTCAGATAATAAATGGATGTGGGAGCAAAAGGAAGGAGGTAGAGTCAAGGTTAATGCTGAGCATTTAAACATGGTTGACGCGAGGCTGGCGCAATTCATACATAAATAAAAGAACTGGAAGAAATAATTTAGAAGGCCTGGCAATGAGTTCAGTATTGACCAGACTGAGTTTGAAGAGCTGGGAAGGACCTATGGTGTATGTCCAGCCCGCCATTAGAAATCTGGGACTGAATATCAAGACATTGTTGGGGTGGAGTAAAGATTTGCAAATCATCTGAAGAGTACTGTGACCTGAAGTCACAAGGTTTAGTAAGAGTGTCAAGAGAGAGATAAGAAAAAATGGGATAACCAAGGGGAGACCTCAGGACAGCTGCGGGGGGTTAGGGAGGTGGTACATAAAAGGAGAGCAACAAAGCAAACAACAGAGAGTCAAGGTTATAAATGGAATTTATACAAGGCAGCATGGGGTCAGCTAACAGGGCATAAAACAATGTCTCTTTTGGAACACAACTCATGTTTTATTTGGAAAAAGCCAATATTTATGCTTTTCTCTTGTCTTTAACAGGTATACAAGAAATGCTCCCTTATTCTCAGATATTCCTATGTTGAAAATATGTTTTGTTTTCTTTGAGCTAAAGAGTTGGTGCCAAGAACTATGTTTGCAGAGAGTATGCATTTAACAGTTTTGTGTTACTGTATGGATAGTGATACTAATTCCAGCAAATTGCTGCCTTAAGTTTTCATTTTAGGAGGTTGATCTTAGATAGAGGTAATTAAGTTTGACAACAGTTGTGCATTCAAGGAGCTGCAACAGCTATAGTGCCATACATTCAGCAATACAAGATACCCAGAAACCAAATACTACAGGAGTATGAAGAAAGAGATTTTGTTTTGGGCTCAGAGAATCACTGAAGCCTCAGTAAAAAAGGGAATATCTGAGATGGTAACTCAATGATGTGGACCAGTCTCCCTTGATTTCTTCTCTCTCCTGTATGGCCTTCTAAGTCTAAATTCAGTCTAAGTAAAGGAAACTCACACTTACATAATAAACTGACTCACTTTGAATAAGTATCATTTTATACTCAACATGTTATTTTTCTCACCACGGCACCTACGAACACAACACAAATAGAGAAACATACTCAGGATAGGATTTCTGTAGATTGCAGTTTCTATTGCCATCTCAAATATCTTCCATTCCTTCTATCCACCTCTTTGTTTTTTTCAGATTTAGATTTAGGAAAATGATAACATTTTAGTATTGACTTAAGCCTGTAAATACATTTGTGGACTGCATTCATACTTGTCCAAATTCCATTTTGTATTTATATATATACTTATTCGTTGGTTTTATACAACATGTATTCATTTATTTTATATAACACAAAATTATTTTCTGAACTATTGGAAATAGGAATATTATTTCACTTTCAGAAAAAAAATGCAAGAATGTAATTTTTTAGTCTTTAAGATATAACATCTGTTTGTGTTCTTATAATTTGAATTTTAATATAGCTGAGCTTCTTAGAAATATTACCTGTTTTTGAAAAAATAAAGCAGCAGAATACTAGCTACCATCTAACTGCGTGGCCACTGTTTTCAGTATCTCAGCCTATTTTTCAAGTTCTTTTTTTGTCATTCTCATGACCTTTCCTGTGAAAATAGGTTACCTTGTTTTTCTACGTATCAATTACACCGTCCTTGACTCTCTCTTGATAGTATGGAATTGAATTCCTCCTCCATTGAATGTCAACAATAAAGGATTTATTCAGCAGCCTGAAGATGGTGTCATTTGAAATGGAGAAAGGAAGCCTTCTTTTTTATTCCAATTAGCAATAAAGGGAGAGAGCTGCTCTCTTTCCCCTACTTCTCATAGCCTTGTAAAGGAACAACACCGAAATTGGACCCCATCTCCTGCCTAGACCAGTGGAACTCAACGGTAGCTAGCAGGTAAGATGCAGTTTATAAATATGGAAACCTAAATTTCAAGATGTCTTTGTTTGGTTACTAACCTATTCCCCAGAGGGAAACACAGTGCAATTACCTTTCATGTAATAGTAAGATTTTTCTGTGAAGACAAGTTAAAAGTGGGATACAAGAAGAGTTAGGATGTGCTGTGTAAACAAAAGTCCCATGTTGCGTGAGAGCTGCTCTTTACCTTTTAGGACAAACAGAAACCAAAAAGCTACTAATATTCGGAAATAAAGTCATTGCTTACTTTCCCCAATATGTGAATGTGATTTTGCTGTAATCATGTGATCTCACTTTAATCTCCTCTTATCCTTGCTGATGATACATAGATATGTTGTGAAATTTTATATTTTGTTTAGTTGCAAATGATTAATTAAAATAAAGTTTATTTTAAGCGGTTAAAAATATCATTTTTACGCATTTAAAATGTATCACGTGCCCCAAAAAAGTAGTTTTAGAGTCATATTAAATTCACTAGAATAGAAAAAAGTAACTTATAAAATATTTGAGATTCAAATAAGAGTAATGTATACAATCTGAATTTTGTCTACTCCGTTTTTCTTTATGTTTCTTTGAATAAACCATAAGACTTCATACTTTTATTTCTTTGGTTCAAGGTGATTTAGAGAAAGGCCAAGTTTAAGAAGTTGGGAAAAAGAAAGAAAGAATGTGAGGATAGATTTTGGAAGTTAAAGATGAGATCAAATGATAAGGCCAGATAGAAAATGGCACTGGAGGCTTAGAGACATTTTTGAAGAACAGTTACAAAGAAACCTTTAGCCACATAACAAGCATTACATTGTATAAATATAGAGAAAGCAGGATTGATTGTTTTCTGGGAGGAGGGGCAGCAAAACTATCAGCTAGACAAATAGTAGACAGAGTGTATCTTCAATGATTAAGAAATGTTCTAATCCAGAAGAAATTATAACTGAGAATTTGTTATTCCGGATAAATGTTCTTTTGTGTTGCGTACAAGAAAATTAGGAGAAGGATTTAATATGAGTGTTAATAATGTTACTTTGACACGGTGTCTCAACACGAATAATTAAACATGATTTTTGGTGGCTATCGTGAGCAAACCATGCCTATAGTAGTGTATAAAGAGGTAATACATATACACACTACTATATATAAAATAGATAACCAACAAGGACCTACTGTACAACACAGGGAACTATACTCAGTACTCTGAAATAACCTATAAGGGAAAAGAATCTGTATGTTGCGGTAAAACTGAAACTAACAGAACATTGGAAATCAATTATACTTCAAAAAAAAGATAATACCCACCAATTTCCCATTGCACATCGACTCCACTCAATGAACTGAGGACCAATGGAGTCGTGAGTACAGATTATCTGCAGGGTATATACTGGTCGACTGCCGGGAGTTCTGGGACCTCAGGAAGTGAACCCCGATGAGTCAAATCAAAATCTGATAAAGAGATCTTGCCAACTGTTCCTCTCTCTTTCCCCCGACTGGTAACCCTGACTGGGCATAATGATGTGGTCTAGTCCAAATGCACAGGAAGTGCAGAACTTGAGTTTTCAATGACTTCATTCTGGATGCGGCCTCTAGAACCATCCACACGGGGCGGAGGAGTTTCCTTTACGCAGGAGTTGTGCTCATGGCAGAGTTTTCCTCTTTGCTCCATAGACAGAACTATGTTTTCTCAATATGGTTTTATTGTAACTGAAATGTTCAAATTATAACATGAAGATCTGTTGTCTATTCATTCTTTTGTTTCTTCATTTACTCAACCGGAATTGATTCTGGTTGAGTAAATGAAGCCAAACACCGTGAGCCAGATACTATGCTGGATGCTGGAGTGAAGCAAGAAATAAGCCCTCAGGGTGCTGACCTTCGTGCTTGCAGTGTTCTAGAAAACAAACAAACACAAGAGCCAAATCACAGTAAGGATTATATCGATAATTACAATGACAGGTTCTGGCAAGTACCCCGAAGAGGAGGTGGGACCAGCTTCATCACTGTATAACCTGCATCGTTGTAAGGTGCCCCATGCTTAGAGGGTCAGCTCTTGCTTTAGGGCTCTGTTGGCACCTTCTCATTTTGTATTGGGCTCTGCAAATCATTTAGCTGGTCCTGAGAAGTTGCTACAAGAGTGAAAAATAAGAGAATACTTAGATTAGCTATGGTAATGAGGGAGCATTACCTCAGAGAAGGTCATTTCAGTTAAGTTTTTCCTAAGTCATAAGTATAGGGTAAAAACACCTCCAGACCCAGCCCTTTCCCTGCTCCTGAACTAACTGCAGCTCTAGTAAAATCAGTGGGAGAAGGGGAGATTTACAAGAATTAACAGATTAACTGGTAGAAGAGGACACATAGGTATACATTTACAAACACTTTTTTGAAAACTATGAAGAAACCCTTTACACGAGTGGATACAGTTAAATAAATAAATCAATAAATGTTGCTCACAAAACAATAAATAAAATAAAAAGTAAAATAAAAAATATATATGAAGGTGGTCTGTCTCAATAATCAGTAAAATAAAAATTAATCCAATATTGGATAATGGACTTTACCCATCAAGTTGGCAAAACAAATGATAATGTCCACATTTGATGTATTAATCGATGCTGTCATTGCAGGAAAGATAAAGGGTTATCTGAATTATATAAGGATAGAGTTTATAAGGAAAAAATCAGATAACTAACAGAGGTGGGGATGGGATATTGGAGAACAAGCCCCAAAACCAAGCTTGTAGAATAGTGCCCCAAACCATTCTTAAGAGCTGCTCTGAAAGGAAAACCACCACAAAGCAACTGACCCATGGAGCAAAAGAAAACATTGTATCTTCCTCTGCACTATGGCCACTTCCCGATGAGGAAACTAACAAGCACTTCACCTAGCATCCTGACTCTTGCTCCATTATTGCTTACAGCACAGTGGATGTTGTAAAAGGCTCTCTTCCTCAAGTCACCTTTCACACAGATAGAATTAATTAACCATATATAAAAAGAAAAGAAAAATTGAACTTTTTTCAAACTCAAAATTTTTATTTGTCCAAAGATGTAGTTAAGCCACAGACACGAAAATATATTTGCAGCTTATTTTACAACGGCTTGTATCCAAATATTTAAAAAAATACCTCCTATAAATCAACAACTGAAGGGAAACAACATACTTTTTAAAAAAAAGTAAACATAAAATTACATTACAACACAGCAAGTCCTCCTAGATACATACCCAAAAGGATTGAAAACAGGTACGCAAAGAAGTACACATACACAAATAAGTACTTGTAAACACAAGTTCATAGCAGCAGTATTCACAAAAGCCAAAAGGTGAAAACAACCCAAATGTCCAAAAATGAATGAACAGATTAGAAAAACTGTTGTATCTACATACAATTGAATATTATTGAGCCATAAAAATAAATGAAGTAGTGACAAATGCTACTATGTGTAAGAACCTCCACAGCATTATGTTAAGTGAAATAAGTCAGGCACAAAAGATCATATGGGATGTAATTTCATTTATATGAAATATCCAGAATAGATAAATCCATAGAGACAAAACACAGATTGGTGTTTGCAAGGGGCTGGGGAGTGAAGAATGGGAAAAATTGCTTAATGGGTAAGAGATTTTGATTTGGAGTGATAGAAATATTTGGGAATTAGAGAGAGGTGGTGATTTTACATTGTGAATGTACTAAAAACCACTGAATTCTTCACTTTAGAATGGTTAGTTTTATGTTATACGAATTTTACCTCAAAATTTATTTAAAAAATATTTGGTCAAAAGACTTATACACATCACCAAAAAGATATGTGATATGGTAGTCAAAGCACACATAAAAAGGTCATCAACATTGTTAGTTATCAGGAAATATAAATTAAAATTTCAGTGAGGTATCATTTTATACCCACTGTAATATCTGATATTAAAAAAAAAACTGTAAACATTAACTATTAGAGAAATGTGAAGGAACTGAAGCTTCCATATTTCGCTGGGGGAGTGTCTGATGGTACAACCACTTTGAAGAACAGGTTGGCACTTTCTTATCAAGTTTAGCATATGGCAATGTCTGACCTTTTGATCTCACTGCTAATCATGTATCCAAGATAAATGCAAACATCAGTCCATAAAAATGACTTGTTCAGAAAGACTCATAGAAGCCTAATTCATAAGAGCCCCAAACCAGAAATAATCCACGTGTCCATCACTAGAAGTGTGAGTTAGAAACACCACCCCTGAGGTAGACCTACAGTAAATTACTACTCAGCAATTAAAGTAAACAGACCACAGATCCACGCAACATCACGGATGAATCTCCAAAAGGGTATTTTAAGTAAGAGAAACTGGGCACAAAGAAGAATATACTGATTTATTCCGTTTATATTATGTCCACAGATTCACACAACTATAGTAGCAGAAATCAAATAGTTTCCGTGGGGTGGGTTGTAAAGGGTAGGAGAGAATTATCTGATTTGATAGACTGTTCAACATCTTCCTTTGAGTTTAGTTGCATAAATATAAATAATTTCCGAAATTCATAGGACTGAGCGCTTATGATTTGTGCATTTCATTTATGTTCATGGATGTGGATATTTTTCCTTTGTTAATCAGTGTGACCTTTCCCCACACATTGCAACATTACTTATTTCACAATATTTAATTGCTACAGACAATGAAGTCCTAGCTATTTCCCATTTGTAACAGGATTCTATATATCCAGTTTGAATATATATTTTGCAGTCTTTCTTTTAGAAATTAGTAACATACCTGTGTCCCACCTCGTTTGGCACACTGAGAGTCAAACTCCTGCTGATTTTCCATCATCTGACATAACTTCCCAGAGTGCCACCTGTGATAGAACATATTGTACAGCTTCAATTTAAAAAGTTGATGAATATTAAAAGCCAGTGCTACTGTTTCCTTGAATGTACTTGGCTTCATATTCCACTCGCCATGCCTAACCCAGGTGTTGATTTAAAATTCAGTGGCGCAAAATGATTATCTATCATTCTGAATCATCTCATATTCTTTTAATTCTTGATATATCTAAGGCAGAAGCCTGGGAAACACTTCCTTTCCCTTTGACCATATAGCACATTTTGTCATTAAAGACTCACACTTCATCATTTGGAATTTCATTCTAAACAAAGATTCATAAGTGAGCCTTCCAGCAGCTGCCTTGTCAGGTTTGTGAAAGGGAAAAATTAAATCCACTATATTTATTCCGAGCTTTCTCTGTAATGGATCTCATATGAGAGCTTAATTTTATTTTCTGTTTATCAGAAATAAGGCCTCTCAAAGACACGGTATGCAAGTAATTATGTAAAGCCATCACACAGATGGTGCGTAATAATAATAAATTGTTAATTGGAATCTGTCCCTTTAATGAGAGAAGAGAAATGGCATTTGACTCTTTCTTATAAATGATAATACCTACCGCTTGTTAAATTTGGTGACACCTCCACTTTAGCAGAGAGAGATCTGGCATTGATAAGAAACATTTTTGAATGGGGTGAAGCGGCTCATTTTATTTTATCAGTGTAGTTGGGGAGAGGTGTTAGAGAGATTGATAGGTGATAGATGGCAGGTAGATAGAGCAATAGATAGAGGATAGATACATAGACGAATAGACAGATGAAAGATAGATGATAGATACATAAAACTATCAAAAAAATGAAAGCACACTCATCTTTTTTTTTTTCCCCCACTCTTCTTCATCCAAGATAACTACAGATAACACACGCTTCTTGGTTTTATTTTGTTATCTGGATTTTTTACAAAGATCCAATAAAGCCAGATATGGTTTAGTAGTCTTTTGCAACATCATTTTACTCAATTTTTTTTTTTTTGTCCATGCCATACAGCATGTGAGACCTTACTTCCCAGACCAGGGATCGAACCCGTGTCCCCTGCAGTGTAAGCACAGGGTCTTAACCACTGGACCACCAGGGAAGACCCTAACACTACTCCTTAATCAATTTTTTAAAGTTAACCTCATGGGAGCAGATTGTGGCATTGTCTAATGCTTTAATTTTTAGTCTTATTTATACTGTTACTGTTAAAATGGTAAGGGGTGAAAAACATTGGTTTGAATATTCATTAATTTGTTCATTTAAAAGTAATTTTTAAGGAACTGACGTGTTCCAGACACTATGTTAGGAGAATAAGTCGTGAATGAAACCGCCTGGACTTTACAGTCTACCTAGTGAGTGGCACATCCACAAATGATTATTTGGTGTACTGTAAGTCTCTGAAATGAAATTAAATTCATCAAGCATGTATTCACCCAATCAGGAATTATTGAATATTACTATCTTCCAGCCTAGTGAGGAAGTGAGACTAAAATGAAAAAAGCCATGAGAAGCTTCTCCCAGAAAGGCTCACACTGACATTTTCAACCTCCCCAAATGTAAAAGTGTTAATACAAGTAAGTTAATCATCACTATGCTGGACATTTACCAGGTGTAAAATTAATGTCAGTTACAGTGGTAGTAGTATAAATTGTCATCATCATTGTATTAAGACTTTTTTCCAAGCTTACATCTATACTTCCACCATTCTGCATTTCGGAATAAAACCAAATGGTTGAAACAAGCATGAAATGAATAAGAATTTCTACTACCATTTCTTGTGACATATTTTGGGATAATGTTATTAATTATCCAGTGGAAAAAAGTGGTGAAAATAATGATCAGAAAAGCAGCTGGCATCAACACAGTGCAACATGAGAATGAAAACTGTTAGAGAGATATATATATATATTTTAAATTTATTTATTTTTGGCTGTGTTGGGTCTTCGTTGCTGCATGTGGGCTTTTTCTGGTTGTAGCAAGTGGGGGCTACTCTTCGTTGCGGTGTGCAGCTCATTGTGGTGGCTTTTCTTGTTGAGGAGCACAGGCTCTAGGAGCGCGGGCTTCAGTAGTTGTGGCACACAGGCTCAGTAGTTGTGGCTCGCGGGCTCTAGAGCACAGGCTCAATAGTTGTGGAGCACGGGCTTAGTTGCTCCACGGCAGGCATGTGGGATCTTCCTGGACCAGGGCTCAAACCTGTGTCCCCTGCATTGGCAGGCGGATTCTTAACCACTGCGCCACCAGGGGAGTCCCTAAAGATATATTTTTAATATTGTCCTTAGAATAACAGACAAATGTATGCAATCTTTTTATTTTTATTTTCATTTATTTATTTTTTTAGTTTTTATTTTATATTGGAGTATAGTTGATTAACAATGTTGTGTTAGTTTCAGGTGTACAGCAAACTGATTCAATTATACGTATACATATACATGTACCTATTCTTTTACAAATTTATGTACTCACTGCTATATTTAAAATAGATAACCAACAAGGACCTGCAGTACAGCACAGGGGACTTTGCTCAATATTCTGTGAAAACCTAAATGGGAAAAGAATTTGAAACAATCTTTTTAGAGCATTCTTTTTTTGGATTTTTGAGAGACTCCCTATAAAATGCCAATTTGAATCAATCACTGTAGGAATATAATTGACATCAAGGTAGGAACCAGGAACCATTAAAGCAATGCAAACTTATTATAATCATTTATAATTTCATTGTAGAATGACTTGGAGTAGATTTTTTCGATCTCGACATTTGTTGCCGTTTGGGGTGATGTAATGCTTTATTTGGGGGGGCTGTCCTGTGCATTGTAGGATGTTTAGCAGCCTCCCTGACCTGTACCCACTAGATGCCAGTAGCATGCCCTTCCTCTCCCAGTTGTGACAACCAAAAATGTCTCCAGACATTGCTGAATGGCCCTGAGCGGTAATACTGCCACCTGTGGAGAACCACTGACTAGGAGCAAGTGACTGAGAAGAAGAAAGTTATAGGCCTCTATAACTTAGAAAAGCAAACGTCTCTGAGAAATGGCTTATGCATAAGAAACTGACCAACCTGACAGAAGCTATGGCTAACTATGACTAAGGAAAAAAGAAAAGTGCTCATTTAGAGTTAATATTCTGAAACTGTTTGAGTACAACCTGAAATATACACACAGGCTAAAACAAATGAAAGCAGTCAGACAAATCTCCAGAAAAAGCAAAACAGTGAATATATTAAAAAAAAAAAAAAAAGAGTGATTCTATATTTTAGTAAAAATAGAGTCTTAATTATACACTTTATTTCAACACGTGTTTAAATGTTACGCTTCTTGGATTACAAATATAAGGTGCAGTTATCAGATACAGATTTTGTCTATCTATGTAATCATATTTTGACTTTCTTTTTAAGAGATTAAACCCATATGTATACTAAATAGGTTATCATCACTTTTCTCAATTATCCAAACAGTAATTATCTCTAAATACTAACCTTAATGAAACACCTGGTGTCTTTAAGAGATCAAAACAATTTACCTGGGATTTTTAAGTAATTTCAACTCATTTGAAGTATAGAAATTTCCCAATTGGTGAGATTTATTTATGTTAAATATGATTAAATGTGACTTTCATTTAAAGTATTGTTAAGGTAAGCAGAGGGGCAGTGTGAATTTCCTATCTAATCTTTAGTTTGGAAAAATAAGTTAAAATGGCAGCCACATCATTACTATCAATATGAAGATGTTGAAAGAAATACCAAGAATCCAAATTATTTTCTTTGGCTATATTTTTAAATTTAATTTAATTTTTTGGTTAAATGGGAAAATCCTTTCTAAAAATTTACTCCCATTTGGGTTAGTGGTGGAGCATTGGCCAGCACCAACTCACTTTGATAGTATGTTTATGTGCATAGGGTAGAATTAAGTGTGGGATTGAGACTGCCACCTACGTGACACAGAGCCAGTCCCTGGGCTGATGCTGCCCTGTCCTTCTGTGTAGACTTTGACTCAATTTTGTGTATCCATCTACACGGTCTTAATCGACTTAGAACCTTCACCATGGACCACCTCAGCACTACTTCAACCAGATAATCCCAAGTGTACTCTTAGGAATATTAGTAACAAAAGATTCTTATAGGCATTAAAGGGGGAAAACGTTTTCCTTGCTTGCATTACTTTGGGACATATCAGATTATATAAGAAAAAGGAATTTCTTTCAAGGAAGAAAAAAAGTGAGCTCTTTTTCAATGAGTATAAAACTGACAATTCATGGTACAAAAACATTGATGATTCAAAATATGTAAAATATTCAGACATAACATTTTCCAACATTGTGTAATAAGCATATGGAATACATTGACCAAAATCACCGTCAAAGAAAACACACAAATGAGCTTAAGAAGCAGACGTTTTTACATCAGGAAAAGTATTATGGCATACACCACAAGTCAGTGAACAGAATTCTGATAAAAGTGGACAGACTCTTTGAGACACGTGGTATTTTCAGTCCATCCATCTAAAATATAAATTGGTACTTTTAATTAAAATATGCCTCCAAAAGCCAGTGCACATGGCTTAGCCTGCTTAGAATTAAGGTGGCCTTGGCCTGAGCCATAATTTACATAGGTGGTTCAAGTTCTTGCTTCATTAATGAAAAACATACTCAGGACACTGGAAGAAAAATTGGGAACAATTTCTATCATGCCAGTTAAGCCCAGAATGAATTTTACTGTAAAACTTAGTGCCATGTTAGCAAAAAGAAGTTTGTAGGTGAATAGATTAGAGGCAACGCACGCATGCCTCTAATAATAGTACATGTATTAAGTATTTTAACCATCCCATTTTATACTTTTTGATCTGATTTCTGCTTAGACCTGGACACAAGGATTCTCTTTGCTGCCTGTGTGGTGCTGGACCAGCTCTGTCCCACAGGGATGCTGCAGGTCAGGATCTTCATCAACTCTTTCTTGCCTCTTAGAACCTATTCCTTCTCCTTTTCCCCACTTGTCACTGGCTGATGTGCCTATACTATAAAAAAAGATCTGTTTTATTTTTGCTTCTCATTTAACACTATCACACCTACCATTTCTAGAACACTAATATACACCAGACCCTAATAAGTGTTTTATAATACATCTATACATTAAATCTTTTTTTTTTCTTTAATTTTTATTTATTTATTTATTTATGGCTGTGTTGGGTCTTCATTTCTGTGCGAGGGCTTTCTCTAGTTGGGGCAAGTGGGGGCCACTCTTCATCGCGGTACGCGGGCCTCTCGCTATCGCGGCCTCTCTTGTTGCGGAGCACAGGCTCCAGACGCGCAGGCTCAGTAGTTGTGGCTCACGGGCCTAGTTGCTCCGCGGCATGTGGGATCTTCCCAGACCAGGGCTCGAACCCGTGTCCCCTGCATTAGAAGGCAGATTCTCAACCACTGCGCCACCAGGGAAGCCCTATACATTAAATCTTAATGAAAACACTAAGAAGTCAGTTTCTGTGAGTCCATTTTACAGATAAATGTTCATGCAGTAGCCCACATTGAGTGACCTTTAATAATGTTGCCAAGGCCATGCCAAGTACTTTGTGTGTGTCACCTGACTTCATCCTCACAAAATTCTGAGAGATATGACTGTTATGGGTTGGATCATTCCCCACCAAATTCACATGTTGAAGTCCTAACCATAGCCCTTCAAAATGTGACCTTATTTGGAAAAAAGGTCACTGCAGATGTAGCTAGTTAACAGGAGTTCATACTGGAGGAGGGTGGGTCCCTCATCCAATATGATTGCTGTCCTTATCAAAAGGGGAAACCTGGACACAGAAACACACACAGGGAGAACACTACATAAAGACGAAGGCAGAGATGTGGGTCACGGATTTGCAAGCCAAGGGATACATGAGATTGCCAGAAAATCACCAGAAACGTGGAACCATGGGGGAGAGGCATGGAACAGATTTGCCCTCAGAAGGAACTAACCCTGACAACATCTTGACCTCAGACTCCTAGCGTCCGGAACTGTGAGACAATAGATGTTTGTTGGTTTGTGTTTTTGTTTTGTTTTGTTTCTGTTTTTTTTAATTTTTGCTTTTTGCCTTTATTTTTTTTTTTAATTTTTTAAATTAAAAAAGTTTTCTTCTGCATTTTTATTGGAGTATGGTTGATTTACAATGTATATCAACTTAATGTTTGTTGTTTTAAATCATCTATTTTATGGTACTCTGTTACAGAAGCCACAAGAAACTAACACAATTACCATGTTATAATTGAGGAGATGAAGACCCTTGAAGGTCACAGTGACAAAACTCAGGTATAAAAAATGGGACTGTCCAGTCCAGAAGTCCAGTCATTTTAGCAGGAGTTCGTAGTTCTCCCCCACAATGACTCTCTCTATAGGTTTCTTTCTAACTGGCTCTGCCCACTCTCCTTATCCTGGGAATCATGAATCTGGGATCATGAATCTTTCCTCCCAAGCCTGGAGCTAAGGGGCATTGATTAGTTGTCAGAAGCTGGAGAGAGAACGTTTGGGTCAGTGGTGCTCTTCTCTGGGAAGTCTTCTGCTAAGTGCCACGTAAAAACTTGCTCTTAGCAAAATATCTCTTGCCCCACAGGAACTAAAGAGCAGGATTCTCCCTCCCCTGGTCTTGCCCCCGTCTGCATCCCCACGCACCCCTCTGGGCTGGTACAGACCCGTCTTTCACTAAGTCATGCTCCTTTGCTTACTCTGAACAGGCTGGGAAGTTTAACACTGCTTCCTGCAGAGCTTCTGCTTCACAAGGAACACTGGGAGGGGCAGTGGATAGATAATGAGCAATATTATGCTTTTTCCCTTTTTTCTACACGTACGAGAGGGTGATGAATATAGTTGACCCAAGTCTCTCTGATATGCTTTATCCACATAAGCACTCTACAAAGACCAGGATATAGATAGCAAATAGCTCACCACTGGTAACAAGTCTTGATGATCAGGTATGTTTGCTAACTCTGCTTGTCAAGCTAAGGTAGCTTCTTCTATCCAGCTATTCCCAGAGACCTACAAAAACCAGCAGTCAGTGCTATCCTCTGCACTTATTTCTGCTTTCCTTGTGGTGGCCTTTGCTTCTCCCTTCATTCTTTTTCTCACTATACTCCTGTTACCGAAAGTGGGGTCTGGCTTCTCACTGCTCTAAAGCCGATACTCGAGAGGCAAGGTTGGTGGAAAGGAAAGTTTGCTTTATTCTGGAGGAGGCTGGCAATGGGGGAGGGGTGGGAGTGTGGGAGATTCTGGGGGAGGGCAGACTCGTGTCCAAAGGCCCACTCCACTGCCAGTCGGTCAGTGGGCAAGAACTTTTAAAAGGGAGTTTCACGGGTGTAGGGAGGGGGCTATATGTGGGAACAGCACAGTCAGCTCTGACAGTCTTCTTGGAATTAGTCGTCAGTGGTCTGATCAGAATCATCTTGATTGTTTTCAGTACAGATAGTCTTCAGTTCCAGGGTTGGTTTGTTCCCGTTTCTCTGGTCCCAGGTCTCAGATTTATAGCAGCTAATGTCATGGCTAGAGTCTGGTCATCGTGTAGATAACTTCTTCCACCTGGTGTGGGTTTCAGTGTCTGTAGACAGCTCACAGGATATGGCTCAGAATATTATCTGCAGCCCTTGAGGAGGAACTAAAGGTCCTTGACTTTGCTTAATGACTAAGCTATTTATTATTAATTTATCCTGTTTGACTTCTTTCTTTTGCTTCTACATTTTCTCACTTCTCTGATTAAACTTATTCTCTGGCAGGACCATAGGGGCCTATTCCATTTTACTCCTATTATCTCTTTGTATCCTCTTTCTCTGCTGTCCATCCAATTCCTACTTGAATGAACTGTTGGTGGAGTACTTTTCCCACACCAACAACAGTTTTGTCACTGTTTTTTGTTGTTGTTGTTGTTGTTTGAGGTGATATTTTTCCTTAATACTAACCTTCTAGTTAACTATCTGCTCCCCAATTTTTTTCCTGTTTGAGTAGAGGGGTGCTGTTCTTGAATCCCCTGCCATTCTGATAACTGCTTCTCTGTGATGCTCCCTTTCTCCTTTACTTACTGCTAAGACTAGTTTATACTATGCTAAAAATGAAGATACTGACATTCTGAATCTGTCTTCAGTGGCAAACAGATCTTTGGAGCAAAAGATATTGCCACGGTTAGACATCTGATTGGGTGGCCTCATCCACTTAGGAGTTGACGTCATAGGGCAAACTGTGAATGAATAAACTATAGCACATAGAAGGTTATTGTGCCTACGTGATAATGGAGCTGCTGCACTACTTCCCCAGCAGGTCATGCTATAACCATCAAGTCCATTCCACTATTTGAGGAAGGACATGGCCTTGAACTAAAGTGGAGCCGGAGCATAAGTGACACAGGAGCATTCCCAGAGAAGGGGCGTGATGAAAAGCCCTCTGCATGGGGAGCTGGGGTCATGCAGAACAACTGGCCAGAAACACAACTCTGTCACTGATTAGTCACGTGATCTCCTAGACTCTAGTCTTTGCATCTGGAAAATAAAAGAGCTTGGCCTAGACAGTTTCTAAAGTCCCTCTACGTGGCTGGAAAAAATCAATTTTAAATTGTCAAAACCTGTTTTTCACATGGTTTTTAAAAACCCGCCAAGAAATAATAGAATAAATATGATAAAGAAGAAAAGCTCCCAACAGATGGGAGGTAGTACGGAATCACTGAGACATGTTAGAATATTTCCATTTAGCAAAAGTAGATAAAAAGTCACATACCAGGAAAAGAAAGAATCTACAGGGACACCTCAGCTCAGCTGTCAGTGATGAGGAAAAAAAGCATCACGGAATCAGTAGGTGCAAGTTGGCTGAAAGTTTGTGCAATAATGGGGTTGCATTTCATGAAGAGGAAAAACTGTTAAAAAAGAAAGAGGTTTCATATCATAAGTTGTGAAATGAAAAACTATAGAAAAATTACCAAAGAGATGGACTTTGAATGTGGGAATTATCAGATGACAACGCATTTGTCTGCTGGATTAATTTGATCAGTATGGGATGCTAAGAGAATCTTTTTTCTCTCTTAGAAATCCTGCCCGTCCATCCCAAGTCTGTTTGCCCAGGTCACAAAGTCGCCATTAGTGCCAGAAGGAGGACCTGCTCTGATGAATGTAGAGACAACTAAATTCCCTCTGTTATGAACTTCAGAACAGTTGTTCTCTCACTTTTGGTCTCAGAACTCTCTGACACTATATAAATAAATCATTGAGAACCGACCCCTAAAATAGTGACCTTATTAGAATTAAAACTGAGAACATTTAATTGTTTATAAATTAATTAACATAAAATAACAATAAACCCATATGATGTTATTAACAATATAATATTTTCACAAAATGAACTAAAAAAAACTAATGAGAAGGATGGAATTCCATTCAATATTTGCAAGTCTCTTTAATGTCAAGCTTAATTAAAGTTAGCTGGATTCTCACATTTGTTTTGCATTCTATCTGTAGCAATGTGTTTTGATTGAGTTATATGATGAAAATCCAGCTTCAAACAGATGTGTAGTATTTCAGTGGTCATTTCAAATAGTTGGGGAAATTTTTCTTTGATACTACATCAAAATGTGATGAATGGTGGTTTTTTAAATGTTAGTTGCAACTAAAACCATATTAATAGATGCTTCATACAACGATGCATTAAAATCCATTGATCTATCTGGCACTTTGGATGGATCTTTTAACCATGCATGTTTTTGTAATTATGCAGGGGCCATTTGGAAAGTATTAGTTCACTCAATTATTTACATCTTCCAAATGTTAACACATTTCATTACACAATTCAAAAAAATTCACATTTGTGAATATCATCGCTGATCAGAATAGTCTTCAAGTATGAGGAAGCTGTCAAATTCATGATAGTGAAGACAAATTTTCCAAATTCTGATTTTTCTTTCTTAGTTCAAATTTTATCCTTGGTCAACCAGACTGTAAGTTATTTTTATTGACGTAAAATCTCACTTTGTTCATTTTTGAGAAAAAGTTTGCCAAATTACCCAAGTATAAATAAGCATAATCTGTCTATAAGTAGGCTGGGGTGTGAAAGCATTGGTTTAAATATTTGCTAATCGGTAGGTTTACTAAGCTAGCAGGTGAGAGATTCTTGGTTGGGTTGATGGCCTCAAAGGTCCAAGAGTAGCTTTGTTTTTTTCCCAGGATGCTTTTCTGTAATTCCTCAGGCTGAAAATCCCCTGGTTTTAGAGCTAGAACATGCTAAGGTGTTGATTCAGCTTTGATCCAAAGCCTGGTGTGTCACCTATTGGAGTCCGTCCAAGCTCAGCGAGTCAAGTACCTCCTCTGTCCTGCACTCAGGCTCCGCATTGGGAGAAGTCAAGGTTGGTTGTGGGTTGTGGGAAGGAAGGAGGGAAAGAAGGTAGGAAGAAAGGGGTACACACTAGGTTGAATCTCTGTGTACAGATGGGTTGGGAGGTGGTGATTCAGATTCTGGAGTTAGACCTTTTCCCCTCCCATCCTGACTGCGACATTTGCTTGATTGCCTAAGAGGAAAGACAGGCTCCTGTGTCTCAGTTCTCTTGATTGTTAAATGGGGTGCATAGTGGCATCTACCTCCTAAGATTATTGTCAGAATTAATTGAAATAGCCCATAGAAAGGAGTTCACCTAGTGCCTGGCAGTACTTAATGCTCAATACATTTTAGCTGGTTTTATTATCGATATCCTCCAAAGTGTTAAAGAATGATCTATGAGTTTTTAATCAAAGAAGAAAGATGGCTGTTTCTCTCCTTCCCACAAACATACTTGGCATTGTTTCCACTTATTCTAAGCACATAAGGACACCGTCTCTATGTGTCTGGTCCCTCAGAGTAGTTTCTTAAAAGTCTCAAGTGGGGTCCTGTTGACTAGCTGTTCCCATGATGATACTTGGTCGTTCGACATTTTATTTAGATAATAGCGTTAGGCCAAGAGGACATTTGTTTGCGATTCTATGGGACATAATGGATTTGTCCATGTTTTAGAAATGATAAAATAGCAAAGACCACTCTGAAGGGGGGTAGTGTCTTCAAGAGGGAAAATCTGGCAGTGAGAATTCCAGTTAGGAGACCACAATCTTAGGTCAGGTCAAAGAGGATGAGAGTCTACACCAAGTTAGTGGCAGAAGAGATGGAGAAAAGGGCACACTCAGGAGACAGCGGAGGGTCACTTTAGTTTGGTTTATTCCTCTATTCCCCAAACATATTTGACCACATTATCCTCTAATTCTTGAATTACTGATTAAGCATCATGTGTCAAGAGGTTCTGAGCGTGGGAAGTGCTGGCTAAACTTTTTAACGTTAGTTAATATAGTATCACTTCTCGTATTCTTGTACCTCCTTCACGAGCCCTTCTAACTGTCCATTTCAATTGTCTATGTTCTGCTGATTAAAATACCAGAAAGTCTCCCAGCATTATGCTCACACGGTGTATTTATTCATTTTACTGGGAATCACCCCCAGGCTCTTGTGTCTCCTCCTAAACCTCTGATTCAATTGCTCAAAATTCACTGATTTCTAATTAGCCCAGTTAATATCATCGGTATTTTCTCATTTCATTTTTCTTAAGATACTATGTTTGAAAACGTTGATCTTTCATATTTTCAGCATTCAAAAACCTATTTAAAATCACTTTACTCCCAGAAACCTTTCTGTATCTAGAAAACAAGATTCTACCCAACCGAGAATCTAACCTAAATCAAGATACTCCTTTTGATGTTAAGAATAAATATGCATGACACTTACATGACCATATTCATATAATATATAACATAAAACAAATAGAATCTCTACATTTGAATTTTTAGAGCAAGCTTGTCAACTTCTTAAAATGAGTCAGCGTCCTTAATGTGCACTGAAGCCCTAAATATGTTATGTCTAATTCCTGTAGACCAGTAATGAATACAAGCTATGTAACTTGAAGAAAATTAATTGCCAAGATTTCTTCTTTCTATTGCATGATTAATACTTCAAAATGTTTAAATTTTTTCACTAAGAATATCGAATCATGAAAGGTTGATATTTATTAAATGTTTTCATGTTCAGAAAGTTTATAAAATATGGTTTTTATCATAAGGACATAGAAACCACTGAATTTCTTATTCAGCAAAGCCCACAAATGGAAATAAATAATTGTAATAAAGTCCATACACTCAAGTTCAGAATTTGCCTCCTAAAAAGAGTTTTGGAGAAAATCTTTATATTTTATTTACTAAAATTAAATGTTATAACTGTCATTTCCCCAGTAATGTAGTAAATATTATATCAATATAAGGGAACAATTATCTGTCCCCTCTGCAAGCAATAATATTCAGAAATCTGAGTGATTTCAACTTGCTCTTTTCCATCTGTAGCCTCTGGCTTCTTATTTAATTTTTCATATTTTCTCTGACTCAGACTGCAGAATTTAAAGAATGAATTGCATTTGTAGACATATTTCAGGATATTCATGAACCTTGTCAATATACTTTTCAAAAAAGTTGAACTTATTTATCCTTACTTAAGTTGTGTACAAGAAAACCCATCTCAGCATAGACTTTTCAGCATTTGTGCATGGTTTATTTTGGTTATAATTAAGAATTTTGATTTTTTTTTAAGTTATCAGAAAATAGATGAAGATGGTAGACTTCTTCATTTTGTTCTCTCCTAAGAATGGCCATCCTTTTGGAAGCCTAAGACTGTAGTTTAGGCAGATAATGTAAATGACAAAATCAATAGGCAATTTCAAAAGTAGGAGAAATCACTTTTTAAAAAAATTAATTAATTTTTTAATTGAAGTATAGTTGATTTACAGTGTTGGGTTAGTTTCAGGTGTACAGCAAAGTGATTCAGTTATATATATATATATATATATATATGTATATATTCTTTTTCACATTTTTCCAATTATAGGTTATTACAAGATATTGAATATAGTTCCCTGTGCTATACAGTAGGTCCTTGTTGTTTATCTTCTGTAACATCTTACAGAAAAACCCAAATGAACGTTTTGGCCAACTCAATATTCTATATATAGTAGTGGGTATCTATTAATCCCAAACTCCTAATTTATCCCTTCCCCCTTTCCCCTTTAGTAGCCATAAATTTGTTTTCTATGTCTAAGAGTCTATTTCTGTTTTATAAATACATTAATTTGTATCATTTTTTTAAAAATCCACATATAAGTGATATCATATCTGACTTACTTCACTTGGATTGATAATCTCTAGGTCCATCCATGTCGTCCATGTTGCTGCAAATGGCATTATTTCATTGTTTTTTATGGCTGAGTTGTATTCCATTGTATATATATCTCACATCTTCTTTATCCATTCAGCTGTCGATGGACGTTTATGTTGCTTCCGTGTCTTGGCTATTGTAAATAGTGCTGCTGTGAACATTGGGGTGCATGGAGCTTTTCAAATTAGAGTTTTCGTCTTTTCTGGATATATGCCCAGGAGTGGGATTGCTGGATCATATGGTAGCTCTATTTTTAGTTTTTTAAGGAGCCTCCATACTGTTCTCCATAGTGGGTGCGCCAATTTACATTCCTACCAACAATGTAGGACGGTACATGACATCGCTTTTAAGATATTTGCTCACTATGTCTCCAACTGAATATATATTGCTTAAATGTCAATAACTTTTGAAGTGTACTGTGATTTGTTTGCTTTGAGTTCCAATATCAAGACCAGTATTATGGGTAATAAATGAGATGATCATTTGTGTATAAAGGAACCACTTTCCATCTTTACAAGGGTATGCTATTCTATCACAGATTATTTTTTTTCTTTTGATTCAAAGTCTTCTCCTTAAAGTAAAGATATTTGTCTCTGTATGTTCTTCTTATTTTCTAATTAGTAGGATTTTGAAAAACATTTGGATTATCTTCTTTCTCTTTTGAAATAATTTATATTAATATGACTAAAATATGGCTTAATGTATGTAAAGGAGAGACTGAGAGAGATGAGATACATGTCTACATAATTATAGTGCACTATAGGAGAAAAAAGATTGTGGGAATCAGGTACAAGTATTTCATCCTACTCATGTAGAAAATGATGTTCAGAGAAATGATTGAAACAATATCAAATTCTGTTAGATAGCCCTAGAAAATTTTAGTCTATGTGCCAAATATCATTTCTAATAAAACATAACCTTTATACTGGCTTATATATTTGATTTCAACACATTTTTTATTACATGCATCACCAGTATTGGTACTATATAGAAAAAAGTCAAATCTTTTGTTATTATGTCAATAAAATATATCAGACATGTATTATCCTATAATTAAAATTAAATAGGCTCTAAAAACATGCTGCTTATTTATTATCACATATTCATTATGATTACTGTACTTTAGTATTAAAGTATAAATGTAAGTATACTCCTAAATGAACAATCAACATTGTCCACTTAGCTACCCAAAGTCAGTGAAATAAAAGTATATTCCATGCATATTCAATGTACTTTTCCATCGACAATCTCTCTCAATCTCTCTCTCTCTCTGAGCAGTTTTTGTCTTCCTTTACACTAAAATGGAATCTACCTTCACTATTGGGACTAAAAGTGGAAAACAATCGTTCACTGACTTTCATGAAGAAAAATAACAACATGATGTGACCTGTTTGCAACTTATTTCCAAAGACAGGAATTCTGAACTCTTCAGTGATGTAAAACAATATAAACCGATGGCGCATTGTTAGGAAAACATGACCACATGAAATCAAGATGAACTAAAGCAGCACAAGAGCTACAAGCACACCTCACTGTTGAGGAATTCCAATGCTGATGACTTTGGTGTATCAGTCACCTTTGTGTCCCGTCTAGTAGAGGCAGAGCCCTGGCGCTGGCAACTATTGTAAAAAAGCCCAAGGCTCAGTGGCTGCCCTGTCCTGAACAGCTGGGTGACGGATTTTTGGAAGTAGATTTGTGGGTTTCCAACTGCTGGCCTAGGTCTCTTTCAAAACAGTGTGATGCTTTTAGTCATGTATCTTTGTAGAGAACTAATCTTGTGATGTGTTATCCAAACAATTAGTAAGAATTAAATATACGGTTGCCAAAGGGAAAAGGGTGGGGGGAGGGATACATTTGGAATTTGGGATTGACATATACACACTACTATATATAAAATAGAAAAACAACAAGGACTTACTGTACAGCACAGGGAACTATACTCAGTGTCTTGTTAATAACCTATAATGGAAAAGAATCTCAGAAAGAAGACATATACATACATGTATAACTTTGCTGTAAACCTGAAACATGGTAAATCAACTATACTTCAATAAAAAACAAAAATTAAAAAAAAAATCCATCAAACTAATTAAATAAGTAAATACATGAAAGCATGGTTGGGTTACAAGTTACAGTAATATACAATGAGCATGCATTTGATATATACAACGATATATACATTGAGAATAGAGGTGATGTGTTTTAGTCCATCTGCTGTGTAAAGTCTTCAGGGGGAATGTCAGCAAACATCACTTTGTGCAGGAACTCAGGGGCGGAATGTTGACTGATGCAGGGGTGGGAGCCTTCATCTCTCGGCCTCTCATGGAAAGATTCTGGCACACCACACGTCTGGTCAGCAGGCACGGCCAGCTTCTGTTTCATGAAGCCTCCCACTCGCCTTCCTTCTCCTTCTCCTCTCTCCTCCCCCTTTGCTTCTGTCTCTTGTATTCTTGTGGCAAAGACTCAGAGGCCTGGGTTCAGGGCGCTCCACTCCTGACACTGTTTACATCACTTGCAATTTACATAGAACCGTGACTCTGTGACACATGTTTCTGAGTAGCTTCAGTAAAGGGGTTCTATGTGGCACTTAGGGTCTCATCCAGTTGTCAGGGAGCTTCTCAGAAGGCTGGAATGAATCTGAAGCCACCAGCCAACTGATTCAGGAATAAAGTAGGTATGGCTGTCTGCTCCTGATTACTGAATTCAGGTAATTACGTTGGCAATCGGGGTTTTAAATGAATTCCTTTCTCCCGCTCCCAGATTTTACTCAACCTCATGATTGTGTCCTCTTGATTCAGAGATTCCCTTCCACTCGGGTTTTCCCGTGGGAGGCAGCCCACAGCTCTTCCCAAGGAGGACAGATAGACTGTCTTTACCTTTCCATCCTCCTTCCTAAGGCTTAGAATGATACCGACCAGGGTTCTTGGCCTCCTTAGTCAATAGAAATTGAGTAGCGGCCAGACAAGAAATCCAGGCAAGGCTTTACTGGGGCCCCTGCTGCAGCATGGGGGGAGCGAGAACAAGTAACAGGTTCCTTTGCTTGTCCCTGAGGGGGGTGAGCTGGTTCCTTATATGGGGTGAGTGTAGGGGTGGGTCCAGGGGGTCAGGCTGGAAGGGTGGCTTAGGTGATTTGCCCACCCCTTTGGTGGTACTTTGTGCAGCGGTCATGTGCAATACCCTGCTTTTGCTCCCAGTTCTTCAGAAGTGGCAGTTGGAGTTTTTCTTTTTTGGTCTTTTTGTATCTTGTCCAGAATTTGTCCAGTTATTTTTAGCCCCTTATAGTTTCTTTGTATTCTGTAGCTCGAGGAGACGATTGTCCAGGTACAAGCATGGCAGCAAAGGGTCCCAGGTCCCGGCCTGTCTCAAGAAGGGTTCCTCATTTGTGCTGAGAAGCCATGTGGTAGAACTGTTGGCAGCTGTCTCACTCCAGGTGTCCCTTGAACTTCAGGATTTCTGAGTGATCCGCCCACTCTGGAGTGTGGCGAATAATGCAAGCACCCCATCACCTCCTTTCATGGAACCAGATTTATCCCAGGCTTTACTGCCTTATGGATCCTGTGAACACCTGAGAATAGGTGACTCACCCTCTGAGCCATCTGGAACTCACGGTGACTCACCATCACCTCCGGGGGATGTTTGCTGCCATTAACTCAAGGGCAGTGTGGCCCACAGACGGCCATGTGGCCCCTTGATTATTGTCCATCCTTATAAGTTACTCTCACCCCTAGGGGACGTCTCCAGCCCATGGGATGACCCAGCCTAAGCCCCCAGCCATGGACCAAGACAGCAGTATCTCTACCAGCCTGCCTGCTGACTTTCAGCAAGCAGCACCTGGCTCAGGAACCCGGGAGCAAGGTTTAAGTAGGTGTACGGTTCCCATGTTCTGGCATCCCGTAGAGAGTCCTAAAGGCACTGAGACTGGAGGCTGCATTGCCCTGTTGCTGTCCGAGAGAACAGTTGTTAAGTAGGGAGCAAACACTGGTCTCAGGCTCTCTATTTACAAGAGTGCTAGCAACACCCATTTCCCCGCATCTGAAGCTCCCTTGCTGGAGAATTGAACTTGAACAGGACACCGAGCCTGTTGGAAGGAGGCCCAGAACTCAGATTTGTAGGGACACCTAGAGATGCCTCCTGGGGTCATGCACAGGAAAATCCTACTTTTCTCTGTCGAGTCATTTAGGTAGGAAAGACTGTTTATTTAAAGCACCTGTTAAAATAGGCTCATCACCCGATCACCAAAATTGCCAGCCTATCTGCTTCTGAAGTTATATTTTTTATACTTGGTTTTATTACTTGTACCAGAGGCCAATTACTTCTCTTATTCTAGAGATCCTATCGCATATTGCCTTCTCATGGAATTTTCTTTGCACTGATGCAATTTCTCTTCTGCATCTCTCATTCCTTCCCCTCCATTAGATCCTTTTCATCATCCCACAAGCAAGACCCACTGTCCCCCATCCTTAAAAAGTGAAATAAAATAAAGGACACCTCCACCTCATTCTTTTACGATTCCCGATCCAACTCTGTATGCCTTTCCTCAACAAAACATCCTAAGATTGCTGTCTAGTTATTCCTCCAGTTTCTCTACCACTGAACACAGACCTGGGTCCCATCACTTTACTGACACTGCTCTTACCAAGGTCTCCAGACATGTTCACATTCACTGGCCTCTGAGCATTTCTTCAGTAATATCTCAGCAACATACTCAAAAAATCACTGCACTTTCCTTTCCTCTCTTGACCTCCAGAGCACTGCATTCTCTTGCCTATCATTCTACCTCTCACACAGTTTTCTCTCATTCTTCTTTGCTGATACCTCTTATACCTTTACCTCTAAACGATGGCATTCCCCAAGGTTCTATTCTGAGTTCTCTGCCATCCATTAAATATTTTTTGATGTTAGGTGTTTCCATTCACTCCCGTGACTTTAAATGCCAATTATATCTGACCCCAACTTTTCTCTTAACTAGATTCTGTATCCAACTCAATATTCTCAAATACATGTCTGAGTAATATTTCTAAACCCAAACTCTAGAATCACATCCAATCACCCACTTCTAGGTTCATGCAGATATCTAACAGGCATCTCAATCTTAACAGTGACAACAACTCATTTCTCACGTTTCCAAAATTGTTTCCTTGCTTGGATTTCCACATTTCCATAAGTAGGACGAGTTGCTCAAGCTAAAAATCAAGACTTTGTCATTGTTCCTGGTCTTTTATTTACTTTTTCATATTCTACACCACCAGGTCAGGAATCTTGGGATGCAAAGAAGTGTCAGCTATCTCACTAACATATATCCCATCACATCATTTCCATTTTTATTATTACTACCTCATCCAAGGCATTTCCATATCTCGCCTGAACTGTTAACATAGCCTGTTATCTGGCTTCGGCTCAGCTCTTACCCCTTCTCTGTGCTCTCAGTCTAGCAGCCAAGCGCACTTTGAAAACCACACAGAATGTATCACGACCCTCCCAAGCTTAAAACTTTTAGCTGGCTTGTCATCAGTCTTGGAAAAAAATAAATAAAATTCCTTTCTCTTGCTTCCTAAGTGCTACAAGTTCTGACCCTGTCTCATACCATCCTCTGATTTGCCTTCTGAACATGACAGTGACATAAATTTATTAAGCAAAATTAGTGTATAACTGGATTTTCTAAAGTTAGACAAGTAGTAAGGAAGATGGGTTAGGAACAGCCTGATCTGTTAATCCTCTGGGGGTTTTACTATCGCTGGATACAGAGACCATCATGTCCTCATTTGTCTTTTGGCTAAGGAGTCTAAAATAGGCTGTGAACAGTTGTGTTACGCGCCCTTCATCCCTCTAAGTGTTCAGATTATGTTACATACTTTTGGAGGTGGCTACAACCTTTCAGATTTAAGAGTTTATCCTCATTCTTCAAAGCACTCGATCACTCCAGACAGAGCCTCATATCCAGCAGCCTTCCCAGATGAGAGACTTCCAGCTCTTCGTCCGCTGATACAGGGGTCTCCAACCCCCGGGCCGCAGACCGCTTCCAGCGTGCGGCCCGTTAGGAACCGGATGGCACCGCAGGAGATGAGTGGCTGGGTGAGTGAGTGAAGCTTCATCTGCCGCCCCTCATCGCTCCCCATCGCCCACATTACCACCCGAACCGTCCTCCCCCAACCCCGGGTCATAGAAAAACTGTCTTCCACGAAACCGGTCCCTGGTGAGAAAAAGGTTGGGGACCACTGCACTAATAAACTCTGCCAAACTCTTTAGGAAGTGGTTAGGAAAGTAAAGTCTACCATGGAACAACTCATTTCCAGTGGATAACCACTGGAAAGTGGTTATCCCTCCAGCTCAGATACAGATTTATGCAACGTTAAAGGAAATAAAACAAATGTTAATGGTTGTTTTTGAACATCTGCTAATATGTCAGGCACTATTCTAAGTAAGTACTTTATGTACAGTTCTTGGGAATCTACCTAAGGCCATCAGCACAGTGCCTGACTCATAATGTTCTATCAATATGAGATATTATTGTAAAAATAACATTACCATGTCAACCCTGTGTGGTCAGTACTTTATCTCCCACAATTTGCAGAGAGGAAATGGAAACTTAAAGAGTAAGGGAATTTAATTTTGCTCATAAGTTTGGTAATTAGCAATCTGGCACTTGAACTGAGGTGTACTGATTCTAGAGTTCTAGCTGACGTCATACCAGGATGGGCTTAATTTAAACTCTCCACATCCCTTCACCTTGCAAAGATGATTACCTAACATACTTTACCACCATTTATCTCCCTGTGTATGTGAGCTTCCCCGCCCCGCTTTCCTACCAGCTCCTTCCTGAAGCTTAGAGAATGCTGGCTGACTCAAACTTGGTCCTTGTCACTAGCACAGAGCCAGATGCATGGTGTATTCAATAAGGCTTTGATCAAGAAAGGAATGGAAATGTTTGCACGTGGCCTGCAGCTCACTGAAGACCATAGGGGAAGGAACTGTGTTAGCTGTTACATAGTATTGATACTTTCCCAGAAAACAGAGGCAACTGCTGGCCTTTCATTTTAAATAGTTCCTATAATAATTTTTAAATTAACCATAGTGCACTCACTATGTGTCAGAAGTTGTTCTAAATGGTTCTATATTAACTCATTGTTTATATAATCCTCTAGGGATAGCAACTATTATTATCCTCATTTTACATCTGCAGAAGCTGAGACAGAGACCCATGAAACGACTTGTCAAGACCCATGAATGAAAAATGGGAGAGACTAGCCTTGAACCCAGGTAGCCAGGCTCCGGGTAGATTCTTGCCCAGTTGGCTGGGCTGGCTGTGGAGGTGGAAGTTTCCTGTAAATGGAGGTAAACCATATTCCCAGAAATTAGGTCATAACTGGAATCCAGTTGGTTAGAAATTATGATAGTTAATATCCCAAGAATTTGCAATAGTTATTAAAACAGAGAAAGGGGTGTATATCTCCCTAAAGGGTGCATGAGCACAGTGGATTTCCCACCTGGCAGAAACTAAGTCTCTGTGAACTCATAACAGATTCTATTAGTCTCCTTGCCTTGACGCTCACCATTTCCAATAAACACACTAAGGCTGATGCTGAAATCTAAAACATGTAGCCACATATAACATGTTGCTTTCTTACATAGGTATCAAGAAAGACAGACTCAGTTTAAAACATATTGAGGAATGAAATTTTTGCTGGGGATGCATTTGACATGGTGTCCAGCAAAGAAGGAACACACAACACATGGACATTTTCTTATCATCCTTCCCCCCAACGATCTTTAGATTCAGTAACCAGCTATGTCAGAACTGAAAATAGATACTCTACAGATATTCCTGATTGCAACGTGAATGCTTACTATATAATACATTATTAAAAATAATTTATTGGCTATAAAAGCTCTCAAATTGTGTTTTTGTTCACAGTAAAATATATATGAATTTAATAAGCACTTCACAACATCTTTTGTTACCCAAAGCTAAGCATAAAGATTAAGAAAAAAGGAAGAAATATGTTCTACATAAAGAATCCCTCTGCAAATATGATGTATTCATAGTTTTGGCAATTATAGATACAACCTCTGGAATACACCTACGCAACAGATGTTATACAATGTTTTGTTTGTTACAGGCACAAGTGAGGACACCACGAGAAGTACATGGTTAGATAGAAAATGGAAAAATGATAACGTTCTCCTTAACTGAAATAACAGCATGTTTATAATTTTTTATATATTCACTTTTATAGATCTAAATTTCTGTGACTGTCAGAGGCTATGTTCTCTTTTCTGTTTTAAATTTTTTTCCTTTCATTTTTGGGTCTATCAGCCTGGGGCCTGAATCACTAAAATAAAGGAAGGTACATGGAGACATTTAAGTGATGTGATTCAATAAACCATATGACAAACTTAATCTGACACTAATGTTACTTTTGCAAAATTACTGCTGTTCAGAAAAGGATTCTTGTTCACGTAGACATAAATAAATGTGATAAATATAATTTGCAATACTTGTATAGCCCGAGTTTAGTGTTTCAAGGTTCAGATGGAGTGAAGAGAAAGAAAGATAAAGAGAGAGAGGGAGAGAGAGGTAGAAAGAGCACATTGCATCTTTATTCCTGTCCTGCCCGGTGCTTTGTGACCACCTAGAGAGGTGGGATAGGGAGGATGGGAGGGAGAGGCAAGAGGGAGGAGATATGGGGATATATGTATATGTATAGCTGATTCACTTTGTTATAAAACAGAAACTAACACACCATTGTAAAGCAATTATACTCCAATAAAGATGTTTAAAAAAAAAAGAAAGAGCACATTGGCCCTTTGTTCCACGTGAACAAGTATTTCAGGCTTCTTTCCTTCTCGTCTCTTACCTCTGTACCCACACCCAGGAGCACAACGCTGGGACCTGATGCAAACATCATTTCGGTCAACATGTCGTCTTCCTGAGTGGTTAAGATTAATCTACCTAACCCTGCTGGGGGTGGGGGGGGGAAGAGGAAGGAGAACGATAAGTTGCATATCTTGGCAAACATCAGGTGAATGTGATTATAAAAATACTCAATGATTTCCCAAAAAAATCACAAAAGATCCAAAAACTCTTTGGGCCAATGGGAATGTATAAGCATCATAAACATTTAATTTTACACTCACATATGCACAAGTATATAAATTAAAGATAGCATTTATGTATAAAATTTCTGTAATGATCATTATATATGTATATTATATATAATCATATGACAGATCATTTGTTATAAATTCTGATTATATATGATGTATTATCGACCATTATATTGATATATTTGTATAATTGTCTTTTTACTCATTTGATTATATGTGTATAAAGCCAAATTATACCTCTGTATCTAGAGTTATCAATGTAGAGCTATTGACTTTTCATACCATCCTTTACATTAAAGAAATTAATGTAGACTCTGCACTTACAGCCTATGCATCAGTGATTGTCATCCATGCATTCTTTCTGTGAGTCACCCGCCCTCTGCCTTCCAGAGCACATCTTTTTAACTTTCATCAAAGTTGTATGAGATGCAGTACCTTTGGGGATCCATATATGATGCTATTACTGATGATTTTATCTCAAGCCACAAATACAGATTTATGTAACATTAAGACTACCATCATTTTCTTTTGTCCTATAAGTGTAAATTCATATGCTCCATAATGTGAGTCAAATATTTACTGTATGACTTTTCAACATACATTAAAGTTCTTGTTTATAACGACATCCAACACTTGCAACTATGAGCTCATCCCCAAGGGGAAAAAAATCATAAATGTGTATTCAATTTCTTTGTCTCTTTTTTCCCTGTAACTTTGGGTGACCTCTATAAACATTCCGAGCCAGCATTGATTGAGGTTCTTTCAGGCCATATGTCTCCCCGAAACAGCATTTTGTGGTTCAAAATAAAATCATTGAAAAAGTAATATGAGATACTTGGTTAGGGGCCAAATATGAGGTGACTTTCTTTACTGAGGGATAATTTTGAGAAATGTCACTTTTGGTTTAGTCATGTACGGTAAGGTTTTCTACACCACTCTACATAAAATTCAACCAACCCGAGGATCATTTGCAGTTCCATACCTTTAGCAGTTGGCATTCTTCTTGCTGTGAATTAGTTTAGTCAGCTGTCCTCCTAACAGTCTGTGTGTGAGCATTTACAGGTACCTCCTGTGTGCGGTGCTGTGACAGGATGTGGGGTGCAGTGGAAACCAAATAGATGGCGTCCGTGCCCTGACAGACCCTGGAGCCTGGCAGAAAAAAACAAGCACTGGATACATCATTCACATCATTATTTGAATAAACACCCGTGGAAAGGAAAGTGCAGAGGAAATGTATAGGGCCCTGTGTGATCATTTATCAGAGATCTAACCTAGCCTAAGGGATTCAGGACAGCCATCTGCATCCTGACTCAGAGCTGGCCAAGCTTCAAAACCCAGCTCTACCTCCTTGACGTCTGACCAGGAACAAGCTACTAAACACTTCAGCTCCTTAATTTCCTCTTCTGTAAAATGATGATTAGAAAAATAATCATGTAAATTTGGAGTGAGGATTAGTGATTGTATGTTAAATAAATATATATGTATACATTTAAATGTATATTCATTTAATATTAAATGCTTATTTAATGCTAAATGTATATATATACACACATAGGTATGCATAAAACATATGTATATATAAAGACAAAATATAAATGTATATTTAATATCTATTTTATAGAACAGACCCTGATACATTGTAAGTTCCTTTGCTGTAACATACCATTATTAACCCCGAGGAAGAAATATTCAAGGTGAAATATAAATGATGAGTAAAATTTACTCTTGTAGGGTGTGAGGGCAAAGGAAAGAGAATTGAATTCATCAAAAGTAGAGATGGAAGCCCATGTCCAGGCCCTGAGTTAGGGAATAATTAGACTGGAAGACAGCAAAGAGCAACAGCGAGCCCAAGCCGAGGAGCCAAGGCAGTGGTTGTTTGATGAGTCTTCTCGAGGCAGATAGACTTGTGTTTGCAGAAAAAGGAGCACAGAATTGACAAACAGGAAGAGCTAAAAGTGAGACCTTAAGGAAGGCAGGAGGAAAATGGCGAAAGACCAGGTCAGCGCACGGAAGAGAAAGGGGTTCAGAGCCCGCTGACGTTCTCTGAAAGCAGGAAGGTACCATTTCTCGGCAGGTGAACACACTTAATAATTCATTTTGGCTTGGTCATACTTCAGTCATCTTGTTCAGTTCTCAGTTCTCTGCTTTTACTGAATGAGGCATGACCGCTGGTCCATCATGGAGCCACTAGGGGGGATGCCTTTCCCTGACAGGCTTACTACCCCTGGGGAGGGAGCATAAACTTGAGTGAGGCCACTCCCTTTCTTAGGAAAAACTAGGCTGCCTGCTAACATCAAGCCGTGCCCTTGGTGCCGAGGGAGTGAGTACTTAGGTCCCAAAGGAGAAGCTGGTTGGCTCAACACAATGTCCACAGCAGTGTACACAGTTGCCTCCCCGAGGAGATGATGTTTGAGCACAAATCTGAATAAAGGAAGAAAACGAAAATCTGGGAAAAGGATTTTCCAGGCAGAGAAATGTACAACCTTCAAAGCCCTGAGGAAGGAAGAAAGCTGTTGAGATGGATCGATGTGTTAGAAGGAGTGCTCGTGGCTGAAGGGCAGTGAGCAATACCCGGTGTGGTAGGAATTAGCTAATAGGGAGGGGGGACTTAGATCATAAAGAAACTGTAGGTTATGGTATGGAACTAGGGTTATATTTTAAATGTAATGGAGGGCCACTGAGTGATTTTTTTATGATTTAGATACTCTAAATGATGACTTTGGCTGTTTTGTAGAAAATAGTGTCAGGAGATCAAGGGGGAAATCAGAGTAACGAGTTAGTGGTCTGGTTGGAGGTGCAAGTCATCTGCACTAGGATCAGAGCAAAGAAGTGGAAAGAAGAGATCATGGAAATGTTCATAGCAAATGTCCCTTTTCATGACTTGTATACAAACTATGAGGGAAGCAAAAGGTGACTTCTAAGATTTTGGTTTGAGCAATTGTATAAATGATGGTCATATTTTGATCTGGGCAAGATGGTTGGGGACACGTTAATGAAGAGATGTTTAGACAGTAAAATGTGAAGTTGATATTAGATTTTTAACTGGAGATTTTGAGTAGGTAGTTGCATGTGCAAGTTTTGGCCTTGGGGAGAAGCTGGAGCCAAAACTATAAATTTGAAAGTCATCTGCATATAGAAGGAATGTATAGCCTTGGAACTAGAGGGGATCATATCAAACTTTTATATAAAAGAAGAAAAGAGGGTCTAAGATTGAGTTCTGAGGGGCACTTGAGAAGAGGCTGATCAACAGCTGTGATGGTGTGTGTGTGTGTGTGAGAGAGAGAGAGAGAGAACAGTTGAGAGAATAAAAGAGGACAGTGCTTTAAAGAACTACACAATGTTTAATAAGGCTCTAAGGAGGATGTGCAAGGCATAGTAAATGATGCATTTCAACAATTATTTGGTGATGTACAAATGATGACTGAACAGTTATATCATGCCAGGTAGTCCATATTTTCTTCTGAAGGCAATGGATGGAGTGATTCCTTTAGGATACACTTATACATAATGGCACTGGGGAGGAGAGGAGTGGAGAGACTTTAGGTAGATTTAGAATTTCAAAAGGAAAGATTTTGTTACTCATGAGACATTCATGGAATGAGTGATTCTCAGATCTCCGACTATAATTACCGGGTGAGAGATGGACTCTATTCATTTACCAATTTCTTCAAAAAACAAATGTTCACTGAGCCCTTATTATACGTCAGGTTCTCTTCTAGGTGCTGAGGCTGTAACAGTGAACAAATAGACAAAAATCCTGCTGTTCTGGTTATGTTCTCATATAGAAGTCAGACAATTAACAAAAGACATTAGTAAAATATATAGATTAGGTATAGCAAAGTATAGAAGATGCCAATTGTCCATCTATTTTCTTTTATTAACCACCTGTAATGAATTGTGGAAGGAACAGAGGTGGAAAAGGAAATTTAACATAAAGAAGAAATAGATGAAGTAGAAGATGAAAGCTACAAGGTTCAGGAGAAATGTGTTTTGCTATGATGATAAAAAGAGATGTCTTCAGTTTCATCTGCTGGTGAGAAGCAGGATGTAAGGAGGAAAGGAGCATTTTGAAATGGAGCACTTTGAGAGATGTGATTGATTTACTTAAAATTGTACAGAGGGAAGGATTATTTGGATGTAGGCCTGTCATAAGAAAGAGAGTTTCCAAACTGTCTCTTTATTTCGTAGGTATATATACACCATATTCAAAACAGAATTTGAAAAATATGGAATTCCACAAATAATATTTAATTATAAAATATTTTGAACATATAGAGAAGTAGATTAAATATTTTTTTTTACTTATTGCACCTGGTATTATACTATTTTGTTGGAAGTGGTGTTATTGTTATGTATGTCTATTTTATTTCTTAACCAACTCAAGTTGGATGTACGAAAGTTAAGTGTGAGAAAACTTCAGGTATGCAACATAAGAGCTAGTTGAAACACACATGGAAGCTAGGATTGTGTTTTTACCAAGGTAGCCCTTATATCTCTTGAAGTTACATTTGTAATTTAAGCCCTTCAGAATCAATATTTGTAATCAAAAATATGTCTGATGGTAAAAAGAATATTCTCCTTTTACAACCTGACGATTTTCTTAAAATTTGTTAATAAAAAATCCTGAGGGTATTTAAGCAAGGAAAATTGATTAAAGCATCCAACAACAGCTACAGAGAATTAAGGAGATTAGTGGATTTTGGTCATGAGAAGTCAATTTCAGATCCTATTTTTTGCTAATGTTTTGCTAATTTCCTATCTAATATTTTTGCTACATTTTATTTCAAATCTGTTCTATGAATTACCAAATTAAAGCAAACATGATTTTCACATAGCTGGTACACAATAAATGCTCAATGAAACGTTAGTGAAACTCTTAAAATAGATTATTCAGTTAATCTGTGGACTAACAGTGCTACTGCATGATACTGACAAAACAACAAAGTTTATATAACTTCAATTACAGATTGAAAATGAGACATAGCAAAGATGTATGAGCAGGTTCCTTGTGTTCAGGGATTTGAAAGTAATGAGGGATCCACATATGTGTAAATACAAATTACTAGGTAGTAAGTGTTAACATTAGATGCATGACAGTGGGTGTATATTTTCATCTGAGGAAACTGAGATGAACTTGTAACATAGATGCAGTAAGACTTTATTAAAACTCTAGGCTGATTAGATGAATCTGACCTAGGAGAGCTATAATTTTATACTCAAGAAACTAGAGAATTCAGCAGAGATGATCTATGCCATTTGTAGACCATAGGAAGGGCTGAGTGAGTGACACTGGCAACTACACCATTGGGAGATTGTGGGTAAGTTGTTCAGTAAGACCAGTGATTCAGTACCAACACAGTCCAAGACTAAATGATTTAAAAAAAGAAAAAGAGGAAATAAAATAACTCAGGTTGTCATAAGTTTTTTTCTGTGATGGAAAGAGCCACAATATAAAGCCATCTGCAAAAGTATTAAAACAGAAGCTTGCCTGTAATGGATTTTATTCAGAGCTTCATTTCTTGAAATGTTGCTGTAATTCAGGGTATCTTGATGCAAGAGACAGCTGGAATTGATAACAGCATTTCTCAAGGCTGTCATTAGTTCTGCAATATTAGCTTAAAATTAGTATGGAGGAGTATGTAAAGTTCATACAGATTTTTGGTTCAGTTCCTTCAGCACATAAAAGATTAAATGACATATTTTAATAAGTTATTGGAACTTGTTTTCTTCAGAGTAGCCTCGATTTTACAAAATATATTATTAGAAATTCTTCTTTACTAGGAGTATGGAAATTATTTTAGTCATGCTGTAATCTAATTACAAAAGAAATTACCTCCAAAAATATAAAACGTTATTACTTAGAACAATTATATTTCCACTGACTTATTTATGTAAAAGCCTTTAAAGGGAGATTTACATATGTTAGTAAAATATTTATTAGTAAAATGCATGTTATGTTCAGTAAATAAAATAAATTTTGTTGACTAAGATACTTATAGCAGCCTCTTTTTCAAGATAATCCATTCTGTGTCCCCCATTGGATCCAGTATGGTTACTGTTTACTGCAGGTCAAGTCTTTACTAAGAGGCAACCCCATTACTTCAAGGCCAGCTGTGCAGACTCAATACACCAAAGGCATATCATCAGGCCAAATTATCTACAGATACTAAAAAAGCTAAACAAAGGATATTTGCTTCAATGATATACTTATATCTAACTTTTGGTGGGCAAGAAGCATTCTATTGGTTACAAAAATACTATTTATTCATTACTGTTTGTAAATGTCCAATTAGTGAAATCTCTTTGCCTTTATGTATATCAGTAAAATGTTTAATTGTGGTTTTAAAATAGCATTTCATGATTGATTATAAATTATTTCCAAAGTTTTTTCTCTATGTGAAAGTGTGGACCACAACCTTGATATTTAACTATATTCAGGCTCCACTAACCAAGCACAATGAAGAACTGAAGGTAGATTGGGCCCAAATAAATTACATAATTAGTTCAATATCCTGTGATGGAAATTGGGAGACTTGAATCATCAGAGGCATAGGGCAAGTGAGTCTGGGAGTTGGGGACAGAGTTGAATCCTTCTGGGAGGCAGAGCTTGACAAGTTAGGGGTGGTGGCATCCCATGACCATTGACTGAAACAAATCTTTTCTGGAGTAGAACGTCCCAATTTGGGCCCATAAAACTCCTATCTATTAAGGTCAAACACTGAATTCTCAATCAAGGAACACAAGCACATGAAAGGTTGAGCCACTGTAATTGAGAATCAGCAAACACAAGTGCATAAATATAGGTAAATAAAAGTTTAACATCTCCCAAGACTGAAAATACTGGAATTGTCAAATAAAAAATATAGAAGAGTTATGTGTAAATATTTACTCAAAAATGATGCAGTTTCAATGACTGATCAGCAATAAGTCATCATCAGAAATAAAAAAATGAAATTTGAAAGCACATGAACTTCTAGACCATATATATATATATATATATATGTATATATAGAGAGATCATAAATATATATACACTTTACATTTGTATAATACATGATGTATATTATATTGCATTTATTATATTTATTTCAAATTGTTTAAAATGAAAGTCAATAGAAAGTTTTAGTAAAATATTAGAGAGATTTGAAAAGAAGCAGAAACCTGGAAAATATAATAAAATCAATAATATAACAAAATGAAGTACTGAGAGGTAAGGAGAGGAAAATATGAAAGAATCATGAAGATATATTAAGGAAAAATAAAAAATTGTAATACACATAACAGTCGGAGACTAGAGAAAATAAAGAAGATGAAATATTTGAAGATATAATGGATGAAAATATACCAGATCTCATTAGAAACATGAATCTATAGATATGAAAGCACAATGCATCTCAAACAAAGAAAAAAAAATGATACCTTCTTTAATGGGGCTACATTGGAAACTATTAACTTTAAAACCAAAGTTAGACAAGGACACCCACTCTCTTAGCTGCTCTTCAACCAAGTACTAGAATTTCAAAGCAGTGCAGGAAAAGAACAAAAGAAGGAGAAGAAGAAAGATTGGGAAGGGACAAATATAGAAAATTTAATTAACTCTCTTACAATACAAAAAAGCTATAGGCAAGTTACAAACAATAATAAAATAGCTGCATAGTATACAGATATAAAATCAATACAAAAATCTATTCTCTGTATATTTGTGTACTAAAACAAAATGTTTTAAAACTTAATTTTAAAAATCCGTTACCTCAATTATATCTCAGTGAAGCTGTTTGAAAACAGAAACAAATACACACACACAAATTTTTCACCCTTTCAATATAAACAACAAGCCACTTGAGAATGTCTTGTGAAAGATCTATAAAGCATATGTAGGAAAATGATAAAACTCAACATAAAAAAGAACATAAATATAAGGAACAAATACCCTCTTCTAGGATGGAAAGAATTAATGTCCCCAAAATGTTAATTCTTTTAAAACTGTTGTAGAGTCTATGAGAGTCCAACACAGTATGAGTAGGAGTTTTCATGGATCTTGCCAAGCTAATTCTAAAATGTATACAACAGTGAAAATAGCCAAGAAACTGAAGAAGAAGAAAGTGGAATATTGGCCATGGCTGACAAAATTATCAAAATTTAAAATAAAACTATAGGAATTAAGGAAGATAAATAAGTCAATAAATATAAAAGAATAGAAGCCCCAGAACCATACATGGGCCCTTAATATGTAACAGGGATAGGCATGGCAGACCCCAACGAATAAGTAAGGATAATTTGTATATATTTTGTAAGCCACATAAATAAAACCTGAAGTTGGAATCATACCTCACAATACACACACACACACACGCACACACACACATACACACACGTGTACACAAAGGTATTTTAGTAAACATGACAATATCTTTCTGACTTTAGGGAGGAATTCCTTAACAGACACAACACGTGCTAATTAAAAGAATGGGTTGAAATTCTAGACTACCTTTAAATCAGAACTTCCGTTCAATAAAGTACATTTTAAAAAGTGAAAAGATGAATCAAAATCTAGAAGATATTTGCAACATATCCAACTTATAAGCATTAGAATCCAAAATATATGCATTATTAAGAAAAATACATTTACCCAGCACTTATTTTGTCTAAAAAAATATGCAGACACTTCACAGAAAACATATATGTCCAACTTCATTACTAATTACAGAAATGCACATTATAACCAAAATGAGATACAGTTTTATATTTTAAAATATGGGAAAAAATAATAGTCTAACACTATGAAGTGTTGGATAGCATATGGATAACGGGAACTCTTATGCATTACTCTGGGAAGGTAAATTTTTAAATTTATCTTGGAAACAATTTAGCATTTACATCAAACAACTCAGCAATTCCATGCAGAGTTATATCCAATAAAAATTTCTGTATATTTGCTTCAGGAGTCAGATATAAGATATTTCAGAGAACATTACTTCATTAGAGAATGGATAAATCGTTTGCTATATATTAATAAACTGGAATATTTTACAACAGTAAAAATGAATGAACAATAGCTACATGTATATTACAGAAAAAACATTAGAAACCTGAAGTTTAGAAAAAGGAATTCCCAAAGTCTGAATACAGTATAAGACCACATTTATATAGCTTTAAATCAAACTAAAAAAAAATGTATTTCTTAACCATGCATACATATATGATAAAATTATTTACCAAGACAAGACAAAACTAGCACAAAACTCAAGATGGTGATTATTTATGAGTGGAAGGCAGGGGATAGGAGAAGTAGAAAAGTTTGTGCAAGATATTAGTACGTTCAATTTCTTAGGTGAAGTGATAGGTTTACATGTATTCTAGACATATTTCTTTACAACTTAAAATATGCAACATATTACCTTTTGTGTTTGTCAGATATTATATACCAACACCTAATAAACAAAAACATAAAAGCTCTACATATAAACACTTGCAAATAATTTACCATAAACACACAAGCACCCATTTGCAAATGTTTTGATGAGAGTCGTAACAGTCCACAAATTTTCTCCCATGAAATTATATAACATCTGATGTGGAATTTCAACTTTATTTTTATTTGATTTGTCAACTGCATTTACGTTGAGAAGCTGTCAGGTATTTTCAGGGGACCATGGGTATATGATTTGTGTTAGTGGAAATTAGACTGGACTGCAAATTAGGAAAAGTAGATTCAAGTGAGAGCTGTAAGATTAACTCTCAGTAACTTTGGGCAAGTCACTTTAATTTTTCTCAACCTCCTCATTAGTGAAATTAGCAATTTAATAAGTGTTCTCTGAAGTCCCTTCTAACTAAAATTTTACACAGTTGTGACCTTAATTTTTTGTAAACACAAATATTTTGAAATAATGTATAGCAAATTAGATTGCTTCAGTGTTAAGCTAAACTGCATATGCATTATTACTAGAAATTATGGAGAATATGCTTCTTGAAAATTTCCTTGGATCTTTTTCACTAATATACTTATAAAAATGTCTGTTGCATAATCTAATAAAATGTTGATACTTGTTATAAACATGCCAGATATTAAGGCAAAAACCTAAATGTCCTGTTTAGTTTCATTACTTTGCAGAGTGCATCAGGGCATGAAATAACTAATGCACTAAGTTGAAATATTTAAAAGTCAGTGTACTTACCTGATGTGAGTAATTTTCAATTTGCATATGAATTGCCAATGGTAAAACTCAAATTTTCAAGGAATAATCAAAATCTTAGAAAACTTCTGTTTATCAACACAAGCTTTACAGCATTCCAATACTTACGGGCTTTTCTGATGAGAAAGTGAATGTGACTTTTGTTTTAGATTAAAAAGTAAATTGTATCCAAGTTTGGAAAATCTGCATAAGTCAGTGAACCAACTTTCCAAACGACCAACGGACGACGGTGTAAAATCACTGTTGGGTAGAAGATTTATTCAAAGTGCAAGATAGAACGTTGTCTTTTCACGTAAAGCTGTTTAAAAATGTATCAATATGCTTTTAGATTACACATTGTAACAAATATTTTTTTAATTCCATTTGTCAAGCTTTGGTGTGATATCAAAAGCAGAATATCCGCAATTATCTCAAAGAGTTTCCAGCTACATATCTGCGTGAGACCAGATTGTTTTTTCCCTATACTTTAAAACACTGAATTGCCACATATTAAATGCAGAAGCTGATAGGAGAATACAGATTTTTATTATATTAGGCCAGTCAGTAAAGAGATTTACAAAAATGTAAAACAATGCCATTCTCCTTACTCATCTTTTTGTTTTTGGGAAACATCATTATTTTTAAAGAGTGTGTATTACTTTATCATTTAGCACATTTTGCAATGTCATTTTAATGAAATAAAAATATTTTTCAACTTTTTTTAACTTAATGTGGTAAATACTGGTAGATATAATTCAGGAAAGCGAAAGCTTTGAAGTCCTCAATATTTTCTTAGGATGTAAAGACCAAATAGCTTAAAAACTGCAGCCCCACAGCAACCCTACAAAAGAGAAGACAAAAATGTGATTTTTCATGTTCGTATACTGAAAATATATGACGTTGTTTTAAAACGTCATTTAGAAGACGTTAGGGGGAGATGAATAAACTAATGTTATGATACGTTTACTCCCTTGCTCCCATTGTAGTGCCTACTTCTAGGAAACTTTCTAGAAGCCAGACTTCCTTCAAGCACCTCCTGAATAAAAAGTCAAAAGCTTTTTAGCTCTTAAAATTTACAATTGGCTATGAGTGCTTTTATAATTCCCATAATATTTATTCCATGAAGACTTCCTAAATAATTGTGATTTCTCCTTTTTTGAACTCTCTCTGGGCTTATGTTTATATCAAGCAACTTACCGTTTCAATCAAATGTGGATTTCCATTGTTCACTAGGTAACTTTAATTTTCTCTGCCTCTAATTATGTTTTGAATCTTGTTTCCAAAATCAGATTATAATAAACTTATTTAGGGACGAGCTTGTAGTTTAGCCTTCTTTGGACGCCTCTCTGTACCTTTCATAACGTTTTGTTTAGATGAGGCACGGATCCATGTCTCATCTTTGATTATTAATAAGAGGAAAATACTTTCGTCCCAAGTTTTTGTAAATGTAGACCTAATCAACCTTTAAATATGCTTTGTGTTCCCCCAAATAATTCCTCCTTTTGCTTAAAACGGTTGTTTCCATGCTTATAAACTACTTGGGCAACTTAAAAATGATTATTTGTATACAATAGTTATAGTGACAAAATATATCATATATCTGCTATATTGTCTGTAATTTAATTTCAAATATTTCAGATTGTGCAGTTCCATATATTCATAGGTGGTCATTTGCAGCCATCTGCAACCTAAGAATGTTTGTTAATATTTGATGTACCCAGTTGGTAGACTATAGTCAGAAGATTATATCCCAGTAACCTGTTACTGTAAGTGTTCAGCTGTCTTTATCTTGATCCACGCTAGCTGGCTTCATGATTAGCAATATGGATGTTAAAGGGAATTAAGTGGTGTCTAAGGTTCTTACTTTGACTAGAAATATTGTCCGAGCATCATGACTATTCCGTGATCTGTGTTCTCTACTGAGCCCAAAGTCTTGCACCACTTCAAGTGGAAACGTGGCTTTAGGATTCTGAAACAGTCTCCCGTTAAACCACTCAACAGAGAATCTGACTCCAATGAGAAAGTTAGATGAACACCGTTGCTGAGATATTGCTACAGTTGTCTCTTGTGAACTTGTCAGCCAAGGTGTTTCCATAGCATATGAAGAGCCAGTGCTAGGATTCTGCTAGCTTACAATAAATGTAGAGTGAGGGATTGCCTGCCTGCGTGCTGGTAAACACTTGTATGCATGGTAGAATTTTGTCTGGAATTAGCTTTCTCTATAACTTACTGCCAGCTCTAGAGTTTGTGTGGTAGAAGACCCAGAACCTACACAAGGTGACTGATGTCTGACAAAAAGAACAGAATTGTTATCCATGACCAAACTGATTGAGGTCAGTTTGCAACATTTCCTTCCACATCGAATTCAAGGTTGTTTATTTGAAGACATAAAAGAAAATAGAAAAGGTAAATGATAGCGGAAAATCAGTATTTAGAAAAACACTGAGTAGTAAGAGGGTAAAATAAAGAAAAAGGTAATAACGCAAAATGCAATAAGATGATTTATATTGCTGCGTTACTTACAGAAATATACATTTTAAAAGGTGTTTTTGTATGCTATTTAATCACATTTATTTTTTTAACTTAACTTTAGAAATAGATAATATTTTATTTTAAAACCCCAAGACATATTTCTTGGTATTTTCCATGAACATACTGTTGCATTGGGCTGGGTAATCAAATCACAATTATATAACTGTGCATTTATAAGTAGTCTTTCTGCACATTATAATTTCCACATATATTACGGTGAGGATGAGTTAATTCAGGAGTAAAATAGATGGGCCAAATCACTTACAACTTTTTAAGTATTATTGTAGAAATAACATCAAATTAACTTTACATCATATTTAACCTGAAAAACGCTTTCCTTAGAAAGGTAGTGAATTGTTAGTTAGGTAATTATACATTTATAGTCTGTGAAATCAGTGATTAAGTGGTAACTAAAATGTACTTACATGTTTACACACCATAAAATTACAGTATTTTTAACATACAGTAATTAATTTATATTTAACATACACTTGTGTATGCTTGATTAAATGTCAATTAGGTGCCTATTTGTGAAAAATTAACCATTACCAATTTATGGAAATATTAAGATAAAGCTAACCATTTTGTTCCTTTAAATTTTTTTATCTTGGATTAAATGTCATTCTCCAATTCATTTTAGTTTTTACATTTCTCAGTAAGTTTTTTTAATATATATAAAACAATGAATCTAATTAACTACCTTATTCAGTGCAAATGCCAACTTCAAGCACCTAAATAAAATGAAAAATTAACAAAGACAACCAATAGAGATAATTTTGTTTAGATGGATCAGTAAAGACATTAAAAAAACACATTATCAGTTCTTTTTCTTGCATCTGTTGCTATGTTTATACTCTATTTTCTCTATATCTTCTGACTTCTTAATGATCAATGAGTTTGGGTATACAGAAATTTATCTTAAATATGTTTTGCACAAAGTTTAAATAAAATTTTCATAAAATTTGATAATTTTCTTATCACTATTTTCATAATTAACATTGTTCTGAAAATGAGCATTGTTTACAGATAGGTAAATATGAATAAACCTGAATGATTTAACCTATTTTTAATGGTATACATATATCTAAATAATAGTGTGTGTGACGTTAAAAGACCCATAAAAAAAGGACAAAGACATAAGGAAACCCTTGATGACATTTTGATTGTGAAATTGCTTCACATTTGCCTTAGTACTAATTGGTCTCTAGCTAAGATGTTCCCATTAAAAATTATATGCTTCTCCATGGTAGGTTATAGCTATCAATTAACTATGACAATGACATTTTCATAGCAAAAATTCAGCATCTCAAATGTTTAGGAAAATTATACATTTCAAAATGGAGACCAGAATCAGAATTCTGAGAACTTTGCAAGATACACACACACACACACACACACACACACACAGTGGATAATACAACACCTAAAATATACTATCATATCTGTATAAAGTTTAGCAAGTATACAACCATTGTATTTGCCCCTTTGATGGACATCAATCATATCATTTTTCTATACTGTGTCAATATAAAATTGCCTGTAAATATAGGAGAACTGCCCGATTGGAGATTATTTGTTTTCAGAAAACTCTTCTATAGTGATAGCTATACAGATGTTCTCAGGTATCTTGTGGGAAGTGGTCACTGAAGTATCTAATGCTCAGTTGAAAAACAATTAGCGTTTAGTTTTATCAAGTAAAGAATGCTACCTTATTACAGATTGTAATGTTCCAGTTTAAGCACATTTTAGCCATACTAATATGCTGCTCATATTCAAGAAAATCAGTAAAAAGTGGCAAACGAATCATGTATCTCATATTCACAAACAGCTTTAAGGTAATTTTTAGCTCAATTTTTAACTGATTTTAGTTATAATACAGAAATTTCTTGGATGAGAATATTTGGGGGTAGAAGTCAAATATGAACCAATATGAACAAAGTGATTTGATCTGCTTTTGAGGGACCATCTCAGCTGCCTAAAGAGTAAAGAAGCCCAAGAGTCCATCGGGGATGTTCTGTACTATGGTATGTTGTAGAAAAGCTGACTGATTATTGCCATTGATCCAAAGGGCATCGTTACAGAAAACCATGGCCAATCTGGGCAACACCATTGTGTATCTTCACAATTAGCTCTCGAGGATCCATTCATTGGTAACATCATTAAATTGAGTGCTTGCTTAGAGAGTATATCAGGTTGATACCTATACACATGTATCAATATCCATCCTTCTACAGATATATTCATACGTACTTCTTATAGAGGAGAAACCTGAGTAGGTATTTGTGACCTCCGTTTAATCACTTATTTTAAGACTAAATTTATGATGGAAGTTATTCAACTAATTTTAATTTAACTTCTGTATAGTTTCATTGATAAAGAACCCACCCCCCTAAAAAAACTCACACAGATTTAAAATGATAACACTACAGAAATTTCAGAAAATCAATACATAAGGTAAGGTTAAGGAGGAATTAATTTAACTATAGCAGAAATATATTACGTGATCAGCAGTCTCTGAAGGGATATCACTTTGCAGGAAGAAGGCAAAAAAACAAAAAACAAAGCAATATAGAAACAACACCTTGCTCTCAATCTCAATGCAAACGAACACTGGAGGGATGTGTACCCTTGTTACCATGACCTGGAACAGCATGAGAAGGGCTTTCTGAGACAGATAGAATCTCCCCTCTTCCTCTCCTCCATCCTTATCCAGGCATGTCTTCTATATTTAATAGATACTGTAATTTGAAGTAAAATAAAAACAGAGATGGAAAAGATGAATGACAAGGACTCATGGAAACCTAGAATACCATTTAACTAGGTAAAAGCAGAGGGAAGAAAATTCTGGGTATAGTCATTCTAAATATTATGGGTTGTCATGTTTCTGTAGATTGATAAAAACAAAGTAAAATAACAGACTATTTCAAATTCCCGTAGTCACATGAAATTCTTCTTGGTCACAGGAACAGAAAATGGTACCATGATTATAAGCCTAGTTTTATTAATCAGAATGCAGAAGCAACAAGCCCCAATTCTCACTGACATCATAGAATAAAAGTTTATTTCCCACTTACACAGGGCTGCTGTGGGTCCTGGACCACTCTCCAGGGCAGCTGTCCTCCATACGGTGACTCAACAATCCAGGTAGCTCTTATTTTGTTTGCCCGAACAAATGAATCACAAGTCTATTTCCAAGATCTTTGCAACAGTGGAAGAGAGAGAAACTAGAGAACACTCCATGGGTTTTTCACTGTCACAAGCAATAATTGACACATTTTCATATCTTTGACCAGTACTAATTTCTACCCTAGTCACAAGGATAAGTGCAGACCTTAAAAGGGAAACAAAGAAAGAAATAGGCATTGGTAAATACTAGTAATGTCTACCAAACAACTTGCTAAGTATCTACTAAATGCGTAGTAAAGCTGGGCTACAACTGTGTACCAATTTTTATTTTCCAAATGAGTTCCTCTTAACCTTCAGATACACAGCAATCAGGAGGACACTGGTTTGGGAAGCACTGGTACACGTCATCATGATAAAGTATTTTTTATTTGTGTTTGATGCATAAAAGAATGGAAATAATATCTGAAAGTGACAAAGTAAACATCCTAAGCAAATCAGCTCGGAAACAAGAGTTCAAAGAGATTCAGGGAAGAAATAGGAAGATGGAGGTAAAACATGAACTTACAGAGAGTATAAAAGACCAAGGAAGAAATAACGTCTTCAAGAGTATGATAGCGACACTAAAAGCACCTTAATTACAAAAGTAATTAGAGAAAAAAAAAGAAAAAAGAAAAAGAAACTGAGAAAAGAAGCAAAATAAATAGAACTAAAGAATTAGAAGGAACAGTGAAATCTTGATTGTTGCAGAAGATGAAAAAGTAAAATCCTACTTACATGCCAATGTCCTTGGAAAAGAGAATTGAGTTGATATAGGAGAAAATATATTTAAACCTAAAAATCCACATGGGGAAGCCGATGTAGAAAAGAAAGATTGCCCCTGGTCAGTAGCCCCAGCTAATGTTCCAGAAGACTGACCGTGGCAAACAGTCACTCCAGGGAGCCATCTTGGAAGTGGAATTTCCAGCCCCCGTCAAACTATCCCAGGTGATGCCTGGTGGAACAGAGATGGACCATCCCTGCCAAGACCTATACAAAGTGCAAATTTGGAGCAAAGTAAATAATTATTATTTTAAGCCATTAAATGTGGGTCTGGTTTATTATATAGCAATAGATGCCTGTATCTTTGGCATTATATATTTATTACAAAGCAAAAAGGGAAAATTTTCTGTAAAAATACCTTAAAAATTGATTATCTAGAAATAGATATCCATCCTCTGGGAATCATTGCCTGAAGGCATGGAATAGTGGACCATTCTAGGTGGGCTGAGGCAGGAGATCTGTCTGCTTATTTTATGGGTATGATGACCTGGGAAATATAGGTTGAATATATGCACTGTTAAAGTGACTGCTTGATCCATTTTTATAGCTAAGTAATTAAATGATTCTATTTCTTTTTAGACAGACTAATCTTTTTTTTTAAGATTTTTTTTTAATCTTTTTTTTTTAAAATTAATTAATTAATTTATTTATTTATGGCTGTGTTGGGTCTTCGTTTCTGTGCGAGGGCTTTCTCTAGTTGGGCGAGCGGGGGCTACTCTTCATCGCGGTGCATGGGCCTCTCACTATCGCGGCCTCTCTTGTTGCAGAGCACAGGCTCCAGACGCGCAGGCTCAGTAGTTGTGGCTCATGGGCCTAGTTGCTCCGCAGCATGTGGGATCCTCCCAGACCAGGGCTCGAACCCGTGTCCCCTGCATTGGCAGGCAGACCCTCAACCACTGCGCCACCAGGGAAGCCCCTAAGATTTTTTTTTGATGTGGACCATTTTTAAAATCTTTATTGAATTTGTTACAATATTGCTTCTGTTTTATGTTTTGGTTTTTTGGCCGTGAGGCATGTGGGATCTCAGCTCCCCGACCAGGGATCAGACCTGCACCCCTTGCACTGGAAGACGATGTCTTAACCACTGGACCACCAGGGAAGTCCCAAGATTAGTCCCAAGACTGATCTAGATAATGAATGAGATATTTTAAACACAAGAAGTCAAAATGAAGATGCCATAGACATAGAAGAGGATGGGGAAATGTCTACATGTTGAGAATGTCATTTTGATTTAAGTATATTAAATGCTATCCTAAAATGTGCTTATTATTATACATATTTCTCTGTAAATTTTGTTTATCAATGAAAATGTCTTTTCATCAGAAAGTATTATAATAGAAATATAACCCATTAAAATAAAATAACACAAAGATTTCCCATGAGAAATATTTTGATGCTTTTTACAGAAAAAAAAAGAAAAAAATTATGCAAGTAAAAAATGCCAACTGATGAGAAAGCTGCGTTTGAAAGAAAAGTGTGAATTATCTTATGATTTTATACACATTTGACAGTTACACTAGGTAAAATAATAATATGGTTCTCCTAAAAGTCAGAACTCTGTCAAAATCTGTTTCCATGGGAAATTATAGATTTAATGGGTAATTCATCTGCTTATATTTTCATATTGCTTAGTGATTTCTAAGATATCTTGCATATCACACTCAAGGCTTTCTCAATATTTTAATGGATATAAATTACCACATTGAATCTCAAAAATTAAATCAACCATAATCACATATTTTATTTGACTTGGAGACAGAAATATTAGGAAATCTGATGTTTTACCACCTATCATTTATTTTAAGCTTATTCTTTCAAAATCTTTTTGTTGTTGTTATTCAGCTTCCTTTAAAAAAATCTGCAGAACTAGTTTTCGAATTGTAGGAAAACATCAATTTTCAGTTGTTTATACTTCCTTCCTGTAAATGGGAATGTTTATACTTCCTTCCTGTAAATGGGAAAAAGTTATTCAACTTATTTTACAAAAATCTGCAGAAGTAGTTTTCAAATTGTAGGAAAACATCAATTTTCAGTTGTTTATAAACACCTACTGTGAGTTGCTCTCCTGGAAGTGACAGACTGATTTCATTCATTTTTTTAGGAAGTCTGCCAAATAAAATGTAAACAATCTTAGTTTGCTCTCAGTGGTTCTTTCAAGTAAAAGCGGTGTCCACAAAAAGAGAAAGGGCAGCTCAGCTCACAGACCCAACAGACACATTAGGGATTTTCCCCAAGAAAAACACCACGCACCTATATGCAGCCCACATGCTTTCAGATAGCTTCCATTTCCCCACATATTCCTAAGCAACATAAAAAACATGTACGTAAGCCTCAAGGTTAATTACATTAGGCGCTTGTACTGCTTCGTCAGGACATTCTTATGGGAACTTGTGTTTTCCTGGGAGCAGGATGGATGACAAAGAGAACCTGTTAGAACAGTCGGGCACTGCTCTCCTGACTGCTGCTAAGGCACCCTCACTAAACACGTCACATGGTGAACAAGGCAAATGGTGTCTTGGCTTTACTATGAAAATAGTTTTAAACATCAGACCCCTTTGGGAATTTCCCAGGGGTCCCAAACCACACTTTGAGAATCACAGCTGGGGAGAAACAGGAAAATGGAAAAACAACTTTTTTATTGAAGTATAGTTGATTTACAATGTTTACTTTCAGGTATACAGCAAAGTCATTCAGTTTTTTATATATATATGTAACCTTTTTCATATTCTTTTCCCTTATACGTTATTACAAGATATTGAATATAGTTCCCTGTGCTATACAATAGGTCCTTGTTGTTTATCTATTTTATATATAGTAGTGTATATATGTTAATCCCAAACTCCCAATTTATCCCTCCTCCCCGCCTTTCCCCTTTGGTAACCATCAGTTTGTTTTCTGTGTCTTGTGAGTTTATTTCTGTTTTGTTAATAAGTTCATTTGTATCATTTTGTTAAATTCTACATATAAGTGATATCATATGATATTTGTCTTTCTCTGTCTTAATAATAATAATAATAATAATGATAATAATCTCTATGGCCATATATTTTAAGACCCCTTCTGTTTCCCCTTCTCACCAAGACCTGTCTGTTTTTAACCATCCCTGCTACAGTAGGATGGTGAGTGGAATGATTGTGAATAATATTGATTTTTTTCTCCCTCTAAGTTCTAATCATGGGGTTGAAAACAAATTTTTTCCGACTTTTTTTTTTTGCTTATTTGTCTTTTTTCTCAGAACAAGCTCATTCAGACAGACATGTTTATGTAGTTGCTATTTTTGTAAAGTTACAGACTCTACCCCAATCACCACTTCTGCTAAAGTCTCTGAAAACCCAAATTTACTAAAAATACATGTCCCTGGGATTGCCACGTTATCTTCCTCGAAGAGTTGTGACTATCTCATGAAACGATGCATGAAAAGCTCTTAAACTATGACTGCAACATACCAAGCAGGTCTTCCTCCTCCCCCTCTTCCTCCCCCCGTCCCCCTCCTCTCTCTCCTCCTCTTCCTCATTTTTCTTTCTTGAACTTCCTCTGAGCTTAGCACGGTGACCGGCACATGGCAGATAATAGGGGTGTAATAACTGTTTGTCCAGTAGGTGACTTCTGAATGCAGCTGGATCTCAACTTTTCCACGTCTTATTCTCACATCTTCTTTGTTATACAAAGGTGGGGTCTTCTTGGATTTTGGCAATGTGGCTTTTTTCCCCTTATTTTTGCTACTGAAATAATGACCCATTATTTCTAAAGTTCATGACCTGGAGTTTATTTTTGGTATCGACTATACTTAGGCATCATTAGACACAAATAGAACAAAGGATCATAAATATATTTACAAAAAGTAAGCTGAAAAGCAAAATATAATGATTTCTACACAGGATGCCACAGGTTAGGACCTTGGGCTAAGCATTGGACTTAGCCTGAGCTAACAGATTTTATATGCACTTTTAATGACCTTGTCTTTGAAAGGTTTTATATGAAAGCCACTCTGACATTTTTCAATACTTCAGAAGCCAGAAAGAATTGTGTGTGTGTGTGTGTGTGCTTTTCACTTGACTGGTGAGGAATTTTATATGTATGTTTGTGCCTGTGAATATATGCATTCTTATAATGCAGGAACATGAGTGATGCCAATGGAAAACAAAATTAGTTCATTGACATAATATTAATTCTGGAACTAACTTATTCTCTTCAGGCCTCTTATAAATACAGTTACCAATGCATCATATCCCAGAGAAAGAAAGCATTTTGGAGGACGAATAACATATGTGAAATTTGTTCTTAAATAACTGCTTTTGGAAGAGTGAAGAAACAAAGTATTCAAGTGGAAGAAGTAGTACTTTAAAACAATTTTAAGCATCTGTTTTCAGAGAAGCTGTAACTGAGATAAAAAAAGGAAATTATTTGAATACTGTGATACAAGTATATATGTATATTGCCAATAGCAGTGATCTGAACTTAAATTTCAGTATGTATGTTGTTTGTTTTCTTATAATAAAATACCAATTCATCTGATCTCAGTTCTATTTTTCTAGACATTTTTATATTACCTATGGATTGGACTCAAAGTCATAAGGGAAAGGAATATTCAAAGGCAGTCAGTTTTATAGAGATTGGAATAAGTGTCTTGTAGTATCATCAGCCTCCTATAAGACAAGTCGGTCACGTAGAGAAAAGAGCATCTTGCAAGACAGGAGTGAACTCCCTGTTGTAGTACAGAGAACATGTGCTTTGGAATCAGGGAGATTAAATTTAAAAAGTAGCCCTGATGTCTGGTAGTTCTGAGTCCCTGACTATTTACCCTCCTGGACCAACTCTGAAGATTAAATAGTCAGCATAAAGCTTCTAACACTTAGTAAATATTCAGTAATAGTTTGCTCCTTTTAATTCCCTCCCAGTATCACACAGATTTGCAATCTTAATTTCTGAGTGACCTATTTTAAGCTCTACTCAGTTTGTCGTTATTCTTTCAGAAAATTTCTTCACCTTTGACAACCTAACATCATTTTAAATTGCCACTGTCTGAATATACCATTCTTTAACCTGTTTCATGTCAATGGATTTCTAGGCTGTTTACAGTTTCTCAGTACTTTGAACACCATTACAGGGAACATCCTTTGACGTGTATACTTCTACACTTGTGTCATTATCTCAATAAGATAAACTCTTGAAAGTAGAACTTGGTTGGCCATTGATTTGCTCAATTAAAGTTTGAGTTATATGGCAAAAGTGCTCTCCTCTCCAAATCTTTGATGAGTTGCTCCTATTCTTAAATAATGTATGATTTATTTATTTAAACCTTGGAAGATTTCAGACTCATTTCTTCAAATGCTTACTAATATGGTGCTTTCTAGGATATTTAAATATTTGCTAATCTAAGAGGCAAAGAGATTTTTAATTTTTTAAAGATATATTTGCTTTCCTTATTTCTTTGATTACTAGTAAGGTTAAATATCTTTTTATATGACATTAATTTTACTTTTCTTTGGGGTAATGATGTTCATAGTCTTTGCTCTCTTTTATATGGGTAATCCATCCTTTTTAAAAATATCTCTGTAAGAATTTTTTCATATTAGAGATATAATGATTTGTCATAGTTATTTTATACATTAAATTTAAAAAATTAGTCTTTTAGCTTTATGATTTTTTGACAGAAACCACTGTTTTTTATAATGTTAGAACTGTAAAGTATAATTTTTCTATGCCTCCTAATACTTTTATTGTGCATTTATTCATTCAATATTCCATCCATTTGGAATTCTTTTGATGTTTGATGTTAGATAATGATATTTATATATTTTTCAGATATTCTAGAGTTCTAACACCATTTTTGATCAATTTATTTTTTTCTCCTCAAAATAAATATGATTTTTGAAGGATATTGAAGCTAGTATAATTTTTGGAACTGCCATTTAGATCTCTTACAAGAATTCTATTAGCAGACTGTTTTATCAAAAAATTAAGAGCATTTTCTACATTTACACTTCAGTGTTTATTCATTATTTTTTCCTACATCTACTTGGAGCATTGGCCATAATCAGGATACTATGCTAGGTACTACTGATGGAGAAAAGACAGAGAGGAGTAGAGAGATAAATATAATGCGGTCCCTATTCTCCAAGGCAAATGCCCATTTGGTAGATACCAAACACAGGATCATAAACAATTCAAAGGAAATACAAATATATCCTATTGGGAATCAGGAAAAGAAGATGATACTTTTGATGATAAGAAGAAAACATTTAATGTGAATCCTAAACTCTTAGTATAAAAATGACAACTGAGAAAAGAAAAGAAATACTAGTTGGAGGAAATGGTGTAAAAGACTAAGAGGAAAATGTCAGATATGTTCTTGTAAACAAAACCAAACCTAGATTAGCGTCTACACTCAGAGGAATTAATGACGGAGAAGGCTTAAAAGAAAAGTCTGTGGTAGAGATTGGAGGGCTTTATTATGAGTGCCAGATTGAGTTCAAGTTTAATTAATTAGTGAATGGGAAATCATGAAAGTTTTAATGACAAGAATTTTGATATGATCAGATTAACAATGTCAATTATGAAGCAGTTGCAAAACCTGCATAGACTCTTAGCAAACAAATCAAAGAGGCATAAATCCTTGACATATGACATTTTGAATGCCCTGGTGACATCTATCATCCTTTTCTTTCTAAACAGAAAAATATACCTGTTTTTAAGACAATCTGATGTGAAGAAAATTCATAGGTAAATGTTACAGAAGATTTGTCAGTGTTTCTTAAAATTTGGACATCAATTGCCCTTTAGTGAATTATACATATGTAATATCAATATTGGAATAAATAATTTGAAAATAATAAAATAAAACAACTAAAATGTATTTTAAGTTAAAGAAAATATAGGTGTTATATCAATGTAAGAGATGTCATCATTTATAAAAAAAATCTTTGTCAGTGGTGTTAGACAATTTGCTAAGTCATAACTCACGTTAAGACTGATAAGAAAACAAAGACTTTTATACCAAGAAATTTTAGTGCAAAAAGTTGTTGAGCATTTCCTCCTTAAAAATGTTCTGCACGTATCGACTTGTTAATATTCTTAGTATATATTATTTTATTTGACTTTAAAATAAAATGTATGCTAACATGAAAGAGGATAATAGTTCATTTTTCATATCGTGCGTAATTAATTTTTTTATGCCCAACATTGTAATTTGATTAAAAAATTTTGCTTGGAGCCTTTTGTTCTGATTTCAAATACTATATATTTATCATTAACTTCTCAGAAATATTGTGACTTGTGCCTGTTTTCATTATTAGAACTGTGATTGTCAATAATGCCTTTGTAGCTATGTGCTCTTCTCTACCTTCAACAATAAAATTAATTTTGTATGAGAAATTTTATTTTTTAACTTATTCTTGGAAAATTTAATTGATTGATTAATTTCTTGGTTTTTTTTTTTAAAGGAACCATTTTGAGATATGTCAGAGCACACGGTTCTTTTTTCTTTTTTTTTTTTTTTAATTTTATTTATTTATGGCTGTGTTGGGTCTTCGTTTCTGTGCGAGGGCTTTCTCTAGTTGTGGCGAGCGGGGGCCACTCTTCATCGCGGTGCGCGGGCCTCTCACTCTCGCGGCCTCTCTTGTTGCGGAGCACAGGCTCCAGACGCGCAGGCTCAGTAGTTGTGGCTCACGGGCCCAGTTGCTCCGCGGCATGTGGGATCTTCCCAGACCAGGGCTTGAACCCGTGTCCCCTGCATTAGCAGGCAGATTCTCAACCACTGCGCCACCAGGGAAGCCCCGACTGATTAGTTTTAATGAAAAGGAATGCTTCAGTGGATCCTTGTTTCTGTTGGACAAAGTTTTGTAACACCCATTGTACGGGGGATCACCTGGCCGATAATACCCAGTTTTCACTTATGTTATCATCATGCTTTTGATCTGAACTTTGATTTTCCAGATGTTTACATAGAATCATCACACTCAGGTACTGAATTTATCTCACTCTATTCAGATTCACATTCCTCATTTGCACTGAAGTTACCATATTACTTTTATTGTACTTTATAGTGAGGAGTAGTTTTAAATTACTATTCTTCTCAGTACTTTATGTTTGAATTAACTGCTTTTGAAGGATATAATCATTTTGGTAGACATAACGAATATTAATAAGGAGAACAGAAATTTAAGAAAACTAAACAATGCCATCCAAATTATATTAATATTTACAAACATACTTTTTATTTTCAGTCATGCTGGGCTGAGCACTGTAGCCCTTGTAGCTTATGTATAACCTTACAGAGCATAACAGTTTTTAAATCTAATTAATTACTTTGTGAAAAACATAACTAGATAATAATAATTATTATTTTAATAATAATTTAATTTAATTCCACAATATTAAATGAAAACAGAGACTTGTTTTCATCTATTTTTTTTCTTCAGAAACCAACAGTTTCCTTCTGAGCATAATTTGAGAAAGTCTTACTCTTCCCTCAATTTTGTTATCTACCTGCTGCTGTTACTTCCTTTATGATAGCAGGTGTGGCAGCCAATCCACTCTTTCTATGCCACCAGTAGATGTCATAAGGCTTACCTTCCTTCTCCTTTATGCGTTTGTATCATTCTCTTGGAATGACTGACCCAGGCGTGGTGATACCTTCAAGGAGTACAGAAACTTAAATAAGAATGAACATGTTGCCAGGGCTAAGGTATATTCTAGACCTAAGAGTCACAGCTCTCCCAAGAAGTAAAAAACATTAGCTTCTAATTTCCCTTTATTGACTGGATGTATGATGGATTATAGATAATAGTGAACAATGGCAAGGAAATCCAAGTGTCCCATGAAATACTGACATTCCGCTATATCCACTTAAAGCTGAAATTTATCCTTTGCTGATAGCATCTTCCCTTGAGTTTACAATAATACGTTTCCTTTTACTTATGAGTTCTGTGTTTAAGTAATTTAGTTACTATTTTATTCTATTTTTAGGCAACTCATTAGTAGAAAATAAATTCAAGTGCTGAAGGAATATGTCAGTTACTAAAATCAGGACTTGATATCTTAGCATATAGGTCAGGACATAATGATCAAGGTACAATCAGAATTGAGTCAGCAGAATAAGCTTTCTGCCCCTTCTGGGAATCCCAGTGGTGCCATACTAATGCAGATGTTAACAAGGGGGAAAACTGGGTACGAGGTATATGGGAACAATCTGTATTATCTTCAAAACTTTTCTGTAAATCTAAAGCTATTCTAAAATAAAAAGTTTATTTAAAAAAAAAGAGTTGAGTCAGCAGATAGTCAGGAATTGTTCCTGCCATAGGTTGAAAGAGAAACAATAGGCAGAAATGAGAAATCCCTGGAAACAAATTTAGCTCTAGCAAATGAAACTCAAGAGTTAAAGTGGACGGTAGAAAACGCCCCTAAAAACTTGGAGACACAGCAGAGAGGGCAGTGGAATTCAAAGACCAAGTAGTAAGCAGTGCTGAGCACTGCAGGGGCATGCCAAGTTTAGGTGTGAGTTCCAGAAGTGAAAATGGGTAGAAAAATTCAGACAAGGAAGAGCCAGAGAGATACAGGAATGACGATGTGGGAGAAAAGCTCCTCCAATAGCCAAATGGATTGCGATAAGTGAGTGTTTCCAGATGGTGTTGGACTAGATTTAGTCAGTTATGTTTGTTCTTTACTTCTCCCGTTGTGAAGAGTTTCTATCCTGGTCTCCAAGGGGTGGTTGATTCCACTTGTAATAGTTGAACTCGTAGGTCAGGGAAGAAAAGACTGTGGGAAAGCTTGTTAGTGATGAGATGAAGATTTGAAAAAGGCGGAGCATGAGCAATCAACAGTGGGAAAAACAAAGAAGAAACAGACACAAGAGATGTTTATAAGGCAGAGTTAGGACACCTTGGTGACCAACTGCACCCAGAGGACAAGGAGAGAGCAAATAATCCTGCAAGATTCTGAGCTTGAATGATGAGGGCATAAAGGTGAGAAGGAAGAGAATGCATTTACATTCAGACATGCTTCATTTGAAGTTGCAAGGCTACACGCAGGTGGGGACATCTGCAAAGCATTTGAGCGTATAGGTTGAGAAAACTGGAACAAATCAGGGTTGAAGATAATCATATATACAGAAGTAAATGTCCACGATTAGGAGTGGATGAGATTATTAAAGCAGAGTTTTATGGCAGGAACATGATCTAGGGAAGAATTTTGAAAAATGTTTAAGGGCTAGGTTTATGAAGAGAAGCCAGTTGATGAGATGAAAGGCATGTTGGTCAAAGAAGTAGGAGACTCCGGAATATGCAATAACGTGTGAGTTTAAGGAGATGTTTGCATGGCTTTTCTTTCTCAAGGGCTGGAATAATTTTCAGGTGAGGTGCCTGTGGCTTCGCGTGAAGCCTTTCACTGTGTGTGTTGGAGTGAAAGAGAGGCAGTTACACATAATCATTGTATAGATCATCATGATCATCATTATTATTACTATTATTATTATTCCAAGGATAAGGCATGTAAGCACAAAAACATTAAACGCACATCATTTGATAGAGTTTGCAAACGTGGTGAATTCCTAATTGTCCCACTGATGTAGTGGATTTTCAGTGTATCTCATGCCAAACTGATAAATGTGTTTCTTCTGTCCTCCTCTAGGGTAAGAATAGGTTTATGCTGTCTTCACTAACTCGCACCCAAACCAGAGTCTCATGGGTCTGAGCAGGGGATGGATGGTATATCTAATTCCTGGCGTTACATTTACCAATACTTCCCAGTTACAAATATCAAATTCTGAAACTAAACTTAAATATTTAGCGAGAGGCAAAGGTGCCCCTGAAGATGCACTTCTCTCTGAACAGGCTTCATGCTAGACAGTGGAGGAGAGGAGATGGCTACAAACAAAGCAGAGGAGGGCAGTGCCTGGAGAGGTCTTAAAAAGAGGAAGGAAGGGGTCGAGGAGGTGGAAGTGTTGAGGCTTGGAGCCCAGACACGGAGGACTAGCGACAGAGCCTTGAGGAAAGTTTCTGATAAAAGCTAAAGTGTCCTAGCACCCTTCATTTTAAAGGTCTGGGATGGTAAAGTGCAAAATGAAACTACACGAAGGCCCTCTTTTCATCAATTCTACATCAATTCACAGTCCAATACAAAGAATGCAAATACAATGCTTGCTTGGTTTTTTCCTTTATTAAATACAAGGAAAGCTTTGGAACCAAGAAGGCCATGTCCAACTCCAAGAAAACACTTGTGCGTACTGCTTTATGCCTTATTATTCAGGAAGTTGGTAATTTGGCAAATTAAAAGTCAGAAAAGAAACTATTCCTGGAGGAACAAACAAAGATATTTTGTATATTTTCCTGCTTCTCACATTACCATCTCATGATTTCTTTCATAATAAAGGCATGTCCAATAGTTTTGATTCACACATACCAAATCTATTAACTTTTACCAAGTTACCAATTCTAAACTTAAGAGACATTTGTAAAATCACCTGCAGTCATTCAATTTCATGTAAATAATAAGTTTATATAGTCATGTTGAATATAAATGCTCAAATATATTTGGATACAATAACAGTAATCCCAATCCACGAGTCTTTACTCTAATTTTTTCTGACAATATTATTACCTTAGCATACGCGTCATTCTGCCTCTCACAGAAAGCAGCTCTATTTTTTTGCCTATGCTCCTACTTAACAGCAGTCATTAATTTACTGATACCCTGTCTATCAGGCCCACATCATCTTGATTAGGGCTGTTATCCTAATCAAAAGGCTGATAATTAAGACTATCCATCTGTAGAGTTCTAAGTGCTAAGATGAGTTGAAGATCCTAATTAAGATTATTTAGGTGTTACTTAAATGCCATCATTTGATTCAGCTAATCATACCAGTAGGTACATTAGATTTGCATTAATGTTCTTCTGAAGCCAGCAGCTATTTAGGTAAATCAGAAGTGTATATTAAAGACACTATTTCAAACATCTTTATTTGAAAGTGATATTGAGACAATATGGCAAGATAAGCAGGATGTTAGAACAGCTAGGTTATTTCAATGTTTCTTAATTTACTCTATGGTAATAAGTGGAGTATTTAAAATAAACAGCCTTTTGTTGAATTTGCTGTGTATCTTTCATCGTCTTGCACCCTCGCTCTCTCATACACGCACACGCAGGCCAAAAGTGATGCATTTTTACCAGCACTTCCCATTTTGTCACCGAAACTTACTGTAATATGCTAAAAGTCTCTGCAAACTAAGTTTCCTAAATAGCAATGCTTATGTTCAATAAACGGTATTTGTCCCAATCAATGCCTGATGCCGCCTTGCAAAAAATTAATAACAGAATACTTAGTTTTTGAAAGTCACATGAATATCTAATTATCCTCTAATAAAAACAAGCATGAAAAATTAGTACAGTAAAATATAATTCATTAATATCTTCTTTTCTCTTACTTTATCCTTGGTTAATAGAAAATACAAAATAGATTACTCTGTTTAAAATTGTATAGGTATAATGGGCTAAAGTGTGTTCTTAGTAACCTATGCTGTGTTGCTTTCAATTTACTTTTACCCACATTTTGATGATGAATAATGTTACTACTTGTAGAGGGGAAGGGGTTGCATTTATTTGAAAGAATTATTCTTACAAAGTATGTGATCTATATTTAGAGTTCTCTTGTTCTGGTGTGAAAAGGAAAGAAAACATATACTTGAGTTTTCTGTTAATGTGTAACTTCTGACATCGTATTAAAGAGATGTATTTCAGGTGGGACAAGCAGAACTGATAAAAAGGGATATCGTATAAGGAAAGGGAAGTGAACTAAAGTTTATAAAGTTTCTGCTTTGTGCTCTATATGGTTTGTAACATATATTGTAGCTATTACAACTTTTTGTTCCAGGGGTAAAAGTGTGTGGATGCCTGTTAAATATCTATATTATTTATACATCGAATCAGTTCTAAATTCCTTAAGTGTATAGATATTTTAATGTTTTTTTCACTACTGAATATTGGACTTTTAAGGATATGCATGATTTCTAGAAATGACTACTCAATTTTCATGATTTATATCATATAATAATACTTGTGTTTGAGATATGGCATACTTTATAACTCATCTGATGTTCAAAGACACTGCTTTATGTTTCAAATCATAATTTTAAAATATAGCTGGCTTTAACTTTCATAATTTCTACAGTAACCTTTAAAAATCTTAGGGCATTTGTAAGTATCAACCTATTGTCTATACACACATTAATAAAACAATTACAATTATCCAGACGCTCCAGTGTCATTTTCTCTGCCCTCAGCTATTAAGGGGTTAGGTGGTAAACTTAGAGATAGTGCTTAAACACCCCAAAGAATAACATGGAGAACAGAGTAGCCCAGGTAACCAGAACATTGCCTAATCAGGCACTGAATAATTTAGAGATGAATATATTTGGAACTATTAAAACATTGAGGCTACTAATGACAGCACTTAGTAGTCTCAGTTTTCTTGAAAAGTGACAAAAATTCCTTATTTATGGCTCTTTTTTTATAATGTGACCAAGGTATATTTTGCCTTAATGGTTTACTAAAATTAATTTGCTTTTACTACAAAGAATACACATTTACTTGAAATCTTATTTACATTGCCAGTAAAACCCTAATTACTTTAAGTTAACCTGTAGCCTTCTTGATAGATGTCTATTTCATTTTGTTGAATGATATTTTTGTTTTGAGAAACTTACTGAACATTAAAAATTGTGAATAAGAATGAACATAAGTTCTAAATATAAATTCAAGCATAAAATATTGCAAATGTGCTAAGAGTAAGGTTACCATTATTTATTGGGCACGTACTATTGTGTACTACGCACTTAATATATACTTTACTCTTCACCACCCTGTAAATGGACATGATTGTCCTCCTTTGACAGCACTAATATAATTAAGATCATCCAGCTAACTCTCAGTATTTCTGAGAACATCTTTCTCATCTACAGAGTGGGAATAACAATATCTACTTTTTAGAGATATTTAAGACTCAAGATTCTTGTTTTCACATTTTTTTTCTTAAAAAAAGCTCATCTTGCAATCTTTCTCCTCTCAGTAAATGACAGCTTCATTCTTCCATTTCCCGGGTTAAAAACCCTTGGAGACATCTTTGATGGTTTTCTTTTCTTTTCATTCCATAATTATTTCATAAACAAATCCCATTAGCTTCCTTTCATCATGCATCTGTATTCCCACTTCTCACTATCATTACTGCATTAATTCAAGCCCATGCTTCGCTAGTAGGATGACGGCAGTAGTCCCCAAAATAGCTCCCTGTTTCCGCTCTCACCGCCATGTCCTGCCCACCCAGAGTTTTCAACCCAGTAGCCAGAGGAAGCTGTAAAAATGCAAATCAGTTCATGCCACTTGCTGTGGTTTCAATGTTTGTGTTCCCCCCAAAATCATACTTTGATATCCTAAGTCCCAATGCCATGGCAGTAGAAGGAGGGACCTTTGGGAGGAGCTTAAGTCATGAGGGTGGGGCCCTTATAAGTGGGATTAGCACTCTTTTTTTTTTTTTTTAATTAATTAATTTATTTATTTATTTTTGGCTGTGTTGGGTCTTCGTTTCTGTGCGAGGGCTTTCTCTAGTTGCAGCAAGCGGGGGCCACTCTTCATCGCGGTGCGCGGGCCTCTCACTATCGCGGCCTCTCTTGTTGCGGAGCACAGGCTCCAGACGCGCAGGCTCAGTAGTTGTGGCTCACGGGCCTAGTTGCTCCGTGGCACGTGGGATCTTCCCAGACCAGGGCTTGAACCCGTGTTCCCTGCATTAGCAGGCAGATTCTCAACCACTGCGCCACCAGGGAAGCCCAAGGGATTAGCACTCTTATAAGCAAGACTCCCGAGAGCTGCCTCACCCCTTCCAGCACGTGAGCATTCAGAGAGAAGTCTGGGACAGAAGAGGGCCCTCACCAGACCATGTTGACTCCCTGATCTCAAACTTCAGCCTCCAGAACTGTGAGGAATAAGTTTCTGTGTTTTATAAGCCATCCAGTGTGTGGTACTTTGTTACAGCAGCCTGAATGGACTGAGACACCACTCCTGTGCTCGGAATCCCCCAATAGCTAAGTCAAGATGTTATCACTGCCTCCTTCCTATATTACCCACCCACCATGACCCTCAGCACCCTGTTCCCGGACATGAAGACCACTCCTGATTGCAAGCACCTGTGGCTCTTCTCCTAAGAATTACACTGGCTGTACAGTTGGTGATGGCTGCGACAGAGCAGCCTGGAAGCACAGAGTTGATACCCCCGGGAGCAGCCCTCAGCCAATGACAGAAGGAAGCGGTGGACTATGCTCCTGCATTCTGAGCCCTCAGGTGAGACAGGTCTGAAGTCTGCCATGTTATCTCCCGGAGATCCCAACAGAATGCAATTCCAGTTGCCCTGGGCAGTAACCAGCTGCTGAATGATCTCTATACTTGCTCCCTTTCCCACTTCAGTACTGGTATTTCCTAGGCTCTCCTCCCAAATGAACACCTCAGCCTCAAATCCTTGTCTCAGGGATTGATTCTACATGAGCCCTTCTTGCCCAGAGACAACGTCCTACAAAATCTCCTCTGAAAGTAATAAACAGTAATTAAGTACAAAAAGGGATATAAACAAAGAAAATACAAAAACAAGTTATTAGGTTAAAATGAAATTAATTTGGGAAATTAAATAAAGATTAGAATTGTGTGTGCTTTTTTACAGACCCCACACTAATTCAATTTCATTTACATAGACTAGAAATGTATATGATTTTGATTACAATGATCATTCTCACAACTGCAAAGGCTTTTTGGGTGATTCAGGGTATTTGCTTAGCATAGGAACGTTTACTTAGAAAGGACATTTAACATTTTTTTCACATTGGCTAAAATATACAAGCCAACATTTCCTGCACTTGACCTTAGAAGCTCATCTTTCTGGAATATTTCTTTAGCCTTTGCCAAAGTGTTTACTTTCCTAATTACCTCCTGTTACATTGGTTAAGTTCCCTTATGCTGGCCTGGAGAGTTCTTCTAGCCCACTGGTATTTGCACTTGGAATTTAAATATTTGCCAGAGTACTTGCCCTGTTCTTTAGTCATCAGTTAGCAAAGTCAAACATAATTTAGTCTCCTGCTCCACAACCAGCATGGAGGGAATGCTAGTCTATCTTTCCTTTTTTGTTTATCTGTCCTGGAACAACATACGTTTTCAATGGCAGGGTCACTGATTATTCATTCATTCACCATCCACTGAACATCTATATGACAGGCACAAAATTTGACCTGTGAATTTAAGGAGCTTTACCCTAATGGGCAGAGACAGATGTGAGCAAATAATTACAAGGTTATTGGACATGTTCTGATGTGCACAACATGAAATGAACACACAGAGGATGAAGAAGCAGCCTCCGACTGGGAAAATGGGGGAATGGTGCCCTGGAGGTAAGGAAAAAAATGTCCTGCAGAAAGAAGTCCAATACCTAGTTTCTACCTTTGTTTAACAGATTGAGATATAATAAACTGTGCATGTTTAAAATGTAGACTTTGATATATTGTATGTATGTGTTTAGACAAATGAAGTCATGAAACTCCACCATAGTTAAGGTAATGAACATAGTCTTCACTCCCAAAAGATTCCTGATGGTTTTTTGTAATTCCTCCCTACTACCAACTCTTTGGATTGTCTCTCCTCCATCCTTTTTTTCTGGGGTGGGGAGAAGGTTGGGGATAGGGAGTGGGGTTTGACTTCTTTCATTCAGAATAATTATTTTGAGATTGATTCTCCTTGTAGCATGTATCCCTGGTTTATTCTTTTTATTACTGAATAGTTATCATAGTTTGTTAATTCATTCATCTGATGATGAAGAGTTAGGATGTTTCGAGTCTTGGGCTATTTCAAATAAAATTGCTATGAAGAATTTTACACACAGAAAGTATAAGTATTCGTAAGGATATATGTATTTATTTCATTTATTTCTCTCAGAAAAGTATTGAGGAATGAAATGACTAAATCGTATGGTAGTTTAAACCTTTAAGAAACTACTAACCTGCTTTCCAAAGTATTTCTATGATTCTTTACTTCCACTACCAGGGTATGAGAGTTCCGGGTCCTCCATATCTCTGCCAATATTTGGTATGGTCATTAAAAAACAATTTAGTCACCCTAAAAGCAGTGAGTGATATCACATTGTGGTCTTAACTTGCATTTTAGTGACTAATGATGGTTACCAACTTTTCATAGCGTTGTTGGCCATACACATATCTTCTCTGGTAATGGATCTCTTCAAATCTTTTGCCCATTTTTTATTGGGTTGTTTGTTTTCTTAGTGTTGAGTTTTGATAGTTTTTTGTATATTATGGGTATAAGCCATCTGTCAGTTACGTGATTGATAAACATGTTCTCCTAGTCTGTGGCTTTCCCTACATTTTCTTCAGAGTCAGAAGTTTTTAATTTTGATGAAGTTCAATTCTTCACTGTTCTTCTTTGTCTTGTACTTGGCGTGGTATCTAAGAAATGATTGCCTCATCCAAGTTACAAACGCTTTTCTCACATATTTTCTTCCAGAAGATTTAGAGTTTTAGATTTTATATTTACAGTTAACTTGTCTATCAAGTGCGAGGTATTGATAGATATTTTTTTGGCTAATAGATTTACAATTATTCAAGCCCCATTTATTTAAAGACTGTCTTTTCTCCACCCAGCTGCCTTTGTGCCTTTGTTGAAAATTAGTTGTCCATAAATGTGTAGTCTATATCTGGACAGTTTATTCTGTTCCAATGGTCTGTTTGTATCATTACATGTAGGACCCCCAGCAAGGGTTAAAATAACCCCCTACATAAACCACAGAGACGTTCTTCCTGCTCCGGCAGGTCCAGCTAACTCACTCTCCTCCAGGCTTCTTGCACATTCTCTTCCCCATCCCTAGTTCTCTTTTATGTTTCATCACAGATTGTCTCAGAAGTCTGAATTTTTCACCTGGAAATCCTGTTAAAATGTTTTAAATTAGTTGTGCTTGGGTGGGACTCGCAAACTGCATCCCCGAGAACAACGCATGTGTATATCCCTTTACAATACTTAATCTGTCAAATCAGTACTTAAGAACAAAGTTCTTATTCCAGCAGATTTGTTGCAATAAAGTCGGTCAATGGAATACTGGGAAATGTGAGAAAAACATTCCTAACGTTGTAGGATAACTGAGATACTTGCCATCAATTTTTTTTTTTTATCACGTCAGTGATTCCATCTTATGAAAGCATTTATCTGTTTTGCAGTAGATTTTTAATGTGCTAGAATTTCCCAACACATATCAGGTGAATTTTAAAATTATATTAAATGGAATTATATTTTATAATAGCTTGAGTAAGAATATTCATATCTGATATGGAGTTAATACCTGAAATATACAAGGAACTCATACAAATCAACAGCAAAAACACACATACCTCAATTAAAACATGGGCAAAGGATCTGAATAGACATGTTTCCAAAGAAGACATGCAAATTCCCAGCAGGTACATAAAAAGGTGCATCACTAATCATCAGGGAAATGCAAATCAAAACCACAATGAGATATCACCTCACACCTGCTAGGATGTCTATTCTCAAAAAGAATAGAAAACCAGTGCTGGCTAGGATGTGGAGAAAAGGCAACCCTTATGCCCTGCTGGTGGGAATGCAAACTGGTGCAGCCACTATGGAAATCATTATGGAAGTTTCTCAAGAAGTTAAAAACAGAACTACCATATGATCCAGCAATCCCACTCCTGGGTATATGCTGAAGAAAAATGAAATCATTATCTGAAAAGGATATCTGTATTCCTGTTGTACACAGAAGTGTTATTCACAATAGCCAAGGTACGGAAATAATAACCTATGGGTCTGTCAGTGAATGAATGGATCAAGAAAATGTATACATATGTTCCATTGTATATAGTTCATTGTGTATATATATATGGAATGGCCTATATTCAATGGAATATTATTCAATCTTTTAAAAGAAGGAAATCCTGTCATTTGCGACAACATGAATGAAACTAGAGGGCATTATGCTGAGTGAAATAAGTCAGATGGAGAAAAATAAATACTGGATGGTGTCACTTACATATGCAATCTTAAAAAAAAAAGGTTGAACTCGTAGGAAGAGCAAAGTAGAAAAATGGTTGCCTGGGTGTGGGAGAAATAGGGAGAGGTTGGTCAAAGGGTACAAACTTTCAGCTCTAAGATGAATAAAGTCCGAGTGAATGTATAACATGGTGACTATAGTTAATAACACTGTATTTGATCATTGAAATTTGCCAAGAGAGGAGGAATTAAATGTTCACACCAAACAAACCAACAAAAGAGGTAAATATGTGAGGTGATAGATGTGCTAATTAATTCAGTGGAGAGGCGTCCTTTCACAAGGTATACGTATAACAAATCATCACTCTCTACACTTTAAATATCTTACAACTTTATTTGTCAATTATACCTCAATAAAACAGAAAAGAAATAAAAGGCAAAGCTATCTTTTGGATTACAGAAAGAAAGAGTACCAGTCCTATTCAAACCGTTAAAGACAATTAAAAATATGGCTATGATTAAGTGAAAGAAAATCGAAATCAGTTCTTAATGATTCTGAAAGCATGTGATAACAGCACTGAGATAGCAGCAAGCCTGTGAACCCTTGGAGAGGGGAAGTAATTTACTCCAGACAAATGAGCTCATCCTCACGGGCTGCTTTGCAAGGAGCTCTGGGACCAGTCCTGCCTCTCTTGCTGTACAAACCTGGTGCAAGTTTCCAGACCTGCTGAAGGTGTCACCTCCTCCTTGTGGCTGGCTTTTTCCCCTTGTTCTGTGGGTAACTGTGAGGTAGTCTTGGCACCAAGCCAGGCATTCTGCATCCCAAGTGAAAACCACACAATAAAAACACCCTCTTCTTGTGAAGATAGTTTGAAAGCTTGTGTGAGGCCTCAACACGTTTCTTGATGAATTCTCTGTGGATTCAACTTTGCTTCTTGCTGAGAAGTGTTCACTGACATGGCCTTCTGGTGTTGAAATATTTGTATTTAATTTACCTTAGCATATGGCGCAGAGACACCCTAACCCTGATTTGACTCATTTAAGAATTAATATTATTTATACTTGCTTATAGGTAGAGTTTCTATGTTCATACAGGCAGCATCATTCCAAGACATCAATCTAACAAGTAACCCAGCCATGAAGTTATTCTCAAAGGTTATGTATTTGTTAAAAAAATATCTGTCAGGAGCTGGAAAGACACGGACATTGTAGTAACCATATCTTATTAGGCTTTTGCTATATGAAACACATCGTGTGGCTGGGGTCAGGTCCTGTTTAAATGCACGTGGGATATTTGCCCTTGCTTACACAGCCATACGTGGCCCAGGGAATCATTTTCAGGTCCACTGTAATGTAATACAAGGATGCAAATGAGAATTTCTATTACATAGAAATAAAGTACTCTCCCTATACCTCTTTAACTCTCCAACATTTCGTATATCATCAAATATTCCTGGCAAAAATGTATGTTAGAAAAATGTAGATTAGAAATGTATATTTGTGCATAGCAGGTTCATGGAAAAATACAGCCACGTTTTTGGTGGCTGTAATGGAGAATTCGGGAAGTCTTTCCCCGTGACTGAAGGATGACCGAAGAAATGAAGGGTTTTCCTATTTACTACAACTTGCTCCTGGCTTTGAAGTATACTTTGCTCCAAATCTGTGGCTCTGTGTGCCTCCTTAGCCTGGTGGACTCTTAGCTATGTTCTGACTTCAATTACTTACTCTGAAGCTTAAAATGACACTGCAAACTTTTTTCAGCTAGGGAGACTGTAGGAAGGGAAGAGAAAGCAAAATCTATAGACTTTCTCATTCTTTCATTTTTTTTCTCTTCTGGATATGTCTCTCTTCCTGCAGATTTTTTTTCTGTTGCAGTTTGTGTCAAGGGAAAGGAGAGTTTCTGACTTCTTGGAGATTTTCACTTCTTATCACTTTTCAGAGGAAACCCCCTGCAGCACTTCCCGTCATCAATTTTCCGTCTCCCCCCACTTTGCCCACAGCTCCACTGCTAGCAAACTTCCTGTGTCATATGCCTTCCGGCCTGCCCTGTGGTTAAGATGTCAGGCCTGTTTGCAGGATGACACAGAAGGATGAACGGCACGGAAAAGGAGCCCACAAGCACGGCAGACATAAGTTCGATGTGTACTTGAAGGTAATGTGATGAAGATCACATTTTGCATCAAGGGAAAGAAGGATACGTTGGTTAACAGATGGTACTGGGCCAATTGGCTAACCATGTGGAAAAGGAAATAAAGTTAAACCCCTACCTCACAACATGCATCGTAATAAAATCCAGATGAATTAAACCACAGAACTACTGAAATAAAACAGAAGTGAATATATACTGTTGGCATAAAGGAAGCCTATGGAAGCACACATGCAAAGACAGAAAGTAAGGGAAAGAGCAATAAATCTGACCACATAGCATGAATTTTCTCCATGGTAAAGAAGCTAAACTACAGACAAACACATAATTTGTAATATATAGCTGGAACATTAATATTTAATTTATAAGTATCTCCTAATATTAACTAATGGAGTACATCATTAGAAAATCGAGCCTAAGAAAGTGTAGGTGAATAAGCAACAAATACAAGTTAATGCAACAGTCAAATTTTATTTTACCTGTAAGATGGGAATTTAAAATGCATTATTCAGTATTTACAAGCATGGGGGAAAATACAGCCTCTCATATATACCTTAAGGTTTAAATTGGTTCTTCATGGTGAGCACTTGGAAAGATGTATCAAAAGCCTTAAAAATATGTACATTTTCCTGCCAAATTCCATTTTTAATATTTAAGGAAAATTTAAAATCAATATGTTATTTAAAATATTCAAGTATTGAAAACAATTTACATATTAAATTATAAAGGTTTGCCTAAATAAATTATAGCACATAAAAGGGGATGCTATATATCCATTTTAAAGTTTTTGTAGGATATTATTTAAAACCATGGGTAAACAATTACTACTTAGTTATTAAGTATGAATTAATGGCATACATGAAATTTTAAGAAAACAGTATATAAAGTCTGACAACTTAAAATGTATATATTTATACATTTTAACTAACTGATGAGGTTTATATTTTTTTAAATGCACTTTTTAAATCAAATAATAATGTTTAAAAAGTGTAATCGCTATTTGTACATATCACACAATGTTATAATAGGTTTCTTTAAAATCAAACGAAGTGACAAATGTCTCTTTCATAAACGTTTTTTGATTATTGCTGGCAGGTAATTAGGTGATTAGAAAAGGTTAAGCAGATACACTGGGGAAAATATGGGAAAATTTTGCTTTTCAAACTTATTTTTCCTGCCAGTTTTATTGAAATATAATTGACAAACATACTGTATAAATTTAAGGTGTACAGCATAATTCAAACTTTTATTCCTTGGTTGAAATAAACCATGTTTATTCCATGCTTCTACCTTTCCATGAAATTCCACCAACCACTGAGACCTGTTCACAAATTTTGCAATAATTAACCTCTATCCCTTCTTTTCATTTTCTCTGATTTTAATTCATGAATGTATTTTTTACGTGACTTCCTCAATTTCCTGGTACGTAAAATGGGAATAGTATTCCCAAGTTTTAGGATTGTTTGAAGAGCAGATATAATGCAAATACAAACCCTTGTGCGTGTTGAGGTGAGTTGATCTTTGAAATTCAAAGTCTTGGAAATCTGCTGGAATTCTGGCAAGGGTCAGGGGACTTGATGTTTAACCAGTTTCCCAGGCCTGCAAATCCACAGGCTGCTGCATGGGCTTTCCTGTTCCAAAACTCATTATCCAATGCATTACCATTGATTTTCCTCTACAAGGCAATTTATCCCAGCCATCTTTGATGCAGTGAATAATTATCTAAAAGTGGGGAGACTGAGAAGTTTTGAGAACTGTTTTGAGTCACCCTATTCTTTCTGTAAGAAAGTGTTCCTCTTTCTAGCTGCTTCCCTTTAAGCTCAGTACATAACAATTACCACTGTATCTAAAACCTCATTAATTTGCTGTCCTAAATGATCATCTCTTTCAACTGTTAGCAACTGGGGGAACCAATCAGAGCCTTTGGAAGTTTGGTCTTTCTCTTCTTTCATCCCACTAGTCTCTGTGAAGTATAGAGTGATTGCAAAGATTTATTTTTCCCCTAAGATCGATTGGCTTGTTTGTCAAAACATATTACTTTTCTCCATTTTGCTGGAGAAATTAAAAATTAATATTGCACCTAATACATAATATCTACTAATTATTGTGCATAAAATTGCTAAATAAAAGTTTGCTGTTTTACTGTTGTTTTCTTAAATGATTTTCATTTGTCAGCTATTACCCCAGAAGACCAAATGCAGAGATTCTCAAGGAAACTATTTTTTCTTGTATGAGCAGTGGTCGTTGTCCTAAAGACATGTCCTTTTTGATAAGGCAGGGGTGTGAATACACATGTTGTGCTTCCGTATGTGATAGACACCGATCCTTACAGGTTTGCTACAGGAAAAATCTTTACAGGGTTTTCTGTATTCTCAAAATGTAGAAACAGAGAAGCACAAGGGATGAAATGAAAGTAGAAAGTTGCAGTCATGGAAACCTTCAAATTCCACCTCAAATAGAAAACGAGAGAGTCCTTTGGCCATTCTGGAGTAAGACTGTCTACTTTATTCAGTATCACAGAATTTTAAAAATTGAAGAAGATATGATTTGAGGACTATAATTAAATTTCCTTTCTATGTAACATATTTAGAATGCAGAACTGGATCTCCAAGTTCATCATCAGACCACCTCCACAGCCTTTAAAAGGGCCACAGGTAATCTTGCCAAGGCAGAGAAATATCTGCCTTATTCATATTTCAGAAGATAAGGCTATTCTACCTTACTTAGTAAGGTGTTTTTGTCTTTGCTGAACTAGAAATCATGCCCTAAGCTTATCTGAATCTCCCTTGCTGCACTTCAATAGATTGATAACTAGTTCTATTTAGTTTGAGATTTATGCGTATTCCATTTGATTCAAGGAAGTTAAAAGTGTTTATGACTATTTATCACATCCTAAGAACCTCCTGGTATGCAGGATTTGGAATCAAAATACATAAATTCATGCCCCATCTTCACCATGCATTCACTGTATCACATTCAGCAAGTTATATCTCCTCCCTAAGCCTTAATTTCTTCCTCTGCAACAGTAGAACTTATTTTCTGAAGTTGTGAGAAATCAAATAGGATAATTCATACAAAGGACTTTGTAAATTAAAACACAATGCCACCTAAATATTGGCCACTTTTAATACAGTAAACATGTTCAGTCAACATGATGTCTTGGATCATTCTTTTTAATAATTAAAAAAACAACAACGTTGCACCAGATTGGTTTGTCATGCCAGGCTCTGTTTCTGAAATGTTAAAAACCTGCCAATTTATATCAGCAATGTTATAAACCTGCCAATTTATATCAGCGATATATTGTCCTGATCTCAAGATATAGGATCAGTTTTTAACTTCCTCTTTCTGTATTAGCTTGTATGTCTATAATGACTAAATCTGTTCATCTCTCCTTAAAATGTCTCTCCCATCCATCCCCCCTCTCCATCCCTGTATGTTTCCTGTATCTTCAACTTTGGCCAAGGAGAAACAGATGTGTCAGACAGACTTATGTTTGAATTCTCCATCTGCTGCTTCCTATTTGTGTGACCTTGGTTATACTGTATAATCTTAAACTTCAATGTTCTCACCTGTAAAGTGGGGATAAAACAAACTTGTCACAGTGATTAAATTTAATGAAACTTTCATTATAAACTTTCTGTGTTCAAAATTTTAAATTTTTCACTAAATAAAGTTTAAACTTCTCAGACAGACTTTTGAGACCAGTCTCCTGCTCCCCATCGAACTTTTATCTCTTAATTCTTCTCTTATCTTTATCACCCTCCATGAGATTTTGCTGCCTTGACGTTAGAGGCACAATACCTACATCCTAACAATACCTCTTAAAATAAGGTAATTAAACCTTTGATTCCCTTGTTTTGATATGGATTAAGGAAGGTTTTCTGCATGTATCACAGAATTAATTTTTAGGGAAAACGTGCTAATCTATATCACTGAATATCGGAAGATGCCAAAACTACTTATTTGCATTACTAATTGGCATACCCTTTGGCTCATAATGCGACTGGCTGAAATAAATTTTTCACCATACCTCTTCAGTCTCTCTAAATGAGAGTGACTGACTACAGGCGGAGAGATGGAATCTTTTTCATCCACCGTTCTTTTCTACCAACGAGATGCAGAATCAAACTAAAATGTATAATATTCATTCACCCATCAGATTTATTCACATAAAGGTTGGGGACCAGATGATGACATAACCTTATTTTTTACAGTCTACTGAAGCTCTCAGGCTTTAAACATCTAAAATGTTTATATTTGACAAGCATTTCTCACGACCAATCATACACAACTATAAAAATATATGAGGAACAGTGTGAAAAGAATTGTTTCTTTTCTATCAAACATGCCTATTTCACACTGTACATAGCACAGTGCCTAGCAAATAACTCTGAATACATGCTCCTTAATGACTGAATTAAACATATTGTATATTTTTTCTAAATGCATTTCTGCCTAATTAATCACACTTAAGTGATCAGTATTTGGATAATAGGCTTCACTGTGCATTAATTCTAAGGAAAGAGCTAGAACTCTGAGCACTCAGATAAGGCTAGGGAACGGGTACTGGGGGTGGTGGTGGGGATGAAGAATGTTTCTGGGATGGCTCCAGCCCAGAGAAACGTCAAGGTCTAAGAAGAGTTTGATTGTGGAACTAGGGGTACTTCATTGCAGACCTGCATCCATTTATCCAAAGTCAGAGCAAGGACATGAAACAGATCATGGGAGGTTCAGAATGAGTTCATTTACCACCTGTCAAGAGCAAGACAGGTAACCAGGTCAGAAACCAGGCAGCCAGAGATGAAAATAGATGAGATGTTAAGAAATATAGGCACAGATGGGAAGTTGATGTCAGGAGCCGAAGAGACCGGACAAAACACCTTGGTGGGTAGAACATTATCACTGCACACAGCGATTGCCTACAGAGAATGCTCAGTGAATGCTAGGGAATCAACAAATAAATTAATAGGACAAATATAAAAGCATTACCGTATAGAGGATCTGTTAAAATTAGCTTCTTTAGAACTGGTTCTTTAAGGCTGGAGCCCAACAGAAGAAAATTTACAGAAAAATTCTAACTTAATGTAAGACGATTTTAAGATTCTATGTGGCTAGCTTGAGTCTTTTATGTGAAACCCTTTACATGGAGCCACCCACTGAAGTGAAGAGGGTGTGAATAGGCAAAAGTGGCAGCTAAAAGTGAGAACATAACCACATTTGTCAGTTTTGTATGGATTTGAATAGCCAAAAATGACCAGAGCTAAGAAAAATTAGATCCCAAAATCAAAATCAGCTTTCTAGTTCCACCTAGGGACTAGCCCTGTTTTCAAGAGTCAGTCTTCCCAAGTGAAATGTTTAATCAATTTAATTATATCGAGAAAGCTGAATTGTTGCTGTTTCTTTTATTTCCCTTTATTTTTTCAAATGCTTTTAGCAAATTGCTTGTTCTTCAACCATGAATAAAAACAGCAAGAACATTCTCAAAAAAAGCATATTCCTTCTCAGCAATAAGCCCGGTTCCTTTGATGAGCAAAAGAAATACTGGTCTGTCTTAATGGATTGTTGGCTTTTCATAGAGTAAGGTTATGAATTTAAATTACAAAGAGGGACAACTGGAGAATCCTGGTGTAAACAAGGTGGTGGAACAGTGACCATTGCCAAGGCTGATATTATTTAGGGGTTTTATAAATGATCCAGAAAGATGGCACAAATTGAAATCTCCTTCTTTGCAGATGACATTCAGTTTTTGGGAGTAAGGAAAGGCCAAGATAATAGAGGTAAATATCTTGTTTTTTTCTAGCTGTTTTGTATTCCAGCTGTTACTTTTGAATGCGCCATTATCAACTTACTGATATACTTTACTATATAGTATTGTGTCTACCTTTCAAAACTTGTGAATGTGAGTTCTTATTTACAGATTCAAAAAACCAACATCAGAATATGGTAGATGTCTCAAGATCATCTGAATAAATGTTCCGGCCCTCCCAATGTGATTCTGAGAATCATATCGCTTTTTGAGAGGCAAAGAGAAAAGATTGAAATTTGGAGATGATGTTAACAATCCTAAAATGCTTTTATAGGCAGGACTATTATCATATATTTTTAATTAGAGGCATATTTAATATAAAACAAATAATGCATGGTGGTGCCTTAGTTGGGGTAAGAAAAAAAATGCCCTATTCCCTTGGTGCTGAAATTAACTGATTTTCCATACCTTATGCAAATCATTTAATCTGTTTGTATAAAATTTCATGTTTCTTTTAATTAAAAAATACTAATGATTTAAAATAGCACCCATAATAATTGAAAGTCAAACTAATTTTCAAATTATACCTCCTCTCTTCTGGTAAGGAAATGGAATCAAGAGTATGTGTCAGAAGGAACTTTGCTGATGACAATATGATAAATATCACTCTATTAGTATTTCTTTGTAGCTAGATATTTTTGACAATTCTATTGTATTTTGGCTAGTGAGTTATGTGAGGTTTATGTTATCTTAATTTTGTCCTTTCCTTACAATATATCTAAATTTTTAAGAATATATAAAGTAATAATTAAAAATCCTCAAAGTAACAAAAAAAGATTGTACTGTGATATTTGGCTGGGTTGACTTAATCAAATTATTTATATAATTATATAATTCATCCCCCTTAAATTATAATTTTGGTAAAGCATGTATTCCTTTTGAAAAGAAATTATCCTATATATTTTACATATTTTTGGCTAACTCAATCTTTGATTTAGGAATAATCAAAGTTCATAAACTGTGTCTGCATGTACAAAATCACTCTGTCAAAAAACAGCTTTTAATCAGCTCTGCACAAAGGCCTGGGGATATTTGCAAAAATTTGAGAATAAAAATTGGGGAGTAGGCAAAGGTTCTTGAAGCCCATAATGTGCAGTTTTCCAGTTCTCCACATGAACCTCCTATAACCCACAAGTCAAGGGTAGAGGGTAGACTAAGCAAGCAGGGTAAAGAGTCTCCACACCTTTTCTTTGTATAAAATAATTTGCATTGTTTAGAGTATCCACACCAGCCTTCTTAGAAACTTTATTATGCAGTTTAACAATGAGAACAAATTGACAATCAACTCTATCACACTCATATTGTACATGAGAATCTAAGGTCCTGAAAAGTTATATGGTTTTTGTAAAGTCACCCTTGTTGTCGATGGAAAAACTAGGATTAGAATCTGTTTCTTTTTTACAATATTCCATGATTAAAAAGAAGACTTGCAATAAAAATGGCTGCAATAGTCAGACTTTCTACAATGTGGGTGGTAAATTTAGAGAACTAACCTAAAGGATACATTTCAACAAATCAATTAAAAAAAAAAAAGTCTAGCCTATGATCAATTGACTAAAGCTTATATTTTTTCTAAAGACAAAATTACTTTTAAGAGGGCTTCCCTGGTGGCGCAGTGGTTGAGAATCTGCCTGCCAGTGCAGGGGACACGGGTTCGAGCCCTGGTCTGGGAAGATCCCACATGCCGCAGAGCAACTGGGCCCGTGAGCCACAACTACTGAGCCTGCGCGTCTGGAGCCTGTGCTCCGCAGCAAGGGAGGCCGCGATAGTGAGAGGCCCGCGCACCGCGATGAAGGGTGGCCCCCGCTTGCCACAACTAGAAAAAGCCCTCGCGCAGAAACGAAGACCCAACACAGCCATAAATAAATAAATAAATAAAAATTAAAAAGAAAACAAAACTAAAAAACACATATGGGCCCTCTGCAAAGACTTGAAGATTAAAAAAAAAAAAATTACTTTTAAGTATTTCTGACTAGGCTCTAGTTAACCATGTTAACTAGTTAACCATGATGAGCTCCTGCACAGCACTATGGGTAAATGCAATGCTCCCAGGGAAGTGAACTTCTATTTCCTGGCTATGCGGGGCCTCACTGTGTACTAAACAGTGCGTGGAGTGCTGATGCATGCACGCTTTATCACAATCAATCTTGACATGTCAGGTAGCTGCTGGCAGCTCGTGACACATTGGAAAAGTTCAACGATTCAAGTACAAAGACGAGAGAAAAGAAGTCAACAAAAGCCCCTGAAACTTGCACTTGTTTTTCCTGACCAGTACATTTTGGTTCCAGAAACAGCATGTGACACATAATTATCCTTGTCAACATAGATTCATCAAATGCAGGGAATATATATGGGGGACAATGGAGATACTTCTTTTCTCCCAATCCACCTGGTATCGATTTGCCAGGAGAAAATATTTATAATTATGTGTGTAAATATAAGATATATGCATATATATTCATAATGCACATATAATATAAATTTATTTATATATACATATATATGAGTATATAAATATTATAGATATATATATATTTAAACACATACATATATGCATCTAATACTCCACAAGTCCCTGGACCTATGATTCTTCAGAATAATATCATCACAGAGGAAAATTGCTCATCCAGATCTAATGATGCTTGACAGTGGGACGCAAGTGTTGGCTGCATTCACCGTGACATTGCATTGACCTAATAGCTTGCTTTGCTGTAGTTTCCTGCTTTCTGTTGCTGTTTAAATGAAAATAAATTTCAGTATTTCGCTTGCTTGAAAAATCTGGTATCACATTCCAGACTGTTAGTAGCTTTTCCACATATATATCATTGGGCTATCACTTCACCAAATCTGGCGCACTGTGGTTATTTTTAGCGTTCTGTGCTTCTTCCCAGACTTCTTTTGGTGGCATTGCTGTTACAGACCCATTAGAGGGAACAGAACTGCTGTAACTGCACAATGTCAGTGACGTATATTAGGAATCAGATTGCTAAAAGCATACATATTTAATGAAGCAAGGCTAAATACAAGGTTATAACGTTTAACAGCCCTAAAAGGCAAAAATATATACTACAAATCATCTCCATGTCATTGAATGCTAGACCCGAGATTTAGGGAAAAAAACATTCTTTGTGGGAATTAAGTGTCTGTGACATTTTTCTGCCAATATAACAAATAAAATTGGTTTTTTCATGTTATTAAATTATTAATGCATGGCAGCATTATAAATATTTGTAGCAATTATAATTAATTTTATGTTTCAGTGTATGATGTAAGTAAATTATTCCTAAGGACAAAGCATAGTGTATATAAAGCCCTCTGTAAAATAGCATTTATAATATTGGTATATCTGTGGTGTTTTTTTGTTTGTTTACAATTTTACTTCTCTGAATCACTGAAAATTTGAAATCATGAAGCCAAGAAAGCAACATGCTTTGTATTTGTTCACATTATCCTTTTTTCATTAAAAAATTGCATATGAGAGGTAAACAGACCTGTTAAATGTGTAAACCAGTGAAACTAAATGATGCGCCTTTTTAAAAATTGTGCTGATTTTATTTAACATTAAATATATGTGTTGATTTTAAATAAACAGCGTTGCACTTGGCAACTTGTATTATTTTATCTACAATTGGAACTTATTTCTAATTATTTCAAATTTGGCAGTAGTTTTTATGTCATACCCTTAAATATGACTTAAAAAAATTCTGACGTCATCCTGATGACTGATGAACCAGGACTGGCATTTCTGGTTAGCAAACCTTAAGCAAGCTTTATGCAAAAAGGCTTTTGGGAATCCAGAGTTTACCTGTGCATTCAGCATGTGGAGAAAATTTGGGATAGCATACCTAGTGTCTAGAAGAGTTTCTTTCCTCCAAGTAAGTTCCAGACAGTTCAGCGTGGACTGTGGACCCTTCATGGCATGACCAACAGGCACTGCTCACCATCTCTGACCTGGGCCTCATTAACCATTCCTGATATGGCCATCACCGACCATCTCTGTCCAGAGATTGCAGACCATCCCTGTCACGGCCATTGCTGACTTTCCCTGACATGGGCATCGCTAACCGCCCTTAACAAGACCATCACTGACCATCCGTAAAATCCCATCACTGACCACCCCTGACCTGGGCACCTATTGCTGACCATCCCTTTTATGGGTGTCAGTGACCATAGCAACCCTTTGTAATAGGGAAACAGACTCAGAAGGTTAAATTTCTCATAGTCTGACAGCTAATAAGTAACAAAACAAACATTTAAGACTAATTCAATTTTTTTAATTAAGGAGTTTGGAGGTGGGATAGGGAGGGTGGGAGGGAGACGCAAGAGGGAGGAGATATGGGGATAGATGTATATGTATAGCTGATTCACTTTGTTATACAGCAGAAACTAACACACCATTGTAAAGCAATTATACTCCAATAAAGATGTTAAAAAAAAAAAGTTTGGAATTCTTAAGTACAGTAAAATTAGTTTAGTCTAAAGTACACAGTGATAAATAGACAAGTACCGAAAGCATACATCTATCAAAGCTCTGGGGTATTTAGCTGTGAATGAAGATTCTTTAAAGACATACTACGCAAATCAACATTCACATAATTTCCTTATGTTGACATTAATGCTGATACTTTTTCTGTTTCATAACCAAAGTGTTATTGCATACCCTTGATTATAATTTTCAGAGTAAAATCTGACCTTGCATAAATAACATTCTTAGGACAAACCACATGACTACTTCAGTAGAGAAACTGATTTCCTTCTCGAAAGTGTTTGAGATAAATGGAGGAAATCGAGCATCCGCAGAGATCATTTGTTTAAAGAAGAAATTTTTAATAAAAATAATTTGTCTTCGTAATTTATTTCAATTTCCAGTGTATATATTTTTAAAGCAAGGATAGTTAACCCTTACATTGTGATAAGATCAACGTTCAATTAATAATTTTCTTCTTCAAAGCCTTGAAAGCCAGAAAATTTTGTTTTCTATCTTTTACATTTTACATTTTACCAATTTTCACTTAGATTACATCCACAGGCAAGGAAGATTTAGGAGTTCCAAAAAAAAAAAAATGAAATGCCAAAAAATGGGTTATCAAATGATTACGATGTAGCAAATGATCTCGAAAGTCATTTGTAGTTGCGTAAAATAGCAGAATAAGAAGCATTATAAATTATACTGTTAGAATTTGAAAAATGGAAACCAAATGTAATTGTATGTGGCTGTCTGTTCATACATTCCCATATGTAGGTGTGTCCAACTTTGCTACTTTATTTATTTTTGCTACTGCTCTCTAGTTAGCCAGTCACTAACAAAAGTTGTCATCATTTCCTTAAAGTCCTTCCCTCTCCTGCTCTCACCTAAAAAATGAGTTTAAAACAGTTACTCACAGAATTAGATGGGGACCAGTCTTCCTAAACAAATGGTTTAGCTTTGAAATCACATAACAGAGAACACTGTATTAAATTATGGGAACACATTTTCCCCAATGATTTTTCCAGTACCATGTCTGTAACCTTTGTTCTTCAAAACAACCAGAGAGTAATTGTAGTTATAGAACAACTGAACTGTTTACCGCAGTTGAGAATGCATAACATATATTCTAGGATGTACTCGATGTCTAAAAATCAAGTTCATCCATTTCCATTTTGAATAAGAACTTTCACGTGTACAGGGGCCAGAACCTGATACATGGCAGTCTCGGTCCAAATTCACTCCTTTCTTTTCTCATCAATTCCTTCTCTTAATTTTCATCATCTTTTTACAGTATCATTACTTCCTGGAGACCCACACACAGACTTTGGTTTCTACATTTGTCAAAAAACTAAAACAGGAGAGAAAGATGGGAATTTTATAGAGGGATCTCATTCTTAAAGTAGAGAAAGTAAATAAAGCCAGGAAAACAGTAAAACATTATAGTCTGTTCTTCTCCTTGATCTGATCAGTTCAAAGCTCGGAAGTAGTTTTCCCTTCCAGGTTTCTGACGTGGCAGACATTAAAAGCCCTTTCCTATATTCAAACTACTAGAAAGAAGGTGGTAACTGACACATGAGTTCACTCAGTTAGTAATATTTTTGCAAATAAATTACCTAAATTAAGTAATATTTGAAAACTCAATGTGATTGAGAAAAAGTTCTCTCACTTTATTTCCATACATCCAAGAGTTCAGTATTTATTTGTAAAACTACTTAAAAAGAGCTTAATACGAACCAATGCCCTATAGTATCTATCTGTTCTGAACATGTGGATTGATCAGTGAGCAGAGCAAAGTGGTTTCCCACCTAGAGTTCACCTTCCAGAAAGGGAAGCCAGGCAATAACATGCACATACAATACAGAAAGTGATGTTACTGTTACGGAAAAAAGAAACAAAGTAAAGTGAGGGAGGAGAATGGGAACTGTACAGGTTGGGGTGGTAGAGATATGTTAGTTGGGATGGTGAGGAAGGGTCTCCATGATAAGGAGACAGTTGAGTAGAGACTAGGGAAAGGAGAAAATTAGCCATGTGGGCATCTGGTGGGAAAGTCAGCAGGAAGACCAAACATCGCCCCAACAAGGATTAGGCTGGTGTGGTCAATGGACAGCAAGGAGGCCACTGTGGCTGAAGCCAACTGAACATGGAAGAAGCTAGAAAAAGAGGTCGGAATCTTCGTCATTAAAAAGAAAGAAATATAGCCATTTGCAGCAACCTGGATGGACCTGGAGATTATCATACTAAGTGAAGTAGGTCAGACAGAGAAAGAGAAATATAATATGATATCGCTTAATTACAAAGCAGAAACAGACTTACAGACTTAGAAAACAAACTCATGGTTATCAAAGGGGAAAGGTGGGGGGGGGTAGGGATAAATTGGGAGTTTGGGATTGACATATACACACTATGGTATATAAAATAGATAACCAACAAGGTCCTACTGTATAGTACAGGGAACTATATTCAACATTTTGTAGTAACCTATAAGAGAAAAGAAACTGAAAAAGAAGAAAAATATATATATATGTATAACTGAATCACTTTGCTGTACATCTGAAACTAACACAACATTGTTAATCAACTATACTCCAATATAAAATAAAAATTAGAGTAGCATCAACATATATACACTACCAAATGTAAAATAATTAGCTAGTGGGAAGAAGCAGCATAGCACAGGGAGATCAGCTCGGTGCTTTGTGACCACCTAGAGGGCTGGGATAGGGAAGGTGGGAGGGAGGCCCAAGAGGGAGGGGATATGTGTGCATGTGGCTGATTCACTCTGTTGTTCGACAGAGGCTAGCACAGTATTGTGAAGCAGTTATACTTCAATAAAGAACTATTAAAAAAACAAAAAACAACAAAACAAAACAAAAAGAAGTTGGAGATTTGAAGGGAAGTGAAGTCATGTAAATTCTAAGATGAGATTTTAATGAGGAGTGAGATGGGAAGGCACTGGGAAGGTAGAAACAGACTCAATGAAATTAAGATATTTTCCCAAGCTCACAAAACAAGAAAGGGAAGATGCAGGTCCATCTAATCCCATGGCTGGGGCAGTCAGCAAATCTGCTATGTATGAGACAAAGATTCACAGTCGTCTCCGTGTAATACTGGAGTTGTTTGGAGGAGGAAGGGATTGACAGTGATTCAGTTTTCAAAGAAATCTGCACATAGAAAGTGGAAACAGAGCCATGCTTTGAAGGATGAATAATATTTTTAAGAAAGTAAAAGAGAATATTAACAGAATCATGAAGGAAGTCACACTTCAGTTAGGAGAATAGCTTGACTTCAGTTTAATACCACGTTGGGTTTAATAGAAAATAGCTCTAGAAGGTAGGAGTTAGGGAATAAAGTTATAACGTTAAAAGTTCTTTACTTTATTCTCTAGTCAGTGGAAAATATTATAGAATTTTGAATTAGGGAGAGATTGATTTGCTTCAAGGAAAGGTCTAGTGATTTTTGACAAGTAATAGTATAAACATTGAGTTCTTAGTAGTTAACTGGCAGTAGAAATAAAGAGGAAGTGACGCACACAGGGGATAATTAGAAGGGACACTTAAAGGGAATTTGCTATTAGGTGGGAGTGGTGTTAAGGATTTTCCGTCTCCTCACGTCTTCCATACATCACAAGAGGGTTCTTCTCTAGACTCTCTTTTTATAGTAGTAGTGATTCAGATTTTCTCCCCTCACCAGTTTCAAAAATTTTGCAAATGTGTTGTTTTCTTTCTCCCCTCACCTTTTATTTTGCATTTAGTTTCTTAGCTGTATAACATGTATCTCTGCCCTGTTTCAATGAGACGGGCTGTCCCCTTATCCCATTCCCCTGACTTACCCTACTATGGAGATACTGTTTTCTTGCCTGGACACTTGGATGAATTTCTAACTAATTTCCTGCCACCATGACTATCAGCACATTCAAAAGAGCTCTTCAATATGGCCCAATATTCCTTTCTAGCCTCACATCTATTGTTTCTAAGTATGAAATGTAATCTGCTGCCCCAAAAAGCTATTGTTAGGTGAATATCACATTTCAATCTTTAATCTCTTTGTTTCTTCTCACTTATGCTCTCATTTTCTTCTCTCCCAACCACAGAAGCGTATGTGTGTGTGTATAATTGTACACACAAGTGTGCACACACACAAACTCACACCCTTCCACTTCTACCAATAGCCCCATTTTGAAAAAAATTGTTTATATAATGAATTATTTCAACTATGTACAAGCTGCATAGACTACTATAACGAAACTGTATATTCCAATTACTCAGCTTCTACAATCATCAAAACACGGTCAGTTTTTTCATCCAAACTGTTGACACTTTCTCCTTAATGGGAATATTTTTAACACTTCCCTGTCAACATAATGCTTCATCCATAAATATTCCAAATCACTTCTCTAAAATAAAAAGATTCCTTTAAACAAAACCACAATAATATTATTATACCTAAAAATGAACAATATTCTCTTTATACCATGAATAATCTAGTCAGTGCTGAAATTTCCCAGGTAGTCCAAATTTTATTGATTGAATTAAGATCCAAGCAAGGTCCATATATTGTAATTATTTAATGCACCCCAGAAGTCTCTTTTAATCTGTAGGTTTCTCATCTCTGTCTTTTTATTTTCCCAGCATTTTATATTTTGAAGAAACTTCTACAGAGTTTCCCGGAGTCTATGGTGTACCCCTTCATCATGTCATTTAACATGTTTCCTTGTCCCCTCTATTTTCTGTAAATTGGTAGTTTTAGAAAGCTTGATCATATTCAAATTCATTTTCATTTTGGTCAAAAGTTCTTCACGGGTAATGTGCATTCACATCATGGGTCACAAAACGTCAGTTTGTCTTTATTTTTGTGATGTCACCAGCCATTGATAATCACTGACTCCTGAAGCAGGGTTTTACAGAAAACACAGGATGAATGTTTAACTCCATCCTATTTTTAAAACAAATTTTCAGACAAATGCCTTAGTTGTTCTAAGAGCCCTGGTCCTAGTACTAGCAATACACATTACTTCTCAGTTGGTCAATGTTTCTAGGCACTTTCTATGGACAGGGCCAGGATTTATTTTTCTTTCTTTCCTTTTTTTTTCCCTTAAGAGATAAAATACAGCTGGTTTTCGTTTCCATTGGAGATACCAAGTATTCTCTAAATTTTTCTCTTACATATGTTTTGCTTTCTTCCATGTCAACGTTCCAGTTTCCAATGACACATACATTTGTTTTTGCCTAAATACATGTACAACAGTCTCTAGGTAGCAACACCAAGCTTTGTTTGGAAGAGAGCCACTTACGACGAATCAGGAATCCCTAAGGATTTTACTAGAGTAGTGTATAAACTTCTATAGTGTAAGCTTTTGGGACTGAAGAGTTTATCTGTCAGAGCAGCTATTGCTTCATTAATACATATAATACCTAAATATGCTTTTGTTACACCCTGCATACAAGTTTGTAGTATCAATGATTATTGTGAATAAATGACCTACAGTTCAACATGACAATGAATTTGGTGACTTAAGCATCAATAGATGTGTATTGAGATCTATGTGAAGGGTCAAATACAAGGAAGGATTTTACCCTATAGGACTAGAAAAACCTTTTATCATATGTATAAACAGAAAAGCTAGGGCATATAACCAGGTTGAGAGATGAGTTTATATCATGATTCGATATTAGCTTCAGTTTCCTGGTGGAAAAATTCCTGGTGAACAAGTGAGTGAGATCATCTGATGCGTTCCACTGAAATTAAGAAAATATAAAAAGTTTAAATTGTTGGAGTGGTAACCATGTAGTGACTGTATGTTTGATTTCGGAGTCAAAGAATATAAGAGGTGGAGAACAAAAGACCAGGTGGAAGCATCTGACGAATGTCCAATTTAAGTGTTGAGAGAAAGATTTGACAGAAAGAGATAAAAAGTAGTAATAAAAGGGAGGCAGGAGAAGATAATGTGATACGAAGGGACCCACAGGAGAAATGTTTCAAGAAGGAAATGATATACTAAATGAGACAGAGAAAGTGCGGATAACAAGACCACTGACTTGAAAACTTAAGACATTGTTTGAGATCGGTGAGTGAGATTATCAGTAAAGCAGCTGTAATCAAAAGAGGATTAGAGGGTGATCAAGGAAAGAATAAGAGGTAATAACTTTGAGATGGTGACTGTAAAAAAAGAAGAATGACAAAATCCTAAGCAGCTCTGCTCAGACCGTCTGGTGAAAACAGATACCCTGTCTCATTTTGTTCTAAGATAAAGGGTCCGTCAAAGTTCTAGGATCCTGCGGGGCCATTTTGGTTCCAACTCATCCTTTATACCTACTACCTCGCAATAGCTGGTTGGACCAGGAGTGGGAGCTAAGCCAAATGCAGGCAATCATAGGATACACAAGGGACTATTGATCCATGAGGTGGCTGGGAAAACAAACAAACAAAACAAACAAACAAAAAAGCAACCGAAGAAACCAGACTGGACTTCTTTTGGAAATGTGAGACAAGTAATACCAATGAAATAAGACAGTGGTGGGAGCTAAACTTAGATGTCATTGGTAAGTCATGGAAGGAGAGGGAGGAGCCATCAGTGCTTGTCTGAGGATATAGGAAGTCAGTACATCAGTGAGAAGAGGTTTATTCCGGAAGTGAAACCATGAGATTACAAGTGATAGAAAGACGCTGCAGCTCAAAACACAAAGATGGAGGGAGTGGATGGATTTGAAAGGACCTCAGATCCTGACGGATTTCTTCTTCATAACTTGCCCGTGGCTCTTTGTGGTTTTGTTTTGTTTTGTTTTGTTTAACCAAAATAGCTTGGAAGAATCTGATGTCTTCTGCAGTCCTGGTTCTAGCTGTGTCAGAGGTAGATGACCCCAGTAGTCTGTATTCTTCAAGGGTTGATAAAGCATGTGTGGTGTGCAGGGAAAGAGAAAGAAGCAGAGAGAAGAGGCAACAAGTGAAAGGTTCATGAACTTTGGCTTAGTGAGAGTGATGAGGAGAATGATGCCTTCCACATGGCTCCAGCTCCTTTCTGCTTCCCTCAAGGACAGCTACAGCATGAAAAGGGAGAAAACAAGTGCGCATGTTCTAGACCAGGTTGAACAGATCACACTCTTTGAACATGTCCCCATGCCCCTTTCCAGAGAGAGAAAATGATCTATCCTTTTCTGGTCATGAGCACGTGAAGGCACCGTGCTCTTCCTCAGGAGGGTGAGAACACCACTCTATACAGTGTTGTCAAGCATTAAATTATTGAACACCCAGCTTACAAAGAAAAAAGGTTAGAACTGAGAACCTCTGAACCTTTACAGATCGAGAACCACAGTAGAAATTATGACATGACAGGCTATGAGTTTAGCCACCTGGATGAGGTAACCAGACCTCCTGGAGCTTTATATCTGGGAATTTCCATTATGTGATGTCATCCTCTGTCCAGACTATGAGAGGAGCAGGAAAACAGCTCCAAGTTGATGTTAAATTCTCGCATCTCTGTTGAAGGTGTAGTTCAGGTCTTACTTGTCCCTTTGGATTATCTAAGGGAACTCAAATCAATTGATAAAATTTCCTTCTAACTGAGTTAATTTTCTGGAGCTGTAAACAGCCTTCTGATAACCAGAAATTGATCTCATGAAGCTCTTCTAAATAGCAGAGTTAATAATTGGATAATAATGGGTTTTCTCATCCCTCTAGGAATATCCAAATCTAAAACATACAGGACATCAAGACGTATCCCAGATTCGAGATACTGAGCAACAGCAGGCATCCTATTCTGCCAATACATAGACTATGGCACATGTAAGGTGAAAAGAAAAGAAAACTTATTGTACAAATCTGGCATGTCCTAACTATTACAGTTTCAGTAGGAAAGCTACCAGTTAATTCTAAAGTAATATCCCCTGTATTCTTATCTTTAACAGGCAGACCTCTGTTTAAAAAGTCATTGTAGAATTCCCTACAATTGATTGATTAAGAATTAATCAGTCAATTAATATTCAAATAGCCATTAAAGTATTTTCCCCTCATGTCATGGTTATCTGATAACAACAGTCAATAAATAAAAGTACTTTTTTGAAAGTCCTCTTGGACTAGGTAGTTATGTAGTGTTTTACAAATTATTTACTCCTTTAAGTTCTACAGGTTGTAAACAATGATGATTTTCCACTGATAATATGTTGCATATTCATAGCAAGCATTCTAGGTTTCAGAAATACTACCCCTGGAATTGAGCCTCCTGAATATTTTGTGTAGCGTTCCAAGCAATAAAAAGAGAAACTAATGCCTATTCTGTTATCTGTCCTTAAATGTAGTTGTTCTTTAATACAAATAATAAGGTTTTCTTGTACCTGTTTTACAGATAATACGAAAAACATGTTGCACACACATTCAAAGTATTTTACACAGTAAACAGCACTACTTCTGGAATACTCTATTCTGAATATTTTGTGGAGCTTAAAGTAATAATCTGAGCAATTATAAATTAGTAAATATCTACACTGAGCACATAATTTATATGTGCTTGCTTATTTAAGCAAATAACAGAAGTGATTTTACACAAAGAAATTGACTCTAGTAGAAGATAAGAAGCTTAACTGAAATATAAGATCTCTGTGCCAGATATTCTAATTCTGCCTTTCCAGTTTCACTCCACTCTTTTTCTGCCTGGGCTCTGCCCCATGAAGCTCCTTCTATGGGTAGAATCAACCCGTCTTCCTCATCCTTTGTCTTCTGGGTGGTGTCAACCAATAGGCAGCAGCAACAGTCTTAGATGGTAGAAGAGAGAGAAGCCAGAGTGTTTATTCTACTGGCTTCTTCCTGTCAGCCTGCGTTTTGGTTGTGGCCACATCTCTCAACCAAAATCACAGCTTCTACTGGTCAGCCTCCCACCAGGACCTGCAGCTACTGGTTTCTGTGGTCCAGCAAGTGCTCTCCTTGCTCTTTCAAACTTAGGGAGGTAGTGCTTTTCCCCCTTACTGACACTGGGGCTCTTACCACCCACAGTTAGCTAAATAAATTTGCCATTTCATTAAATTCTATTAGAGCTCTTTAATTCCCCTCCTGAGAGTACATTGATTTATTCTAGGACTTTGATATAGAAATTGTCACTAGGAATGGCCTCAGGAAACAGAAGCTCAGAGTGGAATTTTGTCATTGATTGCTCACACACTTGATGAGTGCACTGATCATCTCCTTGCTGATGGGGCGTGCTGATCTGTGGAATGTGGTGGCATCATGAGGGCAGGCAGAGGACACGGTGCTCTTAGAGCAAATGGCTGTGACACAGAGTCACTATCACTATGGTGAAAAGTGGAATAAGCAGAGCTAGGCTGGCTATTTCTGAAAACCTTAGAGACTACGCACAGAGAAATGGATCAACTGAAGGTCTTGAACGGATGCCCACCTCAGGGCATGTGTGGTACACACAGATGGCCACCAAGACAGCTTTATTTTTATATAAATTTTTAATGGAGATAATAATTTATGTATAGTGGAATGCTCAAATCTTTTTGTTTAATTTATTTATTTTTGGCTGCGTTGGGTCTTCGTTGCTGCACACGGGCTTTCTCTAGTTGCGGTGAGCCGGGGCTACTCTTTGTTGCGGTGCGCGGGCTTCTCATTGCGGTGGCTTCTCTTGTTGTGGAACATGAGCTCTAGGCACACGGGCTTCAGTAGTTGTGGCACGCAGGCTCAGTAGTTGTGGCGCAGGGGCTTAGTTGCTCTGCGGCATGTGCGATCTTCCCAGACCAAGGCTCGAACCTGTGTCCCCTGCACTGACAGGCGGATTCTTAACCACTGCACCACCAGGGAAGCCCAAGACAGCTTTAAAGGTGGCCTTAATCTTCTGTAGCCACACAGAAGACAGCGCTGAAAATTAAGCCCCGGTCTCACCTGCAGTTGTCACAGAGTTGCAGTATTGATGAATGGACCCTAGAGGATTCTTGCAGTAAAGTAAGAGAACTTAGAGGAAGAGGGGTGCTGCTGTGACATGGGATGGGACATGTGGGTAGGCAGAATCAAAGCTAAGAACTTTGAACCCTTAAGTTTTCCTATAGGGTCCTTGTCTGCTAACATAACTCCTCCCCAATGAATAGAGAAACTAGGCTTCTCCATCATGACACTCTTGTCGTGGTTGTACCTGGAGCAGTTGTCCAACTAGACTAGGGATGTCTCTTCCCACCACATTCATGGATCCCTGGCCCACAATGAAAGTCAGATCCCAACAAAACCCAGAGAGAGAAATACATACCAGAGAGGGTCTCCTCTGAGAGAAAATTCTCTCTACCCCAGAAGAGTTGCAGAACATCTTCAATCTGAATTGGCAGGAAACTGGGAAACATGTTGAAGTGGGTTGTGAGGATGACAGACCAAGAAAGATTAAGAAAATACGTAGATGCACTGTCTGGAAGTGAGAATTTCATATATTAGCTCAAGCCTCTGGGAGTGGCATTGATAGATCGCTAGTTTAGTTGATTAAGTGTGATTCTTCTCAGTCAATGGCATTTAATAGCCAGAGCTGCAGGGCATAGTCTCTGTCACAGGTCAGCCCATGGGCCAAGTCGGGCCAGCCAGCTTGTTTTTGTAAACAAAATGTTACTGGAACACAGCCACACGCATATTATGCACGGTCTGTGCATGTGCTTGCATGGAAATGGCAAAGTTATGTAGTTGCAACAAAGACCATAACCCAAAATATTTACTATCTGGTGCTTTACGTAAAGACATTCTGGCCCCTGCACTAAAGGCAAGGACCAGAAGCTCTAGCAGAAAGAAACATTAGAGTGGATTAATTTTCCAAAACTCCTCAGCCACCCTTCCTGCACCCCCGCCCCCGGCCCCCCATCCCTGCCTAAGCTGGACATCAGCTCCTTCACCACCAGGGCCTGAAAATGAAATAATGTCCCTCTTCCAAGGGCCATGGGTGGCATTGACCCATGTTGCAATCAAACTAGACTCAGGAGTGGAGCAAGGTTTTGTGGCTTCTGTGACATAAAATTTTGGAGTCCTTCTTTAAGTAAAAGTTGCAATATTCTACATGCAAAAATGCAAAAATGATCATTGAATTAGAATGATTAAAAATAGCCACAATAATAATAAACCAGTTTTAAAGCTGTCAAAACTAACAGCACAAGATCTAAGAAAATAACTTTTAAAATATTAATTAACTTTATGATGAATTCTTTAATACTTCTTTGTTTTTTCCTATTGGGAGAGATTGTTTTTAGTTTAGTTTTGTTTTGCTGCATAAGACTTCTTTTTGCAACAGTGATCCCACAGTGGTAGAGGCCATGCTTCACTATCAGATAAGTTTTGCCCAATTACCATTTTAAGCTGAGGGTGTCTGTGATTGTGGCTGATTCATCACAGCCACAGGGTAGTCCCTTTAGGTCTCGTCTGACATATAAAATTAGACGATTCTAAGTCTTTCGGGTTGAAATTGACTTGAGTTGCATTAGTGAGGATTGACGGCGTCTTGCTAGGTTTCTAACCGAAGTCAGTTCACAAAGCTGGTGTCCCTTGATTGATAGGAGGTTATGTTACTTAAGGAAGAACCCCTATCACAGCCCACTTCTGCTCTCATTATAAAACTGGGACAACCACCACAGGCTGGTTGGTGGTTCAACTGGACTCCCATGAGGTAGACTTGGGCCAAGACTCCATTTGTCACTTGACTTCTATACCTTTCTACTCTGAGCATTGGATCTTGGTGGAATCTCAGCAGATTAGTAGGAGAACAAAGACAGTATAAACTTGTTAACTCTAGATATTGATAGCCATATAACTAATGCAATAATTCAGGTAAAAGTCTGCAGATACCTTTAGGGGAAGACTACAAGGAGGGAGGAGGTGAGAGAAAATATATTTAGTAATATGTAGAATCTCCACATTAGTAACCAGATCTGTGAAGAGTTATTATGTTAGGGAGAGTCAAGTGAAAGCCCTGAAGCTGTCTCCTTTCACCCCTCATTCCCCATTTTTGCATACATGAGGACACAGAAGAACTTGGTGCCATCCTCAAAGCCTTGAGGGATTCAGAGGTTTTCCTAACCTGTCTGTATATGACCTGTGTGCTTGTCCAGTGAAAAAGCCAGGTGGGCCTTGCAGAATGACTAGGGGTTTTTTAAAAATATAACTAGATGGTGATATCAATTCCAGCTGTGATTGCAGGTGTTTTATCTCTACTGATCAAATAAAGAAACCTCTGGCATCTGGCACATAACTATTGACCTAGCACCATGCTTTATTTTCTGCTGCCTTCAAGAAAGATATTCATATCATTTTGCCTCATAAGCCATGGACAGAAGTCTAACTACCTTTTCTTATATCAGGATAATGTCAACTTTCCTGCTTTCTGCAATAATGTAGATTTTGAGTACTGCAATCATTTTAACAGCACGTACAACACAATACTGTCTATTCATTAATAATACTGTGCTAATTGGACCTGGTGAGTAGGATGGAGCAAACCATAGTAAGAATATATGACAGAAGATATAAATCCCATGTTAAGTCCAGAGCTGTTTCAAATTAGGGAGGTTCCTACCGATCCAATGATCTAGGAAATTTAATAATATTCTGTTGGACAATTTTCTGTACCTTGCACTGCCTACCATAGAGAAAGAAGCACTTTTCAGTAGGCTGCTCTGACCCGCTGACCAAAATCTGTTAGGCTGATGCATTTAACTGGGAATGGGACCAACTAAAACCCTCCACTAATTCCAGGATGTAATATAAGGGACCTTGCCTCTTGGGTCTTATGTCTCAGAAGTATCAAGGGCAGATAAGAAAGCTCAATACAGCCTCTGAAAAGCCCACAGTACTGGGCTTCTTCTGTTGATAATTATTCTCCATTTCGAAAGCAGTTCCTAAGACTAAGCATGTGACCCAGTGACACATGTAATGAAATGACTATTCAACTTAACTGTCAGCTATGAACTGGTGTTATATGACCCATCAAACCACAAAATTGAAAGTGCACACAGCATTTTATTGTTAAATGGAAATGACATTTATAAAGCTGGCTTGTGCAAGTCCAGAGGACCTAAGTAAACCTTACTTTGCATCTAGGATATATCTGTTGAGGAAAATGGTCATTTCTGCATATACCCTACATATAACACACAAAGCAGCTGCATTTGACTCTTAATTGTCTGCACCAACTTTGAATAGACAACTGAGAGTAAAATTGGCCATTAGTTATTAATAATCTTTTGAATAACTTATTCACGAAGACAATATTATTTTGGGGGAATAGTTTCACATGGCTGAGAAAGGGTTCCTTCTTATTTATCTTATACTGTGGTAAATAACTGTATCACATTCCTCTTTTACCCTTAGAAATTGAATTTTAACAAGAATATTCTGATGACTGGTGCAGTCTTTTTCTTTTTTGAAGATATTTACAGTGTTTGGCTTGTACATTTTTTTGTCTTTTCATACAGCGTTTTACAGTGTCTGATTTACTAGTTAAATGCTTTTCTTTCATCATTAAGTCTTTTAAATACTTAATAGTCTTCAGATTTGTTGTGAAAAAACTACAGTATCACTTACGTATTTCATTCTATCATTCTTATTGAACATGCAGATGCTCATGTGTACATATAAATATGTTTGGAGTAGCTTGTCCTAATGGTTTGCCTATTTTTAGACACATTAACTGACCTGTCCAGAACCCCCTCTAACAGCCCAAACATTTTGCATGGTTTCTAAAAACAAAAAGTTCCCCTTGAATTTGTCACCAACTCTAATTCTGACAATCCCCCTGGGGTCAGATGATTCTCGGTATTCTTACCAGATCAATAGTGATTAATCTACTTCATTCACCCAAAGTCATCCTGACTTGCCTGCATGCTGGGTCTTTGAATTGCAGTGAAGAGAGTGTGATTCATTATTAAAACTTGTACTCTCAGTCATGTGACTCCCATGGGGAGCGAAGACCTCCTTTCAATGAGTTTTTTCCCCCAGTCTTGCCAGGAGTTAGCATACCTCGAAAGAAATTGCATCAGTGCTGGTCCATGCGAGAGCAAGAGGTAACTGAGGGCTTAGAAGAATCCTCAGCGTGCACATTGCTTCAAGTCTGCATTTCGGTGTTAGTAGAATAATAGGTTACTGAGGCTGAGCTTTGCACCTTCATAGGTATTCCCTTAGACCTTCTGAGTATCAATATGTGTGCCAGAATTTGAAAAGAAAGCGGTATTGAGAGACGTCCAGAAGGTTAAAAAAAAAAAAAAGGATTCTTTTTAGAGGGTTTGCTTCATTCCTGTACCTCAAAGCTTGTTTCTCCCTATAATGGTAGTTTTCTATTTACATTTCTATTTACCATGCCCATTTCTGGTTGACTCCTATAGCTGTCAGGAAGTACTCTTACCCTTCAGTCTCCTCTCTAAGCCTAAATGTAGACGTCTGTTCTGAATAATTCTCTTTTGAAGCATCCTTCTTGATGAGACCATCAACTTGTCTCTGTGATTTTCTTCAGATACCCCTTATTATCACAATTAACTGGGTATGTTTCGGAAACATATTCCCTTACCTGCTTTGCTCTGACAATCAAAACTGTTTGTCATTCATTACAGTGGATTATATCCATCTCAGAATTCCTTTCAGCAACGCAAAATAATGTGTGGAGGGTGCAGATATTTGAATCCCACTTATACATGTAAAGATGCCTACACAAGATAATCATTTTACTTAATCTTGTTTTCAGAATGCAAGGTATTACTTTCTTTTCAATAGCATGACCAAGGGAAGTATTGGGAACCAAAATCCTAAGTTTCCTACTTCATTCCTTTATCCCATTATGGGTCTATTTTACTTCACATCATTCTGTCTCATCTGATGCTGAGTTTTCTGAGACTCTAGCCTTCTTTCTTACTTCTTATGTATCTTTCAGTGACATCCTGGACCTTTTAGAAAGTTAAAGAAGACACTTCTTGATTCCAAATTTTATTTCTGTCTGTACAAGCAATTGGCAATGCTGAGGACTGGTCACTTTGTGCAAATAATCACAGACACACAGGACACCAGGAGAATGAGATTATGTCTTTTGGCATTCTGTGGTTCTCTCTACTAATTTATTCATTGATAAAGGGACACGGAAATGTTGATCTACAATCTGTGTACCAGTATCAGGTAGACAATCAACAAATGTGCCGTAGGCCAGAACAAGCGTGCTCGGAATCATAAATTTATGTGAACTCAAACTTCCTCCTTCCATTTTCCCCCTCTGTGTATTCCTCAGCTTTTTACTTGTACTAATCATGGTCCATAGCATACCCTGGGAGAATCCCACAGGCAGGTAAATTGGGTCTGTAAGTCTGTGCTTTTTGAGTAATTTGTCAATAACGTGGAAAGTGACTTAGCTTATTTTGTTTATAATATATGCCTAGTTCCTTTTAGTTCACTATAGTAATGCCATTGGCTTATTTACATACTATGCTTCCAAGATAAAATTTATATTAGAACTGGAAATTTACATTTGGTTTTTTCTTAGAGACATCGGTTGGTATTAAACTGTAGTGTCTGTTATTTTATTTCATTTTCTGTGCACTTTTGCTTCTGCTTGATACCAGGCTCTTTTCCCATGGATTAAGTTTGCTTGTTTTTCAGATGCTATTTGAACACTCTACTATAGACTGAATGTTTATGTCCACCCCAAGTTTCATATGTTGAAATTCTAATCCCCAACGTGATGGTATTTGGAAATCGGGCCTTTGGGAGGTGATTAGGTCCTGTGCCCTCATGAATGGAATTAGTGCTCTCATAAGAAACCACAGAGAACTCCCTATCCCCTTCTACCATGTTGAAGACACAGAGAAAAGATGCCACCTATGAGCCGGGAAGTGGGCTTTCACCAGACACGGAATTTGCCACTGCCTTGATCTTGGACTTCTCATCCCCCAGAACTGTTAGAAATTAATTTCTGTTTATAAGCCACCCAATCTATGGTATTTTTGTTACAGCAGCCACTCAAACAGACTAAGATGCACACTAATATAATTTATTGCCCAAAATTTGCCAATAAATTTTCATTATTTTACTACTCAATAGCTCTAAATAATAAATTTGACATGGGTGCTAAAACAATGCCCCTTTTTATGAACTTTGAATTCAAAGAATTATTGTGTATCATGGAAAAGATGTTAGTTTCTTTGTCATATTCATCAAGCACCCAACACAGTTCCTGAGACACAATATAAATGGGTATATGCATTGGACCCAGGATACAATAAGACTGAACTCCAGTTATTCTGTTGAATTACTTAAATTGGGCAAACAAATCATTTAAACAGAGAAACCTGCAGCTGACTCATATTAACTTATAATAAATAATAATATCTAATTGACAGAGTTGCTGTGAGAATTAGTAAAATTGTGCTCTAAAATAGGAATTATCCTTTCTATCAAAGCATATTAAGTTGTAGCTGACCAAACTTCCCACTGAGAATAACTAGAAAATATGTGAAAAATAAAATCGTAAAAGGTCTGGTATTCGATGCATTCGAGACTTACCCAGGTTGCTAGGACTTGAGGGACCAATGTGTGGAGATCAGGGAACCTCACAGATGTAGCGTTTCCTTTGCCAGCATTCAAAGATTCCTACGTGGCATAGCAGAGAGGCTTAGAAGTCGAGTGGAATGTGCATGCTGGAAGATGCACACCTTGGGCAGGGAGGTGACAAAAATCATACATAAAATCATGCATCTTGAGAAGTGATTCTTTAAGCAGAATGGCAAGTTGGAGAGTAAAGACTGATACAGATAATATTATACTTTCTTTTATGTGACTAAGAGTAGCTTAATTTCTTTTTGGAAAAAAAATGTATAATTGACAAAATTGAGACCAAGAAAAACTATCCTAGATTGCCTTGAATTAACATCAGATGCTTGTATGACACAATGTTTATTTGACTCTTTTTTTCAGACTCCGGTTCTTACTTTTGTGCTTAAGAGAGTAATGTTCATGTATTGAAATTATAAACACAGTGAAAGGCGTAGCTTTGCAATCTTAAGCCTTCGGTTGTTACTTATAACTTCTTTCCTATATCCACATGCAATGAAATTTAATAAGACAAAAGCATTTGTCTGTTTTGAGTCCTCTGGTTCATATGGTAAATGAGAAGCTAAAGAATGACCCACATATTTGAGAGAGGAAGGAAAAGAGACTAAGATAAACTATCACAAAAGTATATAAATCTGAATCCCTTAAGTTTTTGAGATAATATAATAACAGTTTTTTAAACTCCCAGTATAATGAAATAGAGTTATATTTATTGATGCATAAATATTTCCACAAAAAAATGTTAAAGTCTTAAAAAGTTATATAATAGCATATATATCATGGTCATATTTTCTTTAAAAGCTATTATGCACCAAAGGATAAATATCTCAAAGATCATGCAGCAGGAAATCTAAGTGGTAGACAGAGTGTGAAAGGATTATTGCATTCTTCATATATACTTTATTTTCTGTTTTTTATCAAGCATGGGTTATGCCAGTAAATTAAATTAACCATCTTTATGTGAATGTCACATCAGTTATATTAATGCTCTTTCTCATCGTTTAGTAAATAAAGTGGGTAGAATCTATGGGGTTTTTTTTTGTTTGTTTGTTTGTTTTATTTATTTTTGGCTGTGTTGGGTCTTCGTTTCTGGGTGAGGGCTTTCTCTAGTTGCAGCAAGCGGGGGCCACTCTTCATCGCGGTGCGTGGGCCTCTCACTATCGCGGCCTCTCTTGTTGCGGAGCACAGGCTCCAGACGCGCAGGCTCAGTAGTTGTGGCTCACGGGCCTAGTTGCTCCGCGGCATGTGGGATCTTCCCAGACCAGGGCTCGAACCCGTGTCCCCTGCATTAGCAGGCAGATTCTCAACCACTGCCCCACCAGGGAAGCCCAATCTATGTTTTTTAAATGTATTTATTATTTATTGTTTGCCTCTTTGACATGGACGCATTGCCCTTTTCATAGGCTCTTAGATATTACAATCTGAATCAATCTGATATTAATCATCAGATATCAAACAACCTCTTACAGAGGGCATTGTGAAGGTGCGATTAGGACATCTGATCACTGAAGATTGAGTGATAATATATGCCACGGGCTGCCCTGTAATATCACCTGTGTCAACCTATTTCAGCCTCAGACAACTGTATGAAGTAAGCATAATTCCTAATACTTGGTAATATCTTATAAAATCAAAACACCTTGTGAAACACACAGTGCATTTTATTTGATACTAGCAACCATTCACACGTGTACTATATCTCCATTTTACAGGAAAGCAAGCTGAGCTTCGAAACGTTCATGCAAGTCACTGACAGCCATTCACAAATTAAGTATCAAAGTCAGAATTCAAATACAGATTCCGAATACTAGAGATATGTTGTTCCTTCTTTGTTAACCTTTGCTTAATTCCTGGAGAGGACTAAGATGTTAAGAGGTTAAATTATTTCTCCTAGGGACACTCTGTAGATGTGAACAGCTAGAATTCTGTTCTAGGTCTTTGAACTCTTTTCAGTAAAACTGTGCTACTGTGTGAGGTTGTGTAGGGTGTGTGTGTGTATTTGTGTGTGTGTATACTCTATAATACCACATATATTCCATAATATCCCCCAGGGATATTGCCATTAAAATTAATTATAGTACAGTAGTATATATTAGAGGCTCCCAAATAAAATTTTTGTCAAACATATATGATACTTTATCTTGTTGAGGCAAACGTTCCTGAATTCATCAATATCTCAGTTCTTCTATTCTTCTAGGTTTTGGGAGGAATAGATTTTCCCACGCTTTTGAAGATAATTATAATTGAGCGATATGAAAACACAGCACTTCGAGGTGGAAGCATTTCAGAGCTGATGTGTGATTCTTGATGCCTCTTTTCCCACGCTCTGGCAAACCTTGAAAGCTTGCATTGGACTCATAGTAAGATGATGGATGGTCCGTTAGCTGGGACCTGTGAGCAGATTCACCCAGTCTGCTCTAAAACTTGTGTTCTTGGTTTCTATACTGTGTTCTGTCATACACATTTTAAAATAAACAACAGAAATTAACCTTATAACATTTGTTGATATCTATTTTCTTATTAAAATATTTTACTTTTTTATAAAAGCTTTAAAGCTTTTAAATGCATGCCATAGATATGCACCCCACAAATATTTAGATGCATGATGTTTGTATTACAACTATAGCACGGATCAAAATCTGAGTGTTCTCTTATGACGTGAGTTACCTCACTGGCACTTATAACCAAAAATACCCTTAGTGGTAAAATGGCATAATGTTCAAGTTCAACTCAAGCCTATGGAACAAGCAGAGGTAACTCATCTTTTCACAATATGCTTAGAGAATGTCTTTGAAGAACTGCCTATTGCATGTTTCACAAGGGCCCTGAGAAGAAATAGTACAGTCATATGAATTTTATATGAATAGGTAAGAGATTTAAAATGATGCCCTTAAAGGAATGAGTTTTTAAAAATTGAGTTTATCTGCCTTAAATGCTCAGAGACATGAAAATATAAAAATTGTGATTAGGAAGAGGCACCTTTGTGCTCTGAAACCAAATTAAATATTCTGAAATGCCAACTTAATTTTGATCCTCTATTTTTCTGATTGCTATAGATTTTGCTTTCTACTTTATTCCAAAAGGACTTGCAAAGATTTAATGTTGAATAATTGGCATGTGTGTATTTGGTTTCTTCTGTATTTCAGGATCCTTGGACGTGAACTTTTAGGATGTCCTCTCCTGGCTAAAATGCCATTCCCTGATTCCTTTTGGGTTGGGCCTCCTTCCTTTTTAGATACTTAGCCTTGCTGCCATCTTTTTTGAAAACTCGTCATGATCCTTTCCACTCCTTGCCCACCTGACCTCCATCTTGTCGAGGGCCCCTCCCAAGTGATTTCCTAATACAGTCTGCATCATACTTCAATTAACTACAAATTGCAGTTGGTTACTTATCTTTGTCCTCAACCTCATTGTGATTTGCTTGACACCAGAGTCTGTTTTATTTTTCTAAACAGCTTTATTGAGATATAATTCATATACCATACAGTTCACCCACTTAAAATATACAATTCAATGTTTTTTAGTTTATTTACATGATTGTTCAATCATCAGCGCAATCTAATTTTAAAAGATTTTATCCCCTATTAAAAAAACTCTAACCCATTAGCAGTCAATCCCGATCCTCCCCCATATTTCTCCAGCCCAAAGCAACCACTATCTTTGCATTACTTGGAATTAGTACAATGGTAGATACACAGTAAATTATAAACACATGTTTGCTTTAATTTGCATTTCTCTAATAATTAGTGATGTTGAGCATCTCTTCATGGGCTTTTCGGCCATGTGTATGTCTTCTTTGGAGAAATGTCTATTTAGATCTTCCACCCATTTTTTGACAGGGTTATTTGGTTTTTTGATATTGAGCTGCATGGGCTGTTTGTATATTTGGGAGATTAATCCCTTGTCAGTTGCTCCATTTGCAAATATTTTCTCCCATTCTGAGGGTTGTCTTTTTGTTTGGCATATGGTTTCCTTTGCTGTGCAAAACTTTTAAGTTTAATTAGATCCCATTTGTTTATTTTTGTTTTGATTTTCATTACTCTAGGAGGTGGGTTAAAAAAGATCTTGCTGCGATTTATGTCAAGGAGTGTTCTGCTTATGTTTTCTTCTAAGAGTTTTATGGTGTCTGGCCTTACATTTAGGTCTTTAATTCATTTTGATTTTATTTTTGTGTATGGTGGTAGCGAGTGTTCTAATAAAGGAGGAGAGGGATAAATTGGGAGATTGCGACTGACATACACACACTACTGTATATAAAATAGATAACTAATAAGAACCTGCTGTATAGCACAGGGAACTCTACTCAATACTCTGAATGCCCTGCATGGGAAAAGAATCTTTAAAAAAGAGTGGATATATGTATATGTATAAATGATTCACTTGGCTGTACGGCTGAAACTAACACAACATTGTAAATCAAGTATACTCCAATAAAAATTTAAAATAAATAAATAAATACATACATGTTTGCTTTAAAATACAAGTCATATGTATTAGTTTCCTAGGGCTGCCCTGACAAGGTATTATAAACTGGATGGCTTAAAACAACAGAAATGCATTGTTTCATAGTTCTGGAGCTCAGAAGTCCAAAATCATGGTGTTGGTAGTACCATGTTCTCTCTGGAAACTGCAGGGGAATCCTTCCTTGCCTCTTCCAGCTTCTGTTGGTTGCCGGTAATTTTTGGTGTTTCTTAGCTTACAACTGAGTAACTCCAATTTTTGCCTTTTTAATTACAAGATATTCTTTCTGTAACTCTTATCTTCATATGGGCATCTTCTTATAAGGGCAGGAGTCATGTTGGTTTAGGACCTTCCCTGCTTTTCTGTGACCTCATGTTAACTAACTACATCTGCAATGACCTAAATCACAAATAAGGTCACATTAGAGGCACTGGGGGTTAGGACTTCAATATATCTTTTGGAGGCGGGGCCTGGGGTTTAACAAATCAACCATTACAATAGAATGAATTAATGATCAATGTAATTTTTCTTTATTGTTTGCAAAGTCTTCCATCTTAAACATGGTGAAAATGAATAATTATATCATTTTCACTTCTCCAGATAGAAATATTTCCACAGCATATATGTTATTAAAGTTATACCATGAGTCACTCAGAGTAAACTATTCCTAACATAGGCTGCTGTTAGATGAAAATTAACTGATGAATTTTAATCCAAATTTTTTTTAATGTTTTTATTTCCCAACTACAGTCTGCAACTTCTTTTTGGGGATATCTCCAGTGGAATAATAAGTGAACGGTTCCACCTATGCACCCCAAACTATACTTTTTTTTTATGGGAATAATGCTGCCTGCTTGAATAATTCAAATTAGAGCTGCATTGTTAAAAATAAGAGTGGTGAAATTTGGTTACATTTTTGTGTCTTCTCGCTTTCCTTATGCAATTTTCTGGTGAAAACCCAAGATGGTTCTTAGCCCAAGGGTTATTCTGGTACCTGAAGAAAAATTCCTGACCCAGGAACTCTAGCTATCAAAATAGGATCGCTGATGAATAAAAAATGAGATAGTAGTTAGTTTAGAAATTGGAGCAGAAATTAATTTGAAAACTGTACTGTAGTACCCAGTAGATATAATTCACTAAGCCCAATATGAGACGTTGTTAGGAGTTGGGTGAAGAAGAAGAAAATGCAATGTAATTTTAAGGATGTGAATTTGAAACTAGAGAGGTAGTTGCCAGATACTGGTACCCACAAAACTCTCTGAGGAGATGAGACCACCAAGGAAGTGTGTAAAGAGGAAGAACAACAAAAAAATGGAACTGAGGGGGAAGCTTCTTCAGTTTTGCATTTATTAGGTGTTTCTGTAACTGTAATCAGTTATAGGGAATTTATGGGTGCACTTTTAGGGTCATATCTCCAAAAGAACTAGCTTGAAAAAAGAAACTAGCTTAAAAAACATACTTATCTAAGTGAGCCATTAATCTTGTGATGCTTAATCTGAACTACAAAAGAAACTTTTATCTGAATCAAAGAAGAAATTCCAAATAAATCACGAGACGATCTCCTGTTACATTTTGTAATTTTCTTTTCATAATTAGTTTTTTGATTTATAAGATGTTACTTTCTCTTGATTTCAAGAAACCTGAAACCTTGATAGCTTAATGTTTTTGATGGCCTGGTTTCTTCAAATATTTCCTTTACATATTAACCTATTTTTTCCCTTAACATCTACGCAAACATGAAAGGAGGAAGCCTCTTCCGTTATAATAAAGGTATTATAAATGTTTTTTAAATGTATTTTGGTTAGAAGCATTGTGCTCTAATCTCCAATTGACTTTATTATGTTCTGATATCTATCTAAATCTCTGTCTGGAATTCTAAAAATTTTATCTGAGGACTTAATATTTTATTACATATAGAAAAACTGAAAAATTCACATTTGTTGTTTTTCTTCATCACTTAGTTCCAGACCTGAATTAAGATGGACTTTTAAAAATCACTTTGCTAATTTTATTTTATTTTTAAAATTTTGAATGCCTACATTTTCCTCATGACTAAGAAAGTGTTCTGGATCATGTGGGGATTGCACTAGCGAATAATGCGTAGTTACTTCCTTCAAGATTTCTTACAGTCTAGTAGTTTAATGGAACAGAGATGTGAACAAAAAAACTGAGGGTCTGAAAATCAGTTCTGGGCCAGAACGTTGATGGGGACGGTGCTGTTTTTATAAGTTCAGATTACTTACAAACTTAATACGTAGATTCTTTCTCTCCAAGAGTTTTACTTTTCGTAATTTGACCTGAATATTTCACAGAAAAATTATGGCAAAGAATAGCTATCTGAGTGTTTGTATAAGTGGATTAATGAATGTAATACAGACACAAAGTAAAGAACACGTAGGCATCAATTGAAAAAAGCATTCTTTCTGGAATTAAAATCTTTTAAAATGTTTCATTCGTCTGCTTACTTTTTAATAGAAGATAAAGATTTATAAGAATTTAAACTTATGTTCCACCTCTAATTCTTAGACCTAGTCTTTGTAGGTCAACATGAGCAAAGTTATAGCTCACCTACTATTTGTTTTAAGGTGAACATAAAAGTTCTTTTTCACTCTTATCAAATTTCAAACTTTTTTAGAAGCAGAAAAGTACACTCAACAAAAATGATAACATTCTTTGGAAAGAAACTCTTGCTTAGAAATGTGAGTCTGTAAGGTTTTTGTGTATGTGTCTTGCTTTTTATTTTATTTTTTTAACCATAGGAAACTCCTGTTAGTGCTATAGTAGAGATTTAAAATAATGAGAAACAAAAGATAAGAAAGGCCAAATGGTTTAACGTTATTTTATCTCTGGAAGTATCCCAATGACAGCCCGACACTAAAACAATCTACATTGTGTAGCAGAACAGTTAAAATCAGTGTGGCCATCTGGAAACATTCCAAGCATTATGGATTGATGGCCAAAGACAATTCCCTTTTAACAACTGAGCACGTTCACGCAAAACCTTAACTCGAAGTCTATGAAAAAGAAAATGTTTGTATAAAAAGGTAACAGGCTGAAGAAGAGGATTCTCTACATGGAGGAAATAAACCTGACAAAAATTATTTGGAAGAGTAATGATGATAATAAGAAAATTCAAATTACCAAAATTAGGTCCATATGAATATTGCCCCTAGCATGATATTTTCTTTTCATTTAATGCACTACAGAAAGAGAAGAAAATAAATATGATATATCGCTGGGCATTGAAATACTCAGTAATGTCATAATCTAAAATAAATGTAAGATAAAAAAGACCCTGATAGCCTCATGTTAAATTATATCACTGACCCAAAGAGTGGACAGAAGTACCACCAGACTCCATTTTGAAATCGTGATTAATTAGAGTTTCATCTTAATCTGTACCTCTATGCTTTTGCAAATGAAATCCAAAAGAATGCAGCTAAATCATGCTTCAAGGTCAAATAATTAAATATTGATAGATGTTTTTTCTACAGTGATTATCAAGAAGGTACTTTTTAAAGTGGAAAACGGAAGATGGCTGTTGACAAGCAATGTCTAAAATGTTCAAGTGAATCTGCATGGAACTGATCTGCGAGTTTGGTTTTTGCTTCTAGCATCAATGCTTAAAACTATTTTTGAATGCAATTAAAATTATATAGGTGGCATAAATCCAGAGAAGAACAGCTGTCCCTATTGATAAGCCAATTGTGCAGAAGACAGTCTCATGGTTATTTTCACCCTTCCATATTCAATATCTTTAAGAAATTTGGGAATAAATAAAAGCTATCATATTTGAAACATTAAAGTAAAACTTTATATAAAAAATATTTGCTGATAGTTTGAAAATCATCATCAACCAAAAGTTGATGATGTATTAGATATAATAGGAAGAATATAAGGTTGTTTTGGATGCTGTTATGATTTATTTTGTAATTATCATTAATTTGCATGAGCAAGTACCCATTTTTGAATAGAATTGCTTGAAATTCTATGAAGACTCAATGGACAGATTTCGTACGTTACAGAGATCTTGGCTGTTGATCATTGTTGTTACACTATATTTAGTATTAATCCTTTTATAGAATTGAGGACAATAGCTTCTCGGGATGAGTGAATCAGATTTTTCCAGTGCCTAAGATACTTCTTTATTATGACCTAATAGTTATTCTTTCCCTACTTCAGTGTCATGACATAATTTATTATACAGTGAATTTTGTTAAAAGGCAGTCCATCTTGAATTGTCACAAATATGGAACCTGTCCCCAAAATAATAATATAGGTTTAACTCAGAGTCACAGTAAAATTTCATTTTACCTTTAAGAAGTTTATTACACTTCCTGAGCATATAAATGTTCCTTGTTTTTGCTACTATCACAGACATATCTTAATAATTCTGAATGGAATATTTCTAATATAAAAGCCTCCAAGTTTATCTGGAAAAAATAAGTGAAATTGTGAGTTACACAGATCTTTCTCCGATTTCTAGCTTTATAACTTATTTGAACTGTGATTTTGCTTATTAACCTATGGACCTTACAATGATAGGGATTAAAAGAGAAAATCAATACAAGAAGCTAGCAGTGTGCCTGGCTCAGTTTAAGCAAAATATTTGAAATTAAAAAAAGACATATCTCATCAATGGGATTTTTTTTGAGCACTTTCTAAATTTCTGATCCTACATAATGCTCTAGGCTCATCCTGCATATTTTTTTGCCTGAGTCCTAGAATCAACCATTCATCCAAGTAGCCCTGGTACTTATTAATGAAAACTGGTATTAGAAACCATCATCTATTAGGCTGTTTACTGCTAGGATATAATTTCTTTTGGGCACTCTCAGTTCACAGAGTAGTTCTTATGTATACATGTACCCATAAATAGATCACATAGTATGTGGCTTTTTCATACTGGCTTCTTTAATATCCATTTAAATATCCTCCATGTCTTTCTTGGTTTGCTAGTTCATTTCTTTTTATCACTGAATAATATTCCAGTGTACCACAGCTTGCCTATCCATTCACCTATTAAAGACTACCTTGGATGCTTCTAGTTTGGGACAATTATAAATAAAGCTACTATAAATATTCATGTACAGGTTTTGTGTGGACCTAAGTTTTCAAACCAATTGGGGAATTACTTTGGAGCATAGTTGTTGCATTGTATGCTAAGACTATGTTTAACTATGTGAGAAGCTACCAAACTGCCTTCCAAAGTGGCTATACTATTCTATATCCCTACCAGCAATGTATAAGAGTTCCTATTTCTCCACATTCTCATCAGAATTTGGTATTGTCAGTTTTTTCGGATTTTAGCTATTCTAATAAGTGCTAGTGGTGTCTCATTATGGCTTCAATTTACAATTCGTTGAAGAAAAATGATGTTGAGCATCTTTCATATGTTTATCTAACATTCTGTGTATCCTTTTCACTGAGGTGTCTTGTTCAGAACCACCGCCCGTTTTTTTAGTTAATTTTTTCTCTGTATATTTTGAATCAAGTCCTTTATCAAACACGAGGTTTGAAAATATGGTCGCCTAGCCTCTAGCTTGATTTTACAGTCTTTTAAGAATGTCTTTTGCAGAGCAGAGGTTTTTAATTATATATATATACATATAAAATTAAAAATTATAAAATTATATATATGTATTTCTTTCATGGATCATGCTTTCGGTGTTGTATCTAAATACTCATCACCAACCCCAAGGTCACATGGATTTTCTCCAATGTTTTCTTCTAGAAGATTTGTGGTATTGTATTTTATATATCTCTATCTATATCTATCTGTATCCGTATATGTAATCCCTTTGGAGTTAATTTCTGTGAAGTTTCTAGGTCTGTGTGTAGGTGTTTTGTTGTGTTTTTAGTCTTGATTTTTCTAGCATCATTTGTTGAGAAGACTAGCTTTTCCTCCTGCAATTCCTTTTGCACCCTTGTCAAAGATCAGTTGATTACATATTTCGAGTCTATTACTGGGGTCTCTATTCTGTTCCACTGATAATTTATACATGCTTTTTCCATTGTTAGTCTGCCTTAATTCCTGTCACTTTACAGTAAATCTTAGAGGTGGGAGCATCAGTCCTCCAACTTTGTTCTCCTTTTTCAATATTGTGTTAACTATTTTAGGTCTTTTCCTTTTCCATATAAACATGAGAGTCAGTTTGTTCATATCTACAAAACAGCTTGTTAGGATTTTACTTGGAATAGTAATATAGTTATAAACCAATTAGGAAAGAAGTGATGTTTTAATATTGAGTCCTCCAATTCTAGAACATGAAACGTCTTTCTGTAAATCTAGATCTTTGATTTCTTTTTATCAGGTTTTCTGTATATATATAGCATAATATTTTATTAGACGTATATCTAAGTATTTCATTTTTTGATGCTATATGGTTTTAATATTAAATTACTATTTTTCATTTTCCTTTATAGGAAACCAGTTGACTGTTGTCTATTAACATTGTATCTGGTGACCCTGCTGCCACCCCTTATTGGTTGCAGGTGTTTTTTATTTGCTATTTCCGTGGGATTTTCTATATAGAAAGTCATGGCATGTGCCAAAAAAAAAAAAAAAGATTAATTTCTTCATTCTCAATCTGTATACATTTTATTTTCTTTTGTCTTATTACATTAGATATAATACAGTTAACAGTTGATGTGATGGTAACATGTGGGAAGTAAAAGAAACACTCTGTAATCTTATCACTAAAGGTCAATGTTTTAGTGTTCCTATGTGCTTTGGCTGTGAACTCTATTCTTTCTCGCCGTCTCCCTGACACCTTAGTCGAGGCAGGAAGGCTAGAGTGTTCTGCAGTTGGATAATTTCCTTCCCCCCAGGTAGGGTAAACTTCTGGGCTTGTTTCAGAATGGTTTCTCTCCCATCCTCCTTCCCTCCCCTCTTCCCTCAGACCCAAAACCACTAAAGATTTGTTGTTGTTGTTTTCTCTGGACTCTCCCCTATGTGAAATTGGTAGCAGTCTTGGAGGTAAATGCGATGAAGGTGATGGACCCGCCCCTAAGGCATCAGTGCCCAGAATTTCCTCACTCTCATGCGATTCTATGCTCTGACTCCAGTAATTCTTCAGTTTCCCCAAGCATTCCTCGACGTTTATGACTTCAGGGCTGCTGTTGCAGGGAAACTGATAGGCTGTGATTCTCTGGATTGCCCTGTCTCTTCAGATTTTGGGGTGGTGATTTGACCTGAATCCTCGGTCTCTGGTGGGTCCAAGTTAAATCATCGAAGTTTAGGTTTTTTTAGTAGTAAGGATGAAAGTGACAACTTCCATTCTCCTTACCTTTTGGAGCTGAACCAAAAGTTAAGTAGTCTTTTAAAATATTCGCCACCTCTATTTATTCCAATGACTTGATCAACATTACTCACTAAGGAAGCACCATATTTGAATTTTATTTTTTATTTATACAAAGCGCAGAGCTGGAGTTTTAAAACATCTTTATTTTCTTTTTCTCTTATTTCCCTGCTAAAGCTAGTGTTGACTTCACAGCTGCCTTTCTAAGGAATACAAGAATAAAGAGCTGTCCTCTTGGTACTTATAAAGGGGAAAAACAGTACACTAACAAATGTAAGAAACAGGATTTAGCAAAATAAATCAGATACCATATTTCTACCTTTGAATTATTTATAGAACGTGGAATATCTTACTATTTAATATGCATTTCTTGAGCTAAATCTTGCTAAAATAACAGAAGGGGTGTAAAATGTACTGTCATCTTAAATAATAGTCAACCTTTGCCAGTACCATAAAATGTATTTGAAATTCCTGATTTTAATGATACATCTTTTTTTCTTTAAAAAAATTATTTTTCTTTCTTTCTATCTTTCTTTTCTTTCTTTTTTTTAAATTTAAGTATAGTTGATTTACAATGTTGTGTTAGTTTCTGGTGTACAGCAAAGTGATTCAGTTATACATATATATATTCTTTTTTATTATAGGTTATTACAAGATATTGAATATAGTTTCTGTGCTATACAGTAGGACTTTGTTGTTTATATATTTTATATATAATAGTTTGTATCTGCTAATCCCAAAACTCCTATTTGTCTTTTCTTTAGGAATATTATTACTACAAGTTAATAACTTTGATCCTGTTTCATACTTTCTAATTTTATCTAAGCATAGTACTGATTCCTTTAAAACATTCAATCCACATGCCTAGAAATTACTGATGATCAAATTCATGCACTCTCCGTAAAACTGAAACTCTGACATAAAGGAGGTTCACCAGGAAAGTATAGCTTCATCTGAATCAATTTTAGTTTTCTAAGCTTTTCATCAAAACTCAAGATGAAACATTTTATGCTCTCTGACTAGGAAGCATTTTTGCAGACAAATTTCTGGTGTTCTTCAGTTCGCAACAAAACTTTCATTATAGAGATCAGAAGAAAGATATTGTAGATTTGAAGCTTCACCAAAAAATGAAAAGCAAAGTGTAAAATAAGCTGCAGCACCACATTTTTGTACGGAAAGTTGAATTGAAAAAAATAGTCATGGTCAACTATCATTGGCAGGAAATCCTACCTGCTGAGGGTGAGATTTGAAAAGCGATACCATGGAAAGGGATTAATATTTACTGAGAAAATCCTATGGACTTGGATAACTGACTTACCATCTCCTGATTGAAATTGGATATAAAGCAAGAAGTTTAAAAGATTCAAGCTCATTTTAATTTTCCATGTCCAGTTAAATCACACACAGTGACTGTTACGAAAGTGGTTTTCATTAAAAGTATGTTGTTTTTCTTTATACTTCCCTTTTTCGAAAATGGATACAAATTTTGATATGTTTTAATTAGATGCTTATTAAGTGTTTCCTCAGAGAAGCACCTGGATTTATCACAATTTTTTATAGCACTGTCTTTTAAACTTGAATGCATATATAAATTACTTGGCAATCTTGTTAAAATGCGTTCTCTGATTCCATAGGTCTGGTAAGGTGCCTCTGAGTCTACATTTCTAACCAGCTCCAAGGTGATGGTGAAGTTGTTTGTTAGGGACCATGCTGGTATAGCAAGTGTCTAGACTCCTGAATAGACTTGATGGTGTTCTCAGAGGCACCTTGTGCTTCACTTATTTATCTTCCCATGTTGGGCATATTTTCAGAAATTAATTTCTAATGGAGTCGGTTTTCTACCCTGACTACCCATTATTAGCTAACCACAGGCATTCAAGGAGTACAACATACTTTACAGTGCCCCATCAATCCTCCTATAGTAATATGGCTAAGAAACTGTAGCAGTAATATATCCAGTTTGTTTCCAGAAGCTGTGAGTACTCTTTTTTTTTTTCCTCTGAGTGACGTCATGAATGCAGCTAAATTTTATTAAATATCTACTCTTGGCAGGGAATTATGTAGAATACTGTGTATACAAACGTGGCCCCGCCTTTCTGGAAAAGTGCCAATAATTTTGTATATTTACAAAATATGCATTTCCTGTGTTTTTACACTTCATTAGTGTTCTAAAACTATAAACTATTTAAAATATAACGAAAAGCATAGAAATTATAGCAAGCACGTGTTAATATTTTGTCTTTGTTATTTTCTCACTCCCTCTTTTCCTTGAATGCAGCTGTTGATACTCCCTAAAATAAGCTCCTTCTTCTTTCCTCTTGGTTCTGTGGTATATCTTCTTTTATGTCATACTCCTGGACTATTTCAGATTTTTTTACATAGCTATAACTATATCTAGACATAGATCTCTCTACAGATAATAGGTAGATGATTGAAAAGTAAATATTGAATACATAATATGGTTTCGACTTGCTTTTTAAAATATAAATAAATCATATCATTATTACATGGATTATTTCAACTTGTTCAGTTCAAAGACGATGGTATGTATATCTAGACAATGCATTTGCAGACCTGATTATAATTCTATTGTTCAATAAAACACATTTATTAATTTCTCTTATGTTAGATAAGTTTCTGCTAAATTCCTATTGCAAAAAAAATGATGCAATAAGCATCATAGGGCAAGTGTCTCTGTGCACATGAGTGATGTCAGGGTACAAGTGTCCCTAAGTATTGCCAATACTTCAAGTTATTAGGTTTGTACAGATTTGACTAACTTGATGGCTATGGGATCTTTACCATACATTTCTTTGTTTACTTGTCCAAATAATAAACATTCATATCCTTTTCTGTTCAGTTTTTCTAATCAATGAATTTCTTGTTCATATCTTTTGACTGATTTTAGGGATTTCTTTCACTTGTGAGTAATTGTTAATTTAACTATTCACGTATTGAGGGCACTAATCCTTCTCAGCTATGTTTTGAAAATACCATCTTCTGGTTGTGGATTATCTTTTAACTTAGTGCACCATGTTTGTTTCATTGTAGAAAAATTTTCTAGTTTTAACCTGTTTTTTTCCCTTGAGGACCTTGTCAAAAATATCTTATTTAAAAAAAAATATTTTTCAAGTTATATTTTTCTTTTACTTTTGCATGTATATTTTTAAGCCTAGTAGATGGCAGCTTGTGTACACTATGCAATTGAAATGTTTTTTTTCATATGGTAAACATTATGCCCAGTACTATTTATTGAATATTCTGACTTGCAATTTTATCTGTTATGTGAAAAGTTATAATACATACATGAGTTTGAGTGTGTGGATATGCTTCCTGGCTATTTCCTTCAGAAGGTGTATTTTGTTTGCCATTATACCAATACACACATCACTGCTATTGCTTCATATGGGTTTAACTGAATAGTGGGGAAATTTTAGTTCTTCAAGTTTGTTTTCACCATTCTTGGGCTTTTCTTCCTTCATAAGAAGCTTAAAACCATTTTGTCAAGTGTTATAAACAAAGACTTGAAATTTTTATTGGGATTGCATGAAATAATTAGCATGATTTGAGAAAAGAAATATTTTGAATAATATACTTCTATCTATGAGAAATATATGTCTTATTTGTTAAGTTTTATATTTTATCTATTAAAAACTAACATATATTTGGAAGATTTCCGCCACCTAGGTATGCAGCAGAATTTGATGGTACCTTCATTTTAATTATATATCCACATGTTTCTTAGTTATGGGAATGCTGTTGTTGTTTGTATAATCTCATATTCTCTTGCATAGCCTCTTACAGGATCACTTTTTTTTTGGTTTCGGTAACAGGAGTTTCGTTTTTTTTTTCTTTTCATATCTTTATTTACTTATTTAGTTATACTTTGTTTTACCGTCCTGGGTCTTGTATACAATGTTGTGCATAAGTAGTAATGGTGTTAACCCTTGTCTCTTCCATTACTTCAAGCACTGCTTCTAAAATTTCACCGTTAGATATTATTTGGATAGATTTTTTGAAAGTTAGTGTCTATTAAACAAAGGAAGCCATGTCTAGCCTCGGATTCCGGGTACATTGTTTCAGTTTCATTTATTGTTAATTGATTTAACCAAGTTTTAATGTCTCTTGAAATAATCACATTACCTTTTTTTCTCTAATCTGTTAATATGATATGAAGAATTTCATGTATCTTTTATCTGATGTTAAAGATAGCATTCTGGTCATTTTAGGATAAATCTAGTTCATTGATGATATACTGCTCACTTTCACAATATTGGTGAGAGTGCCGGAGATGCTGATGTTATATTTAACATTTTTTGCCTAAGTTTTGTGATTTGCCTGAATTTCTCCTTGCCTGGTTTTGCTCTCAGAGCTATAGTAAAACCTCATAAAATGAATTTGGAAACTCTTTCTCATTTTTCAGTCCTCTGGAACAATTTATATAATTTAAAGATTACATGTTCTTTTAAGATTTTATAGAACTTGGTTATAAAACTCTCTGGGCCTGGTGTTATTCTGTGTGTGGGAGGTGGGTGGGAAGGAGGGTAAATATTAAACTACAGCTTCTACAGCTTTAATTTCACAAATGGTTGGTTAAGGTTTATATTTCTTTTTGAGTCAGTTTTAACAATTTTTACATTTTAAAAATGTTCATTTTACATAGGTTTGAAAGTTATTTATATTATTTTGTTTTTTAAGCTATTGAATCTATTGTTCTATAATTGCTTTAATTTCTAATGTTGGTGTGTGTGTTTTCTTTATATTTCCTTGATTGCTCATATCAGAGATTTATCCATTGGATTCATCTTATTAAAGAATCGGATTTTTTAAAAAATCTTTTCTGTAGACGCTCTCTTCTATTTCATTAATTGCTAGATTTTATGTTTATCATTCCCTTACTTCAGTATTTCTTGTGTTTACTCTTGTTCTTTTTCTAACTCTCTGAACTAAATATTCATCATGCAATTCTTAACCTTCTTTTCAACTAAATGAATGTATTTTAAAACCACAAATTTCCTTCAAATTACTGCTGTAGTTGCAACGCCAAATTGTGATATATAGTGTTTCAAGGTTAATCAGAACTAAATATTTTGCACTTTCTGTTATTTCTTTTTTAACCCAAGAATTATTTAAATGTGTGTATTTTATTTTCCAAAGCATGAAGCTTTGGGAGTGTTTTAAAATATGAATCCCTAATTTTGTGATGTGTGCATGATTTAGCTGTCTTTTTACTTGTTGACTTTTTCTGTGTCTTATATTGGTAAGTGGAAATATTCTATGTATGATTCAAAACCATACATATTTCAAAATCATACATATTGTCTAATCTGGGATCTCTCTCTCTCTCTTTCTCTCACCAATCCTGTTAATTGTGTTTTCGCTCTACTTCTTTTCAGGTCTGTCACTCATATCAAGATTTCTTGAGAAAGAGTTGTTATAAATAAGAGGTGTTAAAATTTCTAATTATTTTGTACATCACATTCAGAATTAATTACTAATATTTATCTCAGTGTACCTCTACTGGATCTCATCAAAACATCCAATCTGCTTTGTTAGATTTTTAGGTTTTTGTTTGTTTTTAACTTCAGGCACTCTATCAGCCCTCTTCTATTTTTTGTGCCTTGTTTATTCCCTTAAGCACCATAAACCAGCACATCTCTCCTTCTCTCACTAGTATTCACAGCCCCCTCTATGCTCATCCTTCCATTGCCCCTGCCTGGGCCACTTCCATTCCTTTTACATTAATTTGCAACCTACCTTCACTCTTTCCAAAGACCACTCTCTAACTGCAGCTAGAATGATTGAAATAAAACAAAATCTAGTCAATCGTTCCTTCCCATTTAAAACCTTTGATGACTTTCCACTGTCTGTAAATTAGTCCCTTTACAATAACTTAAGAGATGCTACACGGCGTGGTTTCAGTCTACCTCTCACTTATACCTTGATCTTGCTTCCTGCTCTCTCTCTCTCACCTTTTAAGAATGCTGAGCTGCTTCCTCGACAAATGCTATTTCACCTCAACACTGTACTCTAAGGCAATGGTTCTCAAAGTAGGTCCCTGGGCCAGCAGCAACAGCATTGCCTGAGGACTTGTTAGAAATGCAAACTGTGGAGTTCTACCCAGACCTACTGATTCAGAACCCCTGAGGATGGGCCCCAGCAGTCTGTCCTATATCCAACCTTACGGGTGTTTCTTTCTTTTTTATTTAATTTTTATTTTACATTGGGGTACAGTTGATTTCCAATGTTGTGTTAGTTTCAGGTGTACAGCAAAGTGATTCAGTTATACATTTACATGTATCCATTCTTTTTCAGATTCTTTTCCCATATAGGTTATTACAAAATATTGAGTAGAGTGCCATGTGCTCTACAGAGGACCTAGGTGTTTCTGATGAATGTTAACGTGTGAGATCGACTCCCGTAGGTTATTTCTTCTGTTTGAGACAATCCCTCTTCTCTACCTAAACCTGATTTGCAACCTGTCTCTGCTTCAGCCTTCAGATTAAGCTACTTTCTCAGCAAGGCAAAATAGACCCTTAAATCAGGTTGAATCCACCTGCCATAGGCATCTGTGGCATGATGTACTTTCCTGATATGTGCTGTTATCTTGTTATATGCCAGATATTGTCTGATGTAAGCCTTCCGTGGGAAAGTGTGGGCTCTGTCCAATAGGGAATTTCAATAGCTTCTTTGCCATGTATTTTCAATGTTTGCCACATACGTCAAATGTAGATAATTAGAAAATATCTTTGAATGAATGAAAGCATGGTCTAAACAATGTTTTGCTTGTTGAAAATAGTTCTCTCCACTCTTTCTTTCCTCATTTTCTAGGTGTATTTCCTGAGAGAATTGATATCAAGGAAGTCTGAACTAAACTATTCCACTTTTTTAAAGCCAGTGATGGGTGGGTTAGGATTGTCCATAGATATGAGTTACCTACATCCATAGATTTTGTAGCGGAATAATTTTTTCTAGTACAGACTCAAGTTTCAATTTATCAGTGAATCCATACTCCTTAAGAACTTGCTCTATGCAGAATGGTACTAAATATTTTCAATAGATTACTACAGCTGTGTTTACAGGTGAACCTGGCAAGGATAGTGAGGGGTCAGAGTTTGAACTGCCAGATGTGGGTTGACTTGTATGAGGTTAACGGCTTGTACTCTTTCCCTTGTCCTTCACTTTCTGCCTTTGGTGACCTCATCCTGACCTTTATAAGGCTCTGGGTAGTTATTTTACCTATAAGTACTCCGTTTTCACTTGTCTGCATTTGGTTATGTTTTCTCTTCTTTATTAAGAATCACTTTTCTTCATTATACAATGTAATCTACTGGTTTGTTGTTGTTGTAGTAGCAGTATATTTTGTAGTGATATGTAATTTTATTTTTGGATTTTCACTTGTGTAGCTATATTTCCAAATTCTGTATTTATTTACCTGTCTCTGTATTCATTTTATGCTCATGTAAATTTTCAGTCTTTTTTTTTTAAATTAATAGCTACTTTATTTATTTATTTTTGGCTGTGTTGGGTCTTCGTTTCGTGCGAGGGCTTTCTCTAGTTGCGGCAAGCAGGGGCCACCCTTCATCGCGGTGCGGGGATCGCTCTTCATCGCGGTGAGCTTTCACTATCGTGGCCCCTCCCGTTGCGGGGCAAAGGCTCCAGATGCGCAGGCTCAGTAGTTGTGGCTCACGGGCCCAGTTGCTCCGTGGCATGTGGGATCTTCCCAGACCAGGGCTCGAACCCGTACCACCTGCATTAGCAGGCAGATTCTCAACCACTGCGCCACCAGGGAAGCCCTTCAGTCATCTTTGTGATTGCTTTAAGTATTTTTAAATTTTGTAATTCATTCTTTAATATATCTTTGTGTTAACATTTTCTTTGTTTAATTTGAATTTTTCTTTGCTTAACTACTTCTAGTTTCAAATTTCTATTTTATACTTTGCATTATATTATCTTAATTTTATAGTTTTATGCTTAAAATTCCTATTTTTATTTCTTATTTATTTTTAAATATTTCCACCTCTATTTGTGTTTATTCTCCTGTCTCTTAACTTTTGTACAAGGACTTATATTTTAGCATGTTAATTTTGGTTTACCCATGCATTATTTATTTTGCAGATTTTGAAATTGTTTCTTTAAATTGCATGGATTATTTTTCATTAACAACAAAATGAAAAGGCAGCCTCCTGAATGAGGGAAAGTATTTGCAAATCATATATCTAATAATGTGTTTATATCCAAAATATATAAAGAACACATACAACTCAATAGCAAAAGAATGAACAATCCAGTTTAAAAAAGGTCAAAGGATCTGAATAAACACTTTTTTAAGGAAGACACACAGATGGCCAACAGGTACATAAAAAGATGTCCAACATCACTAATCATCAGGGAATTGCAAATCAAAACCACAGTGAGATATCACCTTACACCTGTCAGAAGGGGAGATATTATCAAAAAGGCAAGAAGTAACAAGTGTTGGCAAGGATGTGGAGAAAAGGGAACCCTTTTCCCACTGTTGGTGGGAATGTAAATTGGTGCAGACACTGTGCAAAAATTATGGAGGTTCCTCAAAACATTGAAAATAGAACTACCATATGATCCAGCAATTCCACATCTGGGTATTTATCTGAAGAAAACAAAAACACTAATTTGAAAAGATATATGCACCCTCATGTTCATTGCAGCATTATTTACAATAGCCTAGACGTGGAAACAACCTAAGGGTCCATCGATGGAGGAACAGATCAAGAAAATATGGTATCTATTTTTAAGTGATCTATTTTATGATGTTATCAGGAGGCATGTTTGGAAGTTTCAGTGTGGAAAGAGTCCACACTGCACAGTATAGTTTGGAATCTTTTCATCTGGTTCTTCCTATAGTTGATCATCCTCAGCTTCTATCAATAGAAAGTTGTCATTTATATCATGCATCCATCTATATTAAACATTTTTATGAGGTTAATGTGTGCAAGGGAAAGTGCTGGCACTTGGATGGAGCAGTGGAAAATGAATTGGATCATAGCCCATGAAATAATCATGCAATGTAAAATGAGATGCACACACAGGAAAAATACCATATGCGTATAAGGGTAGGCCAAACATAATCTGCAAGACCAGAAAGACGAATTTGGGAAAGTAGGTGAGCAGAATCTTCTTGGTGGAGAATAGGAATTGCAGATGCCTAAGACAGGAAAGGGGTTTGTGGTATTAGAGAAATAAAAAGATCAGTAGAACTGGAGAGTAATGCATGGGAGTTTGTCTGGAGTGTAAAGAAAAAGTTGATCCTAATTCTGGAGTTTCAGCCAGAGCCCAACCACGAAGTGCCTTGTAGATCATACCTGCCTCTTTAACAGTCACTCTGGTTCCTGAAGGGAGAGTGGATTTAGAGAGAAATGAGAACAGAATCGTTGGAAGGGGTGGTGTGCTAGAGAGATGAGAGTGACTTGCCCTAGGGTGGTAGAAATGGCAGTAGTAAGAAGAGGATGGATGTGGAAAATATTCAGGAAGAAGAATCGGCGGGACTTGGCTTTGGGAGTTAGGGTTCAGCTTCCGGCTGAGAAGGGGTATTGGAGAAACAAGTTTGGGGCAAAAGACCTTCTATCTGTTTAGAGTATGTTTAGCTTAAACTTGCATCTTAACCACAGTAACTCACAGAAAACTAATCATTCATTCATGCATTTTCCTTTACTTATCTCCTGGAAGTCTTGCCCCTCCCTTTCATAATATGATAACCTAGAAAACTGTATTTCCAATATTTTATCCTCACCGCATTCTGTTCTAGTCTGCTTTGCTTTCCCAGTCCTACTATCCTCTACCATCAAGTCAAAATGACATTAATAAATAAACTCCAGGGAGTAAAGTTAACCCTCAAGAAAAGGAGTCAATCTTGCCTATTCTATGACGTATTCTTTATTAAAAATCAGTGTATGTTAAATTATATGCATTAATATTCTAATCTTCATATTATAATCAGTTAATTAGTACTAATTAGCAGAGTTTAGCCCAAAATAGCTGCCTTATATTTTATGTGCTCTTTGTAATGTTACTTATGCCTCTGCAACATTTAGCTCTCTAAAAAAATTTCTTTTTGAAAGAACAGTTTGCAACATTTTAAAAAATCATTGTTTTGTTTTGTGTTTTCCAAATCGACAATGCCTTAAAATGAACTCTGAAGAGCATGGCTATGTTAAATGACGTCAACTGGAATTTGAAAGGACAGTGTATAATTTTTATAGTACTTGTAGTGGTTAGAATAATACCCCCCAAAATGTCTATATTATAATCCCTGAAGAGTTAACATGTCAATGTACAAGTCAAAAAGGCTTTGTAGAAGTGATTTAGTTAAGAATCTTGTGATGGGAGATTGTGCTGGATTATTCAGGTGAATCCAACGTAGTGACAAGGATTATAGGAGGGAGGAAAGAGAGAGAGAAAATGAGAGGTAACAAAGGAAATGAAGGCCAGACTTAGAGATTTGAAAATGCTACTTTGCTGGTTTTGAAGATTTAGGAAGGTACCTTGAGCCAAAGAATGCCTTTTCCGATGCTGGAAAAGCAAGGAGATGGAATCTCCCCTAGAAGCTCTCAGCCCTGATGACACCTTCATTTTAACCCAGTTTCACCCATCTCATACTTCTGAACTCCATACTATAAGATATTAAATCTGTGTTGTGTTAAGCCAATAAGTTTGTGGTAACTTGTTACAGCAGCAATAGGAACCTAATAGGGCATTCTATAATCACTCTGTAACGTTACTAATGCATTATTTCAACACAACACACTTTGCCAGTGATTTCAGTGTTGGTTTATGCAGCTGTGGCCATTTGTATTCAAACAGTGAGGAACACTGAGGTGGAGACAAAGAGAGGCCAACTATACTGTAGATATGAGGTGACTTATGAGGATTGGGGCGGTCAGAGGAGCAGACAGAGCTGAATCTCTCCTCCCTGATGACTGGACACATCAGAAACGCCACCTTCTGCCCAGCCTGTGGACCACATTTGGTTATAGAGCATTTCCACATAGTACCTCTGCTACTGCATTTTAATCCATAGTCTCAACCCCTACAAGAGCTCACAAGGACTACTGACATCTTAAAAGAGCCTACCCATGAAGTAACTGAAAGGGAAAAAGAGAAACGTACATGATATTTGTTACTGTTAACATTGTCATTCCTGTGAAGATCCTGTTACTCTAGTGTTTTATAAAATCCAGAGAGAACTAGTCCTTTCTCTCGGAGGTGGGGTGCAGGTGGGAGGTAGGCATTTATCTACCAATCCTGAAGCAACTCAGAAATTATTCTGAAAACATTACTGCGGATGTGGAAAAAAATGTAAGGTGTTTCCATTTCTGACATTTAGCTGACTGTAAAAAATTTTAAAAAAGGAAATATTTTTTGAACTCTAGGAAGAATGGAAATACTGGGAAAGTCCGAATTTGAATGCCCTTTGATAAATCAACAAAAGCTTTGTGCTTTATTCTCTTCACCTGTGTTCAAAGTTTGACTATGTCTTTTTTCACAAAAAAATTTGCCAGAACGGTGCCCCACATAAAGATGCATAGCTCATTGCATTTCCAGGTTAACTAGAGACACAAAATGATGACATTCTATTATTACATCAGAATGCCCCCATTAACGTAAGACAGAGCTCTTTACAGAAGTATGAGAGAATAGAGGTGAATAAATCTTATTTAGCTGGCTCAGTTTAACACTTGGAAAATCTGTGAGTCATGCTATAAGGGCCGCACATAAAACACACAAAGAAAAAAGAAGTATTCCCAGTGACAATCAAGAAGTAGTTGGGCATGATGGTTTTTTAGCAGCTGTGTGCAAATCATTACATATCAATGGCCATGGGGAAACATTGTCAACATCTGGAGTTTTTATTAAACAAATACCAACAGCTACCATTTGATTGCTCTTTCCCAAAGCAAAGATTAAATAATAGTCCATCAGACACCTGCTGCATGAGATTCCTCACAGCAGCCCGTCCTCCCCATCAAGCGTAAAGTAGCATCTTCCTTGCATTCTCCAACACACAAAATGTGTGTGTGTATGTGTGTGTGTGACTAAAACTGGAAACAGAAGAAAAGATTACTGATTAATGAGAAACACGGTTTCTTCTTTAGTTAAATAGGAATTTAAAAAAACTGAAACGGAGATCATTGCATTATAACATGGTCATATATTTTCCTGTGAATTTTAGATGCCATATGCTCTTTTATTATAGTATTAACGTGTTTTGAAAGATTATTCACACACAGTAGGACTTGGAATGAATCATAATGAATTCCAAAGACAGAAATTTTGGGGGCCCATTAAAACAAGAGCTATCAGATTTAGAGGAGGGAGACCACTTATTTGCATAAATGTGTTCACATAAGTTTAAGAGCTATATGTTTGGGAAATCAAGCTGTTGATCTAAATATCAGCTGGAACTTTGCCAATGCTATGAAATGGTCATACTAGATACAAACATGGCTTTGACCTAGCATATGGCAACACCTATCCCAAAGACAATTGGTCTCTCCAGTATGAAGAAGTGCAAGTACAACAGTGTTATTAATGAGTATCATTTGAAACTGTTTGTATCTGTGCTACTGAAAGTGTGGCCCTCAGACCAACAATATCAGAATCACATGGAAGCTGGTTAGAAATGTAAATTGCTGGACTCCACAAGTAACCTACTGGATCAATTCTTGCGAATGTGACCTAGTGTCTGGGTTTTAACAAGTTTTCTAAGTGATTAGTATGCATGATAAATAAAAGAACCACAGGTGAATGTGATTTGGGGTCATCAGCAACTTGAATTTATTTGTAAAATATTGAGAATATTCAAATTTAACACAACCTCCAAATGATTGGTCACATAGGGATTCATGGTTTATATATGTAGTTTTCAAACACACCTCATTAAAGAACTTCCCTCGTATTTCATTTTGTAAAAGTATTCAGATATGTGGGACTAGGTCCATCTAGAACTTTTTCCAAGTTTAGTTTTAAATAAAGAAATACACATTTTTAATATGTAGTGGGAGTGGCTCACTTAGGTGAAATGGAATAAAAAATAGTTGGAGTAAAAAAAATCGTCAAGACTAAAGGAAATTATTCTTGGTTATAGAGTGAAAGTGCTTTCTAGATTATAAACCTAGATATGATAGTTGAAGTTATATTTAGAGTGAGAATTGAATTAATATTACTCTGACTACCGTGGTGTAGGCTTTTTGTTGTTAAGATATTGTGAAGAATATTTAGACACTAGTAAGTGCATCATTTAGGTATGTTTTCAAATGAAGTTAGTGAACTAAGCTTGGCTTAAAAATGGGAGTTAATTATATTCGTATAACAAAAATGTGTTGCCAGGAAAATTGCTGGAATAATATCAGCAATTTGCAATTCTCTTGCTTTGCCTCCATGGTTGCAATACATCAGCAAGTTAGCGTTCAAGGGAAGTAGAAGGGGAGAAAGCACAGCATGAGACCCTTTCGTCTCTTTAATCAGAAAAACAAATCTTTCTTTAAAACCATCCAATGGGCCTTGGATTAAGGCTCACTGCCCCATGAAGCCCCCTTCAATGGGAGGGAAACGGGGGTGGGAATGACTTTTACATCAGCCTGTCAACCACGCCTGAATAGCCAGACTAGGGCTGCCACTAACAACATGGACAAAACCCAGATCATTTTTCAGATCAATAATTCTATAATCAATAGATATTTGTTTAGTGGTTAATGTCAATTACCAATAGCTTGTTCTTGAAACAAGCTGTTTCTTGAAACACTGTAAATGTGTTTAAAGATGAACATCTGTTTATAGGCTCTTCGTCTCTGAGGAGTCTAATAATTGGTTGAATACATGTGATAGGAAAAACCTAAGTAGTCATTTTTCTCATTTCCTATCTACAACAAGAGAGACTAATATAAAACAGATGTTGGTAGCCTACGCCCACCCTTATCTAGGGAGATACGCTGCATGACTGTCCTCAGTGACCTATTCTGGTATCTCTATGCATATTACCTCAAGGATGCTCACTCAGGACGTCAGACTTTGTCAAGCACAGCCCCATCAGCTACAGGGAGCTGAACTCAATGAACTTTCAAGGTCTCTTTTAAGGCCATTATCGGATTTGCCTGCCTGTGTAGTCTCAGGACTTGTTTATATCCACATGAGGTCAATGCTTCCTCCCTCCTATTAATTTTCCTACCATCTGTGCTGCCAGATGTAGTGAGAACAGGGGCAGCACTCCGCCCTGGGGAAGAAAAGGCAACTCCGCCCAACAGCTCTGCCCCTGCCTCAGAACTGATTCTTCCCTTTGTTCCAGGAGATCTGCACTCTCATTTACCAAAAGTAAAGGTCTGAGTGTACAACCTAGTTGAAAATAGCTATCCATTTGGTGCAAAGAAGATTCAACCTGAACGGATAATATTGCACATATTTCTTCCCTTTTGCTATTCATAAAATATTTTGGAATTTACCTGTCAGCTAGAGATATGCTAGAATATGGCTTCGTATTACTGAGTGATTGACTGAAGGTAATTGGGATAAGATTCACCCAGAGAAGGAATTAAAAGGAGCATAAGGTAAGGAAAATCAGGGCCTGAAACTATTTTATGAAAGGGACAGAAAAGACATAAGTTTCCACTTTCATTCCTAGAGCAAACCTATAAATTATCCCCTAAATGTGAGATGCACCAAAACAGGGAATTTGCACATTGTCAATGACCTGCATTACTTCTGGCTCTTCGATGTTTTTCTTATTCATTTTGTACTCTTGATATTATAGAACTGAGAATAATGGGAGGTGCTGGGAAGTTATTTCTTAGCTTTGAGTCACCCTTTTGTAGACTGTGTGAACTAGAAAGGTCTTCCAAGGTCATCCATCCGTCTCATTTCATGTTACAGATGCAGCAACTGAGCATGCAGAGATGAGGTGATATTCCCCAGCCCTTTTTCATACAGAGCTACCTGTTATAGAGAAAATGGCTCATTCTTATAATAATTAATTGAACATGTTAATATTTTAGTTACCTTTCACACATCTATCTACAAATCTTATCAACCAAATTGAGCTTTGTCTTTATTGAGTAGAAAAACCACTTCTCTTTATATTAGACGAATACTAGCAGCTTCTAGGAACAAGTTTACATTAGGATCGAACCATACCTAATGGTGTTCACAAAGATGAAACGTTCAACTGTGCATTTAAAATTTTATATGTTACTGAGCTTCTACAATCAAATGAACAATGCAACTGTACAGTGGTATTTGATAGGGACCCTCAGGGAAAGTACTTCTCTTAGGATGGAAAAAGAAACCACAAATAAAGTAAAGCACACATTGGGTTCATTAGCAGAGAAGTGCTGAGGAGACTTTAGTTTGCTCCTGAGGATTAGAAAGACATTTCACAACCCTTGGTCAGTTCTCCGCAATGTTGGAAGCCTATACTTACTGAGAGCAGGCAATCTCACTCAACTTCAGAAGTAGTTCTACCCTGCTCTGATGAAGAACACAGTGGCAGACATTAACAGGCATTAAGATAGGGACCAATGTGCCCCTTGGGCTATTCTTTCCTTGGATAGTTGTTGCTACACCTGGGAAGGAGATGCAACATGGAGTTTCTTCCTGTTTGCCTTTGGTGCTCTTCTTCCTGTCCTTTGAGTTACTTTGTCATTCTCTTCTCAGGGGTCTGTTAAATCCATGAACAGATACTGAAGGAGTTCCCTGTTGTGAGAAAACACAAGGCTCATAAGATATTTCTTTTTTAGAGACCTGCAAAATAGTCTTACAATGGTACAACTAAAGAAAATGTTATAGTTGCATTTTTATTCAAGAGTAACCAATACTAAAACAAGAGGCTATGGACATATCATATCAAAAATGAATATCCAAGTTGTTATTTCCATAATGGCAGCTGTGATAGAATAAGAAGAGTACTGGATTTGGAGACAAGGAAACTAGTTTTACATCTCAGCTATGCCACTTAATATATGACCTTGGATTTTATGAGCCTCAGTTTACTAATAAAACAGAATAAAGATAATCTCTTGCCCAGGATGTATTTAATGACAAAAATATAGGGCATGTAGAAGCACTGACTGGCCCATGTAAGCATTCAAGAAGCATGGATGAAAACCAGCTACATCTAAGTTTACATACTAATTCAGATCTCCTTCAGTATTTGTCTGGGTGTTAAGTTCCTTTTAAAATATGTAACTCAACCTTGACCGTATACCTAAAAGTTACATTCAGACCAAGTTATCTATAGAATTTCCAAATCAGAGATTCATGCCATCTACTCACTACCTCTACCTCTTCAAATTGCTTTGGACTAAATCATATTCTAGGGACGCAAATAGTCCAAATTCATCAGCCATAGGTAGTCAGTGGAGATTGCCCACCCCCATCCCCCCCCCCCAAAGACTTCATCTACAAGGAAGGGACCATTTGTTTTCATGTCACTAAATCTCAAGATGATGTTATGGGAAAGAATGAAGTTCACTGCTTATTATATGAGATTATCCTGCCTAATTGAGTTATTGGCAATCAGGCTTTGTATAATTGTTTTTCTTTTCTTTGTATGATTGTATTTCATTATAAAACTTTATTTATTAAAGATTGTTTTATTAGATAATTGTGGATACATATTTTTAAATATCAAATGGAAAGAGCAGGGTGCACAATGATGACCAGTATGCAATAATTGTTATATAAAATGTGAACATTTTATATTTCAGAGAAAACTATTTGACATTGTTTTCAAGATGAGCACTAAATTGAAAATAGTGATTATTTTTGGAGATAGATGAAAAGGAATGAGATTAGGGGAGAGGGGCTAAAAGGGGGCTTCGACTACACCTACATTTTTTATTTCATTAAAAATACGAAGTGAGAGAGTGGCATGGACATATATACACTACCAAATGTAAAATAGATAGCTAGTGCGAAGCAGTCGCATAGCACAGGGAGATCAGCTCCTTGCTTTGTGACCACCTAGAGGGGTGGGATAGGGAGGGTGGGAGGGAGGGAGATGCAAGAGGGAGGGGATATGGGGATATATGTATATGTATAGCTGATTCACTTTGTTATAAAGCAGAAACTAACACACCACTGTAAAGCAATTATACTCCAATAAAGATGTTAGAAAGAAAACTACGCTCACACAAATATGACTAAATTACAATATTGGATGAAGTGGTGAGTAAAAGTAAATTCATATACTATTTAAAATGTTTTTTCTAGTTTTTGAAATATTGAATCTCAACAACATGTTAACATAACCAACCATAAGTTTAAAAAAAACAGAGCAGGTCCTGAAAAAACAAGCTAGAAGACATTTTAAATTTTTTTGCAATCTTGAACAAACTGAGTCTCTTTAGGCAACTAAAACTAGTATGAGTGCATCTATTCAATTATAGATTTCACTGAACTTGGAGAAATTTCAAGGGTCAAGGTTTCACAAGTTTGAAACCGCTTCAGAACAGGTTTTCGTTGTTCATTTTTACAGTGACATGCACATCTTGATGTAGAACATCCTGGATTGACATTATTCAACACGGCACCAAACCCCAGTTGAGAGACTTGGTTCTCAAAATAATATCAAGCCTTCCACTGCGCCTGCGAACACACCTGCATATGAGGCTCCCAGAGTTTCATATTGTTATTTCAGCAGGCTGCCTTCCCTCAAATTTCCCATAAATCCTAATAACACTGCTGCATTGCTTCATGACATCTGGTTCTTGGTGGAAGGTTATGGCGTAAAGAGGAGACTCACTACACAAAGGTCACTCATTTGTGCATTTTCAACGTGAATAGAACCTGGATGTAACTCCAGGGTCCTTATGCCCTCAATATGAAAAAAAAAAAAAAAGCCTATATATGTGATAAAACAATCAAGAATAATAATTTTAATTAATTTCAATTGAATGAGCATTTATTAAGGGTGATATTTTTCTAGATCCAGTGGGAAACATGAAGATGTTTAGACATAATACATAGGCTTCAAGAACTTGGTGTTTTAAAAGAGACACAGGGAACATATAAATAATAATATGAAACAGATGATTCTTGGGACATGAAGTTTCATACAAATGTGTACGTACAAGAAAATTAGGAAGGCATTCTGGGAATGATAAATTTCACTCTGGGCATTGATGGATGAATAGAAAGTTCACTTGGACATACTTAATTCTCTTCGTTATCAAAGTAATATGTATTCATTTTAGGGACTGGGGAACCATTCAGAGAAGCACAGTGGAGGGGATTTCTTACTGTGTATGATGTGCTCGTGTATTTCAATGCATGAACAATCCTCATGTCCCTTCCCAAGAGGGGTTCCATTGGCAAAAATACTGCCTGGTTCCCACAGGAATAAATGCAGCTAATGGAACTGGGAAGCCTCTGACAGCCCCAGGGAGAAGTTTATGCTATGGCGTGTCATTTTTCCTCCAAAGTAGAAAACAGATTCCAGTCTTCTCCTTTTACTATGGGAACACTTGGAAAAGCTATCGGAAAGCAAAATACATAACTCGGAGATATCATGGGTTCGTTCCAGAACTGCCACAATAAAGCATATATCACAGTAAAGTAAGTCACACGAATTTTTTGGCTTTCCAATGCATATAAAACTTTTGCTTACACTATACAGTGGTCTATTAAATGCGCAATAGCATTGTGTCTATAAAAACAATGTACATACACTAACTAAAAATACTTTATCGATAACAAATGCTAACCATCATTTAAGCCTTTAATGAGTCATAATCTTTTTGCTGGTGGAGCCTTTGAAATATTGTGAGAATGAACAAAATGTGACACCGAGACACAAAATGAGCAAATGCTGTTGAGAAAATGGCGCTGATAGACTTGCTTTCAGCAGAGTTGTCGCAACTTTCAATTTGTAAAAAATCACAATATCTGCAAAGCACAATAAAGCGAAGTGCAATAAAAAGAGGTCTTAATGTAAAAACTGCAGAAAGAGGAACAAACGTTGAGTGTTCAGATCCTGGTGGGTGACCTAACTGGCTCAAAATCGCGAGGCAGCTGACGGCTGTGGTGGAGTGAGAGGTTTTGTGGTTTGTAGAAGCTGTTTTGGAAACACGCCCAGGTTAAAAAGTATGACCACTTTACCTGACATGTTCTGTTTCTCATGGTGATAGATCTTAGAGCTTTTTAACAGAAAAGTTTTGTGATGAAGAAAATGCAACACAAATATTCTCTTTTCGGTGTGTCTGTTCTTTACTAGGCCTTGGCGTGCATACGGTTCTCCTGGATTTTTGCCTTTTTTCGGTGGTGACCGTGCGTGAGGCTCTTCTCTATGTCAATTGCAGAGTTAGGAAACATGATTACAGGAAGGTTCCTCCCTTCAGAGGGCTTGAAGTCTAATGCCTGACCTCCCTGTCTTGCCCTGGTCTGGAATCACTGGATCTTCTGTTGCACGCCCCTCTGATACCTGAGTCACCTTTGAGAGGGTTTTTAATCCATCATGGCACTAGGATGAGCCTGCTCTTGAAATCATGAAAGAAAGAATTCAAGAGACACGTTAGAATTCAGGCTTTTGAGGGTCGGGCTTGTCCAGCTCAGCCTGCTGTCACCTGCATATCTGATGCCCAGGTCCATCTCTGAGTCCCCAAAGCAAGCCTCCACCTTCTTTTAACATCTGCATCAGAACTTCAGATTTTGTGAATTAAGATTTTCAACTATTTCCTTAGCAGGTAATACTTCATTTTGCACATTTCCTCTGACCAGGTTGTCATAAGAGCCTTTCTCTCCACTGCAGTCAAAATCAAACATTAAATGTTCTTAGTCACTTTTCGAACTGTATTTCAATAAGGAAATTAAAAAGTTATGCTTCTATACCTAGGTAACTTTTCCATAACACACACACATATATTCCTTAAATATTAGGTACAAATTTAATTCCTATATAATGATTTATAGTTGAAAACAGGAAGAAACATACTACTCAGAGATTTCCCATGTTGCCAGGTTTAATTCATTGTAAAATAAATCTTAGTCTCTACATTTATCATTATTATAATTATTATTGTGATTAAATCTGAATTTCATAGATGTCTTCATGTGAGGGATCTACATACATACAAGTCCTGTCTTTCTAATGTATTTTAATCCTGAGACTTCTCAGAAGACCTGAAACCATTCTTGCATTTGTTATGAACTACTGATTAAGTTGATCGAATATCTAGCTTGTGAGAAAAGGAAAGGAGAGGCCTCTCTTCATGATGAATAAAAGAGCACAATTTACCATTTATCTTTAAAGATAGGGTGTTAGAAATAGTATCCATGATGGTTTTATTATTTATCGTTCTGTGCACAAAAAAAAAAGAAGAAGAAAGTGTGAATTTCCTCTAAACCGCACTGTTGAGAAAACATGAGAGTCACAAGCAACTTATTACTGTAGGTGACTTTGTCAATACTCATATTATTCATTCTAAACTTTTTGCTCCGCTCTATGTTGAAGCACAGAATCATGCTTTACATGTCATGAGTGTGATATCTATTCATGGGCCAGCCAGTGAATCAATATTTTCCACATTACCCTGGCATCTGATAGAACTTTGACGTTATAATTGTATTAATACAATTGTCAGAACAGTAAGGAGGAGATGGTGTACACACACAAAACAATTGTTGCTTTATATTTATGTATTACATTTGCATACTGGAAGCATGCATATAAAGTATCTATGCATATATTATATAAATATATACACACATATTTTTGAACTTTTTTTTTTTTTTTACCATTTATCAGTTTTCAGTTAGTACTGAAATCTGTGCAATTACTTGCATTTTGACAGATCATGAGAGTGAGAATTAAGACTTCTGGCTTCTAGAGAAGACTGGCCTACAATGTCTCCTGAATGCAGACAGTAAGCAGAGGACGGTCAATTCGAAAGATTCACCTTATCTGCCAACAGCAGAGTGATCTCTGTCTGTAGGGAGTTCAAGGGTATCAATAGGAAGAAATTGTCTGAGAGGAAAACTTTAAGAAGGAAGGAGAGGCTGAACACTTAAGGCTGTCCTCTATCCGAAGACAAAAGTTTCTTTGGAGAGTACACAGCAATACTAACAGTATTCTAAATTTAGAGGAAACATAAGAACATATTAAATATATATTAATATTATATGTTATTCAAGGGATATTTATGTATATGCAAAGCAAACTTCCACAATGTTTTCTATGTTTCTGTAACATTAGAATCAGAGCCTTTACTGGCCTTAGCTCAGTGTCAAGACTCTCAGCGTCCCAGCTGAAACCTAATTATATTTTCTCTCGGAAATCGTTTTTGCTTAAGCCTAGAGATGGACTAATGTGCATTTGAAGGTAGTATAGATTGTTTTGATTTTGCTTGCATATACATTTCTGGAAACATATGCAATATTTCAAGGAAATTTAAGGTGAAAATTAATTTCAATATAAAAGTTCTAGTAGAATATTTAAAAAGATGAAACTCCTCATTTATCTCTGGGCCAACTGCTTCTGAAAATACACACACACATAACACTGAGTAAAATCTCTTAGAAAAAATATAGTTTACTCATTGGTCTACAAGAACTCTCATTCCCTGGGGCCTATAATCTATGAAGTTACTCTGAGGCAATAGCAATGTATATAGCATTCCCCAGCATTTAAGTCTTTAGAGTTGTTTTAAAGTGAAACCCCTAAAATAGTGATTACAGTTTTAGTCAACTAGTATAGATCTGCAAACTCACACAAATTTTATGGCTTACAAGTAAGATTTCAATGACTTCATTCAACAGGGACATATTGTTAGTTATTATTTTACAACTCTATTTTTCACTAAGCATGGGAGTTTGATCTATTTTAGCTAAAATAGCATCCATTTTATATGTAAAATTATTTTTAAAATACCTAATTGCCTGCTTTCTTCTCCCTAAATTAGCTATTATAAAGAAGAAAATGGCACACTCTATATTATAGTACATGACACTTAACATGATTGTATATACTTACATATATACTATAAAAATGCATACACACATTTAGCTAGAGTGTGTGTGTGTGTGTGTGTGTGTGTGTGTTTGGTTTAGATACCTCTGCGACACAAGATACAGAATATTCACTCTATTTCATATACAGATCATGTATTCCCTACAATTTTATTCCCATTTCCTCAAACTTGACTAAATTTTGGCAGGTTTTCTACAGTTACAACTATAGCATCTGCCAAGCCCTATCACTTTATAGCCTTTCATTGTCTCGTTGAACTAGCTATGGCTGGCAGTTTGATGTTAAAGCAGAGTGGTGAGACCATACCCTTGCCTTGCTACCAGTCTCAGGGGAAAAGCAACCAGTTCCCCACTATTAAGTAAGATGTTAGCTGTACAGTTTGTAAATCTTCTTTGTCCAGGAGAAATACCATTCTATTTCTAGTCTTTTGAGAGTATTTGCCATGAATACATGTTTGAATTTGTCAAATATTTTCCCACATCTATTGCTATCATCATAGGATGTTTTTTTATTGTGTAGGTTAAATTGATTTTCAAATGTTAAGGCAGCCCTGAATATAGGTCACATATCTTACTGGATATGGTATTGACTGTTTTTGTATATTGTTGAATTTAACTTTTTACTATTTGTTGGAGGATTTTTGCATTCTATGTCCAGGGGAGCACTAATGAAAAAATGAACAACATGCTAGAGTAGACATACAAGCAAAGAGATGGAAATGCTAAGAAATAGTCAAGAGAAAATACAAGGGATAAAAAAGTGACATAAACAGAGACTCCCTTTGATGGACGCATCAGTGGACTGAACACAGCCAAGGAAATGATCAGGGAGGCTGAAGAGATGTCACTGCCTGTTTTAAATACATGATCTGATAATTCCAGCATCTGTGTCATCTGAGCTTGGTTCTGATGTTTGTTGTCTCTTCAATGCTGCTTTCCCTTGTCTTTGGGCATGCGTTGTGATTTTTGTTAAAAGCTAGACATGATACATAAGTTAATAGAAACTGAGGTAATTAGACCCTTAGTGTATTTACGTTAATCTGCTTAGGATTTTGACTGTGTTTAATGTTTATTTTAGCTCTTGGTTCCAGAGTTTTCAAATTCCTCTATTATCCCTTTTTCTTTTCCCCTGTTTTCTTTGGACTTTCCTAAGAACTCCTCTTTAGATAAAGCCTCTGTCTCTCAGCTGTTTCAGTTGTAATTTAATGTTTAACGTGGGAGTCCTATCAGTGTGGCAGTAAGGCGGGGGGAGGAGAAATTTTCTAAAATCTTAAAATTAAATCCCAGTCTTTTAGTGGATCTGAGTTTTTGGACTGCGATCTGCTCAAGTATTTCTTACCTTTTTTTTTTCCCCCTTCCTTAGGGCATCCAGGTTGGCTAGAGCGTGCTGGCCTTAGGATATTCCCTCCCCCATGTGACATATGACTCAGGTAAGTTCCTCTCCCCTGGAGACTAGTCCTTCTTTATGGAGAATGCTCTAGGATAATTTAAAATGGTTACCAACATCCAAATCAAAATACTTCTCCATGGAAGTTTTCATTGTTTTCTAAGATTCTGATTCTGAGGAAGCAGGAATTCTAAGACTCTTTCCACAAGTTTTCCCCTAATCTTTGTATTAACCTACAGATTGGATAATAGCTGCTTTGGGATAGATATTATAAATTTGAATTATAAATTCAAATCAATTTAAATACACTCAGGAATTACACTAGAGATTTTTTTAGAGTAACCTCATATTATAAGTTTTGGGCCAAGATGTCATGGACATTTTGATAGCAGGCCCAAGGGATTATACACGCTTTGCCTTAGATCCACATTTATCGATCTATCCAGCAAGGAATGGTACGTGCCCTCAAGCTACATCTTTTTTAGGTGGAAGACAATCTGTGCAGTAAAATAACTTCTTTCTTTTCCAAAATAGAGTTGGTTGATGTTCAGACTTATTTGTGGGTGACATTGCTGTATAATACAGAATGCTGCATTTTAAGTTACAAAACTGTGAATATTGAGAGGCATATAAATAATGCTCTATATAGCATTCTTAACAAATGCACCAAAAGGATACTAATTATACTAAATAAATAGCTCTGATGGCAACAATGTATAAATGCAGGGCCTGTTAAGGGAAGGGGAAAAAAAAAAAAGCATCCAACCCTGTAACTGAACCCTGCTGTTTCCTGGGATAGCACCACATATGGTCCCCAGTCTAAAAGCACCACAACAGAAGGCGGTGTTACATGCCCTAAAGCATCTTTAACAAAAAGATTATAATGGTGTGGTATGGAAAGTATGGAAAGAATTCTTTTCTTTTATCTGTGAGCCAGGAAAACCTATAAAGTAGTAAATAATTTTTACTAGTAAATAATTTTTTAGGAAGTTTTAGGGAAAAGATAGTTTTATAGAACTCCACTTTATGAAAATTAGGATGTTGTATAACACCAAGGGGAAAATGCAAAACAAATGACATCCTTCACCTTAAGATATTTATATGCCTGTCTTTTGAGGACAGGCATATTATGGCACAAAAGTTTATTACAATGTAGAGAACAAAGACAAGGTTTTGATTGTTGCTAAAAACATGTGAACTACCTGAACAAGTTGATACATCAAGTATTTCCTTGACAAAAATGAAAATTGGGATTGATAGTATTGAAATGCTGTTAACAATAAATTTGTGCTAGTATGTAGTATAGTAGCAAAGTCAAATCTGTTAGATAGGAAGCCTTCAGCTTTTTATTTAAGTGATAGACCCGTACTGTTATGTTAATGCTTTAATGTTATGCTATGCTATGTATAATTTATAACTTTCGTGGCAAAAATGCATTAATGTGGACCCCTTGATTAGATCATTTCCGAGCTAAAAAGTCTGAAAATACTGCATTTTATTTTTATTTTATTTACCAAATCAACTTATATGATGTGAAGTTACATACTTGGTATCTTTTAGAAGAATCACTGGGGCATAGGGTGTTTTATCATTAGAGAGGTACCTAGAATCATGGTATTTCAATATTCCCATGATCCCTGTTAACAAAAAAGAGTATGAATACATTATCATAAACAGTTTATTATACTTGATTAAGACATTTCCTCACACTTCTTGCTTCTTACACAAAATGTGTCTGTGCCTTCATCTCTGTGTCTGAAGCAGAAATACAAGTTTATAATGAGAATTAACAGATTTAAATTACAAGCGCCTTTTGGATTTTCAAGTTATAACTTGAGAAGCATTAATTTTTATGGGATTTTGTATTTGATGAGAATACCATTTTGTCGCTCATTCTACATTAATCTTTTATGAGAAGTCAACATTAGATAATATAGAGATAATTATTTATGGTAAGCTAAAATGACAGCAAAACACTCCAACATTAATTTACTTTATTGTAAATTATAAGCTCAGCTTCTAATAGAATTAACTGAAGACCAAGCAAAATAACATAATTTATTGTATAATCCTGCAAATCTATACAAAGGATAATGAGAAAATATGTACTACATTACAATCATGAATTTGAATATTGTTCATAATCACTGAATCTTTGATCTTGTTATGTTCACGCAAAGTGGATGGGAAAGGAGAAATTTGATTCTTTGGATAAGTGGAAAAATAAGGAGATAAATCAAAAGAATGGGATATTATTTAAAATTATTCAGTCAAATAACATAATAACAGTCCAAATGTAGGCATAAACTTTGGATTCCAATGTTAAATTTAAGAAAAACTGCCTATGTGCTAATGGCTAAACATATCTCCTTACTGTATTGGAGATATTCCTTATGCCCAGGAGACAAAAATAAATTATCACAGTCTCATTTTTTTGTCTTCCCTCTCCGCCTCTTGCAGATCAAAGTCACATGGAAATAACCTAAGCAGGGGACAAAGTGGTAAGTTTAGAGGCTTATTTGAAATAGATAATTTTCTAAAATGATAATCATGCAAATTTCAGCTTTCTGATCATTTTCAGAAAATTACCCAAGTTTTATCACCAGATCTCTTTCGAGCCAAAGTTAACCTGTTTTTAAGGCTGGCATCTTAGGGTCCTTCATGTTCTCTGTGAATAATGAAAGTAAACCATTGCACATTTCTGTGCTTTTAAACTTGCCAATTCACCTTTATCAGACACTTTCACCGGGTTCTATGAAGAAAATAGAGTTGACATTAATCACGTTGGTCTAGAGTAAAATTTAGAAAGTTTAGGTAAATCTACCATTCACTGAATAGCTAACTACTTGTGTCAGATGTTCTGGTAAATATTACATATATGTGACCTCATTTAAATTTTTCCCAGAAGCCTGCGAAGTTTAGCATGATTTCTATTTTGGCGATTAGGACAGTGAATCATGACAATTTCGCTTGTTATCGAAAGTCACAGAGCTAAGGGTAGGATCACCACCCTGATCTGTCAACTTCAAATCCAGTCTGCTTTCTCCTACAAGATGGCTTTTAAACCTGGAGCCATGTTGGAAGTTTTTTTCAAAACTCTGGGGGCTGAAGGGGCCTAACTCTTGACCCCTGGTCTCAGCAAGACATGCCTTTCTCTCATATGTTGTACATGTAGGAGTTTTGCTTAAAAAAGGACCAAATCCCATAGAATGTACAACCCCAAGAGTGAACCCTAATGTCAACTATGGACACTGGTTGACAATGGTGTGTCTACATAGTTCATCAGCTGTAATGAGTGTCTCACAGTGGTGTGGGAGATTTATAGATGGGGATATGCTCTGTGTGTGTGAGGCCAGGGAGTATGTAGGAAATCTCTATACCTACTGCTCAAGTTTTGCTGTGAATTTAAAACTGCCCTAAAAAGACAAAGTCTACTTAAAAGAAAAAAGAAAAAAAAAAAAGAACCAAAGGTTTAAAAGTGTTTAAAATATCTATCCTAAAAAATGACTTTCCCTGGGCAGCGAGATACAAGATTTCACAGTGTATGAGAAAGTGAGATCTAAAACCCATTTTTTATGTCTCACCACCCTACTGGTGTCAAATTAAAAAATAGCATCTGCAGAATGTTTTCCTCCACCCCCATTTGGTTACTTTTCTGTTGTTATTTACACCCCAAAACGATACCAGAAACAAATAGGCGTTATATTTTCCTCAAGATTTGAAATATTTTACCTTTGGGCAGTATGTAGTTTGCTATTTTAAAGCGTTTCTTAAACTTTGTCCTCCAAATTTAGTATAAGATGAGAAAATAGGATCATGTTCTTCTTTCTACTTATGAGAGTAGTTCTCAAATTTACCCTTTCTGCTTCCCCATCTTCATCAGTGTCACTTTACCTGACCTCATAGATTCTGTGTTCCTGCCCTTTAGTGATTTTCACTGCTGTGCTGTGTACCTTCACCAAAGTCTTGACAGTTCTCTTAAATATTGGAGTACAGCCTGGTACAGAGCACCTTAACAAGCAGCAATGCCAAAGAAGGAAGAAGACTGCTTCCCAGCTTCTTCCAGACCTTCATCTTCTCACCAGAACCATTTCATAGCAGGATTTCTGTGACTCTTCATAGCGATCATGTGGTTCACTAGGACCCTCTGTTCTTCTTCTAATATATACGTAGATAGAAATTTGTATATGTGATTTTCCTTTGGAGACTTTATGAACTACTTAAACATCATCTGTGCAGACAATTTAACTTTGTTGGAAGAGAGTCTGATATGATAAGAATGCTGTAGATTTTGAAATCAGAGAAAGAGTTTTGGATCCAGTCCCCATCATTTAATTGCAATTTATTAAAACTCTCTAGCTTCAGTCCCATCATCTGATAAATTATTTACAAAGTCCAAGAAAATATCTTTTTTTTCCAGAAAGCTGCCACTTACCTCGATTACATATAAAGATGTACTTGCCCTGCACAAAGCATCAGTAACAATATTTGCCTCTTTGAGTTAGTTCTAATAGGTGTGACTTGTCTCCAGAGCACTCTCCACCTAAAAAGAAATGGACAAGGGTATTTTTGGAGAAGTCGAAATTCTAAAATTGGGATTCACATCTTAGGTGACACTCTTACTGCTTAAATAACTCTGAGTAAATCAATTAATCATTTAGTGTTTCAGTTTCCTTAAATACCATAATTATGATGACCTATATGTTTTAAAGTAATTATAACAAATTGAGATAACATGTGAAAGGCATTTATATAAGCTACTATAGAAACAGAAGCTTTAAAAATACTGTATTTGAAATTAGACCAGGATACATATATATACTTATATATCTTTCTATATGCACATATAGTCATAAAATCTTCTTGTCTATCTCAATATGTGAATTGTATCATTATAATAAGGGTGTGTATATTTTCACTGGAACTTCTGTACAAGATACTCAAACAAACACACAAGCAACGCAAATATTCAATCGCACTACATTAAATTGGCTGCTTCTGGTATATTGTATATCTTATTTATAAAGAATGCAGTGTTGTTTACTAAATCGGATGTGTTTTAAAGCTGGGTGTGAGAATCTTAGCCCTCGAAACTTAAAACAGGAAATCACAGTGAAAAGTTCTATTGGCAAGTGGTTATAACATTCCATTAGAAATGATCTCCTTGAAATGAGAGTGACTCCAAGGAACATGGCTATTGTGTTGGCGTTAGAAGGTAAATAGAGAAGCACTGATGATATTATTAGCACTTATCATCTCCAAGTCTTTTGCAAATACTACCTAATTTTTATTACATCTGCCAACATTCTTTTGCTTGGGCATTGATGCCTTTTTTCACCATGGGTAAATCGATGAACCTTTATACATATGTTAGTGTATGGGTGATAAATGCATTTTATGAATCTAAGGAAAATATTAATAACAAATATGTTTGGTGAGGATCAACATGTGAAAAAGTATACAACCATCGTCAGCTATTTGGCACAAGGTCTCCTACACCCTACATTTAATCCATCAACAAATACTGTTAGGTTCACCTCCACAATATATCCGGAATCTGACTACCTCTGAAATCCTCCCAGCTACTACCTGGTAAACCACAATCCCTGTTGCTGGACTTAAGAACCAATTCTCCACCTAACTGCCAGGTTGACCTTTAAAAAAGTAACTCAGATCATGCCACTCCTCTACTCAAAACCCTCCAATGGTTGGTTTGCAATCTCATCCAACTGAACCATAATCATCACAATGACCTACAGACCTTGCAACATCTGGTCCTGATCCGGTTCCTTACCTCTCCACCCAACAACTTCTCTGTCTGTCTGTCTCTCTCTCTCACACACACACACATACACACACACACAGACACACACACACTCTTGCTCTCCTTGTCTCCTCTCTAAGTCTAATTCCATTACTCATGTCTCAAAGCTTTATGTGCTATTTTCTGTGCTTGGATACTTTCCTGGAATATGCACATGGCTCACCTCTCATTTCTTTAGGTCACCACTGAAACTTCATCTTATAAGGGAGGCCTTTCCGGATTTGGCAATTCCATCCCACTCTTCACTCTGGATTTTCTTTATTTTGCTTTATTTTTCTCCATCATCCTTAATTTCACCTGTTATACATGTACACATATATAGGAGCATACCTATGTGTTTCTCTGCATGTGTATCCACATTGTCATATGTTAAATTAAATAGCAATAGTATTTCTGTATATTATGGTTCTTTCTTTGTTTTAATTTTTAAAATATAGGAAATTGGCTGATTAGCCTTCAAGAGCCACACTTCAATTGAAAGACAGGAAACTTTAGGAGAGTATGTGTTCAGACAGAGCTAGTTGGTCTCACCACACGTATCCCCATGACACTGGATAAAGATCCTTCAGACGGGGGGGAAATGAAAAGGAAAACTGTAAGGTAGATAAGAGGGAGTGATGATGAGAAGGGACCTTGCACCCTGCTATTCTTTGGAGTTGGGTCTGAAATTAAAATGAGACAATGAACCCAATTTGGGACATTTGTGTCCAAATGCCTTTAGCTCCCTGTCAGAGGGTACTTGTCACCATCAAAATGGACAATAATACTTAATCTTTTAGAAACATAAATGCAAATCATCAGAGATGGAAAAAGACGGAATGAATCCTAAATTGGCAGAGCTTACATGATAAAGGTTGAAAGGCAATGACCTGACTGAATTTCCTTAATTTTTAGGAAAAGATTTCTGCGAGTAGGACAAATGGGGCTCGATATAGAGAATTAAACAGTGTGATAGAAAAACAAAAAATAGAGTTAAAAGTCATGCACAGCTACTGCTGGTGGCCTGGATATAAGTTCCTAGAGTCCTGTTTCAATGGAGAATATATTTGTACATTCTGGAATTACATTTCAATTTTTTTTAATAGGTAGTAAAAATATATGAAATGGGATACAAAATAAAGAAACTTCTATTGCAAAATGAAATATGTCATAATGAGTAGCACTATAATAGATTCTTAACCTTTACAGGAGAAAATCCTTAATAAAACATATTGAATGATGTTGGTCTTGGCCATCTCTTTAGAAAATGCGATTCACATTCACAGAGAAATGCTGACATGCCTTCTTAAGAACATGCATTCATCAGGAAATTGGAAGCACACCCTCGTTCTCATTAGAGGCACAATTCCTACCTTTCCCTAACACCTACTACCCAAAAAAGAAAGGAAGGATTGTTTGTGGATGCAAAACAAAACCCCACAAAAACAAAATAAAAATCAATCAATCAATTAATCATACCTGTAGATTTCCTGACCTCTACCTCCCTCCTGAAAACTCTATGATTTCATTCATTCAAAGCTTTAGTATATGTTCATAGATTTCTCTTTACCCTCACTGACTTCAAATCCATGTGGGTGAAATTTCCAACCACTTCCTTTTTTCTCATCTCTGTGATCACCTCACACTCAGTTTTCTTTTATTCTCTTTTCTTGCAGCTACCTATTCCCAAGAAGACATCATGCACATTTTCATCACCAAAAATTGCGGTATCCCTGCAATCACTTTCTTATCTAGCTTAATCATTGTAATCACTCTTTAAAAATACCCTCAGTTCCTTTGCTTCTCTCTCCTTCCATCATACTTGGTCCACCACATCCACAGCTCTATAAATCCAACCAGCTGAGTATCTATGTCTGAATCTTCTTTATATATGCAGCCAAATGTTCCTGAAGAAAATAAGAGCTAAGAAGCCTGAAGCCACTTATATATTCACTGCCACCTGCCTGATACAGGACACCTGTCACTCCTTTTATATTGTTTGAGGCAGCTTGGTCTTCTGCTGTCTACAATGTCTGCTACTACAGACATACTCATTCCCCAGCCTCCCCTCATTCACCACAGAGACATATATTCTTCTAAGTATTCCATGGGACATACAGGTACTAAAACATTTCTCACTGCCATATAAAATTCAAATTTCACTAAGGATCCTATATTTTTATTTGCTAAATTTGTCACCATTACCACTACTTCTTCTTGAAAGCCACTTCCCCTGCCTCTACTTCATTGAAAAAAATGTTGACATCCTCTGGACATGCCCTCATTTACCTGTGAGCACTCTTTCTGGGTCTCCACACTTAGTCTCATCTTCCTTTTTATTTCTATAGAAAAAGAAAAAAATATTTTATGGTCAAAGGAGAATACCATGAACTTGAGATCCTATACCCCTGTTTCTTTGCTGACCCCTCATACATTAAAACATCGTATTGTGCAGTAACATTCCTCTTAGCCAACCTTTGATTTATATCTTTTGTTATACAACCACACCCAATAAAATAAGAGATGGTAGGTAGTTCACACTTTCTCAACTGCCTTGATAACACGATGCATGTTTTCTCCACTCCCACATCCGTTTCCTTTCCCATTATTTCTGCTTCCATGCTCTTTGTGTAATCTCCTGGCTCCTCCACCCTGGGCATCAAAAATTCTCCTCTGCTTTGGTGATGTCAGCTCTCCCTGAGGTATTACAGCCACAAATATGCTGGCAACACCAAGCTTTATATCTCCAGCTCAGCCAGGTCCTGGAGTTCCTGTTTATTCAACAAACATCTACATTTAAATGCCTCACAAATACCACAAACAGAAACTGTCCAAATAAAACTCTTCTCTTTCTCCAAAGGATGTTTCTTAAAAAATAGTCCCCACTGGAAGGGGGGGTTCACCATTGGTTTCCCCTCTCACTCATCCCATAGCCAGTGGATCATTAGACTTTATGTTCCCACATGGGGATGGAGGTGGCGGGGAGGGTTTTTGAATCAGTAGGAGGCTTTGCACATGGTCTTCCCTCTGCCTTCTTCCTGGCTATTTCCTATGTTTCAGTTTTCAGTTCAAATATTAAATCCTTAGTAAACCTTCCCAGACTACTTTATGGGGAAAACCCTGCTTCCATTTTTCTCTCACCACATCCTATTCATATTCTCATCATTTTGCCTTTTTGTTTAATTGTCTGTCTTCTCCACTAGGCTACTGTTTGGTTCACTACTGAATTTCCTGTAGTATCTAGCACAAGTGGTACATAACAACATGAAACAAATATTCATTGGATAAATGGAAAAATACATCAATAAATAAATTATTTGTGGAAAAATATTTTTAAATGTAAAACACTTCTCAAATCTGCAAAATTTTATCATGGATTATGAAAATATGAAAATAACTAAAATACTAAGCCTATATCTTTACGATATATAATTATACCTTCTGCCATTCGGTTAATATATGACACAAATGTTACCAGATAATAGGTTACAATATTCATTTAGGTCCTAAATAAAGTAACTCAATAAACTAAGATAAATAGTTAAAGAGATCTAATAAGAAAAAAATTGCATCTATTAAAACGATAATTCTGAGCTTTTAATTAAACTTGTTGAGGGTATATTTCATTGTGAAGGTCAGTTGTCTAGAAGCCAGTGTTTTACTTCTGAGGCACATTTGGGGTTGTTTTTGCAAAGCCCCGGTACAGAAATTTATTGTTCTGTGATTGCATCAGCCACTATCACCACCATAATTATTTACAGCTTATAAATCATTACGAAACAATGAAAAAAATTTAATAGCCCATTTCTCTTTTACTGATTCTTTGAATAAGAGCAAGAAGTGTGTTTTCTCTTGTATAATAACACATTCTGAAAGAACATCATCAAACTCTAGAATAATAAAGTAGAAAAAGTACATAAATTTTATTTTACTCCTAGGATTAACAAAAGTAATTAGTAAAAGACAAGGTATTCTTTAATTTATTAGACCACTTCTCATCCTATGCTTTTCTTGTCTTTTTCTCTCTTTCTTCTTCAGAAATCTCCCCTGACCCATCAACACCACACACACGTGAGACATGTTGTTTCTCCCATCCAAGGGAGAAGTGATGACAATCTGGTAAACAAACAACACTGGCATTGACTGACTTCAAGAGCTATATCTCATTGCATATGACCATTTGAATTTTCAAAGATTCTGGGAGGCAGTGGCCAATATTTAAGACAGAGGGAAGCAATATGACTAGTGTAATTTCCAGCCTCAAAGGAGGAAAGAAGGAGCTGGATTTTCCTGCAGCAATGAAATCTGCCCTAGGCTCTTGCCAACACTGTGCATGCAGGAAGAACTCTCAGATCTCAAGTCTCGGATGGGACCATTTGATTAAGTTACGAATAAAAGATAGTATATTACTTCCTCATACTTAATTCAAATCATCAGCTGGCTTGTTCTGCTTTCCAGAACAAAGAACAGCCCTTCAGAGTGTATCAACTGCATCAAGTACCAGTAGGCTGTCACTAAGAGTGCCTTGCTTTCTGATACTTTTAGCTGGAACTTGCCCTTAATTACACTGTGACTCTCGTCTAAACATTTTGCAATTGCTCAGACCCCTCTTCACCCTAGAACGGAAGTCAGTCCAACTGCTAATAGAGTCTGATTTCGGCCAAGAAAGATCAAAGGGATACTTCACAGTTTAAAGGACATGCACATTGCTTTATCAAGTAGACTGTTTGGTACTAATTTTACAATTACCTATCATTCTTCCAGGTGATATGTATGGACCAGGTGATGTGTAGCTTGCAAAAGCTATAAAGATATTTATGACAAAGCCCTTGACCTAATGAGCCGACAGGAAAGATGAGTCCTCAACCCAAAATAAAGCCGCATGTAATAAGTGCCAAGTGACAATGTCACTGCTGGAGAGTCACTCTCCAAAACCAGTCATAAATTCACTGCAGATTTCACCAGTATGTACTTTTAAGCTGTTGAATTTATGAAAGTGACTGCCCTGTAACAAGAATCTGAAGCTTAATTCAATGTTCTTGATTAATAACTCTGCTGTCATATAACTCAATTTTGTGTTGTATTTAATATCTTCCTGTCAGAGAATATATCACTGCTCCATATTTAATTTGTGAGTTCTTCTCATCAGTGGTGTGTGTTGTATAGCTGAGTCTACATGAAAATAAGGCTATAACCCTGTGATAGTATGGTCCATTTATTTAGGGAAAATAAAATTAGTAATTGGATAGTTTTACCATTGCTTTTTTACCAGAGAAAACACATTCGCTATCATCACTTCAGTTCTGTCTGCAATTAGCTTTGCTTTATTAAAAAACAAAAAGCAAGAACACTTGAACACTTGTCATTTTGTTTTTCTCTCAAATCTTGTAGAAGAAAATGAAATCCAATTTGTTTTTATAGGTAAAATGAAAAAAATCTCTCTGTTTAAAAGAACAGATCTTGAATCACCCCAACTGCTTTAAAGCAACAAAAATTTTAAAATAATAAAAAAAAATACATTGGAATCATACAATGTCTCCTAACTTTGTAAATTAAATTCTTAAAACTTGGGGAAAAAATATAAATCTTCCAGCAAGACAACTTCCATCAGAGAAGACGGAATGACTTAGGATCTAATGAGGAAAGTTTCTCAGGATCACTGAGAAAGGAAGTATGCAGTGTACAGTATGAAAAGTTGCTGGTGTTTACACAGTGATAGAATGACTTTTAAACGAGTCAGAGTTTTCTGCAATATCGCTCCACAGATAAATGAAGAAGGAAGCCCAATTTTTAATAAAACTGCATGAAAAATTTGATAAACAAAAAGCCTTCTAAGAACAAGAAGGGTTTAATGAAAAATACATGCAGAATTTTCATTTATCTGAGGTGCATCATATCTAGAAAATCAACTTCCCATTGACTTATATTGGCTAGGATTGATAAATGATGAGAAAAAGAACTTGAAAGCATATATTTGCCAGAGTTCCACATTTGAATAACTTGAAGGCAGGTAATTTTCTCTCTCTAGTGGTGTCCAGCTCCAGGCAAATGCAGTAAAATAGGCAGGGATTTTTAGTTTCCCCTCCTCCATCCTGTGGTTTTGCGTGGATTTCCATAAATAATACTGGATCCCCCCAACTTCAAATACTCTTTTCTCTTTTTCCTAAGTATATCTGCATGATGCTGAGGGGTATTCCAACCAAAAGACCACTTTGATAGGAACATCACTATTGATGTAGCTCTTTTGCAAGAAATAATCCCAATACTTTTCAACAGTGTGATCAGTTCCTGCTCTGTCTACTATAAACATACTATGTATGTTTCTGACTTTTGTTTGTTGGCTGGTACCAGCCTGTACAGCTTATCTCATCAATTTGATCCCCTTAACTCTGTGGCGGGCTGGGAAGTGTTTAACAACCAGCTCTCCAGAAAAAATGAAATGCTTATGTGTATATAAGTTTATATTATATTTTATTGAAGTAAAAAGGTATGGCAAACAATTTACAAATAGTAATAAAGTACACAATATCTTTATTGTAAATTCTATATATTCTATTATATATTGTAAATTCTATATAAGGATTCACAGAATCCTTTTATTTTCAGTTTTGCCAAATTCTTGTATCTTGTCCACGGCCAACCTATGGTTGCAATTCAAACATGATTTGACAACATTTTGTGCTATTTACAAAGTAATGAGAACTATAACACACTCTTAAGTTTGCTCTGCCTTATTTACTTTCGTCTTCATTAATTTCTTAAGCCTAGGTGGTCCGCAAAACAAAAAAGAAGCCTCGGTTTGTAGCATTTGCCAATTTCTGTTGTATAAAAACTCCCATCAGGGCCAGTTTCTTGCTGCTGATGTGACATCACCGAGCACTGAGCTGGGGAGGAATCGGCAGTAAGTAGCACATCATTTCCACTACAGAAATAACAGACATAAATCAATAGCATAGGTCATACCAAAATGGAGTAAAAATAATTAGGAAATAATGAGTTTTGAATAGTTACTTTTGTTTTGGTATAATTAATTTAATTGTAGGTTTATTTGTAATATGATTTTTTTAAATGGCTGCATTAAGAACCAGAGTGAAAAATTTGCATAAATTCATCCATCATCTCTCACAGGGGCATCAGAGCAGATTCCAGCCCACCTCTGCCTCTCTGGTCCCTGAGCTGCACTGCAGTGCTGAGCCCTGAAGTCTGTTCTAGCCTCAAGAGCTGATGGTCTATTTTTTACTCATTCAAAAAGCTCTAGCTCCGTCCTCCCCCGCCCCAATTTCTCAACTCCACGTCCACTAATTTAGATCCAACTCTGGCTCTAAATTCCCTATAATTCAACAGGGCTGCCTTTACCAGGCACTACTCTGAGCTCAATTCCTGTCTGCGCCACTCCGTGCGAAATGAAAGGCACACAGACTTGGACTTGAGTCCCATCTCTTTCCTTTACAACTATGTGACCTTGGGTAAGATGCTGAGTATCGTTAAGGCTCCATTGCCTCGTCTGTAAAATGGAGATAATAATAGCAAGCTTACAGAACGTTGGTTAGAATAAATGTAGGGTCTAAAACATGCTCATGGAAGATACCCCATAAAGGTAAGACACACCTGCCTCTTTCTCCCTCTGCTTTGATGGAACTATGTTCTCTGCAGACAGGAAGAGCAGGTCCAAGAGGCTTAAAAGGAACCTTTACTGCCAGCCAGAGCCTTACGCGTTCAGCCACTGACTGAAAGGTTGAGCCTGTCCACTCAATATGTTCCTAGTTTATTGGGGCTGTTTCCTCTTGCTGGCTGCACATTTCAAGTTCTGATACATCTTCTCTGTGTCTCTGGACTGTGGCTTCCATACAGCTGTCTCTCCTGGTGCTCTGCCCTGAGCCTTTGAGAAGCTGGCTTTGTCCTGGTTCTGGAAGCAGCATGTTTCCCAGCCATTTTTCCTGTCCTGCTTTGTGGTACTAATGCTCCTTAATTTCTACAGCACTGAGCTTCTCTGCCCATCCTTCCCTGATCCGATCTTTCCCCCTATTTTTCTGTTGCTTTTGTCATGAGACAACCTTCAAAAATTTGCCATTGCAGCCCTGGTAATACTGAGATCGGGGCATATCTGAACATGAAACAAAATGCAGCAAAGCACTAGAGCCGAGGTCAGAAGAGCAAGGTTCGAGTTCTGATGTTGACGGTAACCAGCTGTGTGACTTTGGAGAAATCGATAAACTGCTCAAAGCCACAGTTTCCTCAGTTGAAAATGAGGCCTAAGATTTCTCTAGGGTCCTTCCAGGTCTAAAGTTTAATGATTCCATGATTCTCCTTTCACCGTTGCTCTCAGCAACTGCAGTAAACTGGAAATGTTGCCTCTCCCCGCCTGCTGCTTAAGCGGCCCTGAATCTGTGGAAACAACCTCTGCTGTTTGGTTTAATGGGTCCATGAGCTCATCAGCTACGGAAGCAGGTAGGGGAAAACAATGCTTTACAATCCAAAGAAGGAAATAAACAATTTTTTTCTAATTTTAAAATATGAATTTATGTTTTATCTATAAAATTAACTTTTATTTTTCCAAAGCAGAACAAGTGATCTCCTGGATAATATATAGTAAATTGGTAAACACTGTGAATATTGGTCAGATAAAGTCTCAACCTGGAAGTTGAAACCATGACTTACAGCTCAGATGTGAAAATGACACTCATGTTTGTTGAAAACATCATCTTACTGAGGAGGAATGAGGCAAAATAGTGATAATTATAATGATAATAAATTAATAATACTGAATTAAGTATAAAATTAAACTGATTTTTAAAATATTTTATATTCTCATTCCATGTAAAAGATAAATCAGTGAAGTAAGCTACTGAACTGTAGATATTGGCTGTCAGTATCCTTCTTGAAATGTAATTCACTGGATCCTGTATTCACCGATGTCTTCCTTACTTTATCTACACATTTATATTGATACCATTGATTATTTCTACTTCATTAAATCTTTCTTCTTTGGGATTTTTCATCAACATGCAATCCTCTAACCTTTTATAGTATCTCTTATGCTGGCCACCTCTTCCTTTGTCAACTTCTTATATTTCCTAGGTTATTTCTAAGGATTCTACTCTTTAAGACCTTTCATCTTCTCTCTCTATTCTTTTTCCCTGGGTGAGCAGGTCCACTTCTGACGCTTCAATTACCATCAGCAAGCTGATGATTCACACATATATTCTTTGGTACATAGAGATATATTATATAAATATACTATATATGCACGATATATACATAATATGTATATAATATGTACATAATATACATTTTATATACACACAGTAACATATAGTAAAATTTTGTATGTTGTATATATGTATATGCATCTCTATGTATGTATATGCATCTCTCTCTCTCTATATATATAAGTATATATATATATAATTTACAGCATTATTCTTGCCTCCTGCCTTTGGATATCTCTCATTATTATTTTTAAGTATAGTTGATTAACAATATCGTGTTAGTTTCAGGTGTAGAGCACAGCGAGTCAGTCATATATATATATATATATATATATATATATATATATTCTTCAGATTCTCTTCGCTTGTAGGTTATTACAAAAGTTTATCATCCCCCGTGCTATATATTCAGTATGGACGTCTCTGGTAACTTGCCTAAATTAACTTCTCAGAGATCTTCATTTTCCTTGATGTCCTCAGTGCCAATGTCGAAACCTTAAATGTCATTCTTGACTGCTTTCTCTCATTCATTCTCCCATATTTTATCAGTCAGTAACTTGCATTGATCTTTCAGAAAGCTGTAGTTTTCTCCATCTCCACTCCAATTCTTCTGGTGTAAATTACCATCAAACATGGCAATAAACTGCTAGCATGACTCCCTGTTTCAGGCCTGACTGCTCCCACCCCAAATCCATTCATCTGACTGCAGCCAGACTGTACTTTCTCCATGTGTGATCCCATCAAGCCCTTTTTTACAATTTCCTCTTAACCTTAGCCTATATAGACCTACTTATCTGGTTTACGTGGGATTTTAAGATTCATATATCAAATTTCCACCTGCTGCTCAATGCTCTGGGAATATAAATTAATTATAATTCCTCAGTGAGGTTCCTTTATGCTTTTAAGAGCTTTTATAAGCTCTTCCTTCTAACTGAATAATTCTTCCTCTTACCTCCCTCCTGTGATTTATAATTCCATTTTTGGCTTAGACACCACATCAATATTTCCAGACAGAAGTATTGGACCACCTTAAAGAGGAGTTAAATATACTTCTCAGCATCCATATTGCACTAATTTATTGGTATTATACCTGCCTAGTTAATTACACGTCTCACTGCATGGTAATGCCTATAAGAGCAAATAGTATTTATGTCTTGTTCACAGTTGTATCTCCAGTAAATTTGACAAATTTAGCAAATAAATATTAGAGAAGTCTATGTAAAGTTGAAGTTCAGATGAATAACAATTGTCTTTATGTTCCAACATTTAGAACATATGCTAGAAATTTGCTTGTTACCTAAAATTTAAATTTAACTGGGCATCCTGTATTTATTTGACAGCCTTAGTATCCAGATCTTGAAAAACATGCCCGTCACATACTAGTTGTTCAATAAATATTCAATAATACTAAATGGCAACAGAATTATTATAAGATTTTACCTTATTTCTTCAAAATGTCACAATACAATTTAATATATTCATTTTGGGGAGTTAGCAACGAGTGTTCTTTGCTTTATTTAACAGTAGAGTCATTTTAAGACAGTTCATATTATGGGATTGATTGTGTATATATCACTTAGTTGTGATATTAACAATGGAAAATATGCTTGCATACGAGCCATTACTAGCAGATTCAGAGACCATGGTTTTTTTGTGTGTGTTGTGTTTTTGTTTTTCTCGCAGGTCAGAAATGAGACCTGTCTAACTTGCTGAGAAAAGCTTTCCTGAGGTTTTCATTTCACACATCCTCATGCAGAACAGTTCCCTCCATAGCACAGCTGCAGTCAGAAGCACTCCAATTGCTTACAGAGGAGAGAACCAGGGCCATCTGGTCCTGACCTGGAGGTAGCCTCTGGGGAGCAGAGGATCATTTCTTAACTTTCCACTCTGTCACTTTGATGCATAAATCCTAAAATCTCATAAGGACATGCCTTGATTTTCTCTGAATTATTGTGGAGGAAAACTTACACAAAATATCAACTTAATTTTGTTGTGTTATGAAGTCCACTCAGTAGAGTCTGATTTAAGAAAAAATGAAAAGGATTAAATATAGCAGATGGTCTCCACCCATAATATGAGTAAAATGACTTAATGAAATTGATGAGAAGAGTATTCATAAATATAATGCGTATACACATGGATTGCATCTTTTCAAATTTACACAAATTATGTCGGTTGGCTTATTGCTTTCCATTTGTGATAAGCACAAATGTTAATACAAAAGTGGATGGCTAAATTCCTGTGAGGTAGCAAAAATAATAAAGAACACCAAATATCTACCTCTCTAAAAAAGCAATGAAATAACTAGGAGAAAAACAAAAACAGAAAAAAACAAACAAACGGTGAGAATCGACTTTTTCAGAATTTTAAAACTATTCAAAAGCTTGCAGCAACCAGGGAGAATTCATTCAAGAAAAGTGTCTGGATCTTGGCAAGAACAGAGAGATATGTGTAATTTTAACTTACCCTAGTTCCATGTCCCGAATCCCAGCTTAGTGGCAGCCTTGAAAATGACAGCCTGGATTCCACTACAGGTACAGGAGGAAGCGGAACTGACCTCATTTGCAAAGAATCCTATGTATTTATATTTATTTGCATTTATTGGTTTGTTTGTTTACTGCTTGCTGGTGGCTATCTCTAGAAGATTGGCTCAAAAAGTTTACCTTTATCTCACCTAACTCAGAATTTACCCAGTGCTAAAGCTGCTACCTGTGAACATCTGTCCAGAACATACACAGGAACATGTTTTAGTCACTGCTGCCTGAGGCAATGGATAACAGTTGGGAAAAAAAAAAACAATAGATTAAATAAAAAGATTGTGAGGAAAGTTTGCGGAATGAGATGCTTTGGAGAGTAACATCTTTGAAAAGCTCCAACACATTCTTCAGGATCAAGAAAGACACATACATGCCCATGCTGCATATATACGTGCTCAGTAAAGACCTGAGAAGACCCTAAGCTCTCACCTCTGGTTGACTTTGAAGCTCTGTACAAGGAAGTAGTGAAGGCTAAAGCAGAGTTGTCAGCTGCCTGTCTAAGTGCCAAAGGTGCACTTTAATGCAGACACAGAGACCCTCTGCAAAGACTGAGAGATTTTTGTTGGCACTTTCTAAGTCATTCCATGAATTCAATATTACCATGATATCAAAGACGATAAAGGTGTTACAAGAAAAGGAAACTACAGACCAACCTCCATCATTAATATACATGCAAAAATCCTCAACAAAACACTAGTAAGCCAAATCCAGGAGCCATATTAAAAAGATTGCACACCACGATCAAGTGGAATTTGTCTCAGGAATGCTAGGTTTTTTTGACATCCAAAAATCAATTAATGCAACAGGCTGTATTAACAGAAAGAAGAAAACAAAAACACATGATCATCTCAATTTATATAGAAAATTCCTTTGACAAAACTCCAACACCCTTTCATGAAAAAACAAACACAAAACTAGGAATATAAGCTAGGGATAAAACTAGGAATAGAAAGGAACTTCCTCAACTTGATAAAGGGTATCTATGAAAAACTCATAGTTAACATGACACTTAATGGTGTCAAAATGAAACTTTCCCCCTAAAACTAGGAAAAAGAAAATACCTTTTCTCACTACCTCTATTAAATATTATACAGAAAATCCTAGCCAGGGCAACTGAGCAAAGAAAGAAATAAAAAGCATCCAAATCAAAAAGAAAGAATTAAAAGTGTCTTTAAAGGAGCCCCGGAGCCACAACTAAGGAGCCCACCTGCCGCAACTAAGACCTGGTGCAACCAAATTAAAAAAAAAAAAAAAAAAGTATCTCTATTTGCAGATGACATAATCTGAAATATAGAATATTCTGAAGAGTCTAACATTAACATCCAAAACAATACAATAACTGTGAGACTTGTACACTGAAAAACTGCAAAACTTTGCTGAAAGAAATTAAAGACTTAAATAGGTATAAAGGCATCCTGTACTCATATATTAGAAGACAATATTATAATAATGACAAAAATCCTCAAATTGTTCTATAAATTCATCGCAATCTCTATAAAAATTCTAACTGCCTTTTGCAGAAATTAACAAGTTAATCTTAAAACACATATGGAAATACAAAGGACAATAAATAATTAAAAGAAACGTTAAAAAAGAAGAATGAAATTGAAAGACACACACTTCCTGATTTCAAAACTTCCTACAGAGCTGAAGTAATCAAATGGTGTGGTACTGGCATTGAATAGACATATAGATTAGTGGATTAGAATTCAGACTACAGAAATTACTTGCATTTACAGTCAATAGATTTCCAACAGTGATTCCAAGACTATCCAATGGGATAAGAATAGTCATTTCATTATACTGTGTTTGTAAAACTGTATATCCACATGTGAAAGAATGAATTCAAAACCCTGTTTCACAGCATACACAAAAATTGGCACAAGGGGATATATGTATATGCATAGCTGATTCACTTTGTTATAAAGCAGAAACTAACACACCGTTGTAAAGCAATTATACTCCAATAAAGATGTTAAAAAAAATTGACACATAATGGTTCAAATATCTAAATGTGAGAGCTAAACAATGAAATTCTTAGAAGTAAACAGCAACATGCAAACTGGGAAGGAGACCATTTGAAAGGGAACATAGACGGAACACATGAGCTGATCAAGCATATGTTCAATGAACTTCCATGATTGCCCATTGGGTCCACCACAGAGGGAACATAGAAGTCCACCTCAGACGCAAGGATGGGCCAAGTCATGAGGACTCGCCCTGGAAGAAACAAAAGCCAAATGTATGGTACAGTCATGGAACACCTGCCAGGGGCCCAGGGCAAACAACATGGCAAACAGGGCCACAACAACAGGACTGTAAGTCCTGTATAAGTGTGTCAAATTGACTACATTGCTCAGCCGGTCCCCAGTCATGGATTCAGGTGGTGCTTCACCACTGTGGGAACATATGTCACATATGAGATGGGCATCCCAGTGCACCATGTAGATACTGGAACCACTATCCTGACTTTAGGAAAACACCTTTGCCTTGTGTTCGGATATCTAGCAGGATTCCAGTCTTGATCAAGCCACTGTGTTCACTGCATAAGCTACCCAGCAGTGGGCATGCTCCCATGGCATAAGATGGATAGTTCATACTCCCCCAGGCAAATGGAGAGATAGAATGATGGGACCTGCATATCTATCCAGTGCTTCCATAGAAGAGAAACCTGATTAAGAAAGCTCAACATCCATCCTTTAAAGTCTGGGAACTTGTGTGAACATCAAGACTGATGACCACTTCCTTACTAGCAATATCTGAGTTTGGAGAAACCTTCAATGAAGAATGAGAAAGGATAGTAGTTTAAAGTACCTGAAAAACATGTGACTTTGTCCCCTATGGATTTCTGAGCTCCTGGAAGAAAATATAATTGGTGATTATGGATCCACATGAAGAGAGATGTAGAGTTCAGATGCAGGAGGTCTAGACAAAGCAGGAGAACATCTGAGCTGGAGCAACGTTGGGAATAATGGAGCATATGGAACTAAGAGAGAGTTTCCTCTCTCTGGGGCACCCTCATATTGAAGGAATCTGAATTCAAAGATGATGGAGTCCACTGGAACACTGGGTGCCTGAGCTCTGTTCCAAGCTAACTAACTATGAAATTGTCTTCAAGGAACTGGAGGTGCAGTAGTTGCTCTCCTGTGAAGACCACTTGTGGACCTTTCCCACTGATGTGGAGAGGCTCTTTCTTTTCTTAATCAAGACCACCGTGTTAAAGACAGTGACTAATGGTGCCTAATGATGGTTGTGCTAATCCAGAGCACTGAGCTTGACCTCGACTCCAGAGCTGAAGTCTTTACATTTCAAATCATCAGGAGTTGATTGCTTTTATGAGTTTTTTTTTTTTTTTTCAAGAAGAGCTTTAAGTCAAGATATCACTGAATAGTAATTCCAATCATGTATAATAAAATTGCTTAAACTCAGACAGCAATGCCATACAGTAATATTTCCCAAATACAGAAGTATTAACTTAAAGTTATTCTCCTTCACAATTTCTAGCTATGAAAAGAGGAAAGAAGAAACAGGAGGAAAATAATTTCATAGCATCATTTTCTATTATATTTCAATTTATGTTAATGTAGGATGAAAAATTACTTTTTATCCTAGGCTTCCTTGGTCATGCAAATTTCCCAAAAAAAATAATTTCCCGTGTGTCACAGTCAATATTAACATGTTGACTCTTTTCTATAAAAAGGTGCTTTTGTCACAATGACTGTCACAGAAAAAAAGAGTGGTGATGTATAACCCAACAGTCAAAAATAGAATGACAAAATTCCTGAAATAAATTATTTTAGCAGAGAAATAAAACCTCTTACGAGAGTACAAATAAAAATGAGTTAAGGGGCAATTAAAGTAGAAATGTATTCCTCCACTTCTTTTCAAAATGACTTCATTTTTTATGTAAATATTTGTATCCATTTTATTACTTAAATATGTATATCTCTAAAGAGAGCAGAAAAAGGGGCAGCCTTTGAATGAAGATATAACTGTTTTTTTTTTTTTTAACCCACTAAGCCTGTTATCACAGGTAAATTACACTTATCTTTTGGTTCAGGAAGCCAGGAATAAAAAATTCAATGAACTTTTAATGTGTTTATATTTCAGGAATGCATTTCAACTTACGGTGTGCATATACATTCTAAGTGAAGACAAGCTAATTAGACAAACTCCAGGAACTTAGTGCTCTGCTATCCTCATCACTAATTTGCTTCTGAGGAGTTTCCAAAATGTGTTTCAGTGTGTAGTTCTGGACTTTACTCTGCCACACTCTGAACCTTCTTAATTTGGGGCACAAACCATTGTTTATTTTAGTCTTTTCTTTTTCTTCTGCCCGTGTACTCACAATTACTACTTTCTTTATGGGCAAAGTATAAATTTTATGGCTTTAGGCCCATTTACACAATGAAATTGGTTGTCCATTTTAACATCTTTTATAGACCCCTCAGTGTGCAGACAGATCTATGTAATAAATAATTGTCCTATGAATATTAAATGATTGGCATGGTGTGGGTAGCTCTCTATAGGATCATACCATTTCCATTATTAGACACCTGTCAACTATGTCATAGGTTTCTCTCTGTTACATAATGGTTCTGAGCCAGAGGCATATGGTGAGGTATGTCTAGTGTAGAATACGGAGGGTCACTGTTGCTAGTTTCCTTTCCCTCCTCCACCTATGATATAATCTCTCTTGTATGCAGGGCAAATGGACTTATTTTTTTCTCTACTACTTATTAGCCTTAGCCATTACACATTATCATTTATAAGAGTCTGAAGCACTGTTGAGTTTCATTCTAATGGAATACTTTTTGTTGAATGTGAAAGTTCAGTAAAGAGATTTTAACATTTTATTGTGAAAAACATTACACCAATCAAAATTGTGTTTTATTCATTCTTGTGTTTGGAGATTTTATGTGTGTGTGCAGGCATGTGTGCACTGTTTTCCAAAGCCTCAGCCATGTTGGAATAAAAATTGTTAATATTTACTGCCCCAGCCCTGGGGAAAGAGGTATTATGTCACTTAATCCCCAGAGCAAAGTAAAAGGGGTTTAGGGGCTTGACATTTGATTCCATTCTTTTAGCACTAATTCCAGGGTTCCTGTGTGTGTGTGCGAAGGAGCCCTGATTGCTTCTCCCCGATGGTTGATGTTGATTTCAGCTTTGATTTTCCCACTGTCTGAGCTGAAAGCTCCAAAGTATCCTTTCTCACCTCTGCAGTAAGGCATAGGCTGAGTATCCCTTTGGGGTGTTGAACATTGGCTGCTGGCAGTGAATTTGTTCATCTGCTCTGTGTACCCAGGACAACGTAAGTGCTGGAAAATCATCCCCACTTCTCTGTAAGGCACTGTGTACTGAGATTGGGCTTCCCTAAAGCTTGGGTCTTAAAGAAAGGGATGAAGACTTTTTCGAGAATCTCACTCCCATTGATTAAGTAGTCTTCCAAGGAGCCATCAAAGGCTGCTTCCTTGCCCAGGCTCTGGTGGGCAGAGCTGGGGGGTGGGATTGACAGGGAAGGTAGGAGACTGGGGATGGGGTGTGTGCAGCACCGGGATGATGGGGCTTCAGAACTTGCTCCTCAAGCATGGTCTCTGGTGCTAATTTCATTTTTAAGCCCAAGTTATATAGAACATGTCATAACAAATCTTAAGCAGCTTAAATAAATTGATAGTCTGAATTTTGAAGTTACAAAAACTCAGGACAAATTGACATTTTGAATACGGAGGAACAAATTACCTCCTTGTTTTTCTTGTGTTTTGTTTTTTTTTTTTGCTGATATCGTACTCTAAAACAGGAAATTATTTCATATGATGCATTTTACTCCAACTCTGCTTCAAAATACAGGCAAACGAGAGTAAAGGTCACAATTGGGGACACATGTAAAAAAATTCTGGTAAAAAGGGATATTATTATTATCTATCTGAGTAGATATTTCATTATACTCTGAAAATAAGCTTCATGAAAAGCTGTTTTATTAAATTTACCCACAAGATAATTCCAAATGGAAAGAATAGTAAGTTCTTTAGTGTGTCTTATTTGTTTCCCGATTATCTGATGGAAGTTAGGGGGAAAAAAAGTAAGAAAAACACTTCTAATTATCTTGCAATTTGCTTTAATTTAAATCGGAGTCTAATTTGTTGTCACAACAGATTAAGAGAGGCTGCACAAGGGAATGTAATGAATTCAGTGCCTTTCAGAGCTAAGGGCTAAAACTTGGGTTCACTGCGGGCATGCACTATATTCAACTTCAGACTTCTAGAAAAAGAAATGATTTTTAAGTCATAAACATAAACAAATAGGGAATTTAAAAATTAAGCAAAATTCAAACCAGTGGCACAGGTATTCAGGACAATGCCATAAACAGCAGTAACCCTATTTCATTTTTTTTTATTAGCAAAAAATCCACTGTTTTATAATACAGCATTGATTTGTGCCTAATCTGAAATAGCCCTCTTTATTAATATTGTACTAAACCCCAGGAAATGATGGCATAGGCTATAGATTAGTGCCAAAATACATATGCAGCCAGTTGATTCTATGTATTAAGACCATATAAGGTCCCTGACCCTGTTGCCATGAATAAACACAGAGTCAGCTGCTACATAGCCCTTCTTTTATGCAAACCTGTTCACTCATATCTGTTCTCAACTTTTCCTTTCATCGGGGTCAGAGCAATCCAAATCTGTGCAGGGACCCAACGGTGGTGAGCAGGATTGGGTTAGCAGAGGGGAGCCTGGAGCAAGTAGGCCAATTATCCACCACGACAACTGGGTGCTAAGCAAAACCTGCTTCTTGCAGGCGTGTGTAAAACAGCACCTGGGGGCCGTCACATGCAATGAGGTGCCCTTCAGTGATTTCTTTTTTCCTTGGAAAAAATTCTGTTGGCCATTTGAATGGAAGCACTGATTTTGAATAGAAAACGTACCATGGGAAAATAAGTTTTCTTTTTTTTACATCTTTTTATACAGTTCAGGATAAGGGGCAAACAAAATAGGACTTGTAATTCAAAATGCGTATCATTTTCCACCCAAGTGACATAACAGTTAGATGGAAGAAGTGTGCAAATACACACCAATACCACTTCATGGATATTTTTTTAAAAAAACTGAACTCAGCGTTTATTTATTCATTTTGTTTGCTTTTTGTACTTAAATCTGCAACCTGATTTTAAATATCTTTAAAGCTTTCCCACTGCAGTCCTTACGTCTCTTTTCCAGAGTGAAATGTTTATATCACATAGAACTAGGGGACTCAAGGGATTTCAAGTCAGGTCAGTGGAGCAATTGCTAACAATGCCACAGAAATGATAACTTGAAAAATAAGCTCTGAAGATAAATTTCTATGGGGGAATATCTTGTCTGTAGAATTCAGTTCAACTGAGTAGAGCATGATGTTTTCAATTTATAGATAAGTGCAAATGCCTTTTCTTTATCCACAGTACTTGATGACTAAATGATTCAGCTTCTTTGGCATTGTTGAGCTTGGTATTTGACAAAGAACCCTAAGGTAAATGGTAGAGAGACTATTAGCCTAGTCTGCTGGTAGGCATGGAGATGAGATGCTTCTCTTTCCCTTCAAGGAGGGCTTTGTGTGAGGAGTGCATTTTGCCCACAGCCTTCAGCCGCCCACCCTAGGGACCCACTGCAGCTTTCATAATGAAGCCAGACTTTAGCCTGGGATCTTCCAGCCAATGATGGGCATGGAAGTGCAACTACAGTCAGGCCATTCCTGCTCCCCACCACACTGGCCGTGAATTTCTCAGGAATGCTCTGTAGGGTGACGTTCCTCCTACACAACCTACTTCCTTCCTTAGAACTGAGGTCTGGTCTGCAGGCTTTCCCCACCTCTGCCTTCTTCCTCTCTCTTTATCTTTCACAGGTATCCCCTCACCTCAGAAGAAATGGTTTAATTCCATTATATCTGCTTTTCTGGAGGACTCAAACCCATAGTCAGGTCTTTCCTCTCTTTGTATTTATTTTCAGAGATTCTAATAAGCAGCTGCATTTCCCCAAGTATCAACTACCTAGTATGAGAGAAGCCAACCTTAAAACATATATTAATTAAGTGAAATCTGGATATGTCCAGAGAAACGATTATTTAAGAATTTTGCAACTGACTGTGATGTTATAAATTCTATTCCCATGCAGTTGTCCATTTTAAACTTGTGAAGCAATGTATGCCAGCACAGAGGATCCACTAGCTGCAACTCCCATTCTCCCCACCTGCCAACCCCAGTTTATTCCACTGGGCTTTCATGCAAATTTATTTCAAATAAGTACTTCGAAAGTATTTCCATTAATCCTGCTGAAACTGACAATGCATCCCCTTTCAAATAACAGCCAAAGAGAAATCTTTTTAAATTGTCTCAATTTATTTGCCACCTGTTTCTTATAATTACTGATTCTTTCACACCATATCCAGCATTTCATAGTGCTAGTTGTTGCCTTCCAGAATAAAACACCAACAACAGCACACAAACCCCCCAGGAGCCCAGGTCATCCATCTGGATCCTTGACCAATTCCTTTCTGTACCCTTCACTAATAAAACAAAATTCCAACCTCAGCCCCAAATAAAGGCATCGCCCATGATTCTGTACATTCTGACCTCTCTTTTTTTGTCCTTTAATCATTTCACCACTTACCCAGAGCTTAATTATCTCTACTTTCAGTTTTCCACCAGTTTTGTAAGTTTCAGCGGCACAGCTATGATTTTATCCTGTCCATCACTGTGAGAGAAGCTGCCAGTAAGTCAAATATTCAAAACTTTTAAAAGAGGAATATTCACATTAATGTTGTAGGGCCTACATTTCACATCTCTGGCTCTATGCAATATCCAGCAATGGCAAACAATTTCTTGAAATTGGTAATAATAGAATGAATGCAAATTTGATGTTTTCTCCCTTTTTTTCTCCCAGTCTCTACTCCCTAGTAAGTTACATACAAAAACTCAGTCTAAATGTCCTGTTCTTATAGAGCCTCTTCTCCATCTCACTGGTGTAGTCCATATTTCAGCTTTAATTATAATTCTATTTCTTCTATGACACCTTCATTAATTTCACACCAGAGATGCCCGTATTTAACCAAAATTTGATTGCATTCCTTTACTCAACCCACGTTTCCTGAGTCTCTACTATGTGTTTTGTGCAGATAGCAGATATATTCTGATTGCATGCAGCTTGTGGTCTGCTGGAGACAAGTGCTAAATAAATATGTAATATCCATTTTGATAGGTTCTTGGAAAAAAAGAGCTTAGAAATCAAAAGAGGAGCCATGCTTAGAAAAAGTATTTATAAAATTTCTCCCTGAGAAAATATTTAAGTTGAGACCTAAAGAATGAGGTGATGATTAATGTTGACGACACCCAGACACGTCTACAAATATACATACGTTTGCATCTATATGTAGCTTCTTTTGCTTCAGAAACTAGGATTCAATTGGTCACTATCAATTAGCAAAAATAAAGCATTACTGTAGATTAGGATATAGATACGAACAAGCCACCAGCCTCTCCATCTGCTTACACCTTCCTCCCTCCAATGTGACAGAAGGAGGGTTTTTGGTAATTAATTGGAAAGCAAGGGATGGAAAGGCAGGAGGGCACTGTCTGCCCTCCTTCTCCCTCTGCGGTCCTCTCACCTGATTCCTGCCGTCACTGCCACGTTTCAGCAGGAGTGGGAATGCTCCCGACAGCTCTCACAAGAGCTTCCTTTCTACCTGCTGTTCAACCAAACGCTTTGCTGAGATCCCCTCACCCTCGTCCTCATTCTTGTACTCAGTCACAGTCTCTTTCTGTTTATGCCAATATCCCCCTTGTTTATTTTTGATGTTTTTAGTGAGTTGAGAAGGATGTACGTCTTCTATGGCTCTATTACCAGCAATTTAGGCTGGAAGTCTTCTTCAGTCAATAGGCACTTTTCCATCATAGAAGGATAGCTAGAAAGGTTCTTATAAATTCCTGAATCTGCCCTCCTTTCTTATTTTGGTAGGGCAGGAGGGGTAGGAATTTGTCATGCCTGAATCCAGTGACCTGGTCTAAAACCCAGCTCTCCTGATTTTGTATATAGGATGAACATGTGTTTGGGGGGTCCACGGAAGTCCTGGTTTATTAATAATCTTGTCTAATAAAAACAGGTGTATGTACACCTCTTGTCCCAGTGAAATCATTACTAGAAGCACTCTCACCTTCATGCGTCTCTCCATTTGGAGAATATTTTATCTGCTCCCTCTATGGAGAATCCACTTACCTTTTTACTGCACCACGTATACGTTTTTTGAATCTCACTGAAGTCTGCATTTATGCATACGCTGTGTTTCCGAATGTAACATATTGTTACATAAAATAAATGGTGCGGTTTTTCAAAAGTTCCCAAATGCATGATTTTTCTTAGGTGGAGAAGAGAGTCCCAGAATGGACCCATCCAGAGGTCTACGTTGCTCACTTAAGAACCTCTTCATATGCCTGTTAGTTCTTCAGAAGAGCTACTGTATAGAAAGTTAAGGCTATGATATGAAGGGCAGACAGCTTGGTGGCACTTCTTCTCTCCAGGATGGAAACGGAAGGCAGGCGTACATGTGGACCTCCACTGAGAATCTCCGACGGTGAAAAGGGCTGTGGCTTTTAAAAATATACAATATCTACTTACTCAGTGGCTGTCAGTGCTCCAAGCCCTTTACTGGCATCACCTCAGTTGACACAATGTCCTTATAAATTATGTACTTTATTTCCCCCATTTGATAGATGGTGAAAGTGAAGCTAAATGTGCCTGACTTAATAGCTTTTATTCTTTCCATTAAGCATGCTGACTCCATCTTTGGTTAAGTTTATAACATTCCCTGTTGTTTGTATTTCTCCTCTGTGCCTTCTATTTATTATTTCCTTTCTTTTCCTCATATAAATCCCAAAGATTATTATAATGAAAGCAAGACTATCTTTCTTAGGGAGCAGACGAACAAGGAGAGATGACTATGGGTAATTTAACTTTGTGTTCTATTTTCCAGTTACTTTGGGATGAATCTGTGTCGATGGCAAGAGTGATTTTTAGTAGTTACTAAAGTGATGGGCAAGCAGGCTGAGAAGTCATATTATTCAGAGGAATAAATAAAGGCACTGAAGGTCCATGAGAGCGTCAGGAGAGGCTGAATGGCAGATGAGCAACCAAAAGGACAAGATCCTCTGTAAAAAACTGCCTGACACCTTCATTTATTATTTCATCAACAGCAAAGTAATAATTGAAGGACATTTACTGAGCTCCGTGGGGTGTAAGTGTTCAGCCATCTGACAAGGCTAGGGCATAGAATCTTCCCTTTATTTAACTATTCTCTCTAAGATTTATGACATGTATTACTAGGGTTTGTAACCCCCCCCCCATAAGGAAAATGTCTCTGTAGAACTACACTTTTAAAAAATTAATTTTCCTATGATGATTTGAAAGGAGAGTATTTTCATTGGCTGAGACTAATCATGATCAGAACATTGATAAATGTGAGATAGGAAGTTCCAGGTCATCAAATACTAAATATGCTTACTTTGATCATTTATAAACTCAGTTTAGGAATAATATTTTTAGATTTTCTGGTTAATTATTTCTCTGTTCATTCACCACATATTTGTTAAGCATCTAATGTCGTGTTACTTGTAACTGGAAATATGAAAGTTTATGTTATGGTCTTTGACCTAAAGGCTTATAATCCTAGAGGAAGAAGGAACAAAGTAGTAATTAAATTGCATTTGTTCTTTCTCCCTTCCTTCCGTCCTTCCTTCCTTCCTTCTTCCTTCCTTCCCTCCTTCCTTCTTTTCTTCCTTCCTTCTCTCTTTCTTTCACCTATTTACATATTTTCCTGAGAGTGAAGAAAAGATTCAGGGATTAGAAAGATTACTGAGGCTTGGATCATAAAACAACATGATTTGAGGAGTCTCAAAATTAAGGAATCTGGACATGGCAAGGTTCTTCACATATCTTGTCACATTTTATTACAATAAACTTGAACTTATATACAGGTGGATAAAGGAAGAAAAAGCATTGATTGAGCACCGACTCCATATCAGGGGCCATTCCACAAACATTTCCCCATGCATTTCTCACAACAATTGAAATTTGGTTTTCAATTTCCAAAATTGAAGCTTGTACGATAAACTACAATCACATTTGCATTCTCCAGAATGTATTAAAAATACACAAAAGGACAAGAGAATAGAATCAAAAAGCCACGCTACAAAAATCAGTTACACACAAAAGAAGGCATTAAGGGAATAAATGAGAGAAAAAAAAATACTTTAAAACTGTTACATGAGACAAAAAGAGACATTATCTACTGAGAACGGGTCAATTTCTTTATCAGGCAATTGCAGATCTCCATGCCTTTGGGGTCGGCTACTGGAAGATTATTGCGATCCTTTGATGGTGTCACCTTTCCTTGAATTTTTATGTCCCACAAAGTCTTGCATGGCTGGCTTTGCATTTGTGGTAACGGTCACCTCTTTAGTCATTACTAACTGACTTTGGGAAAGAATTGCCCTGTGTCAGCCCTGCTGGGGGTTCTGGGGCTTTCTCAGACCTTCCGTGTGGTAAGGCTGTTTCTTGCTCCCTCTGTGGCAGAATTCATAAGCTTGCATGCCTTCTCTCCCTGACCCCCAGATTTGAGCTGCTTTTCTGGTGCCACTAGCCATCTGCCAATGCCTGCCCTCACCACGGGCAGAGCCGGCACAGAGAGCTGGCTCCAGGGTGAGTGTATGGGGGTGTGGAGCAGGGGTCAGGTGCAGAGCACTGGGGGTGCCCATGGGCCAGTAGGGAGGAATCCATGGGCAAGGGGTCCCCAGAGGGTAGTGGGCAAGATTCTCTGCGGAGTCTGCCATTTAGTCCATAGGATTAAACGCCCTCTGAGAGCTGATCTGTGTTTCTCCCAGCTTCTTCCTGCCCCGGAATCTTGGAGCCCAGGACTCTGTACTCTAGATGGAGCCAGAGAGAAACGGGCCTCTGCTAGTGTCTCACACAGCGGCGGAAGGCAGGCACGCACTCTGGCTCTCACCCTCCCTCCTGGGAGGAATCATGGCTGAGAAGCTCTGGCTTGTCACTGTGTTCTTCGTCCAACCTCGGGGGAGAGGCGATGGGGGGAAAGTGAAGCCATACCTCTGACCCTCTCCAATGCATCCAAACTTGTATTTTTTGCTCCAGCGTTGTGCTGGAATTTCTCTGCTGGAAACCCGGGTTTCCACAAAGGCTCTCTCATCCATGGGTGATTACCTAAGACAGTGTTCTCCAGGCTCCCAGATCGCAGCTGAGAGGGGCACAAGCCAGGTCACAGCCACTGCGGGGTCCACAGCTGGGACTGGGGTCCACACGTCTGTCACTAACACACAGGTGGGCAAGACTCCTCCCGCGTCTGGCGTGTGGTGCTGCGTCCCATGGCTCCCACAGATGCACTTTTGTCCGTGGGTGGACGCCAAATTGTTGTTGTTGAGCCATGTTCCTGATGTCATTCTGTCCAAAATAATGATCTTGACACATCACATTAACTTCACCATCAGCAAACTTTCAGTTTGCATGCGCTCAGTTTAAGACTGTATCTTCCTTAAGGCCCAGAAGCACCGTTTTCAGGTCAAAGGAACCAATAAAGTGTAAGTTTCACAACCTAATGTTAAGACAAAATATATAAAGCTTGGAAATAGGCAGAAGGACCACATCCTGTCATTTCAGGGTCCCACTGGAGCATTGCCTAATGATTACACCATGGCTTTATTTAATTCCCCAAGAGAATAAACTTTCATTTCCTTTAGTATCTTAGATGGATTAGGGCCAAGACCATGTAATGTTGCAAACTAACTTGCAGAGTTTTAACCTGTGTTTCTGTCTAGGAAGATGGAAAACAACAAAGGGTATGGTTCTATTGTGGGATATTAACCAGTTTTTGTATCTCAGCTGGTAATTTTATTCCAGTATTCTTTCTTTCAGGGACAATATTTATTTAGTCCCTCGAGCTATATTTTCAACCAGATTTCCCATCCTGGTGATGCTTTCATTGATAAGTTAAACAAACCTTTGACACAGGCTCACTCCATGTTTGTATGAGATTCTTCATTTTTACTTTCTGTAAATTGTACTTGGAAATGTTTCATGTGTTCTTCTATGCCATTTCTATGGATAACTCTCTGGGGTTAAAGAGAAATTTACTGGTTAAAAAGGCAAAACATAAAGGAAAGCATATTTTCAACGTATCATGTTAAAGAGCATCTAAATGTGCTTCATCCTTGCATGTTTATTTTATTATTCATCTTTTCATAGGCTTTCTGTTTTGTTGAACTTTTCTGTTAGCCCTGTGTTCAACGTTGATCACACTACAAATGAATCCGTTTATCAAAACCTTTCAGTGCAAGAGAAACTCATTAATACTTATTCTATCATTTTGTCACCTTTGTCTGAGTTGTAGGAGAAATCTGAGTATAAAGGAAATATTGCATTTGTAAATTCAGTTTCTTATACGGTGTAGCTAACCTCTGATCTACCTTACAGGTAGCAAATTGGAAGTAACTATTACTTAAATTTTTTCAGTTAAGTTCTAAAGCCCTAAACAGTATATTAGTTTTCCTCCCACAGTTAGAAAAGTACATGGAAAAATTGAAAGAGTAAATACTACAAAAGGAAATAGAAACTGGCTACCACATTACTTTACATCCAGATTGTTCATCAAAGTTACGTTGACATGAGTATTTGATTTGAAGACACAGCTTTTATTAATAACAAGTAGACAAGAAAAACAATGTTTAAAAAGTGCTTATGCTACACTTGCATTTCCAAGTTAATAGCAATAGGAAAATATGATTCAAAAGCCTTGCATGTTTTTGTTAAAAATTTACTGTGAATTTTCTATAAGACAAGATCGATACAAATTAAGGAATAGTTTTAAAGGCACTTGAAAAAAGTGTCGAACCAAAATAAATTTGTTTGAAGAGCTACAAGGGAAGATTTAGATAACAGTACAATTTTGTTTTAAAGCACTCACTATCTTATAGCAAATTTATCATGGCAAAATCAAAACTGAGACATTTTGCACAAGCTAATGACTTAAGGGGTGATGAATCCAATGTTTAGTGAATTAGAAGAAGAGGATTTGAAACGAATTCCAGTGACTCCAGTTGTTTCCCATCCTGTCTCGGGCTGCTACTCGGCAACACAGCTCTCAGTCAATTGTTCAGCAAATTGCACCGCAGAAAGTCTACGATCACCCACTCACACCTCTGGAGACCGTCATGAACATGTGTGAAAACTTCAGTGTGATTCAGTGAGTGACACTGTGGATTGGATGTATCAGCCTTGCTCACCAATATTCACCCTCCTGCTTATGTTTGTTGCAGATAAACAATAAGTCCATCTATTATCTCATAGTTCTGGAGGTCAGAAGTGCAAGCACAGTGTAGCTTTGGTTTCACAGCGTCAATATCAAAGTATCAACCCGGCCGCATTCCTTTCGGGAGGCTTCAGAGAATTTCCTTCCAAGGTCATTCAGGTTGTTGGGCAAATCCATTTCCATGTAGTTGCTGGCTGCTGGCCAGGGGTTGCGCTCAGCTTCTAGAGGCTCTGCCTGTGCTCCTGAGTCCATGGCCTCCTTCCTCAGTCTCCAAGATAGCAATGGGAGGGTGAGTCCTTCCCACACTTCAAATCTCCCTGGGCTCCCTTTCTCTGCCTCTGGTTCCCCTCACCTCTCTGAATCCAGCCAGAGAAACGCTTTTTTACCTGCTCATGGAATTCGATTGGAACCTTGTGGATAATGTGGGAACATCTCCTTATTTTAAGGTCTTTTTATAGTAACTTTAATCATGCTCACAAAGCCCCTTCTCAGCAGTACCTAGATTAGTGTTTGATTGAATAACCAGGTGATGGGGTTACAGAGCACATCTTAGAATTCTGCCTACCTTAAGTGTTAAGAGTACGATCCACAGAATGTCACCCTATTAGTAAGTTAGCATTTCTCCTTAACTTGATAATGGGAATGTTGGAACAATTACCTTGGTCAGGTTGCCCTTTGACTGAGTTACATACCACTTGCCAAACGTTCCCCTGAGCTTTCCTCTGAGTCTCTGCTCCTCTATCTCATATATTAAATGCTTATGTACCCAATATAATGCTATTTATTGTCTTTGTTATAGCACCTTAATATAGGCATTATTCAAAGGGACCTTGCTGCTCCTACTGCCTCAAAACCCCTCTTTCTTTAGGAATATCATGATCTCCAAGTTTACCACCTTCCCGTACGTTGAAAATCTCTGAATCCGTTTCACTTCTTATCTTCATCCTGAACTTCAGTTAAAACTTACTACTATATTTTCCTCTAGTTAAGCAGGGGTCCTTAACATGAGGTCCTCAGAGGGTCCTTATATGGAAATTAGTTAAGATGGGGAAAATTTACATCTTTATTTACCTTAACATCTAGCTGAAGTTTAGCACTTTTCGTAATTAAAATGTGTTTCACAAGTCATAGTATTAACAATACCCTTGATTTTTACACCAAAAAACCTCAGATATTTCCATATAAATGATGATTGCTGCAAATATATAAAAATATTATTTGTAGTAGTTGCTACGTCGTGCCTTCCTTTGTAATTAATCCTTCGCTATACTACCATAGAGTACATATTCTACTACTATGTGTGATTGCAGCCTTTTTGCCTCCAAGCCATCATGGGACCTAATTTGTCCACCCTTGTTTTTTTCTGCATCCAGAAGTTGTTCCATCAAACAGTGTGGAGGTCTGTCCTCATATTGGTTACCCAGGATTCAACATTGCTTTGTGCTATTCCCTCTTGACAATCATTTTCTGAATAATATCTGGAAGGATGTGGGTCAAAGATTACCTGACAGTTTAACATTCATATTCAAGCTGATGAATAACAGAATTCACACAGGGATCTCATTTAAAAATAAAATATAATTTTAACATGTCTATATTTTAAATGTCAAATAATTTAATGCATTATGAACGTGCACATATTACTGTATCACATTTTAATGTTTTGACAAACACATTTTAATACAATTTGCTCTCTTTGTAATTTTAGGGATTTATATACATTAAACCAATTAATCAAAAAAAGGAGTTCATAGGCTTCACCAGACTGCTTAATGGGCTCTATGGAACACAAAAAAATGGGTTAAGAATCCCTGAAATACTAGAGTGTATTATGTTAAAACCAAACAACCATATTTCTACTAAATCCATCTTTCCACTTGACTTTTTAATAATACGTGTCACACACTTTTAGCTCATATATATCTCATTTAATTTGAATCCAATTTTTCTATTTAATAAATTCTCAACATTCAATTCATATATATATATATCATATATATAAAATTATAGATTGTATATAGTCTATGGTCTCTATATGTGTGTATATATATAGTATCTTTTTATTTTACAAATTATTTTATAATTTTTATTACTGGTAACGTCAGATATACACAAATCAGAAGGATACAGTAAATTCTCATGTTTTAATTATGGAACAGCAACAACTGATAACCCAGGGCCTATCTTTATTCCCACCCACTACCCTCACCCTAACTTCCCAGCTAATTTTGAAGTGAACCCTAGATATCGTGTATCCATTAATTTTTTAAGTATGTACCTAAATGATAGGAAATCTCAGACACAATCAATATAATTACAATACTTAAAAACATTAAAAAACTATACTTTAACAATATAAAATATTCCAGTAGTCTTTAAATTTTTCTAATTTACATATTTTGATTAGCTGTTTAATTTAAATGTTTAATTTTTTAATTAAATACTTTGAGATAACTCTATATTTACATGTAGCTTTAAGAAATAATACAGACACCCTAGGTACGCCTTACTCAGTTGCCACCAATGGTAACATCTTATAAAACGATAAAAGATACATATCTATATCTACATATCTCACAATCAGGATACTGACATTGAATTAGTCAAGATACACAACATTCACATCAGCACAGTGATTCTTTACGCTTCTCTTTTATAGACATAACTTCCAGCTCCCATCCTGTCCTTAACCCCTAGAAATCACTAATCTGTTCTCCACTTCTATAATATTGTCATTTTGAGAATGTCCTATAAATGTATCTTAAGTATTAACATTTTAGCATTGGCTTTTCCGTTCAGCATAATTCACCTTGCTCAATATTATTCCTTAATATGGATGCATCAGGTTTTTATTTCTTTGTATTTTTTTATTTTAAACAGTCAGCCATTAAAGGACATTTGGGTTGTTTCCAGTTTTAGGCTATAATGAATCAAGCTGCTAATAAACATATATGTACAGGTTTGGGGTGAACATCAGTTTTTATTTCTCTAGGATAAATGCCCAGGAGTAGTTTCTGGGTGGTGTGGTATTTGCATTTTTTTTTGACTGCAAAATTGTTTTTCAGAGTTGCTGTACTACTTTACATACCCACAACCAATGGGACGTTGAATATTTAGTTTCTCTGCATCCTCACCAGTAGTTAGTGTTGTCATTAATTATTTTAGCTATTTGTAGGGGTATCTCATTGCGGTTTCTATGTGCATTTCTCAGATGGCTAATGAAGATGATCATCATTTCATGTGTTTATTTGCCATCTTTGTAGCTACTTTAGTGAAATGTGTATTCATGTATTTTTGAGCAGGAGTAATATATATATATGGCGCAGTGATGGAAAGGATGAAGGAGTATAAGAGTGTTAACATCAAGACTCCCAAGGAAATGAATCAATAATTAATAATTCCTAGATCTCTGCTTCTTAAGTGGGTGATCAACAAGGGACAGACCATTTGGCTGACTACAAACCATGAAAGACATTTTTCAGTTGTAAAATTCTGCTCATAACATCAGGGTACATCAATTAAAATAAGAACTTTTCCAGACGCATTTCCTTAGAGGAATCTGGTTTGGAAGTTATATTGCTACTATCAACGATTCTATGCAGCATTTTCCCTTGACAAAACATAATACTTTCTGAAATACACATCCTTACTCTAATGACATTTATGGTGTCAGAAAAATCTCCTATGCTCTTATATAAATCAAAGGATTTAAAAGATAGAAAATACTAGTATGTCAACCACAGCCTTCAGTATGAAATCACATTGACCATTACAAGTTCATTGGAAATGACATTTTGTTGTTGTTATAGAAGAATCTCTCCTATAGGCTCAGGATTTTTGCAGTCAAAAAAACATTTCTTTTTAAAGTAATAAATAGTGAATTTCGAGTTCCACATTTCATTGTATATGTCTTCATCTTATTTTTTATTGATTGTGTTTCAGATGTCTATGATTTGCAGAACTGTTGTTTTGTTTTTAATAATAATCAGTTTTGAAGATTCTGCCAAATTGATTGAAAGTTGGGAAATGACCTTAACCAGATTACTTATAGCTGCACATTACTAAAGAGCTTATTATATGGATGCCTTTATTAAATTGACTATTGTCAGACACAGTATCTAGAATGACTTTTGATCCTATACATTTTTCTTGCATCATTATAAATTAAGGCAAATTAATAGGCAAACTATTTGTATTGAAAAAAACTGTGACGTCATTAACTGTCAAGTGATCAAACTTCAAAGTGTTGCCTGGAACAATAGCATTATCTTGAGAGGAGCCTTCACTCAAAGAAAAGAATAACATCATTATGATGAGAAAGATGAAAGTGTTTTTATAGAGGTTGGATGCAATATTTAAGGGTTAATTTTATTTTTTTGTTTTTGTTAATTCGCATGTAGAATTCCTTTTAAAAAACTGGGAAAGGAGGCCCATGTTATTGAATATTGTAGCTTTTGCACACTTGCAGGCATCCAAATACACTTGAAATGTCCTGATATTTTCATGTAAAATTTCAAAGTTAAAAATAATTATTTTAAGAATTTATAAAGGTTTTCTACTTTCCTAAAATTCACTAAGTGAAAAGAACTTATTTCCATTCCTATTAAGCATTTTTAGAATTAAATAAGTTTATAGATAACATAAGATAGATTCTCTTAAATTTAAAAGAGAGCACTGAGATTAAAATACAGAAGTAATAAATTGCCTCAGAGTAAGTGAAATAACCACATAAATCAGGTAAGATTCTTTTTTCAAATATGTCTATTCTAAATGTTCTCTTCTGGTCATAAAATAATTATAATAAAATCAAGCCATACTTATGAAAATATCCTAAAATGATTTTAATATATGGGAAATTTATCCTTATTGTTAAATTAAGTTACTGCATATATACTGAATTCTTTGTATTTCCAACATATAATTTTTCACCTCTTTTGAATGATCTAAGAGACCCATTTAAAATTTCTAAATCTACAGTGGGTTTTAAAAGAACTAATATTTTGGCCCAAGACCTTTGGCAATTACAGTGCAATACATCTGCAAACATAATGGATTCTGTTCTACTCTTAACTCCAAAAATGTGAACTTCAAAAAGTTCATAGAAGATGTATTGCATTCTAGCATATGTATCTGTCATGCATAAGAACTAGTTAACTAATTTGCTTGCTTTGGGGTCATTTTTTTTCTTAGAAACTATATATTATTCTTTGAATTCAAACTCATAAAATCTGTTGATGAGATTCAGCTTCAGAGGACTATTTCCTGACTCATAATATTTCAAAAAACACATTTCTGGAAACTTTACTATATTAAATCTTATTAATACAGAGGTCTGGAGCAATCTTTATTGAGTTGTCATCAGAGTCTACAGAATATAAATCTAAACAAATGCGTTTAGTATAAAAAGAATTCTTTATTAAAACCACCTTTCTTTAAGGTTCTATTACCTCAGTATGTGACTTTGGTGTGTTTAAACCAGGGCTCTCCTTTATGTCACTGTAACTGGTCACTGCTTGCTTGCATTCCATCAAAACTGACACCATTAAGAATTTAGAAGAACCACTTGGAAAACTCCCTGTTCTCATATAAAGTACACTCGGGGAAACTGATCATCTTAGGCACAGTTTTATTAGAAAGGGTGGATTACAAATATTCCTGTGGTTCAGGCAATTAAGTTTTTCCAAATGTCTGTGATTGTTTTTAATTCCCATGGCTCTACTTTTTTTCAATCTGTTTCCCTTTTTTGTAAAAATCGTTCTTTTTTCCTCATTATCACATTCCAAAAGATGAAATCAGTCATCAACTAAATGTCTGTTCTTTAAGCAAAGTGATCTAGTTAATAAAACAAACTCGAGGTTTATCCATATTAGTGGTTAATTTTCTTAGGCTACTTAACGTGCTGACATTTGATCCTCATCTTGCAAAATACACCCGTTTTTAAAATGTGTTTCCAAGGGAATGAAAAGGTTGAGCTTCGGAGACCCATAGATTGTTATATGTGATTTGCTACAGCTCACATTACTGCAAGGTGGAAACAATGTCAGTAGGAACAAAATCAACTTTTAATATAACTCACTGTACATAATAATCCATGAGCTAATAAAATCAGCATTAATATGCTGCCACTGTGCATAATAATTCTTAAATACAAGTTTCACATTTTAAATAGGGCAGGTATATAATATAACCAGTTATAATAAACTCTGACTTCACCGCTGCATATGAAATTCTTAAACTAAGCCAGAATTAAATATGTATTTCCAACACTCCAATGGGCAGGGAAGGAATGCCCAGTGCTATTTTATTTCAAAACAAGGAAGGCACCATATGCTTTAACCAAATGAGGGCAAGAGAAAGTTCGTCTACCATGCAGCAGCTGATATGCATGTTGTCGTTCAGTTGAGTAAGCATTTCTACATTGGAACTAGAGCATTCGCCAACTGTCTTGAAGAGAGGGTGATACTTGAGTTAAATTGAGCTAATTGTTAGGAAAAGAATACACCTCAGTGTTTATGTTTGATCAGGCTTCCTCTATGTCTAGAGTGTATCAATTATTTTATTGTGAAATAGGACTAGAAAACTAGACAAAGGCACTTTCACAGTTGAAATTCTTCCAAAGATGTGAAATAAAAATCTACATGTGATGAATGCCTCAATTTCAACATCCCTGAGACTGAACAACCATTCTTGTGGCTGAAAGTCCAAGATTGATAGATATTCCCAAACAGCCCTTTACTTCAGCACTTGCAATAAAATTAGGAACCCCCATTCAATTCTTGAGCCCATGTCCTTAAAATACCCAGGACCTAATTTCCCTATGGTCTTATTGGTTAATTTTAAGACAAGTTTACTGGTAAGGCACAAGAGTTGTCTGTGACTGCAGCTAGAGTGAATCTACCTTTTTATCCAGCTCAGAATTAAAAAGGAAAAAAAAAAATGTCTTTTGTCTGTAGCTTTCAGTCCATGTTCCCAAGCATTTCGAATGCACTATTGATCCTGTGAGATTGGAAAACCTTGTCCCAATGTACACTGAGCCTAGAAACTGCCACACCTTCCAAAGCGGTGTTATATTTGGAAATTATGTGATTTCTTAAGGTCAATGACTATAATTTTTACATGTACAAATTAGCTTCAGAATATGCCAATTCAATCATATGTTAAACCATCAATGCATTTCATTAAATTGCTTCAAGGAAAATGTCGCCTCTTGATTTCCTAAGAAGAAAATCTTCAGCAATTCCACTGAGCCCCATTTCCTCCTACGGTCAGTTTTACTAATTGTCTTGTGTCTCGCATTATTTTCCCCAACCAAATTAAAGTCATATTAATGTCAATACAAAGCAAAATCTGGACACGTTATACCCCCACTGTCCTTTGGAACAATTTCCATTGTTAAGTTTTTGGATACATATAATTTTGAATTTCTTTATATTTTCATTCTTTAAACCATAACCTATTCTATTGGTGTGGGTAGATCAGATTTTTTTCCTTTCTTTTTCCTATAATAGATTCTAAAATTATTTGTTGTTGAAATTTTTTAAGATTCTGAGTGAAAAGCATCACACACACCAGTTATACAGAAAATAATTTATTTGACACCAGAAGTGATCATATATTGTGAATTTGCAAAACAACAAAATGAAAGCTCCCAGTAAGTTTTGATCATATATAGTCTAAACATGTATTTTTATATACAGTATTCAAATGTACCACTATATCAATGTATTATATGTACTATGAACCACAAAAAATGAGATATTTAAAGAAAGAGAAAAATTTGAATTGAACAATATTTTTAGCATAGAATTATTTTATTTTCAGATTCACTAGGATAGCATTATGTATGACTGTTTTTAAGTTAAGAAAGCAATTCTGTGCTTTTTTTTCTCCTTTGTTTTGTTACAAGTTTTATAAGAAAAGTTTCAAACATACTGAAGCATTTGAATAATAATATAATACCTAAATATTCACCACCTAAATCCAACAGTCATTAGCATTTTTATTATTTATATTTTTGCATTATTTGTGTGAGTGTGTGTAAGCACAACCATATGAAAATAAGCTAAAATTATCGGGACACCTCAACTTTAAACAACTCAGCTTGCCTGATTTATAACTAAAGACATTCTCTCCCATAATCAAAATGTCATTAGCACAGCGAACGAAACTAACAGTAATTTCCCAATCTTACCTAATATTCAATTCATATTAAAATTTCCTAAATAATCCCCCAAAGTTGTTTTTGAAAGTATATATTGATCCAGCAACAAGATCTTTAATACATATCACTAAATAATGGTATGTATGAGAAGTCTCTAAATAAGACATATTTTCTGTTGGGGAAGTAATTGAATAATATGTAATCAAATGTAAAGCATTAGAAATAAAGTTTCCTTTCTTTGGTTCTGATCAGAGTGCCCTGATTTTATTTTAAGACATAATTATATGTAGTCTTTTTTTTTTTTTACCACTTTTAGTGAGTTTAGAAACTTTACTTCCACTTAGATCATTCTATCTTCTCTACTTTTAAAACCATCGACTTTCCTTTCCAATGCTATTAAAATTTTTGTTTCAATCATGAAGATCGGTTTATAAAACACATGATGATACGCTATTATATGTACTCTCAATTCTCCTCTTTCCATGGGTTTTTGTTCCTTTTTGATGCACTGAGTGTTTTGTTCGTGTGTTTTTATTATTTGCCTTTCTGTTTGAAGATCTTCCTTAAGCTGCATTTAAGGGTATGGTTACCAGCAAGAAATGCTTTTAATTTTCCTTTGTTTGAAAACATCTTTATTTCCCAATCACCCCTGAAGGAAAGTTTTCCTTACATTTTTTCTTCAACACTTTAAAAATGGTGTGCCACCTCCTGCTGACTTCCATGGTTTCAGGTAAGAAATCTGCTGTCATTTGAGTTTCCCGTGGATAATGTGCCATTTCTCTTTGTCCACGTCTAAGATTTATTCCTTTATCTTTAGTTTTCAGAAGTTTAATTATGATGTGTCTTAGAGTCGATTTTTTTAGTTTTATCTTTTTTGTGATTCATTCAGTTTCTTTGTTATGTAGATTTTTATCTTTCACCACATTTGGTAAATTTTCAGTCATTATTTCTTTAAACACTCTCAGTCCCACTTTCTTTTGCCTCTCCTGAAATTCTATTGATAATAATGTTAGATCTTTCATTACTGTCCTATGAATTCCTGAAGCTCTGTTCTTTTTTTTTTTCCTCTACTTTCTCTCTGTTGTTCAGATTGGGCAAATTCTATTGGTCTGTCTTCAAGTTCACTGATTATATATCCTATCATCTCCACTCAACTTTTAAGCCTGTGCAGCAAGCTTTATTTTTAAATTTATTTCTAACTTATTTTTCAGTTTTATAATTATGATTTGGTTATTTTATATCACTTATATTTCTTTGGTAAGATTTTCTATTTTTTGTTTGTTTCAATAGAATTTATAATTGCTATTTGAAGCATTTTTAGGATGGCTTCTTTAAAACCCTTGACGGATTTCAGTTTCCTCTAAGATACTCCATTTTAATGGATTAAGCATTTAAACTATTTCCTCTGAAAACAAACCAAAAACAACCAATAGAAGTCATACTATAGCCCAGTTTTTGCTATAAATATCTTTTGGTAAGTTATTGGAGGAAAGGTTTTTTATTACTTACGTATACATCCACTTTAGTCTCTTACAGTAATAGATATATATTGCATATTTGTTGGATAGTTAAATTTATGAATCTAAATTTATGTATGTAATTCACAGTTTGGAATCAATTATAGCATGACATGACTTGACCCCAGAATTCCTTTTTTTAATTAATTAATTAATTAATTAATTTAGACTGCACAGTGCAGTTTGTGGGATCTTAGTTCCCTGACCAGGGACTGAACTTGGGCTACCACAGTGAAAGCACTGAGTCCTAACCACTGGACAGCCAGGAAATTCTAAATCTCAGAATTTTGAAACAACTTCTATTACATGCATTCTCTCATTATTTTATCACAAATTCCAATTTTAACCAATCAGAAGTCAATAATTATTTCCCCTTTGAAATCTGAGAAAACATGGATTTTTAAAATTTTAGACTAAAATGCACATCTCGTCCTTTCATTTTTGCCAAAATATTGGCTTTATTGCTTTTAAGTTTTTTTAAATGAGTTCACTTTTTTGCTCTATCTTATTAAACATGTAAGCACAAGTTTTATTAACACCAAGAGCAGAAACGTCTATATATGCATCTTTTGAAATGGTATCATGGTACAAAGGTAAATGCAAATTTGGCCACATACACAAACTTCAAGAACTATTTAGATAAATATTGATAAATTATATACATATATATGTATGTAATTGCATATAGAATATTTCTAAATATATTTAATATTAATATTTGTATACGTTTTTGAGGGATGTTAGTTAACTCTCTGGTAGAAAAGCTTTGCTTTTGTTTTTGTTTTTTATAACAGAGGATTAGTTTTACATTTTAGGCCGACCACAGAATTGTAATCTCTCCACCACAACTGACGTATAGCCAGCCGCCAGAAAAGATTCTTAATGAAGAAAAATTAGGTATGAGATTCCATTACACCAGAAGCAGCCAAGATTGCAAATCTTTTTACATCCAAACACCCCAAATATTTGTTAAATATCTACTTGGCTTAAACCATTATGAGAGATACAAAGAAGACCTTGCATTTTCCAAAATATAGCTTTAAGCAGGGTAAATAGAGGTTGGCAGAGTGTCTGCAATTTGGTAGGCTACTTCTATCACATGCTGCCCAAAAATTTAGAATTTATTTTGTTATCCAAAAAAAGCCTGCTCTACAGCTACCATTATTCTCCACCGTGATTGTTTCTCTGCACGCCCTTGTCTTCATCTCTAAGATCTCTGTAATTAAATAAAGTGGTTAGAAACTTAAGCAACAACAGTAATAACCACATCCACAAGCACAGCTACCACCATCACCACAACAATATACACAGGCACTGCACACACCCATGTCCACATGCACGCACAAGCTTCCAAGGCTTTCCATTAGCTGCTAGTAATTAAATATTTCTTTAAAAAATTCTAATGAATTCCAAAGGACTTATCTTGCTTACTTTGATGACAGAGGAATAGATTAAGAAGAAATATGGGAGATTATGTGATGTTTGAACACACAAAATCACCAAGGCCATGCGAGGTACTCAGAACCAAAGATAATGGTTAATAAAAGACAGAGCCTCCAAGTTCAAAGAGCCCAGGGAACCCAGAAGGTTCGTATACTTGGTTGGAGTAGAGTTTGTGGCATTACAAGGAGTACTGTAATTGTGGGCTTCCTCTGGCAGCTCCACTCTTCTAAGAAGGGGAGAACAGGTGAGCTGCTTCCCCACTGTTTGAGCAGACACACCTCTGTGTGCTCAATGGCCCCTGACAATAGGAGCAGGACTTCAGATCTAAATGATAAATCTGCAAATCAATTTCCAAAAAATCAATATATAAATAAAATGAGGACTACCATTATTTCTTTTTTTTTAAACTGTTTAAAAAACAGGCATTTACTTCTGACAGTGTTGGAATCTGGAAGTCCAAGATCAAGGTGTTGGCAGGTTTGGTTTCTCCTGAGGCCTCTCTCCTTGGCTGGCAGATGGCCACCTTCTCTCGGTATCCTAACATAGCCTTTTCTCTGTATGTGCATGTCATGGTGTCTTTCTCTTCTCATAAGGGACCCACCCTTACAGTCTCACTTAACCTCAAATTACCTCTTTAAAGGCCCTGTCTCCAAATACAGTCACCTTGGAGGTTAGGGTTTCAGCATATTCAATTTTGTGAGTGACATAATTCAGCCCATAAAGCATGACTTTAAAAGTTCATAAGATATTTTACCTTACAGATATCCTATATTTTAGTAATTCTCCTGGCTTGACAATTAGATTTTTGACAGATTCTGCTACTAATCATAGTCCTGTTATCTGCATTTTATACATACAGAAGCTATATCTGTATTTTTATCTACATCTTTGATAATTTCTTTAGTATATGTGCACATATACTACCATTCTTTCTTTCTTTTTTTTTCATTTTTTTCTTTTCCATTATTTCTTATAAACTTTCATTCTCAAAGTTCTCCATGTCAGAAGAAGAAATAAAATACTTTGAATATCCAAAAACACTTTATTCTTACCTGTGGACACAGACACACTCATGCACACACACGGCCCTACATGTATATGAAACATGGAAGTTGTATCTATACATATAGTCCTAAGATATATTAAATGTGTTAGAAATAATATTTTACTGTTCTAAAAATTACCCTTGCCTTGCTTTGTAAGTGTATCTGTCAATTTTCTAATTAGTGATGATATAAACACAATGTGATTATTTCCCGGGTAAAAAGTTTACAGATAAAATGAACAGTAAACATACGTATTCGATATTTGTTACTTGATACATTCCAGCTGTTTGGTTTCTTAATCTTGAGTCTGTAGAAGACATTATTTTCATGTTAGTATTTTGTGTCCCACGTTGCCTTTCTTGAGGCCAAATCTACAGTCATGTTTCAAAGATTCTTAAAGTTTTTGTTTTTGTTTTTGTTTGTTTTTCTGGAAAGCAACTCAGTATGTCTGTTATCATAAAGGCACATATTTAAAAAAATATTTTATTTTATTGAAGTATAGTTGATCTACAATGTTGTGTTAGTTTCTGGTGTATGGCAAAGTGATTCAGCCGTACCTACATACATATGAGAGTTTGCATTTGCTAATCCCGAGCTCCTAATCCATCCCTTCCCCAGTGGAACGATGCACAGACTGGTTATGTCAATCCTGAATTCTCTCCTGCTGCTGCCAAGACATCTACTTGCAGGTGTAATCTACTCATCCTCAGCATTTATGTTCTCATCTGAAAATGTGGAGTAGAAAACAGGAATGTGAGAAAGGAACTTGAGGTTAGTTTTTTCCCCACTCGTGAGAAAAGAAAAATTGGGTACATTTGAATGCGTTTACCATGGCAAAAATATGCACTTGTTATGTTAGAAAAAGATTCACTTTTGCATGTAATTGAATTCTGGTAATAGGACTCCTTCCACCAAAAACTCTTTGCCATCATTATTCAAGATAGAACTTGGAATCTAATGGCCCATTAGACTGGTCCCCAAATTCAAGGATATTAGCATGGTCTAGTCTGCCTAAAATTAGACAAACATTTCAAAAATACTGTTGATTTACTCCTGCACACAGCAGAAGAACAGAAACAGGATGCCTGCTGAGAAGACGAAAGACTAAAGGAAATTCTATTTTCTATTTGTGCTTCTTTAATATATGGTTGATTCCATTTCTAAATTTTGCATCAGAAAATAAACATTGAAAAAATCCTAATTCAAACGGCAATGTTTGTGCCTGCTATGATGTGTTTTATTGTCCTGCCTATTCCAAGATGTCATTAATTTCAATTTGCTTAGAGTGCAATTCTTTATTTCTATATCCTATGATACAAAACCTTCTAATAGTTGGACTATTAGAATACAGATATTTGTCTCTTTAGAAATATACTGTTCCCCTCACAGGGGCAGAAACAGCTGACTTTTATCCACCGAGCTGAAGCTACTAGATAGCCCACTTTGTATAATGTAGCATATAGATGAGATGGGGCACAAGAATACCCTTTAAAACTTTTAGCTGAATTGATTATGTATATATATGTATACATCTACATATATAGATATATATTCATAGCTATATGTATGACTGAAGATCTATAGTATCATCTTAAAAAGAGTAAAGATCTAAAGAAATAAAATGCATCTTCTACTATTTTAAACTTATTTTCGAAAATGTTCTATAAATAAAATATTAGACACGATGGAATTTAACAGGTTGGCTTTGGCCTGTCCACAGAATAGTACTCTGTGTCTTATGCCATTTCATGTCACCGGATCTAGCATCTGGCTTTAGAAGGGATACAGGAGACCCTCTCTCTTGAGTTGGGAAAGTCTAACCCAGGTTTGGCAAGCTCTTTCTGTAAAGAGCCAGAGAGTAAATATTTATGGCATTGCGGGCCATGTGGTCTCTGTCACAGCTACTCAGCTCTGCTTTCAGCAAGAAACCAGCCATAGACAATATGCAAATGAATCAACTTGGCTGTGTTCCAGTAAAACTTTATATACAAAGATGGGTGGGGTCTGGATTTGGTCCAAGGGTCATAGTTGTTGAGCCCTGACCTAATCCAGAGATGAACCCACTCTACTCTTTAGCCCGCTTAATACACAGAGGACCCTGGGGCCAAGAACTTCTAAAGAAGAAAACACACACACACACAAACATAGCATACTGCCATACTATCAACACAAAATTTGTGTGAGATAAAAATACATATTACACATATTTATATGAATTTTCCACTAGTTTAAAAATAAACACTGTATTTTTGTACCAGTAGCCTTTAAAAGCAACAATACAAAATCACTCCCCAAGTTAATACATATTTAGCTATGGCACAGTAGCTAAAAAAATAGTGAGCTCAAAACATAAAAATACTGATAATAATTCTGCTTTAAGTAAGTTTTAATAATTCAGCATGCTAATTTTGGTTTATATTTTTTTATAAGCTCAATATCTAAGATGTGACCTCTCCCTATATATAACTCTAATGTCAACAGTAATATCCCATCCTTTGAAAATCAAATGAAATGTGCTCTAATCCCTTCCACATGTTAGGGCTGATCTCTGCCATTCCAACTTCTTTTCCTGGGAATCAGGTGGAAAGGGGAGTTCAAAGCTGGGAGAGTTTCCCTATTCCTTGATGACTCTCTATACAGTCTTCTGCTTCCAAGGCCATTGTCTGGTCATTCCACTTGCTCTTCCCATTTCAATGACACCATGACACTTCAGAGACAGAGTGCAGACCCTTATCTTAAATGCAACAAAGTCTACATTATCTTCGTACAAGAATTTTCTAAAATTTTGTGCTGAGAGATTTTATAATCTCCAGGTGAATCACTTCATTCTCTTTCCAGACGCCTTAATTCCCCATTTCTGGGTCTTCTCAGCATGATCTCTCTCTGGGAATTCAATCCCCTTAGTTTTATTATGTAGAAAAAATTAACTCTTCCACTTTTCATGAATGTATTCTGCTAAGTGATGGAGGTTTAGTCAATCTGCCCTTTATTAGTCAAGAGAAAAGCAAGATGAACAAGATGAAGAAGGAAGAGGTGAAGGTGAAGGAGGAGGATGAGGAGGAGGAGAAGGAGGGGGAAGAAACGAGAGGTAAAGACCTTTTACTTCTCAGTATCTGAAAAAGCCCAGTGACCACCACCTTCCTCACTCGTATGAGTAACAACACTCCCCTGGGAAGGGATATGCATCTCCTACCAGCTAATATTTGGAGTTCAGCTGCAGAGTGATGTTCTAGGGGAGAGTTACCTGTGTGAAAAAGTCATGCTTCCATCTAATTAATCCTAAATTCTGATGCCACATTAAATTTTCCTGTCGTGATTTGGAAATGAGGCGGAATCCATCTCTGAAATGGCATCTATGGGAAAATACTAGGTAGGAAAGAAGTTTCAAGAAAGTTACATCAAGAGTAGCTGTCTCTAGATAGGGAAGACAAAGCCTGAGCAGTCCAAGGAAGGATGTAATTTTCCATCCTAATGCTCAATGGGTGTCACCAGTGTAGCCAGTCATATGGGACTTTTCAAGAGGTGGGAATTCAAGCCATGGGAAATATTCTGCGTTATTTAGAGAAGGAAACAAAAATAAAAGAACTACAAAACAACAGCAACAAAACCCTCTGCTTTTGTGATTTCATTAACACAATTAAAGCATATGTATATATATATATATATATATGTATACACACATATGATGTGTATATGTATAGCTTGTGTGTGTGTGTGTGTGTGTGTGTGTGTGTTGCAAGACAATCCTAATGCCATTAATCCTCATTAGCAGTTCTCTGGACGCAATCACTAAGCTGGAGGTCAAAATTATGCCTGTTATTCAGAACTTCAAAGGAAGGAAATTCATAATAGTCTCGCTTCTTGCCTTTTAGTTTAACCTTACCCACTAGTTCCAGCATCAGTAACAATAAAAATGTTTAGTCACTCTTCTACATATAAAACGTGTTTCACATTATTGATTTAACTGTACCCTGATGTTTTCTTCCCTAAATACCAGTTGAAGAAAAATATTGATTAAACTTAGAAATGCTTTATTGCAGTCTCCTTCTTAACTGTCCATGGCATGAGGTTAATGAACATTTAATCGATTTCTGATTCATTCGTGATTAGAAAATCAGTAAATTATTTCATTCAGCCTGAGAAGTACGCTCATCACAAAGATATTTAGTTGAGTTGAACTTTGACCATGAATCTGAAAGGGCATCAAATGGCATAATTAAGTAAATACATAAATTTTATTTTATAAGGTGAATATTGCCCCATAGGGATATGCCAGGTTCTTGGTTTACATCCAGACTCCAGAACCTTGGCAGAGCTCTCCAGGGCAAATCCTACCTCTTATGAGAAATGCAATTACATCTTTCATATATACCTACTATGGACCAGTGGTAGGTATATACTTTTCTTGTAGCATTTTCTCTCAGTAATAATTACGGAAAGATCTGGATTCTATCTCTCCCGTTTATTCCACATGGGGTTGACACCACCTTAATGCCTTTTTCCTTGCAATGCAAAGATGGACTCCCTGGATCAAAGTTGAGCAAAAAATCTGCAGCTTGAGATTATGATGGAAGAGATATTTTTAAGCTGGTCACTGCTGTAGATCAAGAGGTCATTTCTAGACACAGCCAACCCTTTGACCTACAGGAGTAACTTTTCATGGAAAGAGAGGAAAATTCTGGAGTACGTTATGCATATTACCTGACCTTGCCGTAAATGTAATGATTTTTCTATGTGTATTATTGGACTGCGTTTCCAAAATATGTAGGAATATAGAGATAATAACCATGTTTGGCAGGCTAAGAGATAATAATCCCGTTTGGCAAACTTGTTTTCATTGTTTGGCTTAGGAAATAAGACTGTTCTTATTCCTTCTGCTTCTGCTGAATTAAAACTGAGATGGTTGTAACCCTGTACCTCATTGTTCTCGTATAGAAAGTAATATTAATACACTTTGCAGTAAAAGGGTACATGAAACATTGTAGGATTTTAAATTGGTCATAAATGCTTAATAAAGATATGGAGACATGTGATAGTAATTGCCCCTAATGCTTTTGCTGATGATGCAAGAGCAGTAATGAAAGGGTCTGTGAAGCTGTACTTGCTTCACAGCTGCATTAAGATTCTTTCCAGCGTTAGGACAGGTAATGTATATTAGGATGCCTATGTAAAAGCAAGAATAAAAGTGTGAAATGACACTGCAATCGCTATTTAGCTTTTCTCCTCTTTCCTGTTTGCTGTTTGTCAACATATCCATGCCACAGTAGAGTATCAAGTCTTCCTTAAGTGGAATCTCTCTGTCCCAAACCGAGATCAAATGTTGCCTTTGTTGTGTTACTAACTATACTGTATCCTTGATGTGATTCTCTGAATCTTTTTATGTTGCTAGTAATGGTTGATGATTGGTCTTGGCTTTGAAAACATGAACACATAGAGAGTGAAGGACTTTGTGCAATAATATGAAAGGTATCAATTTCCACATGCGTTTTTCTTTGTGTTCATTGATCTTCTGTGTAAATTGTGCAGTCTGGTTTTGTCCCACAATGTAAAAGAATATTTTCTTGCAGATTATTTGAAACTAGCCAAGGAGATTTTGGTGACAAAGGTGATGACGAGGAGGAGGATTGATGATTTTCAAACTACAACCCAGAGCAAATTTTAAAAATTCATAATTTCTTTTGGAAGAGCTTCTTGACATATAATCACAGGAAGCAATTCAACATAAACCTGAAATGTGTATGTACCTATGATTACAACAGATCGTATATGTTGTTTCTTTCCTTTTACCATACTAAAGAGCAGGCAGGACTCATTTAAAATAAAACAAACAGACAACAATAAAGCAACCACTGTATTTGTTTATTTCTGAGTTAGTCTGATCCTGGATCTATTCCCTATAAATAATTCCAGTCTGCCTGCACTCTTAGATAGTGGGACCAGCTTAAATCAAACCCACCTATGCATGTCGGGCAACTCCCTTCTTTCTCATTACTTCTCACCCTTACTCATCTTGACAAACCACTCCCATGTCCCCTCTGTGCTATGCACTTATTTCTAGCCTAGTTGAGGATATATGACACCATTCAACTTTGGATCAGCTCCAGGATGAGACTCCCAGACGCGAACCTTCTTGTCTGTATCTCCATCAGAGGTTTCTAGAGTGGCTACTCCAGCCAGCCCACTTCTTCCCATTCCCCTCTTGACCAGAGACAGAGTTTCACTTTACCCAGCATGAGGAGTACAGCAGAAGACCACAGAGGCAGGAAAAATCTACCATTCACTGATTAATCTAATTTCCTAAGAGGCTATGTGTGTTGTGACCTTGCCATTAATTGGAAATTAGGCTGCTGTACTCTTTCTAGACAATTGGGTCTCTTAGTGAGCAGGCTTTCCTACAAGGGACTCACTTTAAAATTTAGTGATGGTCAATCAGTGGAGAAACGACCATTGCATTTTCAATACATCTTATAAGTATACACGTACTACTGCTTCTTTTAATGGATTTATTTATATTCTATTAGCTATTTTTAAATTAGCACCTCATACCTGACAGCAACGTTGAAAAGACAAAAGCATATCAAGTTAATAATTGTCATCCAGAAGATTTCAATCTGGTTGGCGATACAAGATTTAAAAAATACATGAAGGTTAAGGAACAATGCAAATGTCAAATGAGACAGCCTGGGTTATAGGAAGTGTCAAAAAATTTCAAGCACAGGGATAATATGATCACTTAGAGGACTCAGCAGATGAATCTTGCATCATCTCTCGGTTTCTAATTTCATCCCCAGATGTTCCAATTATTTAGAGGACTTATTACTATACTAGGCATTTCAGAATATAATAGAAGACTTTATTGGTTTATCTTCCCTAATTCTTAAATAACTCTGATCTGTGTCCATTGGTATTTTATGCTCACATCCCAACTGGGCTAAATTTCATATAAAGAAGAGAATGAAGAAGAATTTTTTCTCTCATCAATTGCATATATTTTAAAAGTATTTGCTTAACAAATGTTGGTCTTTATGAAATGGAGACATGTCACTCCTCTGAATTATTTGGCCAGTCATGGAAGGCAAAATGATCTGGATTGTGTACTTTTTGTTTTTTTTAACATCTTTATTGGAGTATAATTGCTTTACTATTGTGTGTTAGACTGTGTACTTTTATTATGATTCTTACAACCACCAGAATTAATGTTAAACAAATTTCATTCAATGTATAATAACCCCCATACATATTATACAACTATTTACATTAATAAATTGTAAAACAGTATTTTTAGACTGAGTCTAAATTTATATAAGAAATTATCAGAGGCATAGCTGAATTAATAATTTTGTTCACAAATTACAATTAACAATGTAATATAAACATCACAATTTTGAAACATAAAGGTAGAAATAATTCATTTATTTAATAAATTAGGTTACTAAAATTAAGTACTTACTGTGCTAAGTACTTGCTTTGTGATGTGCTCACACCAGTAGAAAGAGTGAAGCAGTAACCTTACCTCAGATCTTTTGGTCTAGTGGGATTTACCTAATGGTTATATAATTGTTTGGTTCAGCATTCACCAAAAATCACAATCCTGAAAATACTGATGTACATATACTGGAGTTGGCAGATTTGGCAAAAGAAAATACAAATCTGACCTGGGACACACCAGGTGTTTCACATGCCTACAAGAGCCTGAATTTACATCTGCTGATATTTTTTCATCCTATAATACAGGCTTTTGTCTCTAATTTCAGGGATTTCACATTTGCTATTTGAGCTTTTCCTATTAGCTCTTCTTTAATCTCGGATCTTCTCAGTGTCCTCTAAGTAGGTCATTTGTATCTATTTTAAAAGGTCATTGTTCTGTGCACTGGCAGAGCTCTGCCCCCATCCCTTCAAGGATCCCTACACATGAGCTGCCTTCCTGCTTACTCTCAGCACTTTTGATAATGGCTGTGCTTATTAAATTTTCTGCACATTCAACCAAATTCTGGGAATTTATGACTATCATGTTTGCTGCTTTATCATCCTGATTTTGCATGCTTCATTTTTTTTTTTTAATACTAGCTTTTATTTCCTGTGAACTTTATTTCTACCTGCTTAAGTAAGGTATTTGAGGCCATATGTTCAACAGCTCTCTCGGGTATCCCTTTTCCATTGGCTCTGCCACGTGGCATATACAGTTCTGTTTTAAGATAGTTATGACTATTTCACTGAATAAGCATTTAGGATTTGCTTTTGTTAACTCATTGCATAAGTTATTTATTATTAATATTTAAAAATTTTTATTTCTCCTTTATAATTGATACTAATAAGGCTTCATTGAACTCATATTATGTGCCAAATAAGCACCTCATATTTAATAAGGATCATTGGTCATCGTTATCTTGTGAATACTAATTTTAGTTCCTCCATAAGTAGAAGAAACTGACATACTCAGTTGCAAATAATGAACACATTGGGCAAATAAGTGAAACTTGGGTCTCACATAGGGCATGCCCTTGATCAGGGTGGTCCCTGAAATAATGGACAGCTTGAGAATGAGTTCACAAATGTCACAGAAGAACAGGAACTGACTAACCTTACTTGTACTAGCCTAAAGGCTTAGAGGTATTGAGAATTTCATACAACTGGCCCAAATCTTTACAGTAACTGGGATAATATTAACTATACTTGACACAATTTTAAAAGACAATTGCCACCACTAGGGAATTGGGGTATGTTGACACTAGTCTTGTTATTAAAGTACAGTATCCTGGCTGCTTGAGGGGCCTCCCTCAGTTGCCAGCCCATAGCTGATCTCCTGCCCTAGTATTAATTACTAGTGTGTGCCTAGATCCCCAGGTGCCTTATATTTCCCCCAGCTAGAATGTGAGCCCTCTTATTATTCTCAAGTTTTGCTGTAATCCAGCATCCCTCCCTAGTTCCTGGTAGCAAACTTCTTCTCCCATTCTCTGCACTGGGACACAGCTTCTTGTGTTTATAACTATTTACTAGTTGAGGGCCTGATTCAATTCACCAACATCTAAAGAAACAGAGGTCATCAGCTCTCTCTCCCCTGCTAACCTTGTGTGTGATTTCTACTGGGGAACAGCTGCCTGCCTGCTGGATTAGCCTGTGTATATGGAAAACAGCCAGATTAGATTATACATCTCCAAGGCATCTGAGGCTTTATGATTTAAACTTCTGAACACCTGCCTTGTAGCAAAACTTACAGATGAAACAGTCTTTCTCCCTATTTTAAAAATATGCCAAAAAAGAAAGGAAAAATATAACCATTACTATGAACATGTCAAACACATACAAACATATACATGTCAAGCATATACAAAAAAAAGGGTAGTGGTATACTAAACTCTATGTACCCACTACCCACCTCCAACACCTGTCCATTGTGATGACTAATTTTTTGTGCAAACTTCAGTTGGGCTAAGGGGTGCTCAGCTGGTAAAATTATTTCTGGATGTGTCTATCAGATGTTTCCGGAAGAGATAAGCCTTTGAGTCAGTAGACTGAATAAAGAAGATCACCCTCACCAATGCGGGTGGGCATCATCCAATCTGTTGAAGGCCTAAGGAGAACAAACAGGCGGAGGACACTGAATTTTCGGTCTCTGTTTGAGTTGAGACATCCATCTTCTTCCATTCTTCGACACCAGCGCTCCTGGTTCTTGGGCCTTAGACCGGCACTTGCACCATTCATCCCCCTGGTTCTCAAGCTTTTGGATTCAGCCTAGATTACGCCACTGGCTTTTCTGTTTCTCTAGCTTGCAGAAGGCAGATGGTGGGATTTCTTGACCTCTATGACTATGAGTCAATTATTATAATAAATCTCTATCTATCATTTATCTATCTATCTATATCTTATTGGTTCCAATTCTTTGAAGAACCCTGACTAATATATCTTCTCATAAGTAACCTTGTTTCTTCTATACTCAAACAATTATTCTTTTCTCTCCTGACCTCCGCAGTTGATTATTTTAAAGCAAATATCTTAGATACTTACAGTTTCATCTTTATAGACCTAATTATGTATTTTTAAATCACAACTCTATTTTTTCACATAACGATAATATCATTATATCTCTAAAATTATTAATAATAATTCCTTTATATCATCAGTTGTTCAGCCACTGATTCAGATTCCCCAAATATCTTCTCACACTTCCATTAGTTGATTGTTTGAAAAAGACTCTAACATAATGAAGTTTATAAATATATGTTTGTAAAATTTAAATAACTTCAAGAAAACTATTTTTTAATTCACAATGAGAAGTACAAATAATCAGTCAAGAAATAAAAAAATAAGTGAAAACCTGATGTGCTGCTTTTAACTGTATCACCCCTATATCGTGTCTGTATGAGTGCAATTCAGCAGAAAATTTGCTCTTACCTTGAAAGAGAGAGATCATATGCACAATTATCTATAATTATGGATTATCCAAATGCCTGCTTTTAATATAAGCAAAGTGGTTTGCCTGAATTCCACTAGGAATATAAGAGATCATTCATTCAGTAGGAAAAGGAAAGCTGTGGCTCATATTGGCCATTTTACGATATTGTGCAGATACACAACATAAACAAATACACGCACAAATGGATAATGCAGCACTTTCCAAGACTTTGTTCAAAGGATTCTCTAGCCAGGATACCCTGATGGAACAAAATTCCATAACCTCAGAAAAAAAAAAAAAAAAAAAGACAAAAGCATCACCATCATAAGTTTGGCTGGACTCATTGTACCTGGATAAATGTATTTTTGCCTTCACCATGCCTTTTCTGAGTTTTATTACTCTTTGCATTCTGACTACTAACCGAAAACAGGATTCCTTCAGATTCCTGGGCAGCTTGCCACTACTTTGGGCCAAGGGGCCAATAAAAATCATTAGCAATACATAAATTTTATCCAGTGGGCTTTCCTGAACATGTGCAAGTGTTCATAAGGTCTAAGCACTGAAACCCACATGTTCTGTCTCATCACGTGATCCTCATTTGCTAGCAGTTAGTTATACTCAAATCTGTTATGTGATTATATTGTAATTTATGTCAAACGAGCATCAATATGCCATTCAAATACACTAATAAGAATGGTGATTAGATAGACACTTGTGTTAATAAAACACAGTAGATAAGACTAACAGTTCTAGGTTTTTTCAAAAGTTCGCAGTACACAATGCATATTATGGATTGTAATTTATTCATTTGCAGTGAGGCCGATATGAATATATTCATAAGAGGAAAATATTAGAATGAAGTATGTTCATAATTATCATGATGAGATGTATCAGCCACTTTATGAAACTGAAAACCCTACTTTACTATTTTTTTGCATTTTAACATTCAAAATTGTCCTTCTACTAGGTTGGTGAAATTGCCATTTGTCCTTGTTTATATTTCAGAAATTATTTTTGAAAGTGAAAAATGTCTCATGAAAAATGTATCTCTACTTAATGTCAGGTTAAAACACACACAAACACACCCATATACACACAAACAAATACACTTGAAAGATTACATGAAGTGTATTTACTCTGATGTTTAATTAAAAACTGCCAGTACTACAACAATTGCCACACAATATGCAATCATGATGTTTCCCGAGACTATAACCCCCTCCTTCAACCCTATTCCCAGTGTCTGCCTTGGGTACATTAGGCAGAAACAATGAATATAAGTAGGATTTCAGGAACAGAGAACACAGCAGAGTAGAAGATAAAGTATTAAGGGAAAAAAAGGTACACAATTAAACTCCTTTTAGGTGCTGTTTTAACACCTAGAAGTTGTCTTCTACCACATTTATCTGATTTCCAATGATGTGCCTCTTTCTGGTGAATTAACTTTATGTCCTTGATCCTAGAAATCAGTTTTAAATTGAAATCCAAAGTAAAAAATAAAAAAAATAAAAGGATACCTCCTCCTTAATTTAAACCAGAAGGTGACCTACTTTAGACTAAAGTAATCTAGTGGGAAATACATGTTGGCTATAAACAACTACTTAAAAACATTTTACAACAAACTAACACCTCTTTGTACACTAATAAATTAAATACAAATCAAGGCCAAAGAATTTAGGGTTTTTTCCCTTAAATTCAATAAAATATCAAGCGCTTGTTTTTTAAAAGGAGGGTTCAGAGAACCTAAAACTTGAGAAATATATTCTATACCCTGGCAGCATTTTATTAAACTTGTTCTAAACAGATGGGTATCTATTTATAAAAGCTCCAGGGAAGGCAGACCCACATGTCATTCTAATATTCACTGTAATCCTAGGATTCTTCAGTTTTCTTTCACGTACATGCATATATTTTTATTTCACCAGAGGATGCAATGAGAAACCATTTTAAATAAATTAGACATTAGGACAAGAATATGACAAGGGGATGTAATTTATTTGAAAACAATAGGACAGGAGATTAATATTTAACAGTTTCAAAAAAAAGCTTACGTTTTTCCCCCCAAAATAAAAAGTCTTTCAAAATAATGCTTTTCTAACACATGGGCTTATTTATATCCCAAAACATCTGTCAGAAAATTAATTTGTTTTTATTTAAATTTAGATAGCTTTATTTTCTCCCTTTATGGGGCATAAGTCCTTTTTTCTTAAAAGGTCTTGTTTCAACAATTTATACTGTTTATATCCAAATAGAAAAAATCAAGCAACACCCATAATAGTGAGAATAATAGTATAATGATGTTTCTCTAGCATCACGATAACAAATTGTTCTATGTAGTGGATACTGTGGTGCTTTGCCCAGATATTCTCTTCAGAGCTGATGTTTCCAACCCTTCTTAGACTATGCATTTCTGAGGACTCACAGCTCAGTCCTTCACTGGTGATTGCCCTCGGCTTCAGGGAACTGCTGAGGGTCAGGTCAAGCCCACTCTCACCGGGTGACTCACACGCAGTGTTTGGCTGATACAAGATGTCATTGACCCTATGTCAACTTCCGATAACTTGAATCACGCATGCGGACTCGAGAATCAAGTGGAGGTACGATGACTCTCACATAGTGGGTCAGCCTCTGCTTCCCCCCATTCCCACTCTTCTTCCTCCCTTACAAGGGTGGCTCCTAAAACCATCTGCCAGTGAAAAGTATACATGCTATGCTCCTTTATAGAGCCCAGGAATCCTATCTAGATCCTATCTAAATATTGCACCCTAAATATTGCAATGGGGATACATTATTTAAAAGGCCATTCAAGAAACTTTTGCACACAATTTGGCAGTGTGTATCATATAATTGCTTCAATGTCACCTAAAAATGTAACTACTTACAATTCTTGATGTATTAGAAAATCAACAAGTAAATCTGGAAACTACTATGTCCAAAGGGCTCTAGATGCTGGGAATATACTATGAGATTTAGTCTTCATTTATTTATCAAACATAAGCTAAGGACATAGTCTCCAATCTAGGTGCCTGAGGAGACAGAACACACATATAAAAGTTTTTATTTTGGGGAAATATTGTATTTCTACTATTTCTCTCCTTTCTGCTTTTTTTCTTTTTTACTTCTGATTCATAATTATATTACATATATCTTTGTTATAAGCCACCTCAACACTTTTAAAAAAGATCATGGGCTTTGGAGAAAGGACACTTTTAAAATGGACAGAGGCAGGACCTGCATTCCAGAAAAAGGGATCAGTATAGAAGTGTCACAAAGCAGGATGTATGCTTGGCATGTTTGAAGTTATGCATAGACCAATTTAACTAGAGTTTATATTACAGAGTTACAGGGGATAAGTTTGGAATGCTAAATGTTGCCAAAGTGGCTATGAATGACAAGATAAGGAATGTGTTTGTTATAGAGAAGAGGGTTGAGTTATTAATAGGAATAAGACATCTCTGAAGAATCTTATGTTATTATTTTGGCTATGATATAATGCAAGCATTTTACAATGCAAAAAAATTAAATCAAAAATAAAACAGATGTTCACTAAAATTGGATATCAAGTTTAGTGAATGAACATACCTGTGTGCTGAGTGCTTGACATATTCACACAGAGAAAAGAATTATTTAAAGTGACTTCAAGTATAAAATCAAAGAAGTTGATTCAGTTAGAATTATTACTAAGACCTTTTTTTTCCTCTAAAGTATGTATTTACTAGCTCTGTGAACTCTCAAAGGCCCCAAATCAATGGCAATCCTGCAGAAATGGAATTTACCAAAAATAACCAAGATGCCTTAAAGGACAGGTGATTCTAGTCTGGGGCAGAAAATATTTATGGTGTTTCTAGGAAATGTTGTGCCAGATAGCAAGAGACGCAAAAAAAAAAAAAAAAAAATTTTAATGAGTTTATGTCAGAAAGACACTGGGGCTCTCATGAAGGGATTCCAATTAGCCAAAGATGGGTAATTTGAACATCGAGAGACAACAATCACAACAGCAAGGACTGCAATTGATTGAAATACATGGAGTCTGTAATTCCAATGAGTTCATAATGGGGATCAAAGAATATATGTTTCAACACAATTCACCAGGTATGTGTATGCAATGAACATATGAGAAGTACCATCCTACATGATTATGAGTCTAATGATCTGCATCTTCTATTCTCATCCCCTTCTCCTTTTTGATACTGTATTATTTCTCATTTTACAGGGACACTTCTTTTAGCCTGCCCTTACTCTCATGTACCATTGCAAAGTGTCTGTGGTTTTTTTAGGTCTTCCTCAAATGTCTTAACAATGAGGCCATCACAATTAGGTAGAACGTCCTTAGCTACCCTCAACTACCTTTAGCTACCCCTAAGGTACCCTTAGCTACCCTTAGCTACTAGCTACCCTTAAACATGTTGAATGATGCTGGGCTGTCAGCTCACATCATTTTCTTTCATGCTGTAGATTCTTATGCCCTATTATCCACATCTTCCATTTCAGCACCACCTAAATCTCTTCAGTCCCTCACCATCATCCTTTTGCTCCTTGCCCTGTAATATGTACCTAGACAGGGGATCTAGCCTTGCAAATCTATCCCTGTATTATTACGCTGACTCAATCTGTAGTCCTCTCTCTTTTACCCCCTCCCCACTTGTTTGTTTTTTTTTTTGCTAGTCCTATTTTAGTTTCTTGTTCTTCACTTTAAAACAATCTATGTATGTCACTAGATGCAGAAACAGAGTATCCATTTTACCATTTCTTTTCTTATATTTAATGGCATGTTTTACCCGGATATGCAACTAGTGACATCTTAAAATGAAAGCAAGCCTTCCTTTCCATTAACTACATTAAAAATTTGAAATTTTTCCTGTTATAACAGAAGTTTTTCATTTTCTTTTTTTTAACATTCTCCATATGACTTCCAAATTTCCAGGATTGTGTGAAATTAGCTTTAGCTCTTGCAATATCATGACAAGAAAAAGTGCTAGTTTTCTCTTTATAGTTTACAGTTCTCACTTTCCTATACGCTTTATCAATGATTTTGTACCCTTCAACTTCCTGTAGTTCTAGTTTAGATGATTAGCATGTGTATCTTGATATACCTCCTTCAATGGGACATACCAACAGACTGATTTTAGAGCACTTCACATTATCATTACCTTTTGATTAGACTCAAACTTTCTTGAATTTTTCTAAAAGATGGGTGAAATTTCCTCCCCCGAATCATAAAACTCCCCTTGCAGATTCCTAATCTTTTAAATATCTATGCTGTGTCATAAATCCGTGTCCCGTATGATATATTCACTTATTTTTCACTGGGAAGAGTCCTAAACGTTAGGTCTAAAGCAGTTTCTCTATTTCTACCTGAATCCTTAAGTTTGAAACTGCAGTCCTCTTCTGAGCTGCTTGACTACGTCCTTCGGTAACTCAGAAGCTGTGTCTTTTTGACCTTCTCTGTATTTGGTACTCCGCAGTGCCAGAATGGAAGGGCAAACCCCCAGGAGGTAGAGGATAAGGAGCCCTCAGCCATCCTGAAGTCCCATCTGCTCACTTAACATGTAAGGGAATGGTGGCCCAGAACACTTAAAGCAAAACAAAACACACCTGTTTACCCAAACTGTCATTGTATTTCTCCTCCTCCTCCCCAGAGCCCACCCTCATCGTTCTTCCTCCTCCTCTTTCTTTTTTTTTTTTTAAACTGTAGTTTGTTTTAACCTTTTCATCACTTGATGCATTGACTCATGTCCTTTCTCATAATGGAAGTTTTTAGGAACACATTGCTTCTGACCCGTCCTCCAATAGACTGCACTTTCCTTTCCTTATATCTGTGGGGTTAACTCTTCAAGTGTTCTTTTGAACTTCTTTCCTTTAACTTTTGTGCCCTTGAGTCACACTTTTTCCATGTGTTTCTTCTTGATTTATCTTCCCCTGCATTCAGCCTGTTGGGAAAGGAGGTTCTCCTTATGGTCCTGCTATTCTCATTTTCTGTATTTGGTTTCCATTCATTCATCTTTCTCTCCATCATCTGAGGACTGTAGGCAATGGTGTCTCTGCTGATGTGTTTTATCTCCTTTTCTCTGCAAGATCCATCTCCACCCTGCTGCTCTTCTGCTGCATCTCATGTCTTTCTCTTGTGATGTATGTTTTCCTTGTCTTTTTCCTCTCACTTCAACCTGAAATCAGTCTTTGCTTTATTTCTTTCCATTTCTTCCTGAAGGTCCCCTCTCTCTTCCCTTCTCCTAGAATCTTTGTTATATTAATCTAGGAGAATGCTACCACATCCATTTTTTTTCTTCTTCAAACTTTCACACTGAGTCCTTGAAGTTGGTCCAGCTGTCGGGCAGTTTGCACATATAGGGCGTCTCTTTGCATAATGAAGTTTGCAGGTATTTCACTGGAAAACGTGCCACGTTCCTTTCCTCACGCCAAACTCCCATTTCCTGACTGCACGTCGCTCCCAGATGAGTTCTAAAGCCTTATACAATACATGCCTTTAATTGTCTTTTTTATAACGACAATCCTTCTTTGTTTCTTTTGGAAAACACCTGTCAAGTGGCTAATCCCTCCCTATCCTTGCCACATTTCTGTTTCACACTTACGTTTCCTGGTCTAAATCCCAAACCTGTCTGCTGCATTTGCTGGAAACGCTGACACAGTGCAATATCATCTTAGTTCCCAAACACACACCATTTTATCCTACTAATTGGAAGCGACACCAATTGTACTTCTAGTTACTTTTTTCCAGCCAACTTTAATTTAACACAATAACAACAAATTCGTTCTAATAATAAAATATATTGCTAACACTAAGACATACTAACAATATGACTATAACAAAAAATAAATATGTAGACACCATGTATTTCCTGTTTGAGGTTCTACCTACTTTATTCTAGCTGACTCTTGACCTGTGTTGTGACTCTAATTAGATTCAGGATGAAAATATTCATACTTATTCTTAGCTCATGCTGTCCTGCTATTATTTTTGAAATTTTAAATTTCACCACAAAGTTTTGTTCAACAGTGGCTCAATTGAAACTCTCATTACTGTCTTTATTAAGGTATTTGAATTACTATAACATTTTACACACCAATTTTTTTCTGTTTTTCCTTATTTCTGGTTTCTTCTAATTGATACTATGTTGGCACGAGAAGCCAAGTGTGTTTTTAAAATGTTGTAGATCTAAGAATATTTGGACTAAATATAAGAAAAGCAAGTCTAAATATTGGGGAATTTATCCAAGATTATTGAACAAGTTAGGGCCAAAGCTGGATAGAATTCAAGCTTACAATTTCCTAGACCAACATGTACACTATACTACTTTATATCACCTTCCCTACCTTTCTATCTAAATAATACATGTATTGGTATGATAATCTAGAAACAAAGAAAATATGGCTTTAAAATTAACTAGTATTATATAAAATTTTTATACTCAGACATATATGGACATGTGCTTTAAAGAACACTTGTTACTGAACTATCCAAAACCTTGTGAAAGACAAGCATCCATACAGGTATTACTATTTTTTAAGACTTTATGTTTTTAGACTGGTTTTATGTTCAGAGCAAAATTGAGGGGAAGGTACAGAGATTTCCATATACCCTGCCCTGCCACACACATAACGTTCCCAATTATCAACATTCCCTTTCAGAGTGGTACATTTGTTACAATTGATGAAACTACATTGACACCTCATTATCACCCCAAATCCATAGCTTACTTTAGGGTTTTCCACTGCCCTAAAAATCCTTTGTGCTCTGCTTATTCAACCCCTGGAAAGGATTGATTTTTTTACTCATTCTATCTTTTTGCCCTTTTCCAGAATGTCACGTGGTTGGAATCATACCATATGCAGCCTTTTCTCATTGGCTTCTTTTGCTTCATAATATGTATTTAAGCTTCTTCCTTGTCTTTTCATGGCTTGATGGCTCATTTATTTTTAATGCTCAATAATATTTCATTGTCTGGATGTACCACCTTAAAGTTGATTTGTCCATTCACCCACTGAAAAACATCTTGGTTGCTTCCAAGTTTTGACAGTTATGAATAAAGCTACTGTAAGCATCCATGTGTAGGGTTTTGTGTGGACATAACGTTTTCAACTTTTGGGGTCAATACCAAGGAGCATGATTGCTGGATTTTATGGTAAGAGTATATTTATGTTTGTGAGAAGCTGACAAACTATCTTCCAAAGTGGCTGTAGCATTTCATATTCTTACCAGCAATAAATGAGAGTTCCTATTTTTCCACATTCTCACCATCATTTGGTGTTGTCAGTGTTCCAGATTTGGGCCATTTTAACAACCTCTTTGTTGTTTTAATTTACATTTCCCTGATGACATGTGAAGGAGCATATATTTTTTGGTCATTTGCCATCTATATATCTTCTGCGGTGAGACGTGTGTTTTGGGCTTTGGCCCATTTTTCAATCTCACTGTTTTCTTATTGTTGACTTTTAAGAGTTCTTTGCATGTTTTGAATAATAGTTCTTTATCAGATGTGTCTTTTGCAAATTTTTTTCTCAGTCAGTAGCTTGTGTTCTCATTCTGTTGACATTCTCTTTTGCATAGCAAAAGTTTTTAATGAAGTCCAGCTTCTCTATTATTTCTTTCATAGATCATGCCTTTGGTGTTGTATCTAAAAAGTCATCACCATACCCAGGGTCATCTAGGTTTCTTCCTATGTTATCTTTTAGTAGTTTTATAATTTTGCATTTTACATTTAGGTCTGTGATCAACTTTGAGATAATTTTTTGAGCGGTGTAAGGTCTGTGTCTACATTTTTTTTTTTTACACATGGATCTCCAGTTGTTCCAGCACTCTTTGTTGAAAAGATTATCTTTACTCCATTGTATTACATTTGTTATCTTGTCAAAGATCAGTTGACTGTTTTTATGGGGGTCAATTTCTGGGTTCTCTATTCTGTTCCATTGATCTATCTGTGTATTCTTTTGCTAGTTACACATTATCTTGACTACTGTGGCTTTATAGTAAGTCTAGAAATCAGGTAGTGTCAGTTTTACAATTTTGTTCTTATCTTTTAATATTGTGTTGGTTACTCTGGATCTTTTGTCTCTCCATATAAACTTTAGATTTACTTTGTCAATATCTACAAAACTTGCTGGAACTTTGGGATCACATTAAATCTATAGATCAAGTTGAGAAGAACTGACATTATTGAGTTTTCCTATCTACAAACATGGAATATCTCTTCATTTATGCAGTTCTTCTTTGATTTCATTCATCAGAGTTTTGTAGTTTTCCTCAGACAGATCCTGTACATATTTTGTTAGATTTATACTTAAGTTGTTTTTTTTTTTTTTTTGAGGGTTACTAATGTAAGTGGTATTGTATTTTTAATTTCAAATTCTACTTATTCATCACTGATGTATAGGAAAGTGATTGTTTTTTTTTTAACATTACCCTTGTATCCTGGCAAGCTGGCTATAATCACTGGTTAGTTCCAGGAGTTTTGGGATGGGTTATTTCAGATTTTATACATAGACTATCATGTCATCTGTGAATAAATACACTTTCAATTTCTTCTATCACAATCTGTATACTTTTTATTTCTTTTTCCATGTCTTATTGCATTGGCTAGAACTTCCAGTACAATGTTGAAAAGGAATGAGAGGAGACATCCTTTCCTGTGCCTGATCTTAGAAGGAATGTTTTGAGCTTCTCACCAGAAAGTGTCATGTAAGCTGTAAATTATTTTGTAGATATTCTTTATCAAGTTGGGGAAAGTCACTTCAATTTTTAGTTTACTGAATGGCTTTATCATGAATGAGTATTGGACTTTTTCAAATGCTTTTTCTGCATCTCTTATTACGATTATGTGATTTTCTTTTCATCCTATTGATGTGATGGAATACATTAATTCATTTTGAATATTGAGCCAGCCTTTCTCACCTCACAGGATCTGGCAAGTGATATTCATAAAAAACAAAAGATTCAGAGTACAAAAAGCATTATCATATATTCTTCTGGTCATATGTATTAATTGAAATCCTGCATAAATGCAGTCCTTTCTACTATTTCACATAAATCTTAAGTAGATGTACAGTTGCAACTCAGTGTATGACTTCAGCCATTCTTGAGAATTAGGAGTCTTTTATATGTTTTATTTCTGAGAAATTTAGTGAATTAATTATTAAATTACATATTAAATATTACATATTTAAACAGCTTTTCATTATGTGAAAAATGCTGCTTTTTATAGTTGGCAGAAAGAATTCTACAGTAGAAGTTAGTAATGTTAAATGCAGTATTTTATTTGCCATTAGTTTACTCTGTAAATATTGGTAGATCAATTAATATTAGCACCTTTATTCCTAAACTGTAAAGTGAAGATTTCACACTAATTAGAGATGACATAACACATTTGAAAAATACTTTAGAAATAGAAATTATTTTTATATACAACATGCATTATTTTGAATCAGTCAAGAGAATTCCTCAATATTACCACCCAACAAGGAAATGAATAAATTTACAAGAAAAGGAAAATAAACTATTATTGTTCTGGAAATCTCTGAATCATACCATGAGTCTCTAAGGAGTATTAATTTCTGAATTGTCATCCGTCTAAGTCATAAATGCAACCATCTCAATTGTTAAAATGCTAAAAGTTGTCTGTGAACCAGCAATATCATAGAGGCTGTTAACATTCTCTTTGGAATTGCCTGGGTTAATTCTTACAATCACTAGCAAAGGATCCAATACACAAATGGAGCACAAAATCAATCATGCTATACATTTGATCACTTTATTGTTGTTTGAAGGTAGAAATATCCTAATCCATTATATTATAAACTCTCTGAAGGGTACCTTCCAATTTCTTATACATCTCCAGAACATCTAGTGCTGTATTTTGTACACAGAGAAAGATGTTAACTGATGGATCTTAAAATATTTAATTTGTGGAGAAGTATTAACTAAGCTATGTCTACAACAAGTTGGTTTCCATTTACTGGTGGAAAAAAGTAAAAATATTTTTATCAATATTTTTTTTCATGCAGTGTACAAGTTATCCTATAAAAGGATATCAAAAAGAAGTTTAAATAAATTTGTGGCCTGAAGAGTAATGCAATTTCTTTTACTTGTTTTTTGATGCTATAGAAAGCTGATTAAATTGGTAGTTTTTAAAAAGTACAATCATACATTGTCTTATGCTGGTATCCCTGTCAGAGTAGCTACTTTTACATGTGGGGAAGACTCAGCTACTTTTTAAAGATGTCCCATAAATTCAGCAACAAATGTGCACTGACTAAGCATTTCCTGTGCCCCCTGGATCCACTGTATATCTGGTTGTCTGTTCCCTTTCTGCTCCTCTACATCTCTTAGCTACTGTTTCAAAAACAGAAGGTGGGATTCTTTACCAAAGCATGTTACATGAATACTATGTGCTTCATATCTTACTTCCTCTAATTCTTCCTGTTAGCTTCTCAATAGGTATCAGAGACTGTCGTACGGTTGAAGAAACACTGGAATTTCTGAGAAAGCTAATAGAATAGTAGCCCCATAAGATTTTCCTCCTGTTTTCATTACCTCAATGTCCTTGTTTATGTTTCCTTGACTCTTTCATATTGGATAGGCTTCTGCCCACTTTCATGTTCTCCCTGTGGTTCACCTCAATCTGTTTTCCTCTCTCTCTGGCTGCTGGCCAGCTTCTGAAACAGCAACTGGGCTATTTATAACGGATGGGCTTCAAAGGTGAATATTTTCTATGGGGTAAATACTCTTTGTCTTGTTGTCACTAAGACCACCATCCCAAAGTGTCCAGGGCTATATAAGTACGCTTGGCTTCTCATGAACCACGTGTCAATATACGGTCAGATCCTGAACCACAGTAAATTGTTACATAGTCTTGAAGCAGTTTGAGCTTTCCCAAATTTCTTTATTTGGAATATTGCATATTAAGTATATTCGCTCTAGAATGTGATGCTCATTCAACATTTGGGTTGGAATAACATAGAGATACTTCCAACTTGAATGGATTTTGATCTAAAAAGAGAAAAAAAAATACTCGACCTTATAAAATTCTTATTAGTCTGGACAAGTGAGTGTCAGAAGTATAAACTATCATTTTGTTCCAAAAATGTATGCATAAAAGACCTGAATCACATGTTAAGAAAATAGGGTCTCTTTGAGCCTGTTGAAGGAAGTCTTGAAAATGGGAGGGCTGTTTGCTTTAAAGCCACCTGCCCTGGGCTCCCATGGCAACCTGTATCATACAGAACATTTTACAACCTACTCTTAGCATTAGTTTTCCTCCCTACCTCACTGTTTACTAAATTTGTCTTGGTAGTCACCTGTTTTTGTAAATAAATATTTTTTTAATAGAAGCACAGCCACACTTATTTATTTCCTGATTGTGGATGCCTACTTTCGTACTATAAAAGTAGAACTGAGTAGTGACCACAGTGCTGAGTAATTGTCACAAAGACAGTATAACTCGCAGTGCTTAAAATACTATCTGCCCCTTTGCAGAAAAGTTTACCAACCTGGGTTCTGGAATATTTATCTGCTAAAAGTATGAATAAATTTATGATCTCATATATACAGTACAGAATAATTTCTTTTAGTTATTCATTCATAGGTTCATTAGTCCAGATAGAATTATCTGGAGTCAGATAACCCAGCATTTTATAACAGATTCCTTTTTCCTTGTTTGTGTTGTTTTCCTTGTTCATTATTTCTGTCATCTCAACTAAATTGGATGCTCCTTGAGGACAAAAATCATATCAGTAAGTACCTGATATATATATCTTTTTATTTACAGATTCTATGTACTGCATGTTTTGTAATAAGGAATCATTTTATGTCAATAATGCCGATTTTTAGAATATAAGAAGTCTCTACCTGAGAATTAAAGAGCATTCTTGATTGGCAGTGCTCTGGGTACAATTATCACCATTGTTTTATTCTTGTTTAATATTCATATAAGAAAAATATTTTTGGCACACATTCCTGGACATAATTGACTGAGTCAAATTGAGTACTCAATTTTATCTTTTTGAAACCAAAAATGAACACTTGCATGTTTTTTGATGTGATGGTAAGTTTCACGCAAACAGAACAACAAATCATGAAAAGAAGTTGCACAATGTAGAGAATTCAATACTCATTGGTGGGGGGAGTATTTTTTGTACAAGTGAGCAAATTCAAAGTCTGCATTATTTTATCTTCCTTTGATCGATTTCTGAGTTGCTCATTGTAGAATTAACACATTTACTGTTTAACAATTACAGGGCTTGAACATTTCTTCCAAGTAAATAATGATTTTTTTAAAAAAAATTTACACTCTATACAAACCACAACATAGAATCACAAGATTATAAATACTTCCTGGGTGTAATTTAGTTACACTGGGAAGTCCTAGCAATTCCTTGCAGTGATTGTGTGCTGAGATGTTCCCAGGCATGTTAGGACACCAGGTTAAGTGGAAAGAGTTAATAATCCTAGAAGTATTTAATTTGTAAACGTGTTTTATTTCAAGATGATGTGAGTATACTTCTTGTAAGTTTCTTTGAAGTAATTTTCAATAGTAATGGAAACAAAATCATATTGAAGCTGCCTCTTGATGAATTCTTCTGTTTAATTTCTATTAATATAAAGCTCAAGATTTTCACACAGTATGTAAGTTGCATTGAATAAGGTCTTTCATTATTTCTAAGATATCATTACATTTTTCCGTGATTCATTTAATCTTCAGGGCTTATTCTGTGAAAAAGTAATAATCTATATGAGCAATTATAGCCAATAATCATACTAATAATGACTAATGTGTTTGGAATTCAAAAGGTTTTTTAAATTTACTTTTTTATTGGGGTATAGTTGTCTTACAATATTGTGTTAGTTTCTACTATACAGCGAAGTGGAGTTCCCTGTGCTATACAGCAGTTTCTTATTAGTTATCTATTTTATGCATATTAGTGTTTATATGTCAATCCCAATCTCCCAATTCATCCCACCCCTCCTCTCCCCGTTTTCCCCCCTTGGTGTCCATATGTTTGTCCTCTACATCTGTGTCTCTATTTCTGCCTTACAAACTGGTTCATCTGTACCATTTTTCTAGATTCCACATATATGCGTTAATATATGATATTTGTTTTTCTGTTTCTGACTTACGTCACTCTGTATGGCAGTCTCTAGGTCCATCCATGTGTCTACAAATGACCCAATTTCGTTCCTTTTTATGGTTGAGTAATAATATTCCATTGTATATATGTACCACATCAAAAGTTTTCCCTGGTACTCAGTTTATAAATTTCAACAATTAACCTGGAAATTACTTTCCTTATTTTGGTGTACAGGTAGAGGTTGGTGCTTTAGTCTTTATGTCCGAAAGGATAATCCTTCACAGAGGAAAACAGAGAAAGAGAAACTAGGGAGTTGGGAAGAGGGGAACAGAGAAGAATTAGAGAAAGGAAGCGGGAAAGTAGGAGGGCACAGAAACCGAAAGAGTAGAACCAACTCAGAAATGAAAAGGGGAAAATTGAAGAATTTCACAAAATGTTTTCTAAGATTTTGAAACTCATGTTTGTATCTAGAACTGAAGTTTCTGACCATAGATTTGTCAACTGAAAGATGTTCTTTTTCATGGTTTTACCTCAACTTCAATATAAATTATTTCAGAGTAGTCATTACCCTGAACACATACAAATTACATTATTGGGTTAATGCCTGAATAACATTTTAAACAACGCCTTTCTACTTAGAATTAATCATGAATTAAATACTCACTCTCTGTCAAGCACACTCCACTTAATCTCATACTCATCAACATAGAAAATACAAAAAAGAAAACCCCCAAATATTCCAACGTAGTTCTGTGTTATCTACAGACAGATTATTTTTGCAGAAGATGTTTGGCCTCTTACAAGTGAAATTTACCTTTTTGATATGGTGTTACAAGCATCTGACACATTATCCTGTCGCAGTAGTTCCTATGATTTTCCTTCACAGTATTTCTGTTGATTTCTGCTCTTCCTCAGATGGGTCGCTAACAAACACCTCTGACAATTTGCAAATACAGCCTTCTCATCTACCCAGCCCTTCCCTGGAAACATAAAGTCTTTATCTATTTGCAGATCTGCCAATTGCTGCCCTTGAAAGTGAGTCACATAAATGAAGCTCCAATTTTATAAGAAGAGGGCACGAGAAGGGGTGGTGGGATAAACAGACTGATGAATTTAAGAAGCAAACAGCAAACCTGGACTTAAGCATCTGATTCTCTAGTGACTCATTTTCTGGTCAGTGACATACCATCCCCAAAGGCAAAGAGACACCAAGCCAGATTTTGCGGATATACACGGTTAAACTTCTGACAGAGCCATCACCGCTTAAATCATATCTAATGATCTTTCAACAGAAGTTAAAACGTCATCTTTACATAATGATGCCGAATAAGATCATCATTTAAAGTCTATCACAGTTTCTTCTTAGCTGGTTTAAATTCTGACGTATTTGGAGCCAGTTGTGGAAGAGTGATGTGTGCAATTTGACTTACCTTGAATGCCTGAGCAACTCATTTTGCTCGGCTTATAAATGACAGCGTGAATATAATAGTTCATTTTGATAACAAGAAAATTTAAAGTTTGGCTCAACAATCTGGAAGAACAAAATGAATCTTGACATGACTCTAAAAATAAGAACATCTGTTTGCCGCAGGAAATAGTAATGATTTATGGTTCCGACCTCACTGTGTGATATGTTGTTTCACTTTACGGTAATTTACAGCATTTAATGTACTATATAAATAGACATAAACTGAGGTAATACTCCCTCAAAATGCAATAAAAGGAACAAAAATGTAGATTAAAAACGTTTGGTTTCCTGTGTGAAAATTTTGGTTTTTAAAGTGGAGATTCATGTGGGAAGAAGAGAATGACTCCAAACCAAAATTGCCCTCTGGGCAGCTTTGAAGTTTTGCTGGTGTCAGCGTCCCAGGCACACATGAGGTGCACAGCGCTGGGGGTCCCAGGGCAGACCTCATGTGCCATCACCCTACGGATGAATCTTCGTTTACAGTTTTAAAAGCATTTCCCTCCTGCACATTTCTAAGGCCCACCCACATGCCCCGCCCCCCCACCCCCGCCAAGACACACACATTTATCTTATTTCTTTGGCTAATGGTAGAACTTTGTCTTTTTAAGTCTAGTAAATGATTTTATATAAAATTGTTACTAATCCTAAAAAGAGGTCTGCCTTTGAATATATTTCAGAAGAACTCTTACAAAGCTCTCAACCAATACCATTTTATTCAAAGTATGTTAAAACTGGAAAATGTTGCTATGCTATCGTGAAGCTGCATGAATACCTCTTGAACAAAGAATTCGCAGTCTTAAACATTTCATATTCTGCATTCCCCAGCAGTATATCTGTCACACCTGCCGAGTATAGTCACCTCGGTGGGGACACTGGGGAAAGGTTGGATAAGGACAGAGGTGATGAATTTGCCGCAAGAGATTCAAAGACTCTTAGGACGCAAACGCTCCACGCTCTCCACTGAAGAGTTGATGGATAGTGCTTATAATGAACAATCAAGCTATTTGCCTGAGCTAGAATTTGCCCGAATGGTAAAGTCATGTTAATGTACAGAGTAAGTTATGTGGGAAGTCTATAATTTTAGAATTCAATGTCCTAGCTCTATATGGGGGAGGATGGTTTCCATTCTCAGAGCCCTATACCTACTGGAATTCATGAGCATTCAATTAAGCCATTATTATAAGAACCACATGAGCCCAGTGATGAAGGGCTGGCCAGGGCCTCCTCATTATGCATGCATGAACGGAAAATGGCAAGTACTTTAGTTAAAACGACACCTATAAAGGGTTGTCTAGAATTTTCTGAACTCTGCACCCTTACAAAAATCACACCCCCAAGCCCCTGCTGTCATCAATTTCTATTTCACAAATGAGAAACTGAGGCAGAGAGGTTAACTAACTTGTCTGTAAACCAATAGCTACTAAGTGAGAGTATCAGAATCTGAAATGATATCTGGCTGATCTGGAACCCACACTCTCCACTGCTCTGCTTTTTAACCTTAGCATCCGATTCCCACAGAGTTCCTTTGTGTAGTATGCTTTTTCCTATTTAGATAACTTCAGGATTTAATTCATCATTCTGTATACATGGTGGGCCTTAAACGAATGTTAGCAATGTTAAGAAAAGTACAAAATAAGATTAATAAATCTATGAAACTTGCATCAACAAATTTATTTTCTCAAAAAAAGGGGGTTGTGTCTGACAAAACAAAGGCCAACTTTAAATTCAATTCAGATCCATAGCTCACTTTCTATCCCCATTGAGCAATTACCTGTTTCATGTCCAATCTGAAACATTTCTCTTTCTCCACCAAATTATGTGCCTCTCTTTTTTAAGCTTCTTTTTTAATATACTTTTTTTGTGAGGTTTACTTGCACAAAGCCTTATGAAACGAATATTCAGATCATTTAGAGAATTGCTTAATATACATTTATCTATGTGAATAGTTGTAAAGTATAGTTGATTATTTTTTAAAGTCATACTTGCATGTGTCGTTTATAACACTTAAGAGTATACATTCCTTAGGGGCTTCTAAGATGGCTTTATTTTATTTGATAGTTCTTTATGGAACAGGGTAGATTACTCCATAATATTAGAAGTACAAGTGTGAGTATTGGATTTTTATCATAACCTGCAATACATATATTCTTAATTTTTACAAATATAAATGTGAAAATACCGTTACAACTTAATGCTTCTCCTTCATAGAGTTCCCTGCCTTGGATAAATTCTTAGCTATAAAAGAATTGCACGTTTTAACTTGGTAGGAAATTAGTGTGCTTTTTCATTTTTATCTTATTTGTTTTGTAGAGAGGAGCTTGCAACTGAAGTTCATTCAGACTGCTATTTATTAATTTTTTTGAATGGAGCTCAACATTCTCCTAAGGGAATGGCAAAAATCGCAATTTTATTTTCACCTGTTTTCTTCCCATTTACTCTCATAACTAAGTAATGATATGGTAATGATTTCATAGAAATGAGCATTTTAGGCAAATTGTACATTACCATACACAACTTTATTTTAGAGTTTTTGTTTTGTTTTGTTTTCTACTTTTCTTCCTGCAGAAATTACTGTCATTCGAAAATGATACAATTTATTTTTACTGAGCTCTATAATATGGCCTTGATAGGACACCAAATTATTTTTATGTGTCCAAAAGAGTTTCCTATTATTTAAATGTATATTTTAATGCTACTTTACTATTCCTATTTCCTATAAATGCTAAAGAAAAATGTTTTCAAACCATCTTAAGAACTCTTCACATATTTTACAGACATGTCAAATAGTGAAGTGTTTTGGGCTACGGGACACGGTATTTCATGTGAACGTCTGTCTGGATTGTTGTATGTGCAGAATAGACTCATTCTGAGTGTAATGCAAAATGGAAGAATAAGCATCCCTTCTCAAAGAGAAACACATTCTGTCATATTGACAAGTATGTAGTTTATAGATTCGTATGCCAGTAATGTTAGCTGGAAGGGGAACTTTGAAAAGAAGATATCCAGGGATCCTGGAATATCAATTCAAAGGTCATTTGAAAAGTGCTTATTTCAGGAAAGAGACAATATGATAGCACATTAAGAAATAAATTAATGCATGGAGGGAATACTGTCTTCACCGGTCATCAGAATTTAATCAGTGTTAGATTTTAGGGCTCGTTGATACATGTAATTCTTAGATTTTGGATTTCTATAAATATTTTCAGAGACGAGTGATTTTAAATCAGGCAACTGATGTATGAGCAAGGGGCTCTCTCAAAATTTTAAAAAGATACTTTGTTTATATCTAGAATTAGGAAAACCTATGTTTAGGTTTTCTGTGTCAGGAGACTGCTCTTCAAATTTTAGTTTGGCATAAGGAAGGAGAAATCACTACAGATCAGCCTAACTACAGTACTGGAATGAAATTATGGTGTGTGTAGGAAGGAGCACAGACATATTTGTATCCCGGCCTTTGCTATGACTTTTTGTCTTTCAGTCCTTTAAGGATAGAATATATGCAAGATATACAAAGTAAGAACATAAGTCTTCTGTCCCAAATCCCAACCTATCTGGAATATTTTTTCATTGACATAATTAGGACTTGAGCCAAAGTAGCTAAATATATCTCTAAGATCCTACCCAAATTGTAGGTTATCTCAGGAAGGCAGAGAAAGGGGGGGGGGGGTGGGTGTGTGTGTGTGGTCATAGGAGCCTAGAGATAGAATGAAAGAAAGAATGTAAAAAGGAGGAGAGATAGGATGTCAATGAGTTCCTCCGGGCCCCAAACCAAAGATCTAGTCTGTCTTAGTGTCTAGCTGCCTTTTAGGAAGAAGAAAGAAGAAAATGCCTAAAGAGAAATAGAGCAATCTGGCTCAGTCTCTTTACATTCTAGAATGACTCTAGCATTAAACACCAGGGCTCTTTGAATCTCTTGGTATGGTCTACTGGTGATTTCTCTCAGTTTTTTAAATGAAGATATTTTTAAAGCATATTTTAAATTTCAAAGGGACTCTAGGGTGACAGAATTTCACTGTTTTTGCTTATTTGTTTGTTTGGAACACTTTGAAAATGCAATTGCATTGTCTTGCAGCTTCCATTGTTTTAGTTTAGAAATCAGATCTTAGTCTTACTATTTTCCTTTGAATATAACCTATCAATTTTTATGAATGTTTTTAAGACTTCTGTCATAATCCCTGCTTTTTAGCAGTTGTACTGTGATGTACCGTGTGTGTGTGTGTGTGTGTGTGTATGTGTTTCTGCTTGGAGATTGTAGTGCTTTTAAAATAGTATCCTGATAACTCAGTTTTGAAAATTATCATTTTTTGGAAATGTACTCTCTATTCCATTCTCTTTTTCTTGCATTTGTTAACTCCAGTTATATGTATAATTAACATTTATCAGTGTATTCCCTGTGTCTCTGAAACCTTTTTATACTTTCTATTCTTTAGTCTTTTCTTTTGGAGGAGTACATTCTCCAGATATTCTAGTTCACTCATTCTCTCTTTAGTTGTGTCTACTCCACTGCTAAATGCATTTATTTTGTTCTAATTGCCCTTGGTTCATTGTTATTTCCATTTGGTTCTTTTTTATGTATTTTCTAATTACCTGTGAAAATTCTTAATAGGATATTTTATTTCTTGAAATTATGAAACATCGTTATTTTCAAATATGCATGTGATACGTCCATGATCTGTCCTTACTTGCTCTGTTTTATTCTCTTTAAAAAGTTATTTGTCTCTTGTTTGCCTGGTAGAGTATACTGTTAATAAAAAATTGAGAAATAATTTGAGGTATAAGAAAATGTTTTATTTTGTTTCAGAAAGTTGTTTTTTCCCTGTCAGGAGCCTAGGGGCATAGTCAGTTCAATGTTATCTTATTTCAAGCAACAACAGGATCTCAATCATTACCAGAAGGGATCTATATCATGTTCCCTTTACTTTTATTGTAGAGCTTTTTTAGGAACCCTACCCTAATTTAGGTTGGTTTGTTGGACTGCCTCAATTTTTGGTACATCCAGAACTTACATTTTTATCATACAATACCAGAGAACTATCAAGCTCTACTTTTCTCAAAGTCTCCACATTATCCTTCAGAATTATCAGGTTCTCCCTGAGGATTTAATGTCTACAAATGCGGCTCTGTTATGTTGGATCTTGGAAGCTTCTCAAGATATTCCTACAGATTTTAAAAGATTATTCAGTGTTTTCTCATTTCTCTCAGTAAGAGACTTTTCCTGAATTATCTATTCTGCCATTTCCAGGAGTTGAACTTCATTCTCTAGGACCAAATGTGAAACTGCAAATTATGAAGAATAGTCTCTTTTTTTATGGAAAAACAGCTTAGATAAAAAAAACAGCCTCAATCTACCATAACCAAGAGAATAAAAGTCCCATTCATCAAGACAGAGAAGAGCAAATACTGTGAAAGCATCTTCTCACCCACAAATCCTCAAAGATACTCTTACTTAGGTAAGCACTGCAGCAGGCATTGCTATTCTGCCATCAAATTCAGCACAAGTATAAAGTGTCCTAGGTAGTATAGCACTGGGCTACAACTAAAATTTTAAGTATTAAATATATGGGAATATGACACAATCTTTAGTGATGAAATTAAGCTTGAAAGAGCTTACTAGGTTTTTTTTATATTAACTCAGTAATATTCAATGTGCTACAAATTCCTGACTATGGGTTTGTGCCGCTTCTGGATTCTAAACTTTCATCAGAAGAAATGGGAAGTCAATTTTTAAATCATATTAAATGGACAAGGCAAATATTTATTTGGCTTTCCAAGAACACAATAACATCTGCAACTATCGAAAACATTGTTTTGGTTGCCAAGACAGCAGTAACATTAACTTGAGAATGAGCTTTTAGATATCACTGACAAAAATTGGGTTCTTTATTTAAAAAGAAGAATTTTATTAAACATATGAGGAGAGAAACAACTATAAGTACCTTTTACAAAGAGGACTGAAGACATAAAGAGTAAAAACAAATCCTTTCCTATGAGTTAAAGATGATTTCTTCAATAATATATGCTACTGTCACTTTACCAACTAACATCAAGTTATACTCGGTGGGCTTGTGTTTGTGTGTGTGTAAGGAAAGTGACAAAAGACAGGGAAAAAAATTTTAAGAAATGACAAATCAATGCCTGTGAAATTGACATTTTAACTTTTAGGAAGGCTCTTCTTAACTTTCAGATAATATAATTCCTTTTAGAGTAATTCACCAAAATTTTGTTTAACTGGATAAAATAATTTTATACAATTATTCAGTTATGGTATTGTATTACAGTTCCGAAAGAGAGCTTTTTTTTTTAATGTCTCTACAAATATAAAGCTGAGACTTAAGCTATAAACATCACCGATGGCCCCTGCAGTGTAGGGTAACTGACCAGCTGCTAAGACATTTCAACAATTGCCATAATGCAGGAAGTTAACATATTTATCAGATATTTGAGATGAAAAAATGATATTCATGGGGACTTTTTACCCTATGCCAGCTGGTCCTGAGGTGCCTCTTACATCTATTATTGACTCATTAAAGTCAATGAGGTGAATAACACAAACTTGTTTACTTGTAGTGAAACAGTCAGTTAACATTGAAACGTAACTTCCAGTTTCAGCACTACTATGTGGTACAGGCCCATCTCAACAACACTGATTCCCAAAATTAATCTCAGATTAATATCTCTCAAAATTATAGTGCAATTTAAAGGTACATGAATATTTGAGGCTACTTTTTACATACTAACGCCATATAACAGTCACAATGAAGATTAGTCTTTATAATTAAAACAATAAAACAGAAATAAATGGCCAATGGGGACTAAATGCAAGATACATATCCCTGCACTCTACTAATCATTCAGCTGCAGATGGCTCACACATTTGCAAATAACTCACAGAAAATATGGATCCATTTCTGTAGGCAGGGCAGCGAGAGGCAAAGCTATCAGAATAGAAAAGCTTATTTCTACAAAGCAGTTTCAGATTTCATGATTAGATAAGCTCTTAAATAGGAACCTAGATGGTTGGGGTGAAATAAAGACATTATTTTTATTATTTTAATTTGCCTCTAATATTCTGTAACGAAAAGAAGGCAAACAGAATCTTTTGATTTAATATCGGATCTAAGAAAAACACTATAACAAAAGGTTTAAGACTTTATAAATATTTATGTAGTTGTGTAATAATAACACATTCTCTGAGTACTTCTAAGTGGGATAACACTTGAAATAAAATGTGCATTTTTCATTTATAAATTCTTATGTATATAAAGCAAGTAGACATCATGTGTTTATTATATACATTAGAAGTTCAGACAAATTAATGAAATACCAGCTTTAAAATGAAGGTTTCCTGAATAACTGTTCAGTGGTTTCAGAGATAAGAGTGGGTCCATCACTCAATATAATCATGTATGCACTGGACCAATAAAAGTTTGGAGAAGGAAACAAACATGATATAGGGAGAGAGAGAAAGAGATATTTTCAACTACAGTTGGGCATAATGTTATCTGAAACATTTTGAAGCTACAAATAAATTTAGGTTATTTTCTCACCTCTATCTGTGTGCACACCCAGGAATTGTTATATACCACCCTTTGGGCTGAAGGAAATATTTATTCAGCTTAAAAATGAAGTCCTCCTCCTCAATATCAAATTTCTACCAACTAGGATCCGTGAAAAAATTTTCAAATATTTTTTTATTTGTGATATCACTATATCTTTTACCAAACCTCGACAAATGTGAAGAGCTTGTGAGAAATTTCTCATTCAAATGACCACAGTATTGTAATCTTATTATCAGACAAATGACATTGAGTTCTTTTTTTTTTTTTTTTGATAGGAAGAAATTCAGAAGCATCATTAGCTAATAACTGTAAATAAATAGCACATTGAAAATGTTTTCCCTAAAGAAAACATGCCTTGTCAACAGTTTTGTTGAACCTAAGCAACTAAATTTAAGATTCACACTGTAAATTCTACTTAGAAGAAGAAAGCTATCAGAATAATCCACACATTCAGTCTCAGCTCACTACATTATTATGACTGAAAGTTCACGCTCCTTGTGGTACAAAAGTAAAATAGAAAACCAGTGAATACAAATAAATATCCATTGCACCAGTGTGCTATGGGATGATGAAAACAGCTACATTTGAGCAATTAAATAATTGAAAATAGTTGTTTTTGGATACATGTATATGTATGGCTGAGTCACTTTGCTGTGCACCTGAAACTATCACATTGTTAATTGGCTATGCTCCAATATAAAATAAAAAGTCAAAAAAAAAAAAAAAAAAGAAAATAGTTGTTTCAAGGAAACCTGTCTAAGATAACTTAAGGATTTAGCAGCTTAAAGACAATGGATTTGCTTCCTCATTCTAATATATGAAGAAGATATTTGGTGAGTTGTTATAATTAAAAACAATGCCAGCTTTGAAATGCCATGCGTTTCTATGATCATAAGTTTTACCACATGAAAAAAATATATTATAAAGACCTATTTTTTTAGGGTTGAAGTAATCATTATTTTGGAATATCCTATAGCATTGATTTTTATTCAGAGTGTAAGGTTTCCATGTATTTTTGAGAAACAATTGTGATATTTTCCAGTCATGCATAGATAAGGGCAAAGGTTAAACTTGTGTGCATGTTGAGCATATTGATGATTTTCAAGTAGTAAAAGTCCTTTCCATTAAAGAGTGCATCTCCAACAACACTTCAGAGAAAACACTACATAAAAATCAGATTGATTTCAATTTGGGTCAACCTTATGACTGTCTCATCCAATTGAACATACAGTGTAGACTTCAATTACTTAAAGAAAAATGAAATTCCATTTGCTCTTTTTAAACATGGAATTTAAATTATGTAAAAATAAACATACATTCAGAATCTCTATAAATCCTGGATGCTATTCAACAGGAAAAGACTAGAGAAGACACTTCAAAAGAATATCCTTATATCACTTGGAATTCTCCCTATATATTCTACACAGAAAAAAATAATTGTATAAAGCTAGGCTATTAATTGTGAGATCAAGTAACCTTCTTAAAAAGGGAAATTGATCCTCAGATGGACACTTGGGATGAAACAATAGTAGCCAATCCATATGGAACAGAGTAAGCAAATACAGGATTAAGTATTTCATTGTGGAAAAATGAAGGAAGAAGGAAAATTTGAAACGATGAAGGTCACTTAATGCATCTTTGGTATATATTTAATCAAGATCAAGACTGATTTAACTCTGAAAAATACGGGCTGAAAAAACCCACTAACTTTTAAAGTACAGTATTTTTAAACTAAACAATTTTTTCTTTTATCATACTAACACGAATTTACCTACAATGAATACAACCCACAGGAAAACGCATTTTTATGGAACTAGTGGTATATAAAACGCACAGTAATTTTTTTACCCCTCATGTAAAAAATAAATTTACATCTCATGTGAAAAATAAATTTTAAAGGATTACTGAGCACTTTTCAAATAAAGTGCAATAAAGTGTTTAATATGGAAACATAAAACTAGACAAGGAACAGCATCCACAGTCATGCAAATTAATACTTTCAGAACTTTTCATTAGGACAAAAAGGTCTGAAAGCCCATGAGTGCTGTAAAATGTGCTCCGAATGACACATGCGGTATCTCATCAAAAACTCCAGCACTTTTACTTATGGAGAGCAGGTTGCCAGCATCTTGCTTCTCCCTCTACCTCCTACAGATGAGAGAACTTCTTTGGACAAGTTTAGAACACTCTGAAACTGAACTCCCCAGCATTTTGGTTTATTCTGGGGAAAGCAAAACTTCCTGGTTTCTTTTTTTTTTTTTTAAATGCTCTAAAGGATTACCAAAAAGTCTCAATAGTCTTCGTGGGCAACAAATCGCCCTAAAAGACCAGTATTTTGATGATTTAAGTATAAATGAATCAAAAACATATGGATTAAATTTCCTGTAAGATACACAAGGTTGTAAAAATCAAGGGTAAAGTCATTCCAAAAGGGGCATTTGGATCTCTGACTTCAAGTGTTTGAAAGCAGTTCAAGATGCCCAGTGAAATCAACCTGCAGACAGAACACGCCATTCAGACTGAACTTTGTTGCAGGACAGGGATGATTTGTGCTGATAGGGTAGAATTTTAGAGATTTTTACATGCCTCCGTGAAGTCAGATAAACAGTGATTGAAAGATATCGTGGAAATTAATAGACATGATGCAAAATACTGTATCTATGTCTTGCCATTTTTAATTCACCATTTGGAAATTAATTTAGAAAGTAGTTAATTACGCTTTAATAGACTCTTCACGCTAAGTATGTTTCATATCGTTTTGTTGACACCTTACCTTGAAAGAAACTCTCCTTTAGAAGCCTAAAATATAAAAGAAAAATGGAAAATGGTTCTATGTTTGGGCAAAAGAATTGAGAATAAAGTCCATTACTCCTTACCACATTTTTAAACTTATATCTTTATTGAGACATAATTCGCACATCATACAACTCACCCATTTTGCATATAATTTAATGGTTTTTAGTATATTCACTGTGTTATGCAAACAAAACCACCATCAGTTATAGAACACTTTTATCACCCTTAAAGAAACCCCATTCTCAAGGGTTGCTCTCCATTTCCACCAACCACTCCTACCCCGCTCCTAGGCTACTACTAACCTCCTTATTGTCTCTATGGATTTGCCTATTTTGCACATTTCAAATAGATGAAATCATACAATATGTGGTGTTTTGTGACTGGCTTCTTTCATGTAGAATAATTTTTTCAAGATCTATCCATACTTTAACATGCATCAATATTTTTTAATTGTCAAATAATACAATACTGTATGGATGTACCACATTTAATTTATCCACTCATCAATTGATAAACATTTGAGTCATTTCCACTTTTTGGCTGTTTTGAATGAGGCTGTTCTGAACATTCATGCTCTAGTTTTTTGTGTGAATATAGGTTTTCATTCCTCCTGGGTATGAACCTATGAGTGAAATTTCTGAATCATGTAATTGCTCTATATTTAGACTTTTTAAGGAACTCAGACTGTTTTTCAAAACAGCTGAGACATTTTACTTCCCCACCAGAAGTGTGGGAGGGATATAATTTCTCATACCCTCACCAAAACTTGTTATTGTCTATCTTTTTAATTCTGCCCTCCTACTGATGCCATGTGGTATCACCTTGTGATGTGAATTACATTTCCCTGATAGCTACCTGCTTGTCCCTGCTCTCTAGATATTTATGTTCTCCTGGAGAACACATACAGGCAGATAATAAATAAAACACAATTTTAGAGGGACAGTGAAAACATATGTATAAGATAAAGTAATGTGGTATAAAGGGACCAGGATGGAAGAGACTATTTTTAGACATCAGAAGGGACCTCCTGATTAGGTGACTTTGAGCTGAGTAACTTAAGTAAGAAGGATGAAAGAAAGCCTTGTGAAGGAATCAGCAAAGATATTATTTCAAGGAGAGAAACCAGCAAGTGCCAAGTCCCTGAGGTAGAAAGGAGCTTGGTACTTTAAAGGAACATAAAGCGGCCTAAAGTGTCTGAGGCACAGAAAGTGAAGGGAGGAGATGTATGATGTGTCATTAAATGAGGACTTTAATGGATGATGCAATTAAATAATTTAATGTGTGATTAAATGAGGAATTCATACCAAACGCTTACAGCGGCGCCTAACACATATCAAATGCTGAATAAATTCTGGTTATTATTTTTCTTAGTAGTATTTCACTATCATTGCATTGTTAGAGAAGTAGGAAGAGAAGGCAGTAAAAGAGAGTTATAATTTCTGTGGAGAAAATATCCTGCACATTTATTTTCACTTTTACAGTTGTTAATTTATCACTGGAGTCTGGTGCATCACGGAAAAACCAGAAAGTTTGGAAATCGTACGTTGAAATCTCACCGTCCAACTCTTTTATAGCAAATATGCATGGAGTAAGGTCAGGGGGAAGCTTGACCTTTGAGCTGTGGTTCCACTGTTTCAACTTGGCCATTCTGGGAGTTCCCCTTTCTCGCCACCAACAAGCCCCCAGGTGTGTGGGGTATCACTCTGCTCTGTGCACTTGCTATTGCCCCCAGATTTGAGAGAGAAGCTTCCGCCCACACTGTGAGTTGAATGAAGCCTTGTGATGTAAGAGAGTAGAGGCCCCCTTCTTACAGGACCATGGTGGGCTGGCGGGCTTGCTGCTGCTAAAGCACCTTCCCCACAATGATACTACAGAGACGGGCATGTGGTAGGTGTCTGCCTGGCACAGGCGAACATCAGTTCCTATTTGAATTCCCTCTGGGTGTTTCCAGGTACTTAGTTGGTACTCACATGGCTCCTGGTCTTGGTGACAGATATTCTTTGCCCAGACTTGGCTCTCTCCCTGTTATGGCATCCCTCTCTCCCCTGCCCACCCACCCGAGCCTATGGAATGTTAAAAGAAAAAAGAAATAATGTGGAACAAGTGTCTGTCCCAACTCTTCCGGCTTATACTCAGACCTAAAATTATGAACTTAAAAGAATGCATTAATCCTTTTCTCTTGTTTCACCTGCCTGGCCAGTTCTTAGGAATCAACTGATGGAGGTGGTGTTAGGAAGGACACCACGGTGGTTATGACTTTGATGGTGCATCAGGCCACCATTTAATTTTTGTGATCCTTCAGCTACAAGATGAGAATGAGAACACTCTACTTCAAAGAACTGTGGTCATCCAATGTATGTAATGTGAGCTATGCACATGTTCATGCCTAAATCTCTGCCATTCCTTTAAAATACAAAATTCTACAGTTTATCCATATTCTGTCTTTTTATTTGTATTTTCGTTTTGTGAGGAGGGCTGACAAAGTTCAGTTTTAGGACATCTTTCCTTTTCTGCCCGCATGCCCTCCACGAATGATGATCCCCTCTTGGCTGCTTTCTGATGCCCTCCTGCCCTGCCATTTCTCTTGCAGACGTTACCAGCTTCTTTGCAGTTTCTCAAGCATCAGTTCAACCTTAGTGCTTTGCACATGCTCTTCCCTCTGCATGGAAGGTTCTTTCAACTTTTGACCCTATGGCTTGCTCTCTCATTTCCTACGGGTTCCAACTCAACCTTGGCATGACCTACACCTGGTAAATGTTTTCTTTTTCTTAATGGCATTTAATACCATCTGACAGAGTATAAGAATGTTCCCTTAGCGACAGTAGAAGCTCATGAAGGTAAGAACATTTTTCTTTACTGTCTCTGCAACCCCTCCCATTAAAAAAGTGTCTAATATAAAGCAGATACTTACCAAATATTGGTTTAGAATTTCAGAATTAGGGGTTTACTTTGGATACACGCTGACATAAAATATGCCATTTTCAAAACTCATGAAAGTCATGTAATTTAATTTTTTGATAATGTTTTAATGATCCTGCTGGCATTCTATAGTCTCTACCCAAAAGGTGACTTTGCATTTCAATGATCTCTTTAGAGTCAGTGCTTCCTACTTGGGTATGTGTCTCTAATCAGAGTTCTCAGGCCACCCTTCCCCATATTTTAGTCCCTAAATTGAGGGACAATTTGGGAGGGGGGATGCTTGCAGAGCAGAAATTGGCCAAATATTTGACACCAGATATACATTCTTCCTGGCAACTGACTATGATATGAGATCATGAAAATTGTTTACGTTTAATGTGAGCCCCATCGTTTAGTTCTCCTGAGAAATACACACATGTATTGATAAATTTATCTCCAAAATAATAGATTAGAACAAGCCTTCTCTTTGCATTGTACATGAGCAAAAAGGAAGTACACAGTGGATTTTAGTTTAGAAACAATGTCTGCCCCAGAAGAGTAATAAAAGGCCCATAATGACTTTCTCTGCTCTAGAATTGCAAGCCAGTCAACCCAGGGGATAACCACAGCTTCTATGTTCAGCTCAGGATGTTGAGATAATTAAAAAAAAAAAAAAAAAATTTCTTCTTGAGAAAACGTACCCACTTTGAGGAAGTGGACCGAAAACATTATCAGTTTATTTGAATCTTATTTGTCTCTACATTTGATGGAAAGTAAAGGTCATGGAGAACCAGTATTTGTCTCTTTTCGTCCTGATTGCATTTCACTGGAATGAAAATTATCATAATAGAGTTGTCCCAGAAAACAGTCATCTTCATAAAATTAAAAAAAAAAAAACAAAAACCTAAGCTAAAACAATAGACAGAAAAAGTCTCCACTTGCTGAACAATAATTCCCTGATTTCTCCGATAGATCTTTCCAATTGTTGATTTATTTAAGTAACAGACTCCTAGCAGAATCATCACACCTTTTGAAAGGTTAAATCCCCGCTACTCCAAAAATGGCAGCTGGTTGGTCCAGAACCATCAACATCATCTGGTCTTCCTGGAAATGACAATTCTCAGCCTACCCCAGACCTACAGAATCAGAATCGGCAATTTTAACAAGATCTCCAGGCGAATCTTGTGCACATTAATGTTTGAAAGGGCTGGGTTAAACTCCGCGTATATTATTCAGATACATTCAGGGATTAGGCAGGTAATACAAAGAGTAAAGTGCAGCTTGCTGTGAGCTAAGATGACTGAGCTGGGCTGAGGGAATCTTGACAGTGAGCGCATGGTCCTCTGAAGTTTTCAATTTAATGTAAGGATAAAATCATACACTGTGCAGGGAAAAAAAATAACTTGCTCTATTTTCCATCTCTCCGTTGAAACTATATAATTTAGCATGAGTTACAATAAAATGGTATTTTAATCAGATCAACACCAAAATGGAGCCAACCTTAATGAACTAGAATAGAACTGAAGGTAAGGATATCTGAGAGCAGAGGGCATTTTAAGACAGGATTTTGGAACCTGAAAAATCAGCAGGAGGGCAACAGCTCCCCAGGATTAATAAGGGAGAGGAGTACAGAAAGTGAACGCTTAAATAAAACTTTGCTCCTTTCCTTTCTAATCCAAAGAGGAACCAGGTCCTCTTGAAGAGAATAAAGAATGTGTCCAAGGTTTCATCTTTGGGAAGTGACAGAACTGAGAATCTACCTCAACGCTGCATGATCCCACAGCCCTGGCATCCCTAGTGCTAGAACCAAGGGCAACCCTGATCTACTCATCTCTATTAGATTAATGTGGCGATGCCAACTGACTGAATTGACCCCATATAAACTGCATCTTCTTGCCTTCGATTGAATAACTCTGTATATTATATCCTGATAACTATCCTTCTGTAGTCTCTATTTCTGACCTGTGAAAGTTTAAACTTCAACCAGAAGTTTATTCTTTCTTTATAAAGCCATCTTTTCCTTCTGCTATAACTTTTATGTTACCAATATTAATGCTTTTATGTATATCTATTGCTGTTGGCTTGGTTTTAAATCCAAATTACAAAGATTGCTTCAAGTCGCATTTTTATAGCATACGTTAGTTTTTTGTCCTACTCATCCAAAATCCAGATACTACAATATGATTTAACTTAGGGTATTTTATAAGTGATATTCTGCTTCATTCTGCCTACTATATATTTCCCCAACATTCTGGTAAGTTATTCTAATTGCTCCTATATCTTTTGGCTCCTAAATATAAAATTTCTTCTAGCTACTGAGTTTTTTGCTTGGTCTCAGAGTAATCTCTATTTGCTCTGCCTGTTCCCTAAACTCAGATTCTCTGTCCAGCTCTTTAAGAACGAATCTGGACTTTATCACTCTACCAGTTTCTCATCCTTTGCACTATTAATATCTGGGGTTGGTTAATTCTTTGTTTGGGGGGCAGTATTTTGCATTGTAAGATGTTTAGCAACATCCCTGGACACAGCCTACAAGATGACAAAATCTCGTCCCTGCAGCCGGGTCTTGCCAATCAAAAATGTCTCCAAATATTGCCAAACATTCTGTGGGTCACAAAATCACTCCTAGTTGGGAACCACCGTTCTCTGAAACTTATCTTCCTGAAGTCACTAATGACCAGAAGCGAGAGTCCATTTTCAGTTTTTCTTTTACTTCTGGCAGCTGGAAGCCACTGTTGGAATCTCTCTTCTCCCTGGGTTCTCTTTTCTAGCACTCCTCTGCCTTCAGATGTATTCCCTTTCCATTGCCTAGCTGCTGATAGGGGGCTCCCCTGAGCTCTCAGTTCTTTTCTCCCTACTTGGTACCATCGCCTCATGGGCATGATTGCATGATGGCTTTCATTCCCCTGCTACATTCTCATGATTGCTGTGCCTTCACTCTAGTCCCTGCAACTGTCCTGAGCACCAGACCTCTGGATATCAACCTTGGCTGCCCTGCCAGCATGAATGTTCAGGGTTTCTTCTGTGCGTTCTTACCTTCTCCAACATACTTGGTATCTATCATGCATCTCTTCTGTCACTTTATGTCCCCATCACCCACCAAGTCTTTCACCCATCTCAAATTAAATTTATTACCAAATCCTGTTTATTATAAACATATCTATTCTGAACCCAATTTCTCCAATATAGCATCATAACATTCACTTACACTGTATTTACAACCTCCTACATGGTCTCTGGCCGCCAGGTCCCCTAGACTTTTGTCCAGTGTACACATTGCCGGAAAAATAACTGTCCTAAGAAATAAATTGGAATGTCATTCCAGTGATCAAAATAACTCTACTGTGATGCTTTGCTTTCCGAGTAAATCCAAACATCTTAATATAGCACTCAACCACCTTTATGATCTGACCCAACACATCTCTCTAAAGTCATCTTCCTTGACAACTGTCATGCACTGTCTTGACATCTTTTTGTATGACTGCACTGAAGATTTTGCTCTTTCTCTATCCTGAGTGACTCACTCTGATTCCTGGCTGACAATCTTTTACTGATCCTTCCTGAGGAAGCTCAAATACCCTTCCTCTTTGAAGGGAACTCCAAGCAATGCAGGCAGAATTAGATACCGTAGCACTATTGTCATTTATCACAATGTACTCCAAGTATTCTTTGGAGGTTCATTTCTTCCAATGAGCTAGCAGATCATATGATAGAGTTGCATCCCGTTGATGCCTAACACAATGATTATTTGTTAAAAAAAACCCCACAAATAACTTAAAAATATTTAAATGATTCAAATGTACACTTCATAATAAGATTGAGAAATGAAAGCAAACTATAGCGATATATGTATTTAGATGCATATGCACACGAGTGTGTGTGTTTCTAGAGAGGGGAGGAAGCAGTTATCTGAGCTGCATTGTTAAAGCAGGTATACTTTTAAAAAACAATTTTTCGTAGTCTAATGTTACCTAAATCATGCAAACATTAAAAATTCACAAAAATTATAAGAAAATAAGGTTATTTTTGCATGTAGATGGAAGTGAAACTTCCATGGAGAGAAAAATAACATAAGCATACTCTCGTTCATACTTTAAATTAACTGCTAATAAATTTCATATCTCTCAGAAATAGGAATGCAGAAATATATTTTGAAATGTAATAAAAAGAAATTGTATGTTCGTGTTGGATTTTACACTTTCAAATGCCTGGAGTCCTCATTCAAGATCTTACAAGCTGAGTATTTTTTTTTTTTTTTGCATTCGGTTTAAACGCAAACAACTCTCTGTAACTTCAGCCAATTAATTCCATCCTCTTAACAGGAGCAAAATGTACTTTGGATTTCAGCTCTACTCATTCTGGGCTAGAGTCTCTGAATCGTGGATCAAAATTGATGCAATCTTGAAAATGAAAGGCCAGTACTTTATCCGCTAATCTTCTTCAAAATATTGACTCAGTGTCCGCAGATATTCATCCTTGCTAAGGGATAAATCAGTAAGGCTATCCTAATGGAGCTTGATAAGTGAATGCAGCTACACGTGTTCTCAGGGCTCAGTCCAGTAACTGAGTCAATATGTTCAAACCCATCATTTGTGCGCAGCGATTTCATTAAAGAAAAGACATCTTCACCCATTCTTCCTACTTAATTTAGGAGTTGAAATTCTGCTGGTAAGTTACCACATTGTCTTGTAAATGGTAAATAAGGCATTTGCTAGGGATTCTTTCTGGTACCTTTGGTCAGAATACAAAAAAAAAAAAAAAAAGAAGAAAAGAAAAGAAAAGAAGGAAAGGTGTGAGAATCAAAAACAAAGGCAAGTTGTTGTTTTTTTTTTCAGTAAAGCTGAGTTATTTAAGACTGATTAATATTTATATGATCTTTAAAATGTCTCCTGCCAACATACAATGCATTTATTTACAGTGCAATGCTACGTGCCACCAAAATAAAATTTTGAAGCCTCTTATAGATAGGAATGTAAAATTTAAGTTCTGGAGAGAACCTTCCATCAGGACGTGTTCTCCGGTGTTACTAACTCTTCTTTTGGTGGCAGAACAGAGGTCTAGAATAGTAGGCTCTATTTTCACCCACTAATATCACTTTTTGTTTGAAGAATAGAATAATGTGCAGCTGCGGCTCCATCAGGTTGACTGGCAAGTGATTTCAGAGCTTCATCCTAATTAGATCAATAAAAGCTAATCCCTAGGAGAGTATAAATAAGGCTTGCCAATTACACACTTAATTTAGAGAGAAGTAGTACTATTTTCAGTAAGTGGAACTATTATGACTATTCCATTGCTCTTCTCCACCATTTATTTCCCTGGATCACTGAGTTGCAGATGTAATGCTAAAAATGCATAAGGGGTGTGTAGAAAGAGCAATTATTGGTTGATACTTACAGCTGTTCTGAGACTTGTGGAACGACTAAAGCAGAGAAAAAAGTTGGTTTTGCAGAAGGTCACATGATTGTCTAACAATTGCTCTATGAGCTAGAAATTCTAAGACAATTATAAGTACCTGTGTGAAAGGGATTTAAAATCATTCCATTCGACCATCACTAGAAAAGGTCAAGCAGCAGCCCAATACAGCAATCAGAGCTCTGACTGCTGTGCAGATAGCACTCAGGTCAATTTCTCCATCATTGGTAATAATGAAACAGTCTTTGCCCTGAGCAGCTTTAAGGGAAATGTGCCTTAACCACCGATAGAGCCACTTTCTATTGACTGGGAATTGATTCGGTCCCTTGCTCTGTCCTCCATGCAGAATCACCAATTACAACGTGGTTATTGCTATCAGGGATGGATGCAAATTGTCTACTCTTCCACAGAGAGTAAAAACTTTGTGCTTTTTGTTGTGACAAAATATACCACTTGGGAGATTTTGCTATTTGATTTACTGTTTTGCAGATCATATAATAATTTTAAAATTGATTTTAGCTTTCTTGCTTATTAAATCTTCCTTTTGACATTTATTTTTAAGTAAAATGATATGTCTAATTCCTTAATATTGTATATGTGTAATGTACATGTGCACGTTAGGTTATAAAGATGCATTTATTCAACACACTACTGAATAAAATGCCATTTCAAAAGCTGTTTGTGAGCCTATATTTTATTTATAGTTATTTACAATAATATATATTTAATTAATAAAATATAAGTATCAAATTTCATTCTAAGCAAGGCAATAAACACAATTTCTATTATATACTTTTTAGATTAGTTTTACACCTGGGTTTTTAAATCACCAGTAATGAATCATCATTACTTTTGGTTGTGCTAATGTGTGTATCCAGTCCTGCAAGCAGAATCTCTCTCTATCCCTACCCATCACGGCTCAGCTTCAAAGCAATCTCCCCTCTTTGTACTGTCTGGGGAACATGACAATTTTTTTTCTAGTTAGACAATAAGGCAGCTGAGAGAACAGTTTTTCAATTTCACAGAATAAGTTAATAGAGCATTTATCTTGAATTCACATTTTACGTAGCTTTCATACACAAGATAGTACATGCATTTTAGGGAAACATATCAAACTGAAATATATCACCTGTGCTTAGAGAAATGAAAAGCATTATACATTCATACACACACACAGAGACACACACAGACACACACGTATTCACAAACACAAACATCTGCCCAGGTTACCTGGAACATTAGATGTGCCAGGTAACGTTTAAAGTTCTTCTATTTGCCTCTCAGGGTTACGTAGAAAACTCTGGTGGTGTGTATAGGTTATTAATTTTAAGAAAGTCATACTCTCCTTTAAACTGAACAGACGTGAGGGCTTATAGTGATAAGATGTTTTCTTGCCTCTCAGGCAGCCAGAAATAATACAAAAGCAGAGGCTAAGCATTGGATCAAGGCTGCCGTCTTCCAATCACAATCCCTGGGGAATTACTTCACCTCACTGAGCCCTCCATGTGACTTGAAGGGTTCCTGGTCTAACAATCAATGGTCCTTTTCTCTTTTGGTGGGCGACAGGGGCTACATGTAAATGAAGAAAAATGAAGAAACGGGAAAGACAGGATTATGTAATCTCTGAAGTGATGTTGAACAGCTAAAATGGACAGAAAGCCACAAAAACTAAACCTTTGTTTCCAAACAAACATCTAGAGTAGTATTGTCTATGAATCTATTACTCATTTATGACACCAGATTTTTTCCCGTTTCATGCATTCACATTTAAAATAAATGGGTGATGATTGATCATCCAGCTGGGATCTGGGGGTTTGGAATGCTTAAACTCTCAAAGGATATTTAACTGTCCTAAAGAAATGGTCATTTCATCATTTAATCAGATACTTGCATGTAATTGCATTTTGGATACACATGCATTCACACACTTACACAACTGGATTTAAACTTCAAAGAGAACCTTTCTGAAGGGCATTTGTTTCTTACGGAAATAAAATAAGAATGAGCTGTATTCAAAGAGTGAGGAAAGCTATACACAGGAGATCTCTGTTTTATTGTGGTTTAGCTCATGGACCAAAAATGTTTAGTGGCTTTGGTCTACTTCCTTAGAAAAATGTCCACATTAAAAATGACCACCCAGGTTAGCAGAATCTGGCATAATGCTAACATCCTAGAAAACAGAAGCCTCTATCCAGGGCCAATGTCCACTTCCAACTCTCACTAAATTTCTTTTCCTCTGGGAAGAGATTTAAGTAAAATCAAGAGAAGTTATTCTGTGGGTCTAATAAAACCACAATAAATCACGTACTTTAAACCCATAACTACTAAATCAAAATAATTTATTATCCTCTATTTTTAACCATAAATGGATACCATCCACTATGGGAGCAATTAAGAATGAACTATTCCCCAGTTGGTTACACAATTTATTCAAATATCACAGAATTGTGACCTGGTAAACTGCCCGGTATTAGAGAGTTTGAACATTACAAATGGGAAGGCTGTCAGGTTCTAGAATACATTTTTTTCCCCTAAAACAGTATCACATTGTCAAAAAGTTTTATAGTTATCAATCCATGCCACAGTCCTATAAAATGGGTTCTCACTCTCATTCTTTTTGTTTCACCCTGCATTCCCTGCGCTTATCAAATGGTGGATTCCTCAGCAAACAGGCCACTACAATTTAGGAAGGAGGCTTCTCCAGTTCCCTGCACTAGACTGTGAGTTCTCTGCACAGTACAGGCTTGGGTTTCAGCTTCAAAAACCTCATATTTTGCAGGTACAATATAATATTATATACAGCTTCCTTGATACGTTTTCAACAGTAATGTGGACTGGACTTCTATGCAGTTGGCATAAAAATAAATATGAATGGCCTAAATAAAGTGGACACAATTGCTTCAAACAAGAATAAGCTTCTTATTTTGAATGTATTGAGTTGAAATGTATATATATCGTATATATATGATATATGATATAAATATCACCCTGTATGATACCTGAACTCCACCAGTGAGATTATTTGGAATGTTCCAAATAGCATAAGTTAAGGGTTGAGTTTGCCTACACTATGAACTGGACTGGAGAACTTATTAGGTAAGTATAAATGATGTGAGCAGTACTTGTGGTTTCTCCTATAGTACCTTAATGTTAATTCAACCTCACCTAGCCAATGCTCAATTCAACTGATTTCTAAATAAATATTAGGAAAATGCCATTTTCTAAAAATTATCTATGCTTGCTTTTGCAATCTTTACAATTCTCGGAAGTTTCTTTTTCAAGCAGGTTTCCAGAAAAGCAGAAGTCAAAATAGTTTCCCATCTGTAACAGAGAGACAACTATCTTCTACAATGTAAATGATACTTTTTGTGAGAAAAAAAATGTAGGATTCTATATCCAAACCAGAGCTACCCGTAGAAAAACAAGAGCAAGTATGATGCATTAATACAGGACAGCAATAAAAGCAATTTTATGACAACACTCAATCTTACATCAGTAAGTTTTAGCCTGGAGTAAAGAATCCACTTCCTACCTTGTTCAAAAATCACTGAGCAGAGAAAGATACATAGGATGATTTGCTTCTGTGAATGTTTCCTGTAAGATGGACAAATAAAATAAATTTACTTATATAAAAAAGTTTGCATGTGTTAATAGAGACTGTTCATTACATACTACAGTAAAAAAACGGGCTAACAAAGTATCAAATCAGATTAATTCAATGCAAAGCAATATGAAAAATTCAAAAGCACTGAATTGAAATCCTTAATATACAGGTCTGTCTCTTACAACCAATTCAAAGCTTTTCTTTTTCTTCTAATTGATTAAACATCTTCCCTCGATACTCCTTCACCCAGGCACGAATTATTGACTCCTGGATTTACATCTTCACTAAATTAACTAAAATAAGATTTTCTTAAAGGCAGTAACGGTGGTAAAGGATCTGCTATAGAAGCATAGACCATGATGACAGGGCAAGTGAGAAATTGTGGCTTCCTTAAAGTAGAGCCTGACTAATCCTTTTAGACTCATACTTATTATCGTGTTTGGCATCAAAAGGAAATCAGTAATAGTTTTTGAATTATTGAATTAACTCTGTTCATCTTGTGGTGGAATTCTTATTTTAGTCGCAGATTTTTCTTGTCAATAAAACTGCTTAATAGTTTAGGTTTCCTTTAATCATCTAGTCAATAACTTAATTGTTGCTGTATTTGAGTCTCAAGGAATCTATATAAAAGTGGCAAGTGGTATTTGTATATGCTTGTCATTAATCAATTATAGAAAGAGAAAACAATCACGTTACATTTCAATGCAAATGGTTCTATAATTCAGTGATTAACATGAAATATAAACTGTGATTTATTGTTAGTGAAGAAGTTTTACTATTATTCCAGTCTTGCTAACGACAATGGAAAGGAAACACGTCTTTCCAGTGAGTAATATTTTCCATACCATTATCATCACAATTCTCTACTAATTTTGGTTTTTGTTTTTCTTTGAGTTGAATAGAACAACTTCTGTCTCATTATGGTCTTTTCAATTAAAATGAACTCATGTGGATGGGCAAATATTTGCATTGTTATAATATTGGATTAATAACACACACAGCAACAGCAATTAAATCTCTCATCACTAACATTTAATATGTCCAATTTTAATCAAGTCTATGAGGAATACAATCTTTAAAAACCTGTTTCTTTTCTTTGTGTTTGCTGTGAATAGATTTCCTTTGTTTCTTGTACATCTAATTCTGGTCCAATACTGGTTGTCATCAGAAATACTAAAAAAATGAACAACTGATGAGGTTGTTTTCCATTCCCTAAGGCAGAAAGTGAGAAACCATGAATTTAGTAAATCTATTACCATGTGGTAATTTTCTTTGATGATGAAATTCACAGCTTTATGTTAGTCATTATTGGCACAATCATTTGTAAAGTTTAGGAATCCATTATAAGAAAAAGTTGGATGCATAACTCTAGTAATAGGATCATATATGCATGTCTTACATGTTTGTATTGATGCTGCATTGTGTTTCTTATATCCACTACTGGACATTTTCTGTACATTCAAAAATCTGATATATGAATTTCACAGCCTTTCCTGTCAAAATCATGGACAGAACACAACTTAAGTTTGCCCTTTTTTAAAAAACAAGCAAAAACAAAAGCAAGCAAATTAACTAAATGAAATCAGCTGCCCTCTTCAAATAGACCCCAAAGAGGTAATATTTTAGAAAAAGAGTCAGGAGGACATAATATATTCATCTATGTCTGTGTTTACTTAAAATTTTTATATTTTGTTCACCACTGATATTTTTCATTAACTTTGGTTTTTGTTAAATGTTCATTAAAATATTTTTTATCTGATTAATGAGGGTTTTTGGTGTCATCTTGAATTTTATACCTGTTTCTGATCCCATTGAGTTTTGTTCTTAAACATGGCCACAAGCATATTAAGTGTTTTATCTCTTATTAAGTGTTTTATTATTAAAAATAATAAACACATTCAAAATAATTTCCTCTCCAAATGAAAGAAAAGAAGGCATTATCTGATTTTTAAAACTCAAATACATTAAAATTTGATTATTCACTATTCTCTATGTTTACTTCTCTAGCCATCTTTTGCCAAACAGTATTTTATTCAAACATAAATTAAAATACTATTTCCTCCATCTTAAGACTTTATTTTCAAGTTGGTGTGTTGTGTTCCTTTCTGACCCTAAATATTCAGTTTCTCTATGTTCCTCTAATTCCTCCATCTGCCCAAACTCTTATCTTATATTTTCCTATAATGTTAAATTCTACCCTAAAATGTGTGAACATAGTACGGCTGGGAAGATTTCTGAAACCTACACATTCAGAATGATGCTTTTGGAGAGGAAAGCTCTTCGTATGATTATCTCCCAAGTTGTTTATCTCTTTAATGCAGAGTCTTTTATCAATTCAAATTAATTTATTAGGAAATATGCTTCACAGTTTTGCCCTAATTCTCCCATTTTCAGCAGTCTTTTAAATCTTTTAAAATTAAGTTTTAATGTCTTCAATCTAAGGCATGAATATCCACTGCATAGCTATGTATCTCCTTTATAATGTCTTGATGTACAATGTTTCTTTACTCCATGCCACCATCTTTTTTTCTTTTTAAATTTCCTTCCTAACCCTTTTCATATTTATTTTCCTCCTTTCAATTTTGTTCCTGCCATAAAAGACTTTGGGACACAATATTCTTAGAAAATAATGTAAGGAAGAGAAGAATGAAACTAAGTAAAACAAAACATTTTCAGGCCTGATTTTGTCTTACAAAGAAAGTCAAAACAACTCTTCTTGTTGCTGATGTAACTCTCAGCCTCCACCTTTTCTACTCACTAAGATTCTGCTGGGACTTGCTGTTTTCTTTTATTGAATTATAATTTATAAAGCTTCGACTTTATTATTTGTCCATTAATTACTTGTCTTTTCATAATTTCCAGTTTGTCGCATGCTGACTTCTCAACTTTGATACTATATTTCTGTCTGAATCCTGAAGAGTTTTGTACTATTGTTTGTCTTAAAATTTTTACATTTTTAAAGTAAAAGCATCATTTCACCTCCTTTTGTGAGGCGCATATTTTACTACATCTATCACCCATGAAATGTGGACATATTTTACTACATCTATCATCCATGAAAGGTGGATGGTAAATCCTTCACCTATCTCATAGACTCAATGAAGAAAAAAAAAAGTAGAAGAATTAGAAGAAGAGGAAGGAGGAGGATGAGAAGGAGAAGGAGATGAAGAAGAAGAAGAAGAAGAAAAAGAAGAAGAAGAAGAAGAAGAAGAAGAAGAAGAAGAAGAAGAAGAAGAAGAAGAAGAAGAAGAAGAAGAAGAAGAAGAAGAGAAAGGAGAAGAAGAAGAGAAAGGAGAAGAAGAAGAAGAAGAAGGAGAAGAAGAAGAAGAAGAAGGGGGAGGAGGAGGAGGAGGAGGAGAAGGAGAAGGAGGAGAAGAGGAAGGAGAAGGAGAAGGAGAAGGAGGAGAAGGAGAAGAAGAAGAAGAAGAAAAAGAAGAGAAGAAGGAGGAGGAGAAGGAGAAGATGACAAAGATGAAGAAAAAGAAGGGGGAGGAGAAGGAGGAGGAGAAAGAGTAGAAGGAGGGGAAGGAGAAGAAGGGGAAGGAGAATAAGAGGAAGACAAAGAAGAAGAAGGAGGGGGAGAAGAAGAATAAGATGATGAAGGAGGAGGAGGAGGAGAAGGAGGAGATGAAGAAAACACAAATATAAATACTTCTAAGTTATTCGGCAAAAAAAAAAAAAAATCATCAAATACAAAGCAATACGACTGAGCCATTCATGCAGATTTGCCATAGCTGATGATACTTAGTGAATCTATGATTAAATGTAGGGTGTTGTTTAAAGCACAGTGTATGAGAGTTGAATCGGTGAACTTGGTAAAGTTTCCTCCAATGATATACAAAAAAAAATACTCCTTTTGTAGTACCTTGACATATTCTGTATGTTTGCAAGGAATTAAGAGAAGGTATGTGAAAAACCAGTAGTAAAATATCAAAATCTTCATGACTAAACAAACAGATTAATGATCAGAGGGAATAACACATTTCAGAATCCTTTTATCCCATCTTTACTATGTGCTTAAGTCTGTGAATCATAGTAACTGCTGGAATTGATCACAGCTGCAGAGCATTCATCACTGGCACATGTTTTATCTGTTAGTGATGCAGATGGAGTTCATATATATTTTCTCCCTGTGAATAACCCTTATTCAGTCTAATAAAAAAAGGGTCCAGTAATCTCAGCATTTAAACTCTATTCACATCACTAATTCTGTTATTGAGGCTCTTATAAACATTACATAATCCAGAGTATTCAAATTTACCTATCCTTATGTTATTAATTTTAATGCATTTCTGATTCAGAACATGAGGGCAAAGGGAGCATTTCATAAAAATGAAGGTTTTATTTTCCCTTTAGTAAATTGTATTTTGTGTGTGCAGGGGGCACACACTAACTTGTATGTTAAGAACCCAGTTAAATAGACTCTTTGAGAGATGATAAAATCTATTAATGTTTTTAAAAGATAATAGTAGGAAACAATAATAACAAAGAAAGGACATGGTACCCATTCCACCCAATGAAAATCCTTGGTCATTTCCTATTTACAGCATGAAATAATTTAATGACCAATGGATATAAAATAAAGACTGTCTATATTTTTCATATGTTTTTGGTTTTTGAAAGAACACTAAGAAATGTGCCTACCAGCGGAACATTTTCACTACATTTAACAACTTTCAGTTTCTTTAACTTCTGTATAGGAGTTTGAATGATTTAAAGATGGTCAAAGAAGTCGACAATCCCATCCAACAATAATTTACTTTTGTACATTACCCATTATTGAATATATATTCTGTTATAAATCTTTCTCATGATCTCAATCAAACTAAACTCTTCTCCCTAAAAGAGAAAATGAAACTCTTATGGTTTTTCTTGTACTGTTTTTTTCTGTTGTCTTTGTCATTGTTTTTTCCATTTGATGCTCCCGTTCAGTTTCAATAAATGCAAAACTCCTGTAGTTCAAGATGCACCATCAATTTATTGTGAGAGTAGATAAACAAAATATCAGATCCAACAACTCATTGGGAAAATATTTAGGGAAATAAACTTTTCAACTTATTAAATGGTAAGGTACAGAATAAAATATAACTATTTATTGACTTTTATGCTATGTCAATTTGCTATAACCCCTTATAAATACTAGCACAGTAACAGTGACTGAATACCACTTGAACAGTCAATTAATCACACATACAGGTAGTTAGAAATTCAAAAATGGGAGTGGAGATATGTTTTTGTCTTTTTTAACTGAGGAAAATTCATCTTCTGTGAAGTGAAAAGCGCACTTGAGTGGTGTCTGTCACACAAATTCATGCCATTAGGTTTGTGCTGACCCATTTAGAAGTCAATCCTGTCTCACCCACATGGTAAACATGGCTGGTTCCTGAAAGCAGGTGGAACAATGTACAACTCTTAAGGAATTCATCGTTGTTGTTATATTTATATTTATTCTAGACTGAAGGCATGGGCTCAGAGAAGAAACTGTTTTGGGGTATGTGTAAGTGGGGGAGAAGAGAGTATGCACAGCTGTGAGACAGTCTCTGGCCCAGGCTGAAAACCCTTTCCACTCAACTATCTTGGGTGGATTGAGGTAATTCCACAATTAACTTGGAACTGTACTTTGTGCTGGAGAACAGTAAGTACATGCATGTGAAGTAAGAAAACTGTGCTGGGGTCCAAGAATGGGTGCCATTACACCAACAAACTATCCAGAGAGTCACATCACAAGAGAGAGAAGACAGGAGGCCATGGAGGGTCACCTGGTAGGACAGACATCAGGGCAAGAAGCACAGGCAGTTGTCAGTATGAACTAAAGTTCCCAGTCAGCTCCAGGATCATCATTATAAGTGATCCCTTTTTGCCTGTATAACTTCTCAAGGATTTAGGGATAGTTGTGGAAAAGAGAAGCTTCAAGAGGAAACAGCTAATAATGTGTTTGGGCGCTCTAGCTCCTTGAAACTAAAAATAACTCTATGAACTGGTAGCTCCAGCAACACCAAGGAGCCTGTTCGAAATAAGAATCTCTGCCCCATCCTTCCCAAACTTGCTGAAACAGCATCTGTATTTTACCCGGATCCCCTGATTATTCATATACATTTAAACATTTGAAAAGCACAACCCCAGCAATTAATTAGAAAAATAAAAGATACAGTTCCTGTTTGTGGAATCAATCAAATGCAGCCCATCTAATTTTTTTTTTTCCATAAGTGTGTATCTATGATTAGATACAATTGAGGTGGTTATGGTCTCTGCCCTTTATTAAACTAATATTTTGTTAAGAAGTGACAGCAGCGATTTATTAGCTTTTTGGTTATATTTTTGGAAGGTGATGTTTTTCAAGTCTACTTAATTAAAGTGCTACAAGTATATTCTAATAGATTTCTGCCCAGGTGATAAAAGCAGTGCTTTTCATGGAGGAAGGTAAGTGCTACTCCCAGACTCTGAGTTTGCCAAAGAATAAATCAGTGACAACAGTGAAAGCCACCAGTTCCCAAGCCTTTGTCACAATAGGACTGAGAAGGTGGTAGAGGGTGAGCACAGGTTAGAATCCTAAGACCCTTGAGGCTGTCTGGGGGCAAATCGTTAATACAGAAACAGAGTCAGGTTTTCTGCTCTAGGAATTGAAACTTTTGAATCAAGAACTCATCCTTCGCCAAAGAAACAAGATGATCATAAGAAGAATTCTGATCCCACTTCAAAATTCAACTGATAAAAACAATGAAAGATTTGAATTGGTGAGGCATTCATCAGAGGATGTGCATCACACTGCCATAGAGCAATAGATGGCTGTGACTTAATGCAGGAAGACACCAAAAATCATTGAAATTTTTTCAGAATGAGTTTCTCAAAATATGTCGTTTGGCTGGAAACAAATTCTATGGTATGCCTGGTAAATCCACTAGGTGAATTCTTGTTTCAGCCCATTGTTTCTTTCTCTTTATTCTTCCTCCCTCCCTCTCTCCTATCCTTCCTTCTTTCCTTCCTTCCTCCCTCCCTCCCTACTTTCTTTCTTACCTTCCTTCCTTCCACCCTCCTTCCCTTTCTTTCTTCCTGTCTCTCTTTCTTCTTTTTCTTTCTCTTTCTTTCCCTTTCTTTCTTCCTTTCTTCCTTTCTTCCTTTCTTCCTTCCTTTCTTTCTTTCTTTCTTTCTTTCTTTCTTTCTTTCTTTCTTTCTTTCTTTCTTTCTTTCTTTCTTCTTTCTTTCTTTCTTTCTTTCTTTCTTTTTCTTTTTCTTTCTTTCTTTCTCTTTCTCTCTTTCTCTTTCTTTAGCTTCCTAATCCAGCATATAAAATGCCTGTATCCAAAACATCCTGAAAAGTATTATTGATCAACATAATATCCAGTGAAAATTATGGTAATGATAACATGTTGCCCTTCTATATTAACAGCAGTCCTTTTTTCTCTCCCTCCCAGCTTTTACTTATTCCATTCCAAAAGTCATAAGAAGTATGAAAAGCATTTTGTTTCCTCGAAATGGAATAACTCATCCGATATTTGTCATTTTGGTCAACAACGATAACAAAAATACATGTTCCAGGGAGGACTAAAGAGGCATTTGACTTCCATTCATAGAGGTTTTCTGAGTTTTAGGAATCTTATATCTTTACACTTTATTTTAAAATGAGATAAACAACTTGAACCAGGGTGCCCACTATCATAGTTACAAGAAAAATGACAATTAGTTCTCTATACAATGCTATTTTATACATTCTATATCTCCTTAATAATCGTTTTTAGAACTGGACACTTTCAAAAGTCAGTTTGGAAAAAAACTCATAAAATATGTATTTGTTTTCAACTTTCTACTAATCCTTTAATAAAGAGGATATGAGCATTAAGAGTCCAAGATAGAATGAAGCAGTTTGTTGACTCTTACGTTAGCTCTGAGTTGTCCTGTTTCTTGTTAAACTAATTAGTCTTTGAAGGAAGCCATGTAAATTACCACAAGATTTGACTTGAAAGGAATTATTTGGGCTCTCAAGGCCATATAATCCACAGCAATGTTGGCTACTTTATACTATTAATTTTTACTGAGTCTTGTATTTCCTTACCTTGTCTTGCCCTGTGTGCATACCTGAAAGCATTTTTGTGCATTTTCTGTAAGCCATATTTACTTATCTTTAATTTCTCTTGAAACTGTATAAAGTCTGAAGAACATTGAGAATTACAATCTATGAAGTAGGTTATGAATTCAAGACAGAAAACATTTGGATCTGTCTCTTGTCTTTCAGACAGTATCAGTAAGGGGTTCAGAAGAATCCATGGCATAGAGTAATTGTTATGTAAGTGTTAGATATTATTGTTATTATTATTATTATTACTACCATCGTTATATTATGTTTAGAAATGTGAAAATCTAATTTCTAAAATTATGACTATTCTAAAACTTTAATGTGAATTTTATGTAATGTCTACTAACCTGCCAATCAAACTATTCTTTGTGTGTTCAACACTAACTTGCCCTGATCATTTATTGCTTGTTCTAGGGTAGATATAGAGAAAAAAATAATAGTATCTTAAAATGTATACTAATCGTGAAAAAATTATCACCTTATTTTTATTATCAGTTTCAGAGTTAAATATTTGCAATTCCTCCAATATAAGTTCAAAGTTCACTTTGTCCTAAGTCTAATCATATTTGATGTTTTCTCAAAAAAAATTTGTTTCCATAATCAATGTCTTCCTATATGCTTTCAAAATGATAAAAATATAGATATTTAATATTTGTTGAACATAGTCATGATGCTAAACTTTTTTGTTATTAGGAATCAATGATAAAATTTTTCTGTAACCATATATTATATATATTATTATATTCTTAATGTATATAAGCTGAAACTGAGGCTTAGAAAATTTAAGTAAAGCCAAGAAAACACAGTTAAGTGTTGGAAGTGGGGAATGAGGTGGGGCACAGTCTCAGAGCTCCTTCTATCATACTCCACCCTCTAATAAGGGCAGAGAATTCTCCACCCAAGCAGAGAATAATAAGTACCACTGGGTATTTTCATACCATCTTCCTTGTTCTATAATCTCCTGTTATTTATTTATTTTTTGTTCTTCTGTTTTTCATAGATGCAGTATTTTAGTGACTCATAAAATTGTATGACATAGGGTCCTTATATTTCTAGCTAATCATTTTCTCTATTAGATTGTCATTGGGAATATTTTTTTCCATTCTCATATGTAACACACTTTAATTTTTTCTAATGTTTTCCAATACTGTCTTCAATGAATTCTTCAGGAGAGTATTTTTTATTTCTAAAGACCATTTTAATTATTACTTTTATATGTTTATTTTTCTCTTATGTAATACAATAAAAATGTTTTACTGATAAATGATCAACTACTTCTTAGAGGTTATTGGTAAGGATATTTATTACAATATTTCTTGAGACTGATGCTTTAATAATCTTGTTTATCCACATAACAGCATACATAGCGATGGTTTTTTAGTTTGTTAATAAGACCTATATGGAATGGAATAAAGCTGAATGATGGAAAGGGAAATTTTTCTATCCCATACCTCTTACCTATGAAACCTTCCTAGCGCAAATAAAATCTTTCTTACAGGACGTTCCTCATTTCTATCCCCTTTTACTTCTTATGTAACAAAGTATTCATTTCCAGGGTTAGATCCACACAGAAGGAAAGATTTATTTATGTATTCATTCATTCCCTCATTCTACATGAATGTATCGAATATCTATTCAATCAGTCAAAATATATTTACTTAACCTTAATCATGAGCCGGACACCATGCCAGGCACAGAGAAGGATGAAGTGAAAATATAAGGTTAGAAAGGAGCACAGTCTGATTTTTTCCTTATCTCACCTTTACTCTCAAAGCCTCTATTTGCTGTTGATTTTTTTGTGGATGTGACCAGATAGTTTTAGTCATTTCAATATGATATAGCCTCATCTGAAACACAAATATCTCCCTGAGTGTCTGACTTACTACCAAGAGGGGGAAAAATCAGAATCAATGTATGCAGCTTGCATGTGATGTTTTCAGAGAGTACTGCATCATAGAACATATTGTACAAAAAAATACATGACAAGAACACATGCATTGGCTTCAGGAATCCAGTGGCTCGGATCTCATTTAAGTCAAGGCTGCCCATACTTCCTGATGGCAATGTTCTTCTCTCTAAGACTGAGTTCTCCCACAGTCCGACAGCAAGAAATACTATTCTAAAAGCCATGAATATACCTACTCCCTTGACTATCGATTACATTAACATAGCAGTCTTGACTATCTCCAGTTGCCCATGAAACAGAGCCTTGAAAGTCCTCCAGAGCCTAGGTCACCTTCATAGCAGCAGCCTGCTCAATAGCCACGATGCTTAGGCACTGAAAGTTAGAGCCAACGAAGTTAGAAGATGCATAAAAATAAAAAATGTAACTATCAGGATCCTTTTCTCCTTTCATTGCACTAACAAAATAGAAAGTATAAACGTTCCCCCAGAATTTATGTATTTAAATACATATCACTCTGAGCGAAAGAAGAAAAGCCATTTGTTGTGCTTCATTAGACATGAATTTGTCTTCTTTGAAATGTCTATTTGTTTTCTTTTTAATAAAAATTTGAGGTAATTTTGTTTAAAAAAAAAGAAAGAAAGAAAAATACAAGGTATCTATCTATTTGGTGCCCCTCCTCAATAAGGGTACTCACCAGACATCTACTTGCATTTATACAATAAACATACACACACACATACACAACTTGTATTAAATTTTTTAAAAAGAATCTCCACTTTCTCTCAGACTTTCTACATTTAAGATTATGCCTTGTATCCATGAGATGTCTTAAAATTATAATGGCCAATGACTAAAGACCATTGTTGGGAAGATTCTGAAAATATCAAGTTCTCCACACACAGTATCTACACTTGGAACAGACTAACTATGAAAAATTATTGAAGAATTTGAATATATCTTCATGCAATTTATTATATCTTTCCATCTATAGAAATAAAAAAACAAAGTTTCTTAAAATGACTCAGTAAAAATATCTGTGTTTCTTCTCATTTATCTATCAGAATGTATAGAGGCATGGATTCCAAAACAATAATCACTTGGGCCTGAAAAAGTACTTCTTAAAGTTATACTCTAGGGAATTATGAGAAAAATGCTTAGAATACAAATAGAAACTTGAAGGATCATAGGTATGAAAACAATACATTTTTCCTTCTTTAGTGAAATCAATACAATTGATTAGAAAAAATCATTCAAAATTCAGAAGATTATGCAATTTTTATATGTTTTCTAAAACAAAGAAGTGTTATTTTACTATTTGAAGGTCTTCACTTTTGGTTGTGTTGCTGCCATTCAGAAACTGTGCTAAAAAGACAAGTGTGTATATACAACATATATATAATTTTAATATTATATATATTTTATTTTTATGTTTATATATTTATGTTGTATGTATATGTCTTCATTTCCTCATTTATAAATTGAATATAAAAAGGACTACTGTTTACATATCACTCTGAGGGAATCATAGACTCACAAATATTTTGAGCTGATTGATTAACACCACAGGGCAAAGTAGAGTGTCATTGAATGCATTACAGTTTTAAGAAATACTAAGAAATATTACATATTAACTCCAGCCTCTTATAAAATGACTTATTATGATGAATATCCCTCATGTGATTAGGACTTCTTTGAGGACAGGAGATTTCCACGTTCTCAGTACATAAAGCAGTATGTCCTATGGGCTGTTAAATGAAAATCGTAAATCAGTGATCAAGTTACTTAATAAGACATTATTACACCATCTGTCCAAAATTTTAATAGACAATGTGAAAAATTACAAGGAAAATTTCTCATTGTAAAATATTGATTGGGCTAATGTTGTAATGACACAGCTCTAATTAACCTCAAGGCAAGAGAGTTGATTTTGTGGGATTTCATGAGCAGAGACAAAGATGTTTCTATTCAGCTTGTTCTAAAATAAGGAAGGACATAAAATGACCTAAAGTCAAACTTGTACTTCATAAGATGACACATTGGAATTCTAAACACATTAAGCCTATTTTTTCTAATTTTCAAGCTAGTACATAAAAATAATAAATCTCAAAAAATACTGATTACGTTTATGAACTTTAAAATCCAATTGTATTCATTTTTAAGCTGAGGTACTTCCTTTTAAAAAACTTTGTTGAGAAATAATCAATATTCCAGTGATCCTAAGGTATTTAAGGGCCTACCATGTTAATTGAAATCTAAGCTTCTCTTGATATTAGCTAAGACCATACCTACAGACATGGCTTAACCCTGCATTCTGAAATGTAAAAGACTCATTTTCCTCCTATTTACTTGATTATTCCTCCATTTTAATTCCTATTTTAAAATCTACTTACTCTTTCAATTTATCTGATACATGAATAATTATTGACACTGCATCCAGAAAACATTAAAGACGTAAACAATTTCTTAAACATATTGACTTTTTTACATAAAATTTATAACAGTATTTAGCAATATGCCACCAGTATAGAGCAGTTAATTTGGCAGGACATGAATACATTTATAGACTAGTAAAAATTAAGTATAACACACAAAACTAATCTGTGCTTACTAATTAAATTTCTTACTAAATTCTTTAGTCTGGAAGCAACAGGCAAGATGGACCAATAGTAGAATATGTTCCATGGAACCATTTAGCTAGTATCCTATATGGGAACAAAGGTCACCATAGCTGATTCATTAACAAAAAACCCAAGAAGTATCTTAACCAGTCCCTTGTTGGAGAACAAAAGGTCCATAGAATTCTACTTCCCAGCATCATACTGTTTTTCAAATAATTTAGATATTTTGCATTTAAGCCTTGTTTTTGTAAATACATACAATTCCTCTTTATTCTATGTTCATATTTGGTTCATATTCTTTACATGAACACTTTTAAATAGCACAAAATTTGAATATTAGAATGACAAGCTTACTGCTTCCCTAAGATGATTTCCCCAAAGAAGTAAACAAAAAATGGTAACTAAAACACAAAATGATATTAACCAGCACCATTACAAAGCTTTGAAAGCAAGCAAACTCTTCTCTAATCTTCTTTTCTTTTCAAAAGTAAATTGAATGTGAGAGGAAAAAAACGTTACTGAAAATAAAGTAAAAGATTGTTTAAAGAGAGAGCATTTGTTTTTTGGCTTTATGAAGTGTGACAAACTAGGAGGTCTTTGATGATGTGAAAATTTCAAATGGATACTCATGCTGGATTTTTAATAAGCAATGCAGTTTTAACAGTAGATTGATTGATTGGTTTCTTTATTTATTTAAATTTACTATCAGTCATCACTATACTTTCCCAAATAAAAAATCCTCAAAAAAGCCCAATAGGATGGCTGTTATATATATTTGATAAAAACCCCCAAAGCATGTACCTTATGAGGAAATAGAAGTGATTGCTAATCACCATATATTTAAGCTATGTATTTATTTAACTGTGACAAGTGAAATAACAAATACATTATAATCTATCTTCAGGCGAAATTCACTTTAATTAAGGGTAGGCATTCTGTAAGTGCTTAGTATTTGTTACTGTATTGAAAACAGCTTTCATAATACCATGAAGTTCCACCCAAATGGCCCTAGAGGAGCTATAACTGTTGTGGGAACATGTTGTATTTTGCCTCCGGCAAAATCTTCTTCATTTGCTTTAACTGAAGTAATCCATTATCAGAGCTAATATCACTAGTCTCCCACAATGCTTAAAAATGTTTGCTACAAACAAAAATTACAGGGAACATTCTTCCAATGAATCGGCCACTTTTCTTTCTTCTGATACACAAAGGAATTAAATACTTATGTTGAAAAATCACATTTATTTCTTTGAACATGCTTAAAAATATTTTAGGGCTTCCCTGGTGGCGCAGTGGTTGAGAATCTGCCTGCCAATGCAGGGGACACGGGTTCGAGCCCTGGTCTGGGAAGATCCCACATGCCGCGGAGTAGCTGGGCCCATGAGCCACAATTACTGAGCCTGCGCGTCTGGAGCCTGTGCTCCGCAACAAGAGAGGCCGCGATAGTGAGAGGCCCGCGCACCGCGATGAAGAGTGGCCCCCGCTCGCCGCAACTAGAGAAAGCCCTCGCACAGAAGCGAAGACCCAACACAGCCAAAAATAAATAAATTAATTAATTAATAAAAAATAATTAAAAAAAAAAAATTTTAACTTGCTGTGTTTTTCATGAGTAGCATGTTTTTGATTATTGATAAATTTCTATTTTCTGCCTTATCAGATTACTTGGAGTATTTGTCTCTACTGTTATCCACTATTAAAGTAGCCTCTGAATTGCATTATTTCTTTGTTTCTTATTGAGCTTGCTGTTTTATTAAAGAAACAAAGTTTTATAAAGAAAAAAATCTCACATTCAAATTATATATATTTACCAAAATACGATAATTATTTTATCACTATGTTAGGGATAACTTTCAGGTCTCTTTCTCTAGGTAGAAAACTATTTACCTCATTTGTTTAAAACTTGGCTAAAATAAGTAATACTCTCCAGCTTCAAGCATCTCCATAATATTTTACTTTATTGGTTATTACAGTTAATACTGTAATAATTATTATTTTATATACTCATATAAAATTGTGTATTTATTTCTATAAGTTGCATTTCTAAATCAATCTTTGTAGTTCAAAGAGTATGTGTATTTTTAATTTCTTGTGCATCATGCCAGTTTAGCTTCAACAAAAATCATACCTTTTAATATTCTTGCAGTCAGTGTATGAGAACACCAATTCTCCATACACTTACTAATAATACAGAATGCTCTAGAGGAAGGAGAGAAGGAAGGGAGAGAGAAAGGGAAAAAGAGAATGTTGCAGTCTTGACTTCCACATTTTTTAAAAGTGTAAGACAATTTCTTCTGAGAGTTTCGTGATGAAAGGAAGTAGGCTGGGGGTGGTATATAGGGGGATAAATAAAATTAGTGAGGGGTTTGTATAAATCAATATGCCATGAATCAAGAAGAATGATTAAATCAAACTTTCCACTTCAAGTCCAAAAAAGATGAGGCAATTTATATTAAACTGTGCATTACATTGTATTATATTATGATGTATTATATATCATATATAGGCATGATATTCCTCTGCTCAAAAAACCTTTTGTGATTCCCTAAGATCTACAAAATCAAGTCCCAAGCTTCTTAATCCAACATTTAAAAAGTCATCCATTATTTAGTAACAACCTTTATTTATTCTTTTCACTCTCTTCATTTCATCACTCATTGGCTTAACAGTATCAATGATTATTTTCCAACATCTCTTGCTAATTTATGACTATGATTTGAAGTCATCCTGAGTTCTCACCTTCTTTCACTTCTGATCCGTGAACAAATCCTAAGTGCCCCACCTTTGCTATAAATCCTGCAATCTGAGCCCCTTGCTTCTCATTGGAAGCATCATGACCGCTTCCTTACAGCTTGATCTCAGTGGAAACACCACAAAACTTCCTCATTGGCTGTCGTCATTGGAAACACCATTGACAGCATCCTCATTGGTTGATCTCAGTGGAAACATCAGGACGGCTTCCTCTTTGGCTGTTCAGCTCCCACCTTTGTCACTGTAGAGTCAAACACCTAAGCAAGGGCTGATTATTCCTTTATACACCAAATCAAATGTCAGTTCTTTGTGCAGAGAACTCCAAGAAAGTTCCAACTCCTTCATGGACTAGAGAGACTTACATGATTGGACTCACTTACTCGTCTCATAGCTCCTGCCTCCTCGTTTACTGTCTTTGCTCCAGCGCTACTGGTCGCTTTCTTTTAGTCACACACGTGCTCCTGCTTCCAAGCTCTTGGACTTGCTTTCTTCTCTGCCTGAGACATTCTTCCCCTAAAGAGCTGAATGATTTCCTTTCTTTTCCTTCAAATGTCTGCTCAAATGGTACCTTATCTGTGATGATTTTATATAAAATTGAACACCTCTCCCATCATTCTGAATCTCCTTTAACTCTGTGTTTTATAGAACGCTTATTTTACTTTTTTTTTTATCCTTATCAATTATTTGATGGGGTTTGGTTCCCTTCTCTCCATTTGAATTTAAGCTCTAAGAGGATAAGGCTTTTGTTTCTTTGTTTTTTCTAGAAGCAGTTCCCCCAGTCCCAAGAATAGACAATTTCACCTGCTATGAAATCATGAACACTTTCTGTGTGAATTTATGTAATTTTCCCCTACTGCTGATAATATCTTGAAATACCTATCTCTCAATTTTCATACCTTCTACTTTCCTTTAGAAACCCAGTGCAAATACCATCTCTTCCACTGGGCCTCTTTAATTCCCTCAGTTCTAATTAAATTAGAAAGATTTAAAGATTTCTGAAAGATTTCAAAGTATTTTAAATTCCTACTTTGGAATCTTTCACATTGTATCATGCTTTCAAGTTCCTAAATACATAGCTATCTCTCCCAGTAGAATGTATATTACTTTTAATTGTGGTTATATTGACACAGGCAGTCTGCCATGGGCCCTGAGGGTCCTCTCTATGCAGGTTTGCCAGATAAAATACAAGATGCCCAGTTAAATTTAAATTTCAGATAAATAACCAATGCAGTATTTGGAACACACTTATATTAAAATATTTATGCTATTGAAGCCCAATGTAAATTCTAAGTTCACTCTGGGTTTTATTTCTAACCTTGCTTATAGCATATAGGTAGACATAATTTTTTTCCAGAAATGAGTATAAGCAAATCCTCATAGTCAGTAGTTCTCCATTTTAATTTATTTCCAATATCTCCTCATACAGTGTCCCTTACAACCATTTACTTAGGCAAATTGGCAAAAGTCTAGGTTCTGCTTAATTCATTTAAGATTTATCATAACTCTACACCTCTTTCCCTCTCCCCATCACACATTCCCAATGAAATAAACCTGTATTTTTTTTTTTTCTCCTTAAGATCAATTGGAGAACTTGGCAATGGCATTTTACAGGGCACCTGTGGTATTACTGGCTCACTTAAAATTTTCTTATTTTGGATCAATTTTAGATTGATAGATAGTTACAAAGATAATCCATAGAAATCCCAGAAACATTTTATTCAATTCTTCCTAATATTATTATCTTACATTACTGTGATATATTTGTCAAAAGTAAGAAACTAACATTGGTAAAATACTAGTAACTGAATGCTAGGCTTTATTCAGATTTCTCCAGTTTTTCTGCTGATGTCTATTTTCTATTGCAAGATCCCACATGACATTCAGTTGTCATGTCTCCAGAGGCTCCTCTGGTCTGGAACAGGTTTCTTAAACTTCCCTTGTTGTTGATGACCTCAAGTTTCTGAAAGGAGTCAGGTAATTTGCAGAATGTGTTTCAATTTGCATTTTTCTTTTTGCCTAAGAGAAAATTGGTAATTGTAGTTATTACAGTTTTACTGGAGATATATATATATATGTAAATATTTTTTTTTCTGGGCCAAAAGCTATGACCACATTTATTTTTTCAATATTTTTATTGAAGTATATTTGATTTACAATATTGTTAGTTTCAGGTGTACAGCATAGTGATTCAGTATTTTTGCAGGTTATACTCCATTGTAGGTTATTACAAGAGAATGGCTATAATTCCCTGTACTGTACAGTATATCCTTGTTGCTTAGCTACCTTAAACATAGTAGTTTGTATCTGAAATGTGGATGGAGTTATATATTTTTAAAAGAATACCACAAAGGTAAAGTGCCTTCCTCATCACATTTTAGCAGAGTATACATGGTATCAACATGGCTTATGGCCTGTTTAACCTTGAGCACATGATTAAAGTAGTGTTTGCCACTTTTCTCCACTATAAATGTATAATATTTCCTTTTCCATACTAATGATTAACTTTTATTGCATAAACTACTAGTTTGTGAGCTACATTTTGGCCACTTGGATAGATTGAACTTTTCTCCAAATTATAAGCATTGATAGTTATGTATTTATTTTCCTAAAGATTACTTAGCTCAAAAGCTCCTGTAGACTAAAGAAGCAAGGCTAGCATTGACAGCAATTAGATTTTTAAATATATAAGAAAAAAATTAAAAGTGCAAATGCAAAAGTTTTATTTACCTCGTTAAGACATTTTTAAGCTGTCCACAAATGTCTATATAATGTTATGAGATTAGAAGATTTAAATGACAATTTGAGGCTGATGAATTGAATGGAAAAGAATTATTGTTAATTTCACTAACTGACTTGTTTAAATTCAAGGTGTAATTGACATAATCATACGATCCAATCTATCACAACCTATTTAAGTTGGGTTTCCCAGAAACAGACTCTGAGAGAAAGATTTTCATGAACAAGATTTAATCAGAAGTGTTCCAAGAAAAACTGACAAGGGAGAAGGGAAGAGGGGCAAAAAAAATTTATCAGGGAAAGTGTCACAGAGGGCAGGTTTCTCTCACTCCTGCAGAATAACTTTCCAGAGCAGTGTCTGCACTTGAGCACAAAAGGGCTAGAGAGCTTTCACTCCTACTACTGTCAGCTGCTGGTAAAGAGGTGTCCCTGGGGAGAATGTAGAATGCTCAGCAGTCCTGGCCTTTCCATGCACCAAGGCAAAGTGGGCTTCAGAAATCTGAGAGCTGAACTCCAACAAAGATATACAGACTGGAGGTGAAAGATGTGCACACAAACTACAAAGGAATCTGAAGGACATGGGTAGAGCAGTGACAGCATCTGACATGTAGGAAAGCCCTTTGCAGTTCACCACAACCACTGAGCCCACGAGCCACAACCACTGAGCCCACAGGCCACAACTACTGAGCCCATGAGCCACAACTACTGAGCCCACGAGCCACAACCACTGAGCCCACGGGCCACAACTACTGAGCCTGACTGCCCCAACTACTGAAGCCTGCACGCCTAGAGCCCGTGCTCCACAACAAGAGAGGCCACCGTAATGAGAAGCCTGTGCAACACAATGAAGAGTAGCCCCCGCTCGCCGCAACTAGAGAAAGCCCACGGACAGCAACGAAGACCCAACACAGCCAAAATAAATAAATAAATTTATAAAACAAACAAACAAACAAAACACCTCTCAACATATTCTTGCACATGGTAGTTATTCAAGAAATGGCTGCTGAATGAAATGTCTATAATTTTACTTCAAAATAACATCAGTTACCGCTACACACCTATTAGAATGGCCAAAATCAAAACCGTTAAACACCAAGTCCTTGTGAGGATGTGGAGTAGCAGGAACTCTCTTTCATTGCTGGTGGGAATGCAAAATGGCACAGCCACTGTGGAAGATAATTTGGCCATTTCTTACAAAATTAAACATACCCTTACTATAACATTTAGCAATCATACTCTTTGGTACCCAAATGAATTGAAAAATGTATGTCCACTCAAAAAGCTGCACAAAGATGTATATAGCAGCTTTATTCATAATTGCCAAACTTAAAAGCAACCGAGATGTCATTCAGTAGATAAATGGATAAACTGTGGTACAACCAGACAATGGAATATTATTCAATATTAAAAAGAAAAGGTCTATCCAACCATCAAAAGACATGGAGAAACCTTAAATCCCTGTTACTAAGTGAAAGAGCCCTGAAAAGGCTATATACTGTGTGATTCCAACTGTATGACATTATGGAACAGGTTAAAAAATAGAGATAGTAAAAATCAATGATTTCAAGAGGTTAGAGGGGAGGGAGGAGAGGAATGAATCGGCAGAGCACAGAGAATTGGGGGAGGGGCAGTGAAACTACTCTGTACGATAATATAACAGTGGATACTTGTCATTACGCATTTGTCAAAACCCATAGAATGTACAACACAACACCAAGACTGAACCTCAATGTAAACTGTGCATTTTCGGTGATAATGATGTGTCAATGTACATTCATCAGTTAGAGCAAATGTGCCATTCAGGTGGAGGATGTTGGTAGTGGGGGAGACCACACATGCTTGAGGTCGGGGGCGGGTACATGAGAAATCTCTTCTTTCTGTTCAGTTTTTGCTATAAACATCAAACTGCTTTAAAAAATAAAATCTATAAAAAATAGCAGCAGTTAACTCTCCTAAAATCTATTCTTCCCAAGAGATATAAGCACCCTCTAACTTCCTACATCTATTTGTAAAGAGTTGAGCATTTTTCCTACTGATGGTGAGTGACTGCATGCACAATTTCATGCAGACAATACACAATCTGTGCAAAGACTTACACGAACGATTTGTCTGCTTCTAGATCCTGTACAATCATGAATTATTTTAGAAAAGAAATATTCCTAACATTCATCTTTCTGTCCTCAGATTGCCCTGTTACATTCTGACACGCTAGTAAGTGTTGAATTGAATGAGTAAAGGTGAAAGATTTGGATATTTTTCATGAAGATAGTTTTTACTGTGCTTTAAAAGTTTCATAACATATTATTTGAAGTTGTTGAGAGGAGAAGGAATGAAGGTAGACTAACCCAGCAAACACTTCTGACCTTATTGTCAGCCCTTTAATTTGGGTTAAAAATCTATTGTCTTTCGAGTGTGTGTGTTTGTATGTAATAAAAATTATAATTAATCTCAAAAAATGAGAATTTTGATTGAGAGGAAAGAAGGAATACTTGGGGACTTGGCCGTTTAAATGAAGGGCAGTGTGTCTGGGTGTGTGAAACTCATTAGACCAGCTGGGTGTAGGATAAAGGATGTGGCTTTTAGGTAGGAGGCAAAGAAGAGGAAAGTTGGAAGAAATTCAGGTATCATAGAGAGAAGTAAGAGGGACACAGTTTGTCTACTTTGCAATTTTGATAAGGAAATAATAGAGAAGGAAGAAGAGAAGTAAAAGAAAATTACGAAAATCAATAAAATATTTCAAAGTTTTCTTACAGGTCACCAGCCATTCAGTGATTTTTGCACCCAGTTTAATTTTAGTTTCCGCCTTGATTATCACTCTCCATAAATTTTGAATCATGCCTATAACTCCATCTTCTTTTTTCTCCTAGGAAAACATAAGCTCTCTTGTTTTTAAGTGGACTTTGCAGGAATAACCAATGTGGGAGCCATGTTCAGTTAGTCTAAGCTGGTGCTGCCCACTGGTTATAGCTGGCAGCTGATTTGACTGGTTTTTAAGCGTTTTGGATAGCACCATAAATCAATGATTTTTCCAGGAAATACTTGGCTTCTTACTTTTTATCTACTCCACATGAAATGTAGGCTATAGAGGTGACCCCTACAGAACATTCAAGGCGACCATCTAAATAGGGTAATTGAACAAATATATGTTTCAGATATGGCTCAGACTAACAAAGGTAAATAGGGAATGTTGCCTTATTAAACCCAAGGATTGTTGACCAACCAAAATCCAGGAAGTAAAGGCATTCAACTGTATGTTAAGTAAAACAAAAAACAGAGATCAGAAAGCTGCCAGATCTTTCTCGGCATCGCTCACTTTAGCTCTATCATTCTTTCTCACAATAGACTGGCTTCCTCCTCTTGGGTACAAAATCTGGCTAATGACAACGGCTAAAACTTATAGTGTAAGGCTTCAGCCGCATACAGAAATGAATGAGCCTTCTTAAATCTACCTAAAAAAAGTCTAAGTGACCCTTCATTGACCTAGCTTGTGTCAGGTGAACACTATTGGATCAATCAATTTTGGTCAGGGGGCTGAGGTCAAGTTAGGACAAGTAGTCCATTTAATTGGCACAAGAGGAGTGGCTGGAGATTTGTTGTGAATCTCAGAAGAAGTTTAGCACCTGGACTCTGAGTGCTCACATCCCAAGGGATCACAGGAAGAAAGCATATTATAGTGCTGCTGTGGCCACATCTTGAGTTATTCAGAATTACAGCTCTCTTTCTTTTTTGTTGTTGTTGTTGTTAGTTTGAAAAGAATGAAAGTTTAAATCCTGTGACATTTATTTCATGGTGATACTTTGAAAATGTAATAAATTGTATTATATTAGAAAGAGATAGATAATAGATGAATAGATAGACAGAGATGATTCTTTATCCTAATTTTATGAGATACAACATAGGTCCTTATAATCTTTTGTTTTCTCAGAGAGTGTTTTCAAGCTCTGTATTCAGAAGCATTACATTAGCTTGACTTCTGCATAATGAGGACAATCTTTAGAGCAATACTGCTGTCCTTTGAGATTCTAAATATTATGCAATCCAGAAATGAGAAGGGTTCTAAATTCTCATCATCTGGAGTCACAGATGTTTGACTTCTTTGTCTGCTTTTTTGTGTACGTAGAGTGTGAAACACTATCTTATTGACTAGATTTTTTTTTTTGAACAGTTTCAGTTCAACCACTAAGAGCTGTTTGCAAAATCGGTCTAGCTGAAACACTTAAAGTGACTGCAATGATTCTTGTGGAATAACAATGGTCCAGGTGGTATAAGCCATTTTTAACAGTTTATGCTTAATAGTTTTATTACTTATATAAATTGTACAGAAATATGCAGTTAAGTCATTTGTAGTTGGTGTGTTGTTGCTGCTTTGTCACTGTTATTCTTTTTTCTCTATTATTAGCAGCCATTCACTTTATTGAAAATGCCCTTGTCACAGGAGACTCAAATTTTATTTATGGGACTATTTCATTTAATTAGCAATATCAACTATGGAAAAGATATGGGGTTTAGAGTCATTCATACCCATGCCCAAATACCAGCCCTACCACTCTTTGTTTCTATGATCATGGGCAAGTTATTAAAAAATCCATGAGCATCAGTTTTCTTGTTGGTAAAACTGGTTTATGAGAAACACATTGTCAGGATGCTACAGAAGCCAAATGGTTCTCTGAAAGAGAATTTTAGAACGAGGAGGAGGACCATAGTCAAATTTGTGTTTTAGGAGCATCACTTCAGCAGCAGAGAGGAGGTAGTATTGAAGGGAAATAACTTACAGTAACTGTATGAGAATTTATACTGTTGAACCAAGGCAACAAGTCTGGGTTAAAATAGGATTGTCAGGGATCATATATCTGAGCTAGCGTCAATGGGATTAGTTCCTAGCCTTGGGTGGGAAACGGGTGAGATTCAGATAACAATGTATTTTCCAGGTTCCCCAGACAATTGCAGGGTCTAGCCAAGGTTGTGAACCAGTGACCCACAGATTTGGTAAACTGATGAAGTTTGGATGAGATGGAGCTCTGGTCCCTAACCCTGACTGGAATTAATCACCTGGTCAGCTTTTAAGAAACATGAATGCCCGAGCCTCACCCGGAAGCATTAAATCAGAATCTTTGCTGTGGGGTTCAGCTATAATGTTATGTAAAATTCCCTAGGTGATTTTAAAGAGCAGTCCAAACTAAGAATCCCTGAGAAAGAAGACAGCTAGGCAAACCATAAAAAGCTTAGATACCCATGTACACAGATGTGCCATTTACTGGGAAAAAGTATATAAAAATGTTCAGGTTAGTAGTGAGGATCAGAAAGAATGGTTTGTTGGGTTGTGAGCATGTTGGACTTAAGATATCTAAGAGACCACCTAGTAATGATGCCCAAGAGGAAGTCGGGTCTATTACCCTGAATCTCAGAAAGGAAGCGTGGATTAAGAACAAATGTCAGTATATAAGTGACAGTTGAAGCCAGGGGCAAAGATAGAGTCTATCAAGAAGAATGTGTGGAGTGGTGATAATAGAAAAATAAAGACACAAGTCCAGTAACACTCAAATGGGGGAGGGGAAATATACTCTATTATTCAGATGCATGTAAAAAGAGAGACAATGAACCAAATTGGTATATATACATGGAGGGGTCTGTGTCAGCATTCAGTGATTTGATCCAGCCATTTGGATACAGAACTACATACTAAAGAAAATTATAAGTGCAAAGAATAAAGTGGCCGGCCCCAAACCAAAAGCAGATGAATTTATCTGAACAGCACTGCAAAGACTCCCCTGCCCACTGAATGAGGATCAACTTACTGTAAAAGAGAAAATTAAACTTAGGAAACTGACACCCTACCAATGTTCTCAGCTTTACCAAAGCTATAGGCCTTTGTATTGTTCCAGAATTTATAACATTTTAAATTCCACAAATTAATTAACTTGCTTTGAACAGTTGAAGAACAATAATTAAAATCTAATGTCTTTTCTATTGGCAAGCATAGAATCATGAAGTAAAGAGGATTGCTTTTGTATTTTCCTTACCAGCATCTAGGGAAATAAAACAAAACTGCATTTTACAGCCAAAATGTATTTTGGCAGAGCCTTCCAGGGCTGTAAAGCAGAGAAGTTACTCTAGTCTCTGGAATTTAAGTATGGAGTCTCACTAACTAGGAAACTATGACCTAGGTCATGCAAAAATTCTCAATACTTGAAGATTAAATCACTCCAAGTGGTAATAATTGGCATTTGTCAATTAAACATGTTTAGGGAAAACTAGGGTATTGTGACATTTATAATTAGTATATTTTAATTATGTTCTATTCTTTTAAAAACACTATTTATTTTGTATTAATTGCATTGCATTCTTGAATCAAACTTGGTAGAACCGACACTTTCATTCTTTTCTCCTTACTGAGACACGCCCTACAGCAAGGAGCTACAAGAGGAAAGATTTTTCCCCCATTTTTTTTTTCTCAGGGTATGTTTGGTGATCTTTCCAACGGGCTTCAGAAGAAATTGAGTCTGAATTCCAACTCTAAGTTCAGACCAGCATATAACCTTGGTCCAGTTATATAACACATCATCTAGAGCATGGAGAGGATAATAATGAGATTGTTGTGAAAACTGAATGAAAGGATCATGTAAAATGCTCACTGAATAGCTTGTCGTGGAGGAAATAAACAATAAATATTAGCTTTCATTGTTATTGTAATCAGTAGTATCCTTTGTTCCCTAAAAACCTTAAGTCCTCCACTTCTTATGATAATGGATGTTAAGAGCAATACATGGAGACCTAAACTAGTCAGTACCTGCACTTTCCAAAAAAAGAGTTATTTTATTGTTGAATTTAAGGAAAATATTCATTTACTCTATGTGAACCCTAAGTGAATTTCAACACCATGCACAAAGTCAATGCTCACCTCCTACTCTAGTCTCATGTTCTACCCTTCCATAGCATGTTAAATTTTAGCCAAATTCAATACATTGAAAAGAAAAATCTTTGCTTTGATTATCTCTCTTTTCTGATTGGCCACTGTGGTAAGCTGAAAAATTGTCCCCTAAATATTTCAATATCTGATTCCCCAGAAACTATGAATATGATATATTACATGGTAAAAGGGACTTTGTAGATTTTTTTAAAGAAGTTTTAAATAGCAAGATTATCTTGGATCTTCCAAGTTGCTCCAATGTAATACAATGCAATAACAACTGTCCTTTTAAGCGGGTAGCTGAGGGAGACTTGACTACAGAAGAGAATTCCTGATGCGTGTGTAAAATAGATAGCTAGTGGGAACCTGTTGCATAGCACAGGGAGATCAGCTTGGTGCTCTGTGATGAACTAAAGGGGTGGGAAGGGGGGTGGGGAGGGAGGCTAGAAACTAACAGCAGAAACTGACACAATACTGTAAAGCAATTATACTCCGATTCCAAAAAAAAAAGAAAAGAAGTGAAGGCAATGTGCCCACGGAAGCAGAGATTGGATCGACGTGGCTACAAACCAAAGAATGCTGACAGGCACCAGAGACTGAAAGAGACAAGGAATGGATTTTCCCCTGGAGCCTCCAGATGGGAACCAGCCCTTGATTTTAGCCCTTTAAGATTTACTTCAGACTTCTCTTTTCCAGAGATGTAAGAAAATAAAGTTATGTTGTTTTACCAAGTTTGTGGTAGTAAGTTACAGAGCCATAGGGAACTAATACAGCCACCTCTCACACTATCTCAAGAACTAGTTCATCCCTTCACACTATTCAGGCTCCTGCTCAAATATTTCTGCAAAGAGAATTTTCTTGGAAAAGTTTACATAAAAGACTCAGGAATCAAAATAGCTTCAGATATTCAACAGCAACTCTGAAATCTAGAAGACAATGAAACCATGTATTAAAAATTCTTAAGGAAAAGAATCCCAGCCAAAATATTCTATACCCAGCTAAGGAATCAATCAAGAGTGTTGGTAGAATTAAGATATTTCCAGACCTATAAAAATTGTAAATATTTACCTCCCAGTCTCCCTTTCTTATAAATCTACTGAAAGATGCGCTTCATTCAAAGGAGGGAGCCTTTCAAGAAAGAAGACAGCAAAATCAGGATGCATGTGGTACAGTCCCAAAAGGGCAGTGAAAGGAGATGCCAGGAAGAGAGCTGTCTGTGTGCCAGGTGAACAGAGCAATCACTTTAGATCAGAACCCATCAAACAACTGCAGGAGACATTCCTTCTAGCAGATGAAAGAGATCTCTTACCTAATGCAAATGGTCACCTCGGAAGGAGAATTGGGCTGAATTATGAATAGACACACAGAAAAGTAAGGAAATGAAAAAGTACTCTATGATATAAAAAAAAAAATGCAGAAAAGGTAAGTAATCTTAGTCTTCTATACAGTTTAACTCTGAAAAGCAGGCATAATAGTGTAGTTATCAAATTATGCACATACTCATATTTAAGAGTGTGGTGGGACTGGAGAAAAAAGAGGTAAATCATTATTTTAGAAAATAACTTGTGCCTAAACTTATGGAATGAAGAAGAGGAATGATGTGTCTCATTTAGAAATGTAGACATCAAGATCAAAGACGTGGCCAAGGTCACTGGTTGTGACCTGAGAAGGGAAGATGTTTGTTGTCTGTGAAGATACTATGTAAAAAGTTAAAATTTTAAAGTCTGTGTGGATATAATCTTGATAGAAGTAAAAACATAAAAAGAATGTAAAATATAATTTCTAATAGCAAGAAAGAAACAAATGCTATAGGATTAAATCCAACAACAAATAAACAGAACATTTATGGAGAAAAACAATAAGATCTATTGTAGAAAAAAGTAAATGATCATAATGAAGAACAACACTATTTTTATGCATGAGACGAATCATTATCATAAAAATGTCAAATTTCCCCAAGTTTATCTGATGCTATTGTAATTCCAATCAATTCAACCAGGATGAAATTATAACCAACTAACTCTAAATTTAACACGAAATGATAAATATGCATGAAGAGATGAAGTGATTTTGAGAGAGAATGCGGAAGAGAGGACATAATCTTTAAAAAATAAGACATCTTAAAAAGAACATTGGTGGGAAAGTAGGACAAACTTAAGTAAGGTTTTTAGTCTAGATAATGATATTGTGCCCACGTTAATTTCCCAGTTTTGATAATTGTACTATAATTTTGTGAGATGTTAACTTCAGGAGAAGTGGAGAGAAAGAAATAAGGAAACATTTTTTTTCTATTTTAGCAAATTTTCCTGTATTCTAAAGTTAGTTCAAAATGAAACATTTGAAAAAGACAATGCAGTTAAAACACTGAAGAACTGGTGAAAGTGCAGAGTTGAATAAAAAAGAATAGTGAGTCTTAAAACATCCGTCCATATGTTGTAATTTGGTTTGACAAAAGTGGTTTCAGCAATCAGTGGGTCAATGGAGAGGTTATTTAGTAAATGATGTGGGAAAACTGGCTCACCTTTTAGTGAAAAAAAAATTGGATCTCATCTCACACCATAGAAAACATTTGTACTACTGGTGAGAGTATATAGGGCACCATTCTGAGAGCACACTTGCAGGACTTAATGAGATTATATATACACTATGGCCCAGCAGTCCTCCTTCTTAGTAAACACCTGGAGGAAAATCTTCCAGAGGTCCACAGGATTTATAAAGGATAGCATTCATTGCCATATTTTGTTGGTCAAGAAGAACGAATGACAATCTAAGTTGCGTAAGAGGACTGTATTAATAAAAGGTATTATTAGCTCAAAATGGAATAATATGCATTAACAGAAATAATGAAATTATATTGCCATATATAAACCCAAAGTGATCTGAAATATAAAAGATGGACATGACAGAAGGAAATGTATTGAGATGTATAGCAAAATATTTTAAGTACATTTGAAACTTCAATACACAGAATATAAATCTATTAACAAATAAGGCATATAACTAAATAAATATGTAAATGTTGTGTTGCAAGCGAATTTATTAAATACACTAAAATGTATGTGGCAGTGAGACTGAGAATATGATTAAAGATGTCAGATGAAAAATAATCAGTAAATTTAAAAAATCAAACGATCCTCACCCAAACTGATAATAGTGTGCCATGAATTGGGAAATATCAATTTCTTGTGCTAATAGCTAAAAGTAAAATTTAAAGATAATAAAGATAATAATAATAAGCCCAACATTATTATTAAGTAGCTAATAGAATATAGTATATACTTCATTATTTATGACCAAGAATTTAGTATAAAATTAGCAATGCCCATAGAATTTTCAGCTAATAAAATATACTTTTTTAGGCAAATGTAGAGGATAGAGGGTTATATGGTTTAAATCAGTAAATATATACGTTAATGTTTACGTATATGACTACAACTTAGATATCCATGTATTAACCATGTTGGTTTGCCACACATATTGAATATAACTAACAAAGTAATTTTTAGGGAATTAACTTGTTACAATAAATTGCTTTTTAGTATGGTCTGACAGAATTTTAAAAGGCATTTCAAAAACTGAGATGTATATATCATTAAACATCACTGAGGAGAACAATTACAGCAAGACCAAAAAGTTTTAGAAAAGCTCATAGAAGGAGAGACCATATTTGCACGGAGAGAATCTGTAAATTTATGTGAGATTAATGGTACAGTTGTGAGAATTAAGAAATGTGTATGGAAAAGAGGCAAACCAAAATTCAGAAGGTGCTTTTATAGGTATGTGAAAACTTGAATACAATTCACTCTAAATCATAAACTGACTAATCTATCTAGGTTTGCTTTACTATTGGCTTGAGAGAGAATTGGCCATTGCCTCCACAAAACTCTCTTCTCCTGTAATTCTCTAGAGACATTTTCACATGTTCTCCTCCAAGCAATAGAAATTTGACACAAAAACTCCTAAGTATTTTAAAAACTAATTTTCAAGTTAAACTCCTTTTCCTAATCTCTTGAAAGACACATGATTGTTCTTTCCAAATATAAAGGCAAATCGTCTTTTCACTCTTGAGATTTCTTGTTTGAGGCAGTATCATCTATTTTTGTGGTTTTCTAAGGTCCATTTTAACTGCGTTCATCTACTATTGCCAAAGATCTCCCATTATGTATGTTTCTTTTTATTCTAATTATATAGTCAACTATTTTCCTCATAAATCTCATTTCAGTGTTTTTCTTCTTTTTTCCTTAAGGTGTAAGTTTCCCAATTATATGCCAATATTTTCAACCAAGAAAATATCAATTGTTATAAATTTAAGATCCATGATCTTAATGATTTTTAATCTAATGGATGTACAGTTTGCTATGTATTTAATCTGGACCGTCAATTCATTACTGGCTATCTATAAAATGTAAGTTGTTCTAGAGTGTTGACTCTAAGATGATAGTTTGGGTTTTTTGACAATAATTCATATATTATTATATACTGTATGTTAGTATAGCCAAATAGAAGTAATTAGGTGTTAAAATGTACTTTTATATTCAAAGGAAAGTGTTAACAGTTTCTCTTGATCCTTCCCTAGCCGATGTGGAACTAATTACCAGTGCTATTCCTTTTCTTATAATTCTAAATGTTTAGATTTCTCTTGATCTACATATAAATTCTAAATATACTTTGCTGTCACCTTGCTAAGTGGTTCATGTTGTTCAAATGTCTATTTGCAAATTACTGTATATTTATCACATCTTGATTTTATGATCTTGCTTTTTCAGCTATATTGGCATTTGGTGATCATTTTGCTTATTTTACTAGTTACAATTTTCAAAAAATGATTTTTATTCTGTTCCATAACTGTTACAATATCTGCATTTTGTCTCTTTAGTGAGTCTATTAGTCCCCATGTTTCCTTTGATGTTAATTTAATTTGATCTGAATTTTTAAATATTCTTGTCTATTTTCTTTTAAATGGAAGTGTATTTATTCTAGGTAATTAAAATGATAATTTTGTTTAAAGAAGATTTATTTATTAAGAAACACAAGTGTTGGAAAACTGGTTACCAAAACCAATTCTGTATCAAGATATATACATTTTAACCTAAGAATTATAGTGTTCAAAAAGAAATAAAATTTGATTGGAACATAATTGGTAAGAGCTCCATCAAATTGAAACCCAAATAAAGTAATCTAATGGTAAAGCTTGGGAGTTTCTAAAGTTGTATTTGAAGAAATATATACATATATTTATATGTAGAGAGAGAGAGACAGAGACAGAGAGACAGAGACAGAAAGACAGAGAGACAGAGAGAGACAGAGACAGAGAGAGAGAACTTGTTTCATAACAGTGAAAGCTTTGCTTTTCAATACCAAAAGTGGGTTTCAATGGAAGATGGTATATATATATATACACATCAGGATAGCAGTCATTGTTAGAAAAGTTTGGGAAGAATGAGTGGTTTGTGGGTGAGAGAAGGTTACAAGGATGGTGACACCAATACAGTGGTAAATATGGATAATTTTGACATATGGTTCCTTGCAAGGAAATGGCTGCACTAATTACCTATCCTTAATTCTTTATCAACAGTCTCTTTGAAAGTCTTCAGAGATCCTCAGTGACCCCATGGCTAGAGTTCCTGACCCTCAGTATGAGAAACATTGAACGCAAACAAGCAAAAATTGCTCAGAGCTATGTTATTTCTAAACTACAAAATGGCTTGCAAAGTTAAAAATAGGAATCTGAATACATGTGTCAACACTTACATGAATGAAAGCACTGAACCTCCTCTTTCAGACCCAACATCCCTTCTTAAAGTAGATAAAGTAATATAATCAGGGTAAGGTCAGGTAATTGCTGGTGGGGTCCTGGACAAGACATGTCTTCTTACACAAGCTTTTTTTTTTTAAAGTACCTCTTGTCATTGCCTATATTTAGAATTACATGGAATATGTATGAATCATAATTTTATTTAAATATAAATCTGAACTTTCATTTTATTTTAAATACATATTCCAAGAGAGGAATAGCTATTCTTTTTTAGTCTGAATATGAGCAAAAAAAAAAAAAAAAAAATGACAAGTGATAACAATGAGGGTTATGGACAAGACACATGGTTATTCAACTGCAATATTTGACTAAAAATAGTTTTTCTTGTAATTTTAAAGAATTACCCACCAGAAAAACAGATCACTACTAAAGTTGTTGTTAAAAATGTAGGTTCCCTACTGGATTTGGGAGAGATGGCGGTAATTTTAAATGGTAGTTGAGTTCACATTAAACAGATGATAATTCTGGACATTCTAAATATGTAGACATTTATTCAGATGAGTTGAAACATAAGAAGAAATAAATCATACAAGTTTTTTTCACTATCCTTATATTAAGGATTACATTTTTCTTATTGTATATTTTACATGATTTATCTAATATAATACAAATAAATTAAATCAAAAAACTCTGCTGATTAGAACATGTTTGGAGAGCCCTCTGGTGTGCTAGTTCACAAAATGAGCTGGAAAACCTAGATTACTTTATTTCAATAACTTATTCACTGATTCATTGAAAAAGCATTTTTTGTATGTGTACATGAGGCCATGTGAGGTGTTTTATACAGGGGGTTATAATTTAAGAAATATAATTATACAGAGGACTTAAAATTAATACCACCTATATAGACAGTCTTCACTTTCCTACCTGCATCTGAATCCATAATAAAGAAATATGTTTACTCAGACTTTTTTAATAGCTAAAGGGGTCATTTTTAAAAATTATGATATTAATAATTAATTAAATATTCACACAGGCACTTTAGTATACAATGTATTTTGTTCTTTCCAATAATCACCACTATACATTTTATTGTCTCATTGATACTATGTCTATAACATTCAGGAGTAAAATACAGAGGGCACCCTGAATATCCTAAATGAAGCAGTTATCTAAAAGTATTAATCCGATCTTCAGATCAACTGTGTCGATTATGAACAATGTCTTTTCATTTTGCTTAATATTAAAATATTTCACCTCTACGTTTCCATTCAACTCTTACCTCCTCAAGAAGATTTATTTTTCTTTTCTTTTCGGAGTTCCAGCTCAGTGATCTTTCTTTTCTGCAATTATGTAGAATTGTATTCCCACACCACTCATGCAGCACATTTACGTTTCCTGCCTCTCAAGAGTCTGCCTCTTAATGGAGAGTCTTACCCCTTGCATTGGGTTATAAATTCCTAGAAGTCAGTACTTTCTTATGTCCCTGAATACCCCAAGGGATAGAACCTTTTACATAAAAATGGTAGGTTGATCAAAAATGTTTACCTGACTATATATGGCAAATACAAATATAGATCAGAATTGGTACTGTAAAATGGTTCCAGGATCCACCTGAAATTATTACTTAATCTCAAATCCAAGTAGGCACTGATTAATAAGCACAATTTTAAACAGGAAGGTTGAATTTGGAGACATAAAGGAGAGTCAGCGTTTTTTTCTATGTCCTTTCCCAACACATTCACTTATTTATTCAAGCCACAAGCATTTATTATAAATCAGCTATATGCTAAGAACTGTGTTGGTTCTGGGAATATAAAAATAAAGATAAAACTTAGTTCATATCTCCATGCTCAGGGTCTAGTTGAGATTTGTCTGATTTTGTCAGTTCTCTAAGATTGAGAGCTCGGCATAAACTTAACTTTTGTAAGTTACTATTAGTCAACACCCAATTGAAATCTCACTTTCTCTAGGACGACTTTCCTGGATCTCTAGACACTCATGGTTAATAATAATACCAAATGACTCTATTTACAGCTCTTATTTCATTTATCTCCTTATATTGTAATTATGTGTTCTTATGATAGACTTTCTTACTCAACAATTATTTATTTTCTTAAGAGTATGGATTCTTTCTTGACACAATAAGTGCTGAATGAACTAATTACTTGTACAGATATACAAATGAATGATAGATAAGTATAGTTCACTATAGGATGTTAATACAAAATGTTTGTATAAAAATTGTAGAATTACTTGAAATAAATTATAAGAGATATAATGACACAGTGCAAAGTAAACTAAAATAGGACTGTATTATTTGAGTTGGGTGACCATAAGATTTGTTTTCCAAGCCAGGAGAATTTAAAAAGTGAAAAACACTGTCCTAAATAATCATGGTGGTACATAGGCAGATACAGAAACTCTCCAGACAGTCACTATATTTTAAGGAACTAGATGAGCATTGGTGATGAATAGAAAGATGCTATTAAACAAAGCTTTAGGGAAGGCTACCTATCAAAACAGTCGCATTAACCTTATTTCACTTTACTCATTCTTTTTCAGAGAAAATTCCACTCAGGTTTCTTCCAAGTAAAATAGTATTTTGCTCCTGTGAGCAATCAGTCAACAAGTTTAACCTAAATATCACAAATTAGATATAAACAAACCAACCGATGAAAATGAGGATATATTCACATTTAGCTTTTGGAGCCAAGTAGATATGCTAATTTGAGTGGGCACTCATGCATAGTGAATTGTATTCTAATCTATAACATGATTTTTACAGCTTTGTTTTGCTCAGTAGAATCTGTCATAATGTGTCTAGAACAGAAAGAACACCACTACTGCTCGTTTTATTTCCAAGAATTCTAAAACGCAGCTTCAGAAGAATAGCTACCATCAGCCCTGTGATCATAATACCCGATGTACGGAGCATTGATACATGACTTCCCTGTTCATTACCTAACACTTCATTCTGGGTGTCACCAGGGTTGCATAAAAAGCCCTTTAAAACATGCTCCACTGTCTCCAAGAGTGATTATTCACTTCCATTCTTAACTACCACTTACACATGATGATGACTCTTGAGTTTTATCCTCAACCCATAGGTCCCTGAGAAATACATGCACCTTCTTAGTGACTATTTTATCCTAGGTATGGAACAGGAATTGATAATCATCCTCAAGCCTCCAAATCTGTTTTCTCTCTTCTCTTTCCTATCTTGGTTAACGGCACTGAAAATGACTTTGAAATGATTTTTAAGACTCCAATTCTCTACAGATTCATTTTTTTTTAATATCTTTATTGGAACATAGTTGCTTTACAATGTTGTGTTAGTTTCTGCTGTATAACAATGTGAATCAGCTATACATATACATATATCCCCATATCCCTCCCTCTTGAGTCTCCCTCTCACCCTCCCTATCCCACCCCTCTAGGTGGTCAGAAAGCAAGGAGCTGATCTCTCTGTGCTCTGCGGCTGCTTCCCACTAGCTATCTATTTTACATTTGGTAGTGTATATATATGTCAATGCTACTCTCTCACTTCGTCCCAGCTTACCCTTCCCTCCCCCGACAAATTCTTTCTGATTCTTTACAAATTCATCTTTTTTTTCCCCATCCCTTCTCATGTCCGAAATACTTGACTATCTCCATACTGACTGTAGAATTCAGTTAAAATTATGTAACATAGCATACAAAGTCTGTCATAATTGAACCCTTGTATTTATCTAGTTTATTTTCTGTAACTTCATTGCAAACAAGATTGTGAGCATAATGGCATCACATCGTCCATCTATTACTCATTTATATGAGCATAGCTGAGTTAGAACATATTTTTATATGCATGGTGAAACATTTGGATTTTCTCTTCTGTGAATTATCTTTTCATGGCCTCTTGTGATTTTATTATAGTGTAGCTCACTTTCTTCTTTTAAAACCTCTGTTCATCATAGAATTTTACCTCTGGCTAAATTCTATATTACATTTACTTTTGCAGCTCGATTGACAGTCTATTGAGTTTGTTTATAGGATGTTTTCTAATGCAAAGCTTTATTCTTATATAGTCTAGCATGCCGCACTTTTATAGTATCTTGATATGTCTTGCTTAAGAAATTTTTCTCTTGTCTTAGATTTTAATTTCTCCAAGATATCTTTACAGGGTATCTATGTTGTTGTTTTTGTTTGTTTGTTTGTTTGTTTTTAGTTTTTAACTAATTCATTTGAATCCATCCCCTTCCCCTTTTTGGTAAAATATGTTTATATTTCCAATTTTATTGTATTTTTCCTAAACAGTAGCAAGTACTGAGTTTTGTTATCTCCATGTATTAATTAAATCATCCATCTTCTTTCTTACTAAACTGAAATATCAACTTCATCATATGTTAAATTCTTATATAAACTGGCATCTCTTTTCTGGATTTTCTACTCAGTTCACTGATCTAGATTTGATTTCCAGTGGCTTTATAGTATGTATTAAATTTTATAATTTCAATTCTCATTTCTATTCTTAATATAAAAATTTTCTCATCTTTTCTCTGGCTGTATTCCCTTCCCATAGTTGGGCTGAGGCTCTGTTAAAGTCCTTTCCTCTGGAGAGCAGGTCTTTGTTATGGAGGAACCTCTCAGTGTATTTCACAAGGATTAATCCTCCTCTCCCCTTCCCAGAGCTTTGATGAGACCTTTTGCAGGTCTTCACCCTGAGAACCTCCTAGACTTCTGGATGGTAAAGCCCAAGAGAGCGTGCCCCCGGAGGTTCTCTCTCTCATGTTAGTGCACATTTAGTTTCTGGTAATTCTTCAAAATTACCATTAAATGTTCTGGTTTAGGGCTGCAGCAGCTTCTGCTGCGGGTAAGCATATATCAGCTGTGTTTCTCTTGTTATGCCATCCCTCCAGATTTCAGGTGGCATTTTGCTTTGTGACTTCAGTTCTCTGATGAGTCCAAGAAGTTATTGATTTTCAGACTTCTCACCTTTTGTTGTGTATAAACAAAAGTGCTGACTTCCAAATTCTTTATATGTATGAATTTAAGGTGGAAGTCTTAAGAATTTTCTTGGACAAAAATTTACCAAAACTTGTTTTCAGTAAATTTTTAGATTAATAAAAATTATAGACTCTACAGTTATGCTGGAGTTGAACAATTAAATAAATGAATGACAGATGGCTAGAGCCAGGTTTCTCACTGTTGGAGTAGGTATTTACAGACAAGCAAAAAGAGGAGGCTAGAATGACCCCACCCACCTGGTAATGAATTAGAATTGGAGACATTAGCATGAACTGTTTAGTTTAATATAGATATGGATGGTTACATATAGAAACATGGGACTTCCCTGGTGGCGCAGTGGTTAAGAATCTGCCTGCCAATGCAGGGGACACGGGTTCGTTCCCTGGTCCAGGAAGATCACACATGCCTTGGAGCAACTAAGCCCGTATGCCACAACTACTGAGCCTGTGCTCTAGAGGCCGCGAGCCACAACTACTGAGCCCACGTGCCACAACTACTGAAGCCTGCGCGCTTAAAGCCCGTGCTCTGCAACAGGAGAAGCCACTGCAATGAGAAGCGCATGCACTGCAAAGAAGAGTAGGCCCCGCTCGCCGCAACTAGAGAAAACCCACATGCAGCAATGAAGACCCAACACAGCCAAAAATAATAAATAAGTAAATTTAAAAAAAAAAGAAATACTTATGTGTATATACACATTTAATATATACACATCTCTCCTTGCTCTGTCAAGTGAGAGGATCTAGAGGCAATCACACTATCAGAGCGATGAGCACTCTTAGCTCGAAAATCCTGGATTCTAATATAATTCTCCAATGATAGGAACCAGGATCCTTGGAGAAATGGTTGATTCTGGGAGAGGGGCAGCAAACATACAAGATGAGCCTGGAGCATGTGGTAGTACCAGGATGTAAAAAGTACAACAAACAAATAACAAACAAAAATACAAACAACCACACACATTGAAGGGGACATATGAACAGGACACAGAAGCCTAATAAAAAAACACCCAAAGGCCAAAGCTACAACAATTTGAGCAACAAAATAAATAAAGTGGTATCAGATTGTAACCCCAAATATAAATAAGCAACAACGAACACATACTCCTATAAATGGATGATTAAATAAATAAACCATTGGGGGAGAACAGACAAACCCATGCAGAAGAGAGCTACAAGGTTTATGCAGAGGTTCCACCCTCAAGGAAGTAGAACATAACTCTGCGTTCCATAAATGTGGACTGCACACTGTGACTTCCTTCCAAAGAGTACAGTATGGAAAGAGGAGAAAACGAAAGAGTAACTTCGTAGTGGAAAACCTTAACAAACACTATTTCAGTCAACTAGTTAATTTTAACATCTGCAGTGATAACTAACTTGATAGTAAATACTCTTGATGTGATGTGTAGAGAATGGGGCTTTACCTCTCTGGTCTTCCTCCCAAGAATACATAATCTCACTCTAACCATTAAAAAAACATCATATGTGTCCCAATTTAGGGATGTTCTGCAAAGTACCAGGTGAGTATTCCTCAAAATTCTCATGTTCATCAAAAAGATAGAAAGGTTAAGAACTATCCAGAAAACACTACAATTAAATAGATCATAATATCCTATGTGAGCTCCTGGAACATACACAAAATAGGACATTAGGTAAAATCTAATAATATCTGAATAGAGTCTGGTCTTTACTTAATAATAATGTATCACTTTGGATTCATTACTTTCAACAAATAAGTCACGTTAATATTCTGTGTTAATAATAGGGGAAACAGAGTGTGGGGTATGTGGAAACGGTACCATCTTTACAATTTTTCTGTGAAAATATGTCTATAGTAAATACTAAAACATTAAAATGTCGAGAATTTCAAATTAGGTCAAAGTTGTTTCCTTAGTTCACCATCACACTACAGGGGAAGTAGCTTTTCATTCATAGATGTTTCCATGGAATTCTCAGTTTTCCTAACAGAATCCCACTTCTCTCCCACGCCCAACCCTGAGTTCAAGAATTATTTCTTGTACCAAGATGGCAACTCAGGAAAAGCCATGGTCTGAGAACTTTCCAGGGACTAAAATTTCACTGCCACTCAAGATCTATCAAAAGCTTAGCCAAGTGAAACTGTATTTCCATAATACTACCCCAATGAAATGAAATCCATATATTCTATGAAATATTCTGAAACGGTGGACTTAATATATCCTTTTTGGGGGTCATAATCTCTTACTTAGTTTATGGGACACTGTTACCTAAAATATTCTTGTAAGCATTTCATTTACTGATTTTTTAGTTCATTTTCTGGGCCCCCCAAAACATTTTCAAATATATCACTAAGATGAAATCCAGGGACACTACACCCATCCATCACTGGCTGTGGATCAATTACAATGGCTATCTGAGGCTTTGGTATCAGTTGTCTGTTGTTGAGTTATGTTGTGAATTTCCCTTTGGCTTGACTTAGTTTCAAGGGTAATAGAAGAAATAGCAACCTTGTGTTCCTATCTGTCTCCCCTGTAATGGTGTTTGCTTGAGGATATTATACATTACATTACAGTGTCCTCACCCTTAGGGGTCCTGGGAGAATAATCTTTATATTTTTAATGTCAGGAAGTGGGAGACTGAGGAATGTGAATGCATGCTAAATTCCTTACCTTATTTTAGGAAGGAGTCAAAAGTTATATATAACTTAGATATGATTCTGTTTGGAAATGTGGGTTAAGGTAACATTTTGAGAAATATAAAGGCAATTTTAAAAAATGTAATAAAAACTGGCTGGATTCCTTTCACTGGAGAAAATAAGAGTAAATATAATATATATGGCAGAGAAAAAATAGATAAAACATATAAACACAACAAAATTTAAAAATAAAGTGACTGAGATAAAACCATGCTATATCAATTACAACAGAAATAAGTTAAGTGTTTAATAAGAAGCAAGGGATTTCATAAGGGGACTGTGCTTCTTGTATGTTGGAAATGACCTATTTACTGTTCTGACTGGTTACTTGGGTGCATTCACTGGAGCTGGATGCTAATGATTGGGCTTTTTATCTATCATTACTTGTGTCTACTTTAATACATTTTTTTTAGATAAGTACATGCAACTCACAGTAGATACAACAAGCACAACTGACATTGTTTTTAAAATAAAAGGTTGGGCTTTGCCAGGCAAAAGAAAGAAGAAAATAAGGTTGGCTTTATTAATATTAGAAAATAAGAATTCAAAAGAGAAGGCATTAAATGAGATACAGAGGGAAACTTCATAAAAGTTATAATTTTCAAAGAATAAATATTGAGCATGAATATATAGTATTAAATATCTACTAAATACAATTTATATAAGGAGAAATTGAAAGCAATATTTATTGTGGAAGCCTTTTACACACTACTCTGTCTTTGATAAATCAACTAAACAAAAAAAATAAGAACATTTAAATAACATAATAGATGATATTGAAATAAAATGTGTATAAGTTATATAACAGTGAACGCAGTTTCCTTGTAGCAATGAGTGAGGAATTTATCCAATTTGCCATATGCTGGGAAACCTCAGATTCCTCAAAAAAAAAAAAGAAAAAGAGATTCTGAAACTTTGTAGACTAGATTTGCTTACAATTTAAATTATGCCTACAAATTTAATTTGCCTACAAATTAAAAATATAAGTGATTATCACGTCAGATTTTTTCAAGGTGCAGTAATATAGGCACACTTATACCCTGATATTATTTGCGTAATTATTGCAATTTTTTAAGAAAGATACTTGGTATTTCTTTAAAGTTCCTTTAACATATTATATACAATTTGACTTAGTAACCTTGCTGCTAGGTATGCATTAACATAAAATAATCTAATATAGAGACAAAGATTTAGAGACAAATTTGACATCTTGTTTTTATATATTTTTATTAAAAAATTAAAACAACTTTCCATGTTAATACAAGTTTAGTTTAAACTTTTGATATATGCATATTATGATATCATTATTGCTAAAATATTTAAATATTATAATAAGGAGTTTATCTAAAAAATACAAAACTATAAATAAATAAGTAGGCAAAGAGATAAATGGTGATATAAAATGAAATACATATTGGGGGATTATATAGGGCTTCCACTTAAAAAACTGTCTAAAATTACAGTGATGCAGATGCAAATATTAACTTTGGCTAATGTTAGTGATATTTATTTTCTTTTTTATATATCACCTTTTTTTCTGAATTTTACATTAGTAAATATAAATTACTTTCAAAAAGATAGGAAATAAATATCTATTAAAATAAATATTTAAAGAAGATGTGCAAGTTAACATAATTCTTTGTTAATTTGATCATTTAAATGTTTTGAATTATAAGTAAAGCCACAGCACATTTTAACTTAAATGTTATAGAGTTTAATGTTTTAATTTTTCCAACAAATTGTCACAATTATCTTCAAATATAAATTAATAATGTCAGTATGCAAAATGAATCTAACAAATCTATATAAATATATAACATGCCATACTTAAAACACACATTCTATAGTAGTGCTGGAAAAAATTGTAGAAGTCCATTATTCAAACTGAATGGTCAAAGCAGAGATCATGAGCATCTGAAGATAAAGATGGCTTTAATTGCAAAAACAAATAAAACAAAACACTTGTAGTTCTTCTTAGGCCATGGTTTGTAGAAACCTTATCTTATTTGTGATATCTAGATCTTATTAAAAAAGGGATAGTAGGTAAAATTCATTTTGACTACATTACTAAAATAGTGTATAACAGGGATTCAACTATAGAAAAAATAAATAGAATTTTCCAATAATTCAAAGATATTCAGTGAATTAAAGGGCACCCATATCATCATTCTAAATATCAATTATAATTGATACTAATAATAGCTGAAATGACATTGCTTTAAAATTTACAAAGTGCTCTCCATTTATACATTTAGTTTTCATATCAACCTTGTAGGAAAGTTGCTATCCACACTTAGGGGTATTTATTAGTGCATACATATTCAGTTCATACTTTATTGTATATACACATTAAAATTGTACTTTATCTATGTTATGCTCAGGCAATTGGTATTTAATTATCACATTCAACAAAATGAACTAAAACTGTGTCACAATTAAATTGAAATTCCAGTTCTTAATTTGCCAAATGTCTGCAGAGCAAGTGAAATAATTTGAGAAAATAACAAAATTGCATAGACACATCTGCTTTCTGGTCAGCATGCAAAAATCTGTGAAATTGGGCTGACTTTCACCAAAACAACATTTTGTAAATGAAAAAAGAGAGTGCACAGAAACATCCAATGCTAAATAGTTTTATGAGTGTTTAACAAGAAGGAAAAATCAAATGATAAGAAAAGTCAAGGCAAATGGTTTTTTCAGATTACGACGTTAATATGGAGCTTTTAGAAAAAAAAATAAAGCTCTTCAATCATCTCTAATCTTTCTGCCAGATGTGGCTCTACCTGCCTCATTCATCTACTCATGATGCTATTTCTGAAAATTTGGATCAAATAATGGATATAATTTGATTTAATACTAGTGTTTCTGTTCTTGGTGTACTTTTGAGTCTATTTTGATTGCTTTGATTAAGCTTCCCAATATATGCTAGGATTCTTAGAGATCACCCCTGTGTTACTGTCTTGAAGTAATACCATTTTCCATTAATAGGTATGTATCCTTGACAATAGGCAAACTATAATAGAACAAGGATAACTTACTTGGTTTGCAGTTTCAGAATTTATGGATTGATCCTGGATCACATCATGGTATATTTTGCTCTAGCAATGCTCAGGATCAACCATTTAATTTGAAATGACAAACTCTTTGACTATATGGGCATGAATATATCACTGCCCTGATAAGGTGTTGATAATTATCTTTATCATTATTATTATCTCTACAGATACACTTTATAAGGTCTCTATTGATGGAAGTAAGAATAAGATTCTATGGTATTTTTCATTATAACTTTGAGGACAGTCTTTCAAAAACCCTAGAGTATTGCATTTCTAGAATATGTCAAGATATTATAGCTTGCAGTAATATTCCTTAACATTATACATAATTTTTTCTGGAGAAAAGAGGCTTCTAAAAATGGATTCCTGGAAGGAAAAATGAAAAACCTTAATAAAAATTATATTAATATTTTTAATGGTTTAAGCTTAAACAAACAAGATTTATCTACTTGTAAATAAACTCTTTGGGTGATCTTATAACTATATTAAGCACACAATAGAATTTAACTTAGTTTACTTAGAAGAAAACAACAATCTTTGTATCTGCTGGAAACATGAAAGTAAAATATTACTGTTGAAGACATTTGATTATACAATGAACAGTCATTAATTTATAAAGGAAATAAAAATGAATCAAAAAAGAAAAAACTCTGAAAAAATATGCATGCTTCAGATGAATAATAATAAATCTATGTTTCATATTCCCTTCATCAATATTGAGAATAATCAGCCAATAAATATTCAATTCATAGCAAAATTACATAAATACATTATTTTATAATAATATATTCAACACCTAAATAGCTACCACATATTTTACTACAATCATTAGGTATTATCCATTGAATATCGTTATAGTTAATACGCTATTTTGACATATTAATAATCTAGTTATATTACTCTGTTAAATCAGTTCATTGATTCTGTTATGTATCTAAGCTTTGTGCTTCCTTAATCAAATGTTGTCTAATTATAAATTCAAGTTATACTCAGGAAGTCAATATTCCAAAATTTACTTCTTCATCCAGATAGTGAATTTTAGTTACAAGTAACTTACATAAGCAAGATCATTTTAAATTAAAATGTAAGACCACTATGAGAGAGACCAACATAATTTGATTTGTTATGTTAGTTAAGAATAGCATTAAATTAGTTTAATGAGGTAAAACATTTTTCTAAGCCCAGTACAAATTTTAAAATCTGAGAAATATTTTATATTACTAGCAACTCACAGCAGGATAAATGGTAATATATGTTTAGGACATTCAATTGCCTTTTATATACCATATCCCTACACAGTGAGATAAGTGAATTCTTTTTTTTTCTAATTAATTTTTATTGGAGTATAGTTGCTTTACAATGTTGTGTTAGTAATTCTTAATATCACAATACAAAATGATACTCTTGCTTAATATGTTAACAGGAATAAATCCCCTTCAAGTTTCTCAATTCAAGAATGTGGTATATAGATGGCGGAGTAGAAGGATGTGCGCAATCACAATAAAATCAAATCCCATAACTGCTGGGTGGGTGACTCACAAACTGGAGAACACTTATACCACAGAAGTCCACCCACTGGAGTGAAGGTTCTGAGTCCCAGGTCAGGCATGCCGACCTGGGGGTCCAGCAATGGAAGGAGGAATTCCTAGAGAATCAGACTTTGAGGGCGAGCGGGATTTGATTGCAGGACTCTGACAGGACTGGGGGAAACAGAGACTCCACTCTTGGAGGGCACACACAAAGTAGTGTGCGCATCGGGACCCAGGGGAAGGAGCAGTGACCCCAGGGGAGACTGAACCAGACCTACCAGCTAGTGTTGGAGGGTCTCCTGCAGAGGTGGGGGGTGGCTGTGGCTCACTGTGAGGACAAGGGCACTGGCAGCAGAAGTTCTGGGACGTTCTCCTTGGCGTGAGCACTCCCAGAGTCTGCCATTAGCCCCACCAAAGAGCCCAGGTAGTCTCCAGTGTTGGGTTGCCTCAGGCCAAACAACCAGCACGGAAGGAACCCAGCCCCACCCATCAGCAGACAAGTGGATTAAAGTTTTACTGAGCTCCGCCCACCAGAGCAACAGCCAGCTCTACCCACCACCAGTCCCTCCCATCAGGAAACTTGCTCAAGCCTCTTAGGTAGCCTCATTCACCAGAGGGCAGAAGGCAGAAGCAAGAAGAACTACAATCCTGCAGCCTGTGGAACCAGGATTCACAGAAACCACATTCACAGAAAGATAGACAACATGAAAAGGCAGAGGGCTATGTACCAGATGAAGGAACAAGATAAAACCCCAGGAAAACAACTAAATGGAGATAGGCAACCTTCCAGGAAAAGAATTCAGAATAATGATAGTGAAGATGATCCAGTACCTCGGAAAAAGAAGGGAGGCAAAGATTGAGAAGATGCAAGAAATGTTTAACAAAGACCTAGAAGAATTAAAGAACAAACAGAGATGAATAATACAATAACTGAAAAGAAAACTACACTAGAAGAAATCAATAGCAGAATAACTGAGGCAGAAGAACGGATAAGTGACCTGGAAGACAGAATGGTGGAATTCACTGCTGTGGAACACAATAAAGAAAAAAGAATCAAAAGAAATGAAGACAGCCTAAGAGACCTCTGGGACAACATTAAACGTAACAACATTCACATCATAGGGGTCCCAGAAGGAGAAGAGAGAGAGAAAGGACCCGAGAAAATATTTGAAGAGATTATAGTCAAAATCTTCCCTAACATGGGAAAGGAAATAGCCACCCAAGTCCCGGAAGCGCAGAGAGTCCCATACAGGATAAACCCAAGGGGAGACACGCCAAGACACATAGTAATCAAACTGGCAAAAGTTAAAGACAAAGAAAAATTATTGAAAGCTGCAAGGGAAAAACGACAAATAACATACGAGGGAACTCCCATACGTTAACAGCTGATTTCTCAGCAGAAACTCTACAAACCAGAAGGGAGTGGTATGATATACTTAAAGTGATGAAAGGGAAGAACCTACAACCAAGATCACTCTACCCAGCAAGGATCTCATTCAGATTCAATGGAGAAATCAAAAGCTTTACAGACAAGCAAAACCTAAGAGAATTCAGCACCACCAAACCAGCTCTACAACAAATGCTAAAGGAACTTCTCTAAGTGGGAAACACAAGAGAAGAAAAGGACTTGCAAAAACAGATCCAAAACAATTAAGAAAATGGTCAAAGGAACATAAATATCGATAATTACCTTAAACGTGAATGGATTAAATGCTCTAACCAAAAGACACAGGCTCGCTGAATGGATACAAAAACAAGACCCATCTATATGCTGCCTACAAGAGACCCACTTCAGACCTCGGGACACATAAAGACTGAAAGTGAGGGGATGGAAAAAGATATTCCATGCAAGTGGAAATCAAAAGAAAGCTGGAGTAGCAATACTCATATCAGATAAAATAGACTTTAAAATAAAAAACGTTACAAGAGACAAGGAAGGACACTACATAATGATCAAGGGATCAATCCAAGAAGGAGATATAACAATTATAAATATATATGCACCCAACATAGGAGCACCTCAATACATAAGGCAACTGCTAACAGCTGGAAAAGAGGAAATCGACAGTAACACAATAATAGTGGGGGACTTAACACCTCACTTACACCAATGGACAGATCATCCAAACAGAAAATTAATAAGGAAACACAAGCTTTAAATGACACAATAGACCAGATAGATTTAATTGATATTTATAGGACATTCCATCCAAAAACAGCAGATTACACTTTCTTCTCAAGTGCGCATGGAACATTCTCCAGGATAGATCACATCTTGGGTTACAAATCAATCCTCAGTAAATTTAAGAAAATTGAAATCATATCAAGCATCTTTTCTGACCACAAGGCTATGAGATTAGAAATCAGTTACAGGGACAAAAATGTAAAAAACACAAACACATGGAGGCTAAACAATATGTTACTAAATAACCAAGAGATCACTGAAGAAATCAAAGAGGAAATCTAAAAATACCTAGAGACAAATGACAATGAAAACACGATGATCCAAAACCTATGGGATGCAGCAAAAGCAGTTCTAAGAGGGAAGTTTATTATACACAAGCCTACCTCAAGAAACAAGAAAAACCTGAAATAAACAATCTAACCTTACACCTAAAGGAACTAGAGAAAGAAGAACAAACAAAACCCCAAGTTAGCAGAAGGAAAGAAATCATAAAGATCAGAGCAGAAATAAATGAAATAGAAACAAAGAAAACAATAACAAAGATAAGTAAAACTGAAAGCTGGTTCTTTGAGAAGATAAACAAAATTGATAAACCATAAGCCAGACTCATCAAGAAAAAGAGGGAGAGGACTCAAATCAATAAAATTAGAAATGAAAAAAGAGAAGTTACAACAGACACTGCAGAAATACAAAGCATCCTAAGAGACTACTACAAGTGACTCTATGCCAATAAAATGGACAACCTGGAAGAAATGGACAAATTCTTAGAAAGGTGTAGCCTTCCAAGGCTGAATCAGGAAGAAATAGAAAATATGAACAGACCAATCACAAGTAATGAAATTGAAACTGCGATTAAAAACCTTCCAACAAACAAAAGTCCAGGACCAGATGGCTTCATAGGTGAATTCTATCAAACGTTTAGAGAAGAGCTAACACCATCCTTCTCAACCTCTTCCAAAAAATTTTAGAGGAAGGAACACTCCCAAACTCATTCTATGAGGCCACCATCACCTTGATACCAAAACCAAAGATACTACAAAAAAAGAAAATTACAGACCAATATCACTGATGAATATAGATGCAAAAATCCTCAACAAAATAGTAGCAAACAGAATCCAACAACACATTAAAAGGATCATACACCATGATCAAGTGGCATTTATCCCAGGGATGCAAGGATTCTTCAATATATGCAAATCAACCAATGTGATACACCATATTAACAAATCGAAGAATAAAAACCACATGATCATCTCAATAGTTGCAGAAAAAGCTTTTGACAAAATTCAGCACCCATTTATGATAAAAAAAGAAAAAAAAACTCTCCAGAAAGTGGGCATAAAGGGAACCTACCTCAACATAATAAAGGCCATATATGACAGACCTACAGTAAACATCACTCTCAATGGTGAAAAACTGAAAGCATTTCCTATAAGATCAGGAACAAGACAAGGATGTCCACTCTCACCACTATTATTCAACATAGTTTTGGAAGTCCTAGCCATGGCAATCAGAAAGAAAAAGAAATAAAAGGAATACAAATTGGAAAAGAAGAAGTAAAACTGTCACTGTTTGCTGATGACATGATACTATACATAGAGAATCCTAAAGATGCCACCAGAAAACTACTAGAGCTAATTAATGAATTTGGTAAATTTGCAGGATACAAAATTAATGCACAGAAATCTCTTGCATTCCTATGCACTACTGTTGAAAAATCTGAAAGAGAAATTAAGGAAACACTCCCATTTACCATTGCAACAAAAAGAATAAAATACCTAGGAAGAAACCTACCGAGGGAGACAAAAGACTTGTATGCAGAAAACTGTAAGACACTGATGAAAGAAATTAAAGATGATACCAACAGATGGATAGATATACCATGTTCTTGGATTGGAATTTTCAATATTGTGAAAATGACTATACTACCCTAAGCAATCTACAGATTCAATGCAATCCCTATCAAATTACCAATGGCATTTTTTACGGAACTAGAACAAAAAAATCTTAAAATTTTATGGAGACCCAAAAGAGTCCAAATAACCAAAGCAGGGTTGAGGGAAAAAAACAGAGCTGGAGGAATCAGACTTCCAGACTTCAGACTATACTACAAAGCTACAGTAAACAAGACAATATGGTACTGGCACAAAAACAGAAACATAGATCAATGGAACAAGATAGAAAGCCCAGAGATAAACCCACGTACCTATGGTCAACTAATCTATGACAAAGGAGGCAAGGATATACAATGGAGAAAAGACAGTCTCTTCAATAAGTGGTGCTGGGAAAACTGGACAGCTACATGTAAAAGAATGAAATTAGAACACTCCCTAACACCATACACAAAAATAAACTCAAAATGGATTAGAGACCTAAATGTAAGACCAGACACTACAAAACTCTTAGAGGAAAACATAGGAAGAACTCTTTGACATAAATCACAGCAAGATCTTTTTTGATCCACCGCCTAGAGTAATGGAAATAAAAACAAAAATAAACAAATGGGACCTAATGAAACTTCAAAGCTTTTGCACAGCAAAGGAAACCATAAACAAGACGAAAAGACAACCCTTAGAATGGGAGAAAATATTTGCAAACAAATCAACGGACAAAGGATTAATCTCCAAAATATGTAAACAGCTCATGCAGCTCAATATTAAAAAAACAAACAACCCAATCCAAAAATGGGCAGAAGATCTAAATAGACAGTTCTCCAAAGAAGACATACAGATGGCCAAGAAGCACATGAAAAGCTACTCAACATCACTAATTATTAGAGAAATGCAAATGAAAACTACAATGAGGTATCACCTCACACCAGTTAGAATAGGCATCATCAGAAAATCTACAAACAACAAATGCTGGAGAGGGTGTGGAGAAAAGGGAACCCTCTTGCACTGTTGGTGGGAATGTAAATTGATACAGCCACTATGGAGAACAGTATGGACGTTCCTTAAAAAACTAAAAATAGAATTACCATATGATCCAGCAATCCCACTACTGAGCATATACCCAGAGAAAACCATAATTCAAAAAGACACATGCACCTCAATGTTCATTGCAGCACTATTTACAATAGCCGGGTCATGTTAGCAACCTAAATGCCCATCGACAGACGAATGGTTAAAGAAGATGTGGTACATATATACAATGGAATATTACTCAGCTATAAAAAGGAACGAAATTGGGTCATTTGTTGATACGTGGATGGATCTAGAGACTGCCATACAGAGTGAAGTAAGTCAGAAAGATGTTGATACGTGGATGGATCTAGAGACTGTCAGTGTGAAGTAAGTCAGAAAGAGAAAAACAAATATCGTATATTAATGCATATATGTGGAACCTAGAAAAATGGTACAGATGAACCGGTTTGCAGGGCAGAAATTGAGACACAGATGTAGAGAGCAAAAGTATGGACACCAAGGGGGGGAAAGCGGTGGGGTGTGGTGGTGGTGGTGTGATGAATTGGGCGATTGGGATTGACATGTATGCACTGATGTGTATAAAATTGATGACTAATAAGAATCTGCTGTATAAAAAAAAAAGTTGACTGAAATGATATTTGCATTTCTGTACATGGTTATGTGCATATGGAAAAGTATCTTTCTTTTTATCTTTTTCTTACAATATTTTTAATTTTTAGCGTCTCTCTATAGTAGTTATTGTACATATAATAAATGTTTACTACATTAACATGTTTTTCATTTTCATGTCAAATTAATGAAGCTTGCATTCTTACATGACAAATTGCAAGATCAAATCTCTAATTGTATATTACCCCAGCAGCACTCTCTAGATAGATTTAGTGGCAACTGGTTTTAGGAAGTGAAGATTTAGACACTAGGTGTGCTCACTGCTTCCGGGATCATTGTTCTAAACCCACTTAGTGGTCATATATATCATGAGTTCATACTGATACCTCTAGTTGAAGTCCACCTTCCAGCATACTTGTGATCAACTAAGGCATTCAAGTTGTTTGCTACTGCCTTCTCATTAGTCCAATAAACATAACATCATCAATGGAGTGATGTAATGTTCTGTAGACTATGAAAATAAACAAAATTCCTCAAGCCTGTATAATAATAGAGAGACAACGAGTTGAAATAGCACTGCAATAAAATACTGAAGATATACTGCTGCCCTATGAGGTAGAAGCAAATTGCTTCTGATTATCTTTGTGAATTTTGGTGAAAACAAATTTGTCAGGTCGAGAGATGCAGACCAAATTCCAGCAGGTAAGACAAAGATACCATATCAAAATAACAGCTGTGATTGGTTGGCACCTGATGAAGTTTACCAAAGTCCAAAGTAAGAGATCTATCAGTCTTTTCTTTGGCCAAACAGGGTAGTAAAATGGGGACGTAATAGGAATTCCTACACTTCGATCCTGAAAGTCCTTTTTGGGGCACTAATATTTGCAGTTCCCCAGGAATGCAATATTGCTTTCAGCTTATTATTTTAGTGAGGGATTAGGGGGTCATTATTCCTACCTCACTCTATGGCCTATTAGCCATATGGGTAATCTGTCCATAATTAAGCATATTTATCTCTCTTACATATATTGAGACTAAGCACATAACTAGCATAGGTCGGACTCAGGCCAAGATTCCCTCCATAAGCCTCAGAGTCACCACTCTGTTCCTCTAACAATGAAGGTTTTGGTCTTTGGTATTGATATCAGTTCATATGCAATATCTAATAGTCTCCAGATTTCCCTTACTAAGGTACTGACACCTTCATAAATGGCCACAGAATCCTCAAAAAATGCTTAGAGGAAGATTCAGAGTCTACAGGTATGGCTTTGTTGCAGGATCTTTTCTCTAAAGGGCTTAGACTATCCTTTGGTTAAGGAGCTCCAAGTCTGTAAACAGACTTTTTCTGGGACCTGGGTAAGAACTCATGAATTCCCACTGCCGTTTCTCCACTTGGGTTGCTCCCCACTAGACATGGAAATTTGCTGCTTGTATAGGCAAGTGTTTCCTTAGTAGGTTGCCTATGTGTTCATCCCGAGGGACCCGAGGATCCGTTAACCACCACAAATGATCACTGAGGTTCATGATACTTTGTTTATTCCTCTGTCTCCAATAATTTGTACAGTAATAGTGCTCATTTTGTCTCTTGGTGTCAAGAGTCGCCTCTTGAGCTTTTTCTTCTACGGAGTACAACATCAAGGAGTCAAATTCCATGGTATTTCTCCTACCTTTACTGCCAACCTACAAAGGGTGGTCATCACAGAGGATACTGTGGTTACAGAGTGGGTGAGCTGGTTCCACATAATCTATCCACTACAGTATCCCTTTTCCTGAACCTTTAGACCTACTCACCTCTTCAGGGAGTCAGGAAAATTTTGATATTTCAAATCACTGTCTTTAGGAACCATGTATTCCAGGCTTCAGTTAACCAACCTATTAGGCTCTCCTGTACTGGAAACAATATATTAATTCCCAATCCAGGGTAAGTTCATATATATCTAATAGATTCGGTCTAGTCTAGTTTTAAAGGTGTCCTTCTACATTCAATACTTTTATGATTAGTTACTACACCTGTTACTTAAACTCCTAATAATTCAACAGAGCACGGTCTTGCATCATTAATACAATCAATCTGCCACAGTTCACCCTCTGGGTATAATTATTCACTTCCATTCCATATGTTTATCCTCATCACAGGAAACTTCAATCACAACTGTGGGTATAGAATCAAGTTTCTTGTGGTTGACATCACATGTGGATGTGTCTTTTTAGATATGACACTTCATCCAGAGACTTATGGAATACAAACATTATTTGTCATCCTCACACAGAACATGCAATGGTGAAATGGACAAGAAAACTGAAAGCAAATGGCATGGACAGCTGTTAAATAACTGTTGAGATTAGAAGAAAATAGACTGAGTGGACCTTTAAACACACTGAGGTGGGGGGGGAAATGGTTGGAAGCAGCATGGGTAGATGGAGAACGTTAAAATTCTATGAACAAGAGGATTCTTACATAAAGCCAATAAAAACAAAGAGTACTGACCTAAATTTAATATGGGATCAGCTTACAAACACGAAAATAAAATCAGCAACAGTAAATTACTGAGACTTAGAAGTGTAGATATTGAGTAAATGAATGAAGAAAGTTCCAAGACATCAAGATATTGTCCAATCCAAAATCCCAGACAAAGGGAACAGACTTGTGGTTGCCAGGGCGGTGGGCAGGGGATTGGACAGGACAGGGATGAACTGGGAGTTTGGGGTAGGTAGCTGCCAACTATTACATTTAGAATGGATAAACAACAAGGTCCTACTGTAGAGCACAGGAAACTGTATTCAATATCCTGTGATACACCATAATGGAAAAGAATATATAAAAGAATGTATATATGTGTATAACTGAGTCACTTTGATGTACAGCACAACATTGTAAATCAACTATATTTCAATAAAAAAAATTTATATTTCCAAAAAACAAATCCCAGAAAACTTATTTTTCATCACTGGGGAAATACCTCCACCACCACACATAAAAAGTATTGAAATACTTCTTTCCAAAGGAACTAAGTATTTTAAAAATACTTGTTGGCTTTGAAATGCTTAGGGACATTTTGGGGCTCTTTGCTGCAATGTTTGACTTAAAATCTGTCCTCTTAAGTTAATATTAATTAATTTCAAAGCAAACCAATACTTAAAAGCTTATATGAATGTGGAATTTTATATAACTGGCAAATAACTAGTGCTACTGAACTTTGTTATTTGTGTTTGCATTACAATAATATGCAAGTACTATTTTGTGAAAGTCTGTTAAAACTTCCTAAAATAAGCTGAAACCTAAAACTAACCCAGTATAAAATTTAAATCCTTATTCAAAAACGTGATTAGAGGGCTTCCCTGGTGGCACAGTGGTTAAGAATCCGCCTGCCAATGCAGGGGACATGGGTTCGATCCCCGGCCGGGGAAGATCCCACATGCCGCGGAGCAACTAAGCCGGTGTGCCACAACTACTGAGCCGGCACACCACAACTACTGAGCCCGAGTGCCACAACTACTGAACCCATGTGCCACAACTACTGAAGCCCGCACGCCTAGAGCCCATGCTCCGCAACAAGAGAAGCCACCACAATGAGAAACCCGCACACTGCAACGAAGAGTAGTCCCTGCTCACCACAGCTAGAGAAAGCCCGTGCACAGCAATGAAGACCCAACAGAGCCAAAAATAAAATTAATTAATTAAAAACAAAAACAAAAAATGTGATTATAGTTTGCTCAAACATAACTCCTTGCTAACACTCTTGTTATTGAGAATTTTTAAAGTATGTCTAATTATCTAATGAGAAGAAGTGAACATTAGTATCAGGTGATTATTTTTCTTATGTGTATCTGCATATTTAATATTAGGTTAGATTATATTTTCTGGAATTTTACAATAGCAAGACACTTCAAGATTCTCTATTTTAAATCTCATATCTTCAAAACCAAAGTTCTTTAGATTAAATGACTTGTCTAAGACCACAGAGAGGGTTAGCAGAAGTGAAACAAAACCCTGCAAAGACATACTTTCCCACTACTCCACTTAACTTGAATTTTCAGTTAACAAGAAACAATTAATAGAAAGACCATCCCTTTTATATCTTTCTGTAAAATAGAGTTTTCTGTGAGAAACAAATTTTATTATAGGGCAATAATTGGACCTGATCTATAAAACAAAACAAAACAAAAAAAACAGGTAATGCTGGTATATCTAGAATAAAAGGCACTGGAAAAGAAGCTAACTGGCATTATTAAAAACAAAATAAAATATGAATTTTAAATTGGTACTCAATATCTTAAGGCTACTCTAGTTCATTGCAGTATCATTATGGCATTGATGAGTGTGGGAAAAGCCTAAGAAAAGCTACTAGAATGACATTGATAAATGTGGGAAGGACATGTGAATTTTTTCAGACTGACAGGTTTTTTTTTGAACCCATCTGTAAGGCTGTTTTACAGGAAATGACAATCTTCTCTGCTACTTAAAGAAAATGATTGTATCTGGCCCAAAGACAGACTCTTAATAATGAAACCAGTTGTTTGTATCTCCTTTCCATTGATTTTTTTCCTGAGAAAATATAATTATACTAGCTGAGAAATTCTTTGCCACCCTTGTCATTAGTTTCTCACAGACTGAGCCACTTTGGTGTCACAGATTTCACCCTCTGATTACAGCATAAAGGAAATCACTCACCTCCAGCAAGCCTGCTGGCTTGTGTTCCTCCCCTCCAGCTCCCTTATCCTCACATCTCCAACAGGCCACATGCTCTGCCGGCTCAAGTCAACATCCCTGGTACAGGAAGCTGCACATCAAAACCAGGGCAGCAGGAGCTGGTGGGCCGTCCTAGCATGCAAGGTCAGATGCAGACGGGCTTCGTGAATTGTCCCTTGACTCTGAATTTCATGGAGTGAGTCCCTATGTCTTGGGAAAGACCTCTATGATTACGCCAAATTCTTGCTCATGTTTATGGGAGATCTACATTCATCTCTCTACATGTGTGACGAGAAGGGAAGGGATTGGACCACTTCCCCCATTGTAAAGGTTTCAGCATGCCTTTTCATTCATGTTTTATCACTTGTACCATTCTACGATTGAAGACAACAAGGAAAAGACAAACACATTTCTCCATGTGACGCTCTATGCCTCTTTTCAGTTGGATTCCATCCAAAAGAATATCCCCATTGCTTGTGCTGTTATTTACGGGAACTTAAAAGCCATGACCAGTCATCTCTCAGGCAGAACCTAAAAACCATTTTAAATCATGTGTAACGTTGTACACCAAGCAGCAATATAAATCACTTCAAGACCTCTTAGGACAAAGTATATGATACTTGTCATGCAACCGAAATCTTCCTAAGTGGTCTGCGTTAAAACTCTAAATATCTGGAATAATTGTAACAAATTATATAGGAACATTTTAAATAATGATATTCAATTATTTCTTAAATACATTTGCCCTGAATGCAATTGAGATGCTCGTGGCATTTCTTTTTAATAAAACAGTTTAAAGAAATCACAGTTAATATTTTTATATTCTAACTCTATCAGTAACTAACTGGAGAATTATTTAATGGGTAGTGTCATCTTATATATGTAGATCTAGTTTTGAATGTTTAGAGAAAACATGTGAAAGGTTAATAGGTGAAGACAAACAAAGACAATTTATAATCCCATTAGGGCTGTGAAAAGAGCACAGTAGTACTGAGAATAATAGTAAAGAAGTATTGGAGGTATGAAGCTGCAACCCAGTGTGCTTAGTTATAAATTACTGATTACTATTCATTATTTTTAAACCCTGAGATCATTTAAATTTTTTCTTCAGATATTAAATGGCAAATCTCTAAGGGAATAAAGCATATACTCTTCTAAAACCTCATGCCTGCCTTATTTCATGGTTCAGTTAACCTGATTCAGATTAATGATCTTTTTTTGTACCCTATAACATAAAAATCGGTCACAAGTGACAAGATATTTATTTTGGAAGCAGTGTACCAACATTCCAAATATAGAGATGTTGAAGTGTATAGATAGAAATATATAGATACCTTGATATAGACATCAATACCTGTATCTATATAGATGATACTACGTCTCTGAAACATCTTCTAAATGGATAGCTCAGGGTAAAATTGATTTATTTCTTATAAGTCTAATTGCAGCAATTTCCAGGACAATAATTTATGATGATGACAGAGATACATTGACAGTTCAATAACACTGATCAATGATACTAACCAGTGGACAAATGGTATGTGCTATGCTTTGGAATGGCATCCAGGTGTTGACTACTGAAAAGCCATTCTCAGAAATCTCCAAGTGTGAAATAGTATTTGGGGGCATAAATGTCAATCTAGTTGTCCATTATTCACTTAAGAATGTAACCTTTCTTTGATATAAATGGTTCAATAAGTAAAATTCTGTGTTAGAATCTGTAGAACCAAGGGTGTTTTTCTTGCGGTGTGTAGATATTTGTTTTTGTTTAAATCCCTCTTCCAGCTAGTAAGTTACTGTCTGTAAAATCACCTGTGTCACACATTTTTCTTCTCCGTATTTCCCCCATTGAATTGGCTAGGGAATGCTAACTGCTATAACAATAATCTCAAAATCTCAGTGGCTTAACAAACACAATTTTGCTCCTAACTTACTTCTACTTCCAGTAAGGGTCAGTGGTGGAGTGGAGTGGAGATTTGGCGGGGATTTGAACTCCTTGAATCCAGTAACGGCTCAGTCTTCTGCACTTTAGAATGCTCCCCTAGATTCTCCACACGGAGCCAACAGAAGGGAAGAGCAACAGCATGTGAAGGCCATAGATGGAAGTTGCAGGACTGGCACAGCAAGTGACAGATCTAACTTCCTTTTTCAGAACACAGTCATTTAGCCCCATGGATCCACAAGGATGCCTGGGAAACACAATCTGCCCATGAGCCCTGGAAAATAAAAATAAGGAAAAAGCATTAGACAAAACAGCAATCTCTCTCTCTCTCTCTCTCTCTCTCTTTCACACACACACACACACACACACACACACACTATCCATATTATTTCAAAAGTCCTGTTTTCACTTCTTTTACTAAGTATCTACTAAAATTGTATTACTGTTAACGATAGACCAGATACTTATTAATGACTTACAGATTTTTATTTCCTGTTTTTCTCTTTCCCAGTTTCCAGCAATAACCATATAAATTAGACTTTTTTTCCACTAGCCAAAAGCAGCTTTATTTAGACTCCCTTTGAGACAGTAAATCTTGATGGATTTGCAGATACCCAATAAATCTCCCTTAGAAAGCTTGTATGTAAACAAATAATTATCACGTGATGAAGAGCCACCAAATGCTTGTTTCACATTCATCTCTTCTTATGTGTACAATGCAGTTATTTAATCTCCTATAGAATTTTACCTAGTAATCAAGGGTGAAATTTTGCATCATGGATATTAGAGAAACTAATATTCTGGATCTCCTGATATGAAGCAGTATGAAAGTGACATTTTTTTAAACTAAAATATTTAACCTGAATTTAAACAAGCTTCAGGAACTGACTTCCTGTTTGCAAGAAATAAAAGGGAGAAGGAATGTGTTAAATGATGCAATAAAGACACGATTTGACTATCTTAATTTGAAACCTCTCCTAAAGCAGATCTTGAAACAAAACTTGGGTACCTGTAGTTTATATGGAAAGTGATATGAGGAAGTGTTAATTATCAACTTCTTGCTGCAGGCAACAAAGGCACAGTCCTAACAGGGGAGCACTGAGAAACCATGTCAAACATAACTCTGAATTTCCCTCTAAGGGATAGCGAAGGTGAGGTATTTAACTGTCTTATCACACTCACACCCCATCCCTTGTATACTAGCAGTGCCAACTACCCTGGTCAAGGAAAGCTCCAGGGGCTCTGAAAAAAAACCCTTAGACAGTGGGATAGCGAGATAGAGGGGAGATAAATTACTTACAAATATTTACAAATATTGGGTAGATGGTTTATAAATATCTACTGTACTATTCCCTAATCTTTTCTGTATCTAAGCAAAATTTCATAACAAAATGTTGGGAGGAGAGGGGGAATATAGTTCATGCCAAACAAGATGTCCATGATATCCTCACATGTTTAATAATATTAACCAATAATAGCCATGATCTTAAAAATTTTATACATAAGTATCACAATATTTAAGTGTTTTTTTAAAGTCCTAAATATGTAGGCAATTAATGTCAAATAGATAACATAAGCTTCCCGCATCTCTTTCAAAATATTCACTCTTCAATATAACTTTATATTTATGGCTTTTCAACTGCGATTATAAGATCTACTGAATACACAAAAAGAAATAGACACACTGGAAACATTGAAAAAGTATATGAGTTATGTCCTAAGCTTGGGACATTATTTTTAAATCCATAATGACAGTAAGTTAAAATAGAAGCACATTGTCAGTTATGTTTAATGAGGTTTTCCTGATGGATAGTGACAGTGGATAGATCAGGGGTCCCCTCTCCCAGGAAACAAAACTGATCACTAATGGAATTTTCCTAAGGACTATTGGAGAGTGTTAAAGATAACTCATAGACATAACTCCTACATTAACTGAGAGGTTTCCTTACCTAAGGCTCTACTGTAAGTCCTTAATCAAGTGATGATATGTACATTCATCTCAGTTTATCTAAAATTGAACTCCCAGTTCAGGTAGGTGTCATTGTTACACAATGTATACTAATGAACTGGAGGTGTTGAACTATCCCACCTAATGTAAATAAAAGAGAAAGACAGATAGTCCTTGGAAAACGTCTCATATATTAGATCAGTTATGTGTCATATGTTTTCGTTTTTATCCCCTAAATATTCAGATCTTGCTCACAATACAAGGACTAACTGAAAACTACTACCTTATTCTATTCAAAAAATTCTGAACACTGATGAATCTACAGAATTCAATGGAAAGACGTGAATTTAGAGATGAACACCTGAGCTTCCACTGAAGGCTAAAAATGTCGGTAAACTGCATGACTCCTTGCAGTGAGGCTTTCACTTAAAACACAGTGATAGTATCTGCTTCAACTGCCTCATAGTTTTTAAAATCAAGTATGTTAAATATGAGGCATAATTGATAATCTATACATTTTGTTTTCTTCCAGAAGGAAAAAGATGTGTTTTTTTGGTGTTTTAGTTTTTGAATTTTTTATAATTGTTTTCATTTTGTTTTGTTTTTACATTAAGTCCTTTACTCCAATACAAAGAAGAAAGGACTAGTTACGCAGAGGTTACTGTTCAGAGTGCTCAGTACCCTAGTTTTAATAGTAATAGACTTTCTACTAGTTTTAATAGTAATTGATAATACTAGTTTTAATGTGGTCTCTTCTTCCTCATAGCCGCGAGGTCACACTAGGAAGACCAGTCTCTAAAGGTAGAAGGTGTGCTTCTCTCTCTCTGTGTCTGTCTTTCTGTCTCTCTCTCTCTCACGTCTCTTCCTTTCTTTCTCCCTCTCTCCCTTTCCCACATGGGAACTGCTTTAAGGACGAATTGTTTGATCTGGTAGGGGCTGGAGCAGTAAGCTAGAATGATCTGCCTTATCAAGAGAAACCCCTTCTCCTTTCTTCACTGCACTCATTTTTGTTTGAATTAATAGATGTAACTCTTTGTGTCTTTGGAATGGTAAATCTAGAGGCCCAAAAACGTGTGTTGTGGGGTGTGTGTGTGTGTGTGTGTGTGTGTGAGAGAGAGAGAGAGCCTGCAGATAAAAAAATGCCCATGACCTTCTTTTTTGACTTCACTTAGGCAAAGAAGCCCTCTACTCATTTCTGAATAACTTTTAGATTATCAAGTTAAATCAGGTAGTGAGGCTCCAGTCTTGATATCAAATCAGTGCTGAAATTGTCTCAGGTTCTTAGCTTTGCTTATATACAATATCGGACTCTTGTGAGGAGAATAGCCAGCAAGGGAAAAATTCATTTCTCCTCAGTCCCCTTAGAATCATATGTCACTGCAGTCTGGGAAAAAATTACACTATTATGCAAACAATTGACAAAATTTTGTCTTCTTATTCCTCACAAACAGCCTCCATTTATATTTCTTAAAACCCCTAATAGAATTTGTGTCTGCTCGGTTAGAAAGAAGAAAATATATAATAAATGAATTTTCAAGAGCAAGGCCATCATTTTATCTTTGTCATTTTAAACAATTCTGAATGGGAAATACATCTAAAAATAGTGGGGTTTACAGTGAAAATGTCCTGTTTTTTTTTTGTTTTGTTTTGTTTTTTGTTTTTAGTATATAAAATAACCATGCACCTTACAATCAATAGTGTTTTGAATCAACTAAGACCACCATGGCCTGAATGGTCATCTAATCAATCCCATGAATAACTTGCTAAAATAAAGCTCAGTTTGATTCACTGCCCAAAACAAACAAAAAAACAGGAACGACAATGACAAACTTAGACATCTGAGTAGCCACGAATAGATAGGATTTTTTTGAGTAAAGCAATTGGATACATATGAGTATGTGAATCAGACATGACTGACATTAACAAATGGATCGTTAACTACTGTTTAGATGTTATCAAAGGTGTGGTCACTTTTTATCCTTTAGGGATGTTTTGGATGCAGGTGGAAAAAATTTCAACTTATCCAGGTTTTCTTTCTTGGATTATGTAACTGAAAAGGGTGTGTCTGGATTTTGGTTCAAAGGGTATCATCAAACCTGGCTTCCCTCCATCTCCTCTGCCCTCATTCCTGTTAACTGCATTCTCAGACTCCCTGTGGGCTCAAAATGGCTATATATCCCCTACTTTGAACTGAGTAGAAAACAATTGTTTATTTGAAGTAGAATTCAACAAAGAGTTTATTTTAATTGGGGCAAGTTTGAACAAGTGCCAAATCCTGAACCAAAGACCGAAGGCATGCAGAGTTCTGATTGGCCTGCTTTGAATCACACATCCATCCTGGGGTGAATATCACCCAAACTACAGAGAGTGGAGAGTGCATAGATATTTTAAGAGCTGGTCATACACACACACACACACACACACACACACACTCACACAATACATGTATTATATGTAAATTTTGTATATGCAAATACTATGCTATATTAAATATAGTGCATATATTATATATAAATATATATAAATTACATATTCAATTGCAAATAGTCATATTTTGATTTTTGAATGTAAAAATGATAAAAAGTATAAAGCAACTTGAAGCTGGGAATTGGAAATTTTAGAAATGTGTGAAGTTTAAACTCAGAACAAAAATGCTAATAAAATCAGGAACAGAAGAAAAGACACAATAACTCTAAACAGAAATAAAATATAAGTGAGCATTTGTATGTAAAAAATAAGGTTATAAATTTAAAATCAGTCTGTTACATTATGATCCATTTTCTAATCTTCTGAACTAGATAAAGCCATCCAGACAAAAATGTATATTAATTTCTTTTGTGTGTCAGGCAGGTAAAATGACATCTCTGGTCAGTGAGCAAGGAGCTGAAAGACTGGAGGCACAAAGTCTCTAAGCCACAATATCAAACCTGGCTTATCTGAGAAAGTAAATGAATGTTCGTATGTCGAGTTTCAAGAAAAGAATATGAACTCCATCAGTTTGTCAGCAACCACAGCTTTATCATCTTCCGGAAGCAACTATCAGCATGTGCTTTTCCTGTGACCTATAATTATCATAATGACAAATAAAACAAAACTGCTATTTTTAGTGACAGATGAAATTCCCCTGACTTAGACTTTTACCTTGCCCAGAAATGTGATTATTTCAAAAGTTGAAGAGGTAAACAATTTTTTAACACTAAAAGAAGAATTACTTGGTAATGTGTCAATATTTCTAAACAAATTTAATCGTCTGCCAATAAAACCTCAAACAAAACAAAATGTAACTTACATGTGACTATCATTTGACACTTTTATTAATGTCTTTGACTCTAGCGTATAAATGGGGTACGTGATTCACATTTTAGGGTACCTGACCACTAAACAGACCCTATTCTGAGCCTTACGACTCATTCACATTTTTGCAAAATATAGGAATTTAGTTTGCATAACTGTGCTGCATGGGTACATACCGTTCTGTAATCAACCACCAGACTTAAATAAAACAGACTTCATGAGACCTGGGTCTTCATTCATATTGTCACTGCTCTTTCCCAGTACCTAAATCTATGTCGGCATGTAGTAGGTAAACAAAATATAGTGCAAGAATGAATGAATGATCAAATGAATACAGAAAGAGCATGTGAATGGCTCAGATCTAGACACTGTCTCAAGTTGGGCAAGTAAGGTTCTTTCTCACTGGAATTTACAATTAGGTTACAGACACCTTAGTGGATTTTGTTAATAGTTATATTGGGAGTAACTTAGAGTTGGGACAATATGAAGCATGGTAAAGAGGATGTCAGCCGTACAAGGAAAAATAATGTAGCAAAAAACTGGCACCCGGACTCACCAATTCCTGGATTCAATATTTTTAGAGACTGAGCTGCACTTTTTCTTCTCCAGCTCTTCAAAGTCCTTACAAATCTTTGCAATTAATTCCTCTTTTTCTTTTGTGAAAGATTGAATGGATTCAGCTCCCTGCAACAATAGATTCATCTCCTTGCAACTAGATTCCAAATGCATACAGCAAGGTGGTTTTCATATCTATTTTAGTCCAAGTTTGCATTCACCACTTAAAGTAGCATGATTCAGTTTCAATTTCTGTGTCCTATATCTGAAATTTGAATTTTAACCAGTGTGCTTCTTCTTCTGGAGAAGTCCCCATCTGCATTTAATAGACAAAGCAAAAAACAAGGGGAAATGTCTGCTAAAAGGTAGAGGAATAAAAAAGAGGCTAAGAGAAGTGTGTACGTAAAGTACCTTGGTAGCAGCCATTTACTCCTTGTGTCTAGGGAAGAGCAGGTGAGAAGTAGAGTCACAAGCACAACAAGGATAATTGACTTTAATTAGCAGAAAGAGGTGGGAATGTTTTAACACAATGAGGGGAAGACATCTTCCATACTTAATATGGACCTCATCTTAGCTCCATTTCTCAGGTACAGCTTAGCAAAAATCAGAGAAGTGAGTTCATCTAACATTGGTCTTTTCCCATATGGATGCTATAAAATGATAGGAGAACAAGAGAGTTCAGTGCATTGGCACAAATGCCAACAAAATAATGCCTCATGGGCTTTAAGTTCAATAAGGAAGGAAGTGAAGAAAAGATAATAATAGATGGAAAGAGTAGAAAACTGGAGTGACAGAAGCCACCTCACCCTAGAAGCAACAAAAAAAGAAAAGAAAAAGTCTGAATTAACATTTTTCAGAACTCTGGAAATGAACCAACGCCTTGTAGCACCTCTGGAAGACTTATTAAAAAGAAAAGTCATTTATCCTCAGAAAGATCAGTAAACTTTGTGGAATTTTACCTTACAGAAGTCCCACCCCCTATTCCCCAGTTCAGTAGTAACTGTGAAAACAGCAGTGTGCAGATGGTACCAGAGGGAGCACACAGACCTCATTCACAAAGAACCTGCGACCTGTCTTATTCTGACCTGTCTGGTGGTTGCATGGAAGATTAGCTCAAATTATCTCTGACTGTCTTTATTTCACCTGACTCAGGACTGGCCTAGTGCTAAAGCTGCTTCCTGGGGAAATTTGTCAAAAAGTATTCATGGGCTAATTTATTAGGTTACTGCTGCCTGAGGCGACAGAGAACTGTTGGTGCAAAAAGCACACTCGTCAAAAACACATAGATGAAAAGCTGGGGAAGGATACAAACATAGATTTTTAAAAAGAAATCCCCATATTACTGGAAATCTAGAATGTCACACACATGTGCAGGGCTTTACACATGATCAGGGAAAACTTCCAGCAGACCCTGAGGTGCTATGGAAGAAGGAAGTCAAGACTAAGGAAGAGTTGCCAACTGCCTGTCTGAGTGTTGAAGGCATGCCTCAACAAATACACAGAGCCCTAGGCAAGGACTGAAAGGTATTTTGATTCTAGGCTTTTAAGGAAGTATCTGTCTAGTGTGTAGCTGCCCACTAAGCTAATGGAACAGGGACTTTGGGGGCCACAATGATAAAGAATACAGACTTTATGGAATTAGCTCAGAAAAGTCACTAACTAAACAAACACCATCTAAAATAATCATCAACAGCAATAAATCTTGGGGGAGGGAGAGAACCTGATTTCCAGAGTTACTACATTATAATATTTTAAATGGCTAATGAAAAAAAAAAGTTTTAAGACATGAAAAGAAACAAGAAAATATTACACATACACAGGAAATAAAAACAAGTCAACAGGAAATGTGCCAGACGAAGCCCAGACATTGGGCTTTTTAGACAAAGATTTCAAATTAGCTATTTTAAATATATTCAAAGAGCTAAAAGAAAATAAAAGAATGATGTCTCATCAAATTGAGAATATCAATAAAAATAGATATAATAAAAAAGAACCAACACAGAAATTTTGGAGTTGAAAAGTATAATAACAAAAATGAAAAATCCACTGTAGAGTCTCAAGAGCAGATGTCAACAAACAAAAGAAAAAATCAGCAAACTTGAAGATGGGTCAATCGATATTATCCATTTTGAGGAACAGAATAAAAAATAAATGAAGAGAAATGAACAGAGGCTCAGAGTCCTGTAGGACAACATCAGTCTTACTAACATATGTGTAATGTGAGTCCCAGAAAGAGAAGAGTGAAAGAAACAAAAAGGAATACTTAACTAAATAATTTCAAAGTTGACAAAAAATATTAATCTACAAATCCAGGAACCTAAATACGCCAAGTAGGATAAACTCAAACATAGCCACATTAGAAACACTAAAACAAATAGAAAAACAAACAATGCTGAAAGCTAAAGACAAAGAATCTTGAAAGCATCAAGAGAGAAGTAATTCATCTCTTACAAGTGATCCTCAAAAAGATTAACAACCAACAGCCATAAGGAAGTGGAATGGCATATTCAAAGTTCTGAAAGGAAACATAACTTTCCTTCAACAAAGATTTCTACATCCTATAAACTAGCCTTCATAATGAAAGAGAAATTAAGACATTCCTGTACAAACAAAAACAGAGAGAATATATATATATATATAGGATATTTGTTACATATATCCTATAACAAATGTACAGGTAGTCCTTTATCCTGAAATGAAATGACACTAGAAAATAATTCAATTCCACATGAAGAGATAAAGAACACTGCAGAGGGTGAATACATAGGTAAGTATAAAAGAAATAATAAGCACATTTTTCTTTGTTTGTAACATCTTTTTTTCCAATTTTATTTAAAAGACAACTGCATAAAGTAGTAATTATAAATCTAGGTTGATGTACACATAATACATAAGGATGTGATCTGTGACAATAACCACATAATGGTGAGAGACACTGGAGATATGAATATATATATATATATATCCAGTATATGCGGCAAATATATGGCATTTTTATATTATAAAAATTATGTTAATATTAGTCCAAACTAGATTGTTATAAATTAAGATGTTAACTATAATCCCCAGGGAAACCACTACAATTTGTAGTTAAAGAAATTTCAAGGGAATTAAAATTATACATAGAAAAAATATATTTCATACAAACAAAAGCAGTGATGGAGGAATTGAGGAACATAAAATACATAAGATATATAGAAAGCAAACAGAAAAATTGTAGAAGTCATTACTTATCAGTAACTGAACTAAATATAAATAGATTAAACTCTCCACTTATATGGCAGGGAGTGACAAAAAGAATAGAAAACCATCATATAGCCATATACTGTTTACAATAGACTTAGTTTAGATTCAAAAGCACAAATAGGATGAAGGTGAAGGTAAAGGGATGGAAAATTTTTCACAAAGGCACTACTCAAAAGACAGCTGAAAGTGGCTACATAAATATTAGACAAAATAGTGAATTTGTCTAGATATCTACATGGAAAAGAATAAATTTGAAGCCCTATCTTATACCACATGAAAAAAATAACTCCAAAAAAGATTAAAAACCTAAATGTAAGAGCTAAATGTATATGACTCTTAGTAACATATGACACCAAAAGCACAAGCAATTTAAGAAAGAAATAGGTAAACTTGACTTCATACAAATTAAGATATTTTGTGCATCAAAGGATACTATCAAGAAAGTGAAAAGACAAGCTACAGAATGGGAGGAAATAATTTCAAATCATGTATTTGATAACAGTTCCAGTATACAGAATATATAAAGAACACTGATAATTCAACAATTAAATAACTCAAGTAAAAAATGTTCAAAGGTTTGAATAGACATTTCTCCAAAGAAGATATACAAATGGCCAGTAAACCCATAAAAAGGTGTTCAATATCATTAGAATTAGTCATTAAGGAAATACAAATCAAAACCACAATGAAACGGTTGAAAGAGTCATTTCAGAGCAAACTGAAACTCAGTCTCTACCCACAGTAAATTAGATGCAGTTGAGAATCTCTGCTAAATCTGTAAACACCTGAATTATTAAAACTAAGAAATATACCAGGACAAAAGTTCAATTTCAGTTATATCTCCTTGAAATCATATCTGTGTGGCTTGATTTATTATAGCCTGAAGAATAAGAAAGATTTGCCTTTTGAGTCCCTTACTCATTTCAGAGAGACATTAAAATCATCCACTCTAATACCTGGGAGCTCTGGAAAAACTCAAGTTCTCTAGACAGATGGTAGAGAGAGAAAACTGGCTGAAGTTCTAGGAAACCCCAATAATGATAGATTTTTTTCTGAAAGAGAAAGGGGAATTAATTAATCTGGTTGGAAGAGGCCTCTCTTCCAATTCATGAAAAGAGGCCATTCTTCTAAAGGATATATATATTTATTTATAAAATATTTCAAATTTTATAAAGTTTATAAACTTTATATTTGTATATTTAAATATTTAATATTGTCCCCCATACTTCTAAACACATATATATATATGTAACATTTCCCCAAATTTCTAAACTCAAGCTCATATACACAGAAGAGTACCAAAAAAAACTAGTCTGGAACCTGGAATATTGCAGAGTTTTCAGTTATAGTTCCATAAATGATGGCTGGATTTTCAGTTTCATAAAGTAATTTCCATTTGTTTCATTTTGATCCATTTTCTGGTATGTTAGACGGTTGACCACTAAAAAGTCTGCAAAGTGTTCTTGAGGCTCAGATATAATTATTGCTACTCTTTGTTGGGTGTCTGTGACTTCACTTGATATTTTAAATGACTTTAATATTTATATTAAATATTTGAATTGTTTACTATAGCCCCATTTTATGCATGAGAAAATGGAGTTTCAGAAAGGTTACATAAATCCCCTCCAAATCAAGAGAGTTATAAATGTTGAAGCCATGATTTAAACCCAGTACTGTCAGACTCTAAATCCAGTGTGCTCTTTGCAACTTAAATATCCTTTCATAAATAAGAGAGGTCCTTCATGCTATGTTTATGCCAATTCTAACTCATGGAATTTAGTATAAGGAATTATTTAGATTGTGTGCCACATACAATATTACAATGATTAATGACCAAGTGGCTATTAAACAAGCATAATAAAAAAATTAGAATAGACAACATCTCAATCTACAAAACATTATTCAGGAAATATTTGGAAAACAAGATACAAAGGATATTTTAGTACAAGTCTCTTTACTAAAACAAGTTTTATTTTAACAGAGAGAAACTGATTCTACATGATTCAGAGAATTCATGAGAAATTCTGCTTGTTTTTCAATATCCCTCTGGTTTTTGTCATGAAGGCATAATTAATTATACAAAGAAAATTTCCGCAGAGCATGTTCTATGAAAAGTTGAAAAGAGAGGATTAGAAGACTGTCACACTGGAGATCTATTTTAAGACGATTTATATAAGACATTCCAGGTAATTACACTGTAGAAGATATCTTTTCCTATTTTTAGGAAGCGTTTTAAGTACTGAATGCAGAACAAAACCATCAAAGTCAGTAGAAATAAAATGTGATCACTTATCACAGGGATCCTGAGAAAAAACCACATAATGGCTGAAACACACTCCTTGGGTTAGGTTAGATAAAATAAACATGGCTTATTAGATTACCACAATTAATACTATAATGATTTATAGAAGGAAAAAATAAACTGTCAAAAGTTTTACAGAATGACTGCCCCCTCTTCGCTTCGTATCAAAATGTATTGAGTTTACTAAACATCTTCAATACATACTTCAACTGTTAATGATCTAGTCTCTGAAGCTGGTTGAGCTGGTTGGCAGCTGATGCGAATCCAGGCAGTTATGGAATCTCTACACAGAACGTTAGCTTTGCTCCTGTCACTTGATTAGGACTGCTTTTCTAGCTCTGTTTTGCTTCCTTGAAAACTAAATTAAATGGAAAGACATTGGAAATATAACTTGGTGTAAAAAAAAAAAAAAAAAATCACTTGTACAAATGAGCACATCTCTGTCTGATAAGGATGGCTCTTCTAAAATTGCATAATTTTGAAAGTTACATATGATGAAAAATCTTGTTGTGTTGATACTGCTATGGCTCTTTTGAAAGAATTTCTGTGAGAGGAACTCAGGAAACTTTAATAATCTACTTAGAGAACCTAGACGTGAATAATTTAATAACTACTGGAAAAAACAATGTTATATATCTTTACTCTCTTGAATACCTCTGGATGGTCTGAAAAGAGAATTGTAGTTTAGATAGGACAGATTTAGTTAAAAAATACAGGATTCTTAGTTAAATTTTAATTTCAGATAAACAACAAATGATGTTTTAATGTAAGTATATCCCACGTCTTGCATGGGATATACTTATACTGCTAACACATCATTTGTTTTTTATCTGAAATTAAAATTTATTTGGGTGTCCTGCATTTTATCTGGCAGCCTTAGGTTCAGAATGAGTCAGCAGAATAATGGACATAAACTAAATACAACGTGGATCTCCAGGTCATAAACTAAATACACATAGTTGTTAATACGTCTCTGTATTGTTCTTTAAACAAAGACTCATGATTACTCTTGGCTAGAAGTAGTTATTAAAACCTGATTCTTTATTTAAAAGGCTTTAAAAACTTTAGAAACAATTGTGTTTCAAAATTTCATATGATTAAGAAGGATTTTGTTCATAGATTTAACTGAAGAGGGAATAGAAGGAGAAACAGACCAAATTAATTTACTTCTCATCAAGCTCGCTCTTTGAAATAAACTCTTCAGAAATCAGTTCTATTCCTTTAGTGTAAAACTCCTCCATGAAGATAGTGTCTTGTTTTATGTTAACTCTATTTTTGCTATTGAGTGCTCTGTAGACAAATATTCAGCTGACAGATTACTCAATGTTTTTACTCTTTTTAAACCTTTTTTTCAATAAACTTTTACTATTTCTAAATTCATTATTGTCTACATTTAGAAGGGAATGAAAAATGGTAAAATTCAATGAACCAGTTTTTCTATTTGATGAAAGAAGAATTTACATATTTTAAAAATTGAAGCCCAGTTTTAGATGACCTATTGGTTTCATTCTCTAATAAAATGAATAAATGATATTTTGGGTGCCTCTAATTTAGAAAAATCCTCTGAAAAATTATCTGCCAAAAACTAAATTGCACTTCTGCTTCAAGGATATTCATAAGACTGACACTTTAAATATTTTAGATGTTTCAAGAATATATTTTAAAATAACATCATATATTATAAAATATTTGCTTAAATAGGAAATGTTTGACTTAAAATATTGATATTAGATATAGGTATATGTAGGTATATACACACAAAAATATATACATACCCATTATATTTACATGCATTTATATAATCATATATAAGCTTATATAATTATAATTTATATAATCATATAAGCTTTTGTATATATCTAATATGATGATGATGTTAGTTTTAGTATTTTTATAAAAAGGAAAATAGAAAACCTTAAGTCTATCAGTAATTAATGATTTTAGAAAGCTTGTCCAGGCTTTGTGAAAAATATAACAAAGAATATATAAAAATCAATGTAATCCTTGACTAAATTAATATAAACAAAGTATTATCTATCTATATCTACCTGTCTATTTATATCTTATATATCAGTATCTATGTTGTAAAATAACTACTCAGTCACAAATATAACACATACATTGAACTTTTAGCAAGCAATGGTAATAGCCTGTGTATAAAACCTGAAAATCATGTTATAAAATTCTCAACTAAACGATTATGAGAAACTTTTCTGAAAAATATCACCTGCAGTATGAAAATATTATTTTTGATATTCTTTTTCTCTGCACACCTGAGTGAATAGACAAGTACAAGACAGATGTTGGCTGACTTTCACCCTCTGGAAACAATGGTCGGGTTAATAACTTGACCTGCCTCTTAGAAAGAAAATTGAAGCCATTCTTCCACTTGGTTTAGACAGTGACCATGAAAAGAAGTTATCATAAGCAATGTAATGAAGATCATAACATTTTTGTCATGAGCAAATCTATCACTGACCGACCTAAATTTCAACTCAAAATTTGAGATTATTCTTCAATGAAACAAATTAAATGAGAGTAGAGGAACCCATACTAAGAGATGCAGAAGGAAATGCTGGTCATAGGGGCTCCAGGAAATATGTCTAAAGTCTATTTGTTTTTCATGGCACAATGCAGAGTCAAAAATTCTGATATATTTGACCCATCAAACCATCAAGTTAGACATGCATTGCAGTACGTCATTAACAAGTTGTATTAGTGAAGGAAGAAAATGATATGAGTGGGCCCTGAAGGCACATGTTAGTTGTATGAGCAACGTGTTAGTTATGGTCTCAAGGAAAAGCTGTTTGAAAGAGCAATTCAGGCCTGGTGTACAGATGGCTCTATAAGATGTATTGACACCAGCCAGAAAAAGCTTCGGCGTGATGTTCTAACCATGAAAGGCTCTGAAAGACAGTGGTAAAAGAAAATCCTCCAAGTTGGCATAACTTTGAGCCGAATAACTAGCAGTTTTTTTGTTTTTTTTTTCATGCACGGAAAGAGAAATGGCCAAAATACAAGACTACATTGATTCATAGGCAGAGGCTAATGATGTGGTTGGATAGTAAAGGACTTGGAAGAAATGCAATTGAAAAATTGGTGACAAAAGTTTCTGGAGAATATCCCATGATATGGAATCATTCCCTGAGGAAATAAGCTAGCCAGGTTGATTGCATTGGACCATTTCCACCATGGAAGGGGCAGAATTTCATTGTCACTGGTGTAGCGACAAGCAAGCTCTGGATATGGATTTGCCTTCCCTGCCTTGAATGCACCTGCCAAAATCATCATCCACAGACAACCGTATTGTTCATTGTCATGATATTAAGCACAGCATCATTTCTGAGCAGGGAACACATTTTACTACAAATAAAACATAACAATAGACTTGGGCACATGAAATTCACTGTTTCATGTTACTCTGAAGCAGCTGGTCTGATAGAAGGGAGGGATGGACTTCTGATAACTCGGCAATTAGTACCTGTTGGGTGGCATCACTTTATGGATCTAGGGTGATGTCCTCCTATTTTTCCCATAGTAAGGATTTAAGGGTCTGGTAATCAAGGGTTGAAAATGGGAGTACATCCTCTCACTATTTCCTCTGCTGATTCATTAGAAAAAAAAAAAAAATCCCTTCTCATGAAACGTTGGGCTCTGTCAGTATAGAGATATTACGTTCCTTGGGAAGAATCCTTCTCCTAGGGAACTCAGTAATCATTTCATTAAACTAGAAGCTTGGTCAATTTGGGCTTCTTGAATGCCCAACAGGCAAAGAAAAATTTATTGTGCTGGCTGGGTGTGATTGACAAGGACGATCGTGAGGAAACTGAGTTGCTACTAAAAATGGGGGGAGAGAAGAGTATGTCTGGAAAGCCTCTTTATTCCTTAATTCTCCAATATTATGTGAGAAAAGTTAATAGAGAGCCCAGAACAGGCAGGAGGATTACTGGCACGTCCTCCAGAAATGGAGGAACTCTGTGCAACTTTTGGGAGGCAGAGGAAACCAGTGGTCATTATCATCTAAAGCGTTCTTAGATTAGACAGAGAGGAGCTGGCAGTCCAGGTTTCCTTGCTCTGACTTCCTCCACGTGCCCATCTTTGTGACTGCTGCCTGTGTTGGTCAACAGCAACACCAAGGCCACCACCAGATGAGAGCTGACAGTCTTACACATACATCTGCCCCAGTTCCCATTCATTATTCCATTCGCTCTTGGACACGCCTGGCTTCGCAGATTTCCCTGCAAGTTCCAACTCAACCACCCATCATATCCCAGTGCTTCATAAGCACTGGCTACTGATTTGTCTGATTCTTCAATTCCTCTTGCCAGATGTCACCACCCCAGCCCCTTCCATTGCCGAGTAAAGTCTAATTCCAACAACAAGTTCCTAACTTATAAATACTCATAGTAGTTCTGCTTTCCTGATCAAGCACTGACTGATACAGCTCTAAATTCATAAACAACAATTTCAGACAGATTTTTTTTTTTCTCATGAACTTACCAAGAAATATATTTTCTGTGTAGCTGTTTATTTTTCAGACAAATCATTTGCTTTTCTGCCAAGAAATATCTGTTCCATCAGATTACAGACATCATCATCATTATCCAGATATCAATCCCCAGCAGTAAATATCAATAGATCTTGGAAAGGGAGTTGAATGTGAATATTCAACCCATTTTAATGTGGAAACTTGACCACATCCTACCTCCTCACCTCTGTACCTTACCTCCATTCTTTCAACCCACGAGAGGAAGTCAATCCATTAAAAGAAGAAAGGCATCTTTCCCTAGATAAAAGATAATGATATCTTTACTTCCATGCATTGTTCGAAAACTGAGCTCTCAGTGCATTGAGATAAAGGAGACTAGTTTGTAGTTTGCTAAATGATTTAGACATTTAAAGAATGTTTCCTTAAGATATATTGGTGACAAAGGAAAGTAACGTATGTGTGTGTCTGTGTGCACTTGTGTAGGTACACTTGTATTTACAATTAGAGTTAATGGAGTAGAACATGAGGAGAAATAAATACGGGGTCCTAGAAACCAGGGAAATGATAAGAAGGACCTCTAGTCTTAGAAGAAAGAACATGTGTGAGGGAGCCGCCAGAGAGGGGCCACTGTGATGGCCATTGTCAAGCGCCTTTTGTGTTACCCAGATGGAGGCATTGCCAGACACAAAACCAGTCTTCACAGAATGAGAACCCTGCATTATTTGCTTCCAGGGTCTCCCTTTGCAAGCTCTTGCTTGAAGGCAGAAGAGAATTTTGCTCCTTCTCCATTGGTATTTTGGCATTTGATTAGCTAAACAGAGAAACATTCCCTCATGCTGTGCTCTGTTTCCATCAGGGTCGCGTGTGCAGATACCTTTCGACGACATTCTAAGACACTGCTGAGCCCCAAGTGTGGCTGGCAGGAACGATCATCCAGCAGATTGGTGGGAAAAGCACATGTGTACATCAAAAGGAGGGTGGATTAGACAGTAAGTTGAGGATACCCACCTGGGACATTTGTAAATAAAGACCCATTGTTACAGAAATAGGGTTATATTCCCATTAGAAAGCTACTGTTTTTGAGACTGTTGAAGTTCCTTAAGGAATTGCAATCATTGTCTGCTATAAATACTTTCGATTGTTGCTAGAATTGCACAAGCATAGAGGAATTCTCTGTTTAATTTTGAAATCTCAAATTTGTCAAAAATGTTTAACTATAAATAGGCAACCCCTTTACTAAAAAAAAAAAGTCAAAGTATATAATTTATCAAACTGAATTCCAAACTCCATCTTGTAGCTGTTGAGTTCCAGTGAACTGGGGTGAGTGTGGAGGCAGCCCTAAGGTATGGTACGCCCATTTCTCCTTCTCCAGCCTCATTTCATATGTCCATCATCACTGTGCTCCAGACACAAACTGCGTTCACTGTCCTGAGCCGTCCATGCTTCCTTCCCCCGCCAGGCATTGACTCAACAATTCTGCTCCCTGAGGAGCTCACCTTTGTTGCTCTAATACCTCATCCCTATCCTGTCCGTCTCAACTCCGTGCTCCTGAAGAGTCATGTCTAACCTCCCAGAGCCCTGCCAACTGACCCCCTGATCCCTCAACCACCCTCTCTAAATATTTGTCAGAGTTAAAAACTTGTATATACTTTTATGGTCATTTGTCCACTCTGTCTCCCCAGTAAGTTAAAAACTACTTGGGCAGGAACTATGTCTGATTTTTACCAAACATTGTATTTCAGCACCTGGCATGTAAGTTGATTTTATCTGTTTATTTATTATTTTATTTTTGGCTGCGTTGGGTCTTTGTTGCTGCACGTGGGCTTTCTCTAGTTGCGGCGAGCAGGGGCTACTCTTCATTGAGGAGCATGGGCTCTAGGTGTGCAGGCTTCAGTAGTTGTGGTATGCGGGCTCAGTTGTTGTGGCACACGGGCTTAGTTGCTCCGCGGCATGTGGGATCTTCCCGGAGCAAGGCTCGAACCTGTGTCCCCTGCATTGGCAGGCAGATTCTTAACCACTGCGCCACCAGGAGAGTCCCCAGATTTTATCTGTTTAAATATAAATAATTGGGCTTCCCTGGTGGCACAGTGGCTGAGAATCTGCCTGCCAATGCAGGGCACACGGGTTCGAGCCCTGGTCTGGGAAGATCCCACATGCCGCAGAGCAGCTAGGCCCGTGAGCCACAATTACTAAGCCTGTGCGTCTGGAGCCTGTGCTCCGCAACAAGAGAGGCCGCGACAGTGAGAGGCCCGCGCACCGCGATGAAGAGTGGCCCCCGCTTGCCACAACTAGAGGAAGCCCTTGCACAGAAACGAAGACCCAACACAGCCATAAAATAAATAAATAAATAAATAAAAATTTAAAAAAGAAAGAATATTTATAAAAATAAATAATGTTTTTCTTGAGGTCTTTATTGACTCCAAATGTTCATGTGTATTTTTATTTACAAATAGGACATATTCAATTATTCTCTTCTTATGTGTTAATTCAACAAAATATAATAAAGCATACTTACGTTCTATACCAAAGTACAAAGATAAAATTGTGCATATTATTTTCTCAACAATGTAATTAAACTCCTTATTTAGGAATTTTATAAGAATTGAGAGATGGATTTGAATAAGTAAAGTATAAAATTCAAATTTATACAGTTTTTTTACAGGAATGTCTTATTCTGCATGAGTCTGTTGAAAGACTGGTATCTCTATCATGTTTTACTTCATTACTCATGCATTTGAAAAAGAAGTTTCCTGTTTGCACCCTCGGTGAGACTTGTAATTTATGTGTCAGAGCTCTGAATATTTTTAATGTTTCACTTTTATTTTGTATAATTATTTTACTTTACTTACAGTATCAAATTTCATGCAGACTACATATGTGTTAAAATATATTATACTTTCTTTGAATTTCAAATTATCAGATTGTTATTAAACGCATATCAGCAATACATGTCTTTCTTATTTTCTGGCCATTAAAATATAAATATTAAAGTCAATTTGCATGTAAATAATAATTATTTATCTTGTGGAAATTTGAAAATGTATAGAGATTAGGGATTAATACACAAAACGGAAAAATAAAATGTTTTAAATAAAGTATGATCTGCTTCAGCAAATATTCTTTTATGTTATAATTTTTCTAAATTTCAATGATGAGAATGCATTTATGGATATACAAAGAGAAAATTAACAAAATGAAATATGGATCTGAGGAAATCAGCTCCAAGGCAACACAGAGAATAGAAAAGAGATCTCTCTTTTACAGTCTTTTACAATCTAAGAGAGCAGTTAGGAGCTTGTAGAAGATAAAATAAGAAAGGTCTATGTATCAAGGGAGAGAACAACAACAAAAAGAACGAGATCCAAATATATTGGATGAAAACTTTCAAGAATTGAAGAAATGAATTCTTAGCTGGAACAAACATAATGAGTCTCAGGAAAATAAAATAATAATTAAAAAAATTAACACTGTGTACCTTCATAGTGAAACTACAGAAAACAACAAAAAATACCCCACAAACACAATCACATTCAAAAAGGAGACTATCTACAAAAGAGATATAAACTATTTGTAGGCTTTGTATTAATAGGATAGAGATCCAAAAATAATGTTAACAATGCCTTCAAACTGCTGAGGAAAAATCCAGTCAAAATTACATATACTAGATTCAAATACCATTTAAGAATGAATGAGAGGGACTTCCCTGGAGGTCCAGTGGATAAGACTCCGTGCTCCTAATGCAGAGGACCCGGGTTCGATCCCTGGTCAGGGAACTAGATCCCACATGCTGCAACTAAAGATCCCACATGCTACAACTAAAGATCACTCATACTGCAACGAAGACCCAGCATAGCCAAAATAAATAAATAAATAAAAATATTTAAAAAAAAAAAAAAGAATGAATGAGAAATAAAAACATTTTCAGGTAAACAAAAAGGCAACAAAAATATATACCTGGAAACAGAATTAATGTCTGGAATAAAATATAGATATCTATATTTGGAAATCTTTTGAGTAGGACTAGGTATATTTTTACTTCCCAATTCCTAGCACAGTACCTGACACATGGTAGCTATTTAATGATTGTTTATTCAATGAATAAATTTGAAATGATCTAAAATGGTGCTGATTAATGTCATGAGAGTAAATGAGACGGCCTAGAGCAGTGGTCCACAAATTAAGGTAAGCTTATTCTGAAAGAGCCCAAATATTTTCCAAGGGATTCACAGATAAGATAGTTTTAAGAGAATCAACTTATAGATTATCACTTTATAGATGGTTAACTTCCAAAGAAGCTCTTTTCTAAAACTGACCTGATATTTTCCTACAGTTGGGGCAATAGGAAGATTTGCTACCTTCAACTTTTCCTTTCAAAATCACCCTTTTCCCACTTGAAAAGAGAAAAAGATACTGAACAGTCATGTTGAAGTGACATATAGCGCATTGAAGCAAGGTATAAAAACAACCAGAGTGCCAAATAAATGGCAACCACAAATATGGTAATTTTTTTTTTTTTTAAGTAGGCATCATCATAGAGTTTTATGTTTTCCTCTGTCTCACGCTTTTTTTTCTGTGAAAGGTGAAGTGTTGCATTAGAAACAGAGTATTTTAGCCTATGCTGGTATATTCTAAATTATACCAGATATGTTGTAGAGGCTGTGCGTTAGTGTTTTATGTCTTTTTGAACACTGACTCAGAAAAAAAAAAAAAGATGAACATTTTAAACTTTTGCTAAAATTACTAATTGGTACTATTATGTTAACTTGAGTGCATTTCTCCTCCTTGCTGTCACTTGTCAATCACTTATCTATTTATTCTTCATTCTTTTTGTATATTTATTGGATTTAGAATATCCTAATTTTGCTGAGGATGTTACTCTAAATAACACACTTAATACCAATAATTATTATTACTTTTATGTAAAGCTCTACATTTCCTAGTGGATTTCTTTTAGTAATGCTCTCCTGTTTTATTTGCTATTAACTGCTGCTGAAACTGATCTTACTTTAGCAGTCACAAATATTAAACTGTGGATATAGTAGTTACTGGAATATAAAATAACTCTTATTGCAGGTGCATTGCCAATGGAATTTTATTCCTTATGTTTAGTAAATATCATTATCTCAAAGTCAGAAACATGTATTTTAATTTACTGTAAATATTATTTGGAATGTTAATTTTAAAGCACAGGAGACTTACATAAACGAATTGTTTCTATTATACAGTTCAAGAAATAAAATTTTGTCAGCACCCTTAAAGCTGTTTCAGGCATCTGCCCAGTCACCTCCTTAAAGATTTTATTCTAAGTGGTAGAGTAATTACTGCCTGGTCTGCACCACTAGTCTCATTTTGCCATTTTTTTGACATTTAAAAAATTAATTATATTGTATGTATTCTTCCCTATCTGACTTCTCAACATTAGGTATGTATCATTGAGTGGCATTACTGGGTCATAGTTGTACATATCTCCAGCTTTTATAGATAAGGCTTAGCAGATCACATTTTCCAAAATGGTTGTACAAATTTACACTTTTACTCACAATATACGTGAGATTTGTTTCTTAAAAATCATTGACTGTATTTAATGTCATCATTCTTTTTATTTTTAAGGCATTCTGGTGAGTAAGTGCTGGTATCACTATATGGTTATAATTCATGTTCCCCTGACAACTAATGCAGTAAATAAATTATTGTTTCATATGTTAAATAGCCACTTAGAATTAAACTATTATGAAATTTCTGGTACTGTCTCTTCCCCATTTTTCTATTGGTTGGTTGTCAGACTTTTTCTTAGGGATTTGTAGGAGATTTTCTTGTTGTTGTTGTTTATAAATCTTTTGTTGGTTATTTGTATCACAAAGAACTTCTCCTATTCTGTATGTGTATCACAAAGACCTTCTATTTTGTGTGTGTTTTTTAATGAACAACAACTGTCGTGTCTTTAGATGAGCAGATGTTCTTAACTTGAATATAGTAAAATACATCATTAATTTCCTCTGTGGGTAGAGCTTTCTGAATACTATTGAAGATAACTTTGCCTAACTTGAAATTTTGTAGGTATTTTCCTAAATGACTTGCTAAAATTTTAATTGTTTTGTCTTTCACATTTACATTTCCATAATTTACTTTTGTATATGATAAGAGGTGAGGCAAACATATGCATACTGAGTGATCCTAGACTCATTTATTGAAAACACCTTCCTTCCTCCACTGATCTTCAATGCCAAATTTCTGCTTTGAGGCTCTCAATTATGTTCTGTTATTTCATTTATTTATTGTTGGGTTGATACCACATTTTCCTAATCACTTTTTTTAAAGCTTTATAGTAAGTCATGGAATCTGATAGAGAGAGCTGTCTTACTTTGTTCTTTTCAAAATTGTCTTGGAATCTCCACAAATTTTAGAAATTGTTGAGTTCCACCAAAGCAAATTTTCTTTTGGGAATTTGATAAAGAATCTAAAGATGTATTGAGGGAGAATCTACATCTTTTATAATAATAGGTCTTCCAATTAATGAACATGGTGTATAATACCTTCGTTTATTTAGGATATTTTTTAGGCAAAATGTGTAGAAATTTCATCTCACAATAAGTTGCATCCTCAAGGAAGTTTAAAAATATTTATATTTGGACCTTTGTCTTTGGCTACCATTATTATCAGGACTCCTAAGAGAAAGCTAGACTAGCTTAGAGCTAAGGCTATCAAATTTGTATTTCTGCCACAGGAAGCAAGAGGGAAACCCAGTTCCTGAAGGGAGTGTATCTCTCAGATACTTTGAAATGGACCACAGTTTCATAGAAGGCCTAGCACTAAGATAAGTTAATCTTGAGCTGCGTAAATCACTAGCATGGGTTTCATTAAATTGTCTCTTAATCAGTTTGGCTAAAACCACAGATAAAGGCTGAGTAACACAAACCATGAGAATTAGAGGGAGGAGGACACAAGAATTCATGGAGATAATTTTACCACTGCTCTTAGTAAACCCACCATAGTTAGAGAACAAGGTAGGAAGTTTAAGAATACTTAGGATGAAAGGAATATACCCAAATTACTTATTGATGCATTATTTTTCTTGATGCACGTTTTACAGTACTCTTCCATTGTCATGAAGTTTTATGCATTTTATCTCTTAAACTGGGCTGCTGTTCTCCACCTCCCCACTTGCTTTGCCATTACTTGAATCTTGGACCATTACATCCCCCCCTGGATTACTGGACTATCTCTTAAAGGCTAGGAGATAGCCCTCTTGGAAACCAGAGCTTCAGCTTTGGATGAGAAAAAGACTCCTTCAGCCAACAAATCAACATAAAAATTCACTTGCCTTATTTTCATTGTTTCTTAGCATTTGTTTTCCTGTTTTTCAAGCTGCAATTTGTATCTGTCACCTGCATAATTTACCAATTCTTTCAAGATAGGTGAATGTTCAATTATCATGAATTGGGATTAAAAATTCTATCAAGGCACCAAAGTATTATTATTTTTAAAGAGCATGCTTTGTGTATGACAACACAGTTCAGGCAATATTATTTTGATTATCCCTACTGAGTAAAAAAGGCAGTTCAAAGAAATTTGCAATTTTATAGCCTGAGGAAATTATTTCTATGAAAAAACATCCATTTCTGTTTCTCATATTGCCTAAATGCTCTGTAGTCTGGAAGTTGAGCTGAATGGCAGATTCCTCTCACAATACTATAAGCTTTTGAATGACTTACTTTGTCTCATCTTTTAGGCAAATCTCATGTACTTTTTAATAAATAATTAGTATGTTGAGAAAAGAGTGTAATTTTGATACAATTTCTGTTTGACTTTACAAGGACTGGAGAAAGGGTGCTTAAAATTGAGTTGAATTTTTAAACCTACTCACAGTCTAGTTATATTAACGTTGTATGAAAATTACTTTGCAATTACTTTGTATATTTTATAAAATGAGTTGATGGCTGAAGTCATCTTTCCAAGGCTTTATTTATTTTCTAATACTAATTTTTCTCTCTTGGAAGTTTAGAAAAGAAATATAAGTATAAATATCAGAACTTAAGTCCTTTATTTTTTCTGCTAAGCTCTATCTATAGTATTTTTATATTTGACCTAGGGTCTTCAATATTGCTGTGCGAAGTTTAATCTTGTGTAATATTTACCAGATTTTTAAAAATTGCAATGTATAATAATGTCTAAAGCAAAATAAAAATATCATAATGCTCTGGATATTATACCTTAGTAATGTAAACAGCTATGAGTTCCAGAGGGAGACATTTTCCTCAAAGTAAACTTTTGCTTCTAAAGTCAGTTATTACCAGGATGATGAAACAAGAGAATACCTTTGCATGCAGCTAGCTCAATGTAAAGGTTGAAGTCTGTGAGGTTTGCTACACCATCTAGCTTTACATTCTATTCACTTTTCCCAACAATGCCAACACTTTTCCACTTCTAGGTTTAGAATTACGGTGCTTTTCTGATCTCTAATTACATTAAGGAATGATATAATTCAATCAAATAATAATGAAACAATATTTGGGAAAATACAGTGAATCATATCACAATAATCACTTTATTATTACTCATTCACACTAACCTACAACTCTTCCAAGAATTTGTTTCCTTTCTTAAAAAAAGTAATGTGTTCATCAAAAGAGAAAAACATAATTAATGGGTATAAATTTTCAATTATGCAAGATGAATCAGTTCTGGACATCTCCTGTGAATCATTGTGCCTATTGGTTGATAATACTGTATTTTACACTTAAAAATTTGTTCGGAGGGTAAATCTCATGTTAAATGTTCTCACCTCAATTAACAATGTATAATTAACATTAGCATTATAATTAATATTAATATATTTACAATTCTTGATTAATGGTATCAAGGTGTATTGTTATATTGATCTATGTCAACATGAGTAAGTACAAATAATATTACTAATAAAAAATTAATGACCTCCCCTTATATTTGCCTCTTGATATTTATTCACCACATTCTGGTAATATGAAAGTTAGGTGCGCTGTGCTAACACACGTACCTCGATTCTTTTATGAGCAGATGTACTCTCTTACAAACATACACTGTAATGAACATATCTGTGGGTCAGATTATCACTTTTGTCCTAATGCATCAACAATTGCTATGCATGTACATTTCTATGCAAAAACATCATTTTTGTTGTTTTTCCCAAAGCAGATTCTCCCTGTCACAATTCTAATATTAGAGAGAACATCAATGACTTATTTTCAAGTATTCAGGTATTTGGAGGAAACATAGTTTCTCTGCTGTAATACTTGTAAATATGCCACCTCATTCTTGATAATATGTGCCATACCTTTCACAATGGCTGTAAACATCTTTTGAAAAATTAATAAAATAAAAGGAATGCAAGTAAACAGTTTATGTAGTAAAATAAATATTTTGAAGAAATTTTGATTTTTAATGCCTGTGGTTGTGAAGTTTATTGGATAAAAAGAGGGTTTCCATGAAAATAGCACAGTCTAATTTCACACTTACCAAGCAAGGACGACTATATATTTAATATTTTTAAAAAGAAAGGAAGAAAAAACTTTCAGACATTACAATACTAAAACCAATCCACAAAGATTGAGAAGAAAATACAGAGCGTATCTGAAGATATATTTATGGTATAAATAGGAATTGAATATGGTAGGCATTTTTTTAAAATTTTTGAGTAAATGAAAACCAAAACAGTGATATTATGTTTCTACCTTGCTACTCAAAATGTAGTTTAAGGTCCAGCAGCATTTGTAGCACGTGGAAGCTTTATTGGAAATACAGAAACTCAGGCTCCACCCCAGACCTGTGGAAGCTAAATCTGCACTTTAATAAGATCCCCGGGTGATTCATATACACAAAAGTTTGAGAAACACTGCACGTTAAGGAAATCCTGTTTTACACGTGCATGCACAGAACTTGGTTACTTACATTCAATAAAACATTTTAGTTACATAGATCAATAGTACCCATACATTTTCATAAATCTCTTGCTGTATAGTTAAAAAAAAGTGGTAAAAAATGTTTTATGAAGGTCAAAACATGTATTTCTTTGAAAAGCAACATGTGTTTAAATAAAACAAATAGCTTCTCAGTATTTGGTTTGTGTGCAAGGAAGAGTCAACTGAAGGACTGAATAAAATGTATCGAGAGCCTCCCAGCGCCAGGAAATTGGAACACCCTTAATTTTCTCTTCACCTGAGTAAATATTATTTCTATTAACCGTTAAGCTCTAATGAGGTAGAGACGTATTCAGAGATTCCTTCTTTGAGAGCAATTTCACTTTCACCTGTTTCCATGCACTTCCTACCATTATATTTGAAACAACCAAAATTTATGCAGGCATATTTTTCTGTAATCATATCCAATAGTGCTTTAGTACATTTCAAAAAAGTCCAGGGCTTCCCTGGTGGCGCAGTGGTTGAGAATCTGCCTGCTAATGCAGGGGACACGGGTTCGAGCCCTGGTCTGGGAAGATCCCACATGCCGCGGAGCAACTAGGCCCGTGAGCCACAACTACTGAGCCTGCGCGTCTGGAGCCTGTGCTCTGCAACAAGGGAGGCCACGATAGTGAGAGGCCTGCGCACCGCGATGAAGAGTGGCCCCCGCTCGCCGCAACTAGAGAAAGCCCTCGCACAGAAACGAAGACCCAACACAGCCAAAAATAAATAAATTAATAAATTAATAATAAAAAAAAAGTCCAGACAATGTAAGAAAAGACCATGTCTAATAACAGTTGAACATCTCAATATTTTCTAGAAATGAGAATTCTTGATCAATTGCTGTGGTGCCCACATCCACAATTTTTCTGCTTTTTAAAAAAGTGCTTCTGGAATGTTTTCCTCTTACAAGAAGAAAAGACAAAGAAAAAAAGTCTAGGTGTACTAGTTCATAACCTAGAAATCTAGTTCAAAATGTTGATCTGGATCTCACATGAGTAGAGTATAAGCTTTTAGTCAAAGAAGGCATCCATATTTTAATTACTTCTTATTGTCCTATTGTATTCAGCATTTGCCTTGTCTGTGTATATAATTTGCATGTATATATATTTTATGTATATATGTATTGGTACATATACATGTGTGTATATATATGTAAGGTCATATATAGAGGAATACATGGATAGATAACAGTCAGAAAGAGTGTGTACACTGAATTAAATTAGAAGTCGGTTCTATTTGTTTTCTTTATCTCTGGAAATTGCATTTGATTTGATCATTTCAAAACTTGTTCTTTAACTCCTCCAAATATAATTTAAAAGAACAGTTTTTGTTTCTATCAACAACTGTCTTGCAATACTCTAACGATTAATTTTAAAACTTGCAGTTTGGCTTCAGTTTCTCAATTTACCGTTCTAAGCCTTACTTTTGCAATCGTCAGTTTGGGGATAGAGTATATCCTTTTTCCACCTCCAGGGATATTTTGAGAATAAGAGACGTATACAGTAATTTAATTTTTTTCTCTTTCCTCTTTCTTCCTCTCCCTTCCTCCTTCCTTCTTCCCTTGGTCAGAGCCAATTGTGGGAGCGTGGACGGATGGGGGTGGAATCCTTGGCTGAGCAACTACAAAGCCATGTAAGACATTGGAAAGGTGCAGGCTCTTTCTGATGGAAGAGAAATAAAGAGAATATTGCCACGTGATAACTAAATGCAGCATGAGATTCTGAATTGGATCCTGGACAAATAAAGGACAGTAAGCAAAATGTGAATAGGATCTATAGGTCAGATGACAATATTTTATCAGTGTTAATGTCCAGATTTTAATGGCTGTACTCTGGTTATGTAGGAGCTTATTTGCATTAAAAATAGATTATTATTTAGAACAGTTTTAGGCTCACAGCTAAATTGAGTGGAAGGTACAGAGTTCCACATACCCCATCTCTACGAATCCCTCATTATCAACATGCTGCACCAGAGGGGAGCATTTGTTAATATCAATGAACCTACACTGACACACCATTATCACCCACATCCATAGTTTACATTAAGGTACTCTCTTGGTGTTGTACAGTCTATGGGTTTGGACAAATACATAATGACATGTATCCCCCATTATAGGGTCATATAGAATTGTTTTGCTGTCCTAGAATTATCTGTGCTCCACCTATTTATCCCACCCTCCTCCCTACTTCCCAGCAACCACTGATCCTTTTACTGTCTCCATAGTTTTGGCTTTTTCAGAATTTTAGAATCATACAGTATATAGCCTTTTCTGATTGGCTTCTTTTGCTCAGTTGTGTCTGTTTCCTCCATAACTTTTCATGACTTGATCGCTCATTTCTTTTTAGTGCTGAATAATTCTCCATTGTCTGGATGTAGTACAATTGATTTATCCATTCACCTACTAAAGACATCTTAGGAAAATGGGTGTTGGCGGAAAGGTCATAGGAGCAGAGAGACATGATTCTAACACACTTACATGCCAGGACGCTGAACTTAAAAATATAGTGTTCCCCTATCACTCAACATTCATACAACTACAGTATAAGCTAACAGTTACTCATTTCAATTTCCATAATACTAAGTAAAAAAGAATTCAGAGTTGTTAGGACAAAGAACCTATGATATAAAAAACCAATATATTACCTATACTAAGGAGTGATTGGTTTTAAATAATTGCATCACTAGGAATGTTTTACACATATAAAATACTTAATTGGGGATATATGACATGTATGTGTATATGTATGTGTATATGTGTATATGCATATCTATCTCTATATCTAAAACTACATTTATATAGGTTCCAACAACATGTTAATTTTATTTTGAGTGCAAACACAGTGTAACCATTGGAAGGAAGGCAGGAACTTGTACTTCTGCTTGGTAAAACAGTGGACATTACAGATGTATTTTTGTAACCATCCTCACAGGTGATTGGACTACTTTAGCTGTTAAAAATTTACATTCACACATAGCATAGGTCTGTTCGTCTGTTTGCAAGGTGCTCAGTTCTATACAAGGAAGAAGTATATCAGGAAGGATTAGGGCAAGAAAAGAATGAAAGAAGTGTGGTGGGAGAGACAAGGAGAGCCAGACCAGGTAGGCCTGAAATCTATGTTCAAGTTTTTCCCCTTATCATCTAAGGAGAAGTGAAAAGCTATTCATTTAACTGAGACAAAGATTTACATGATTAAATTTGGTTTAAAACACCACTTTGGGGACTGCCCTGGTGGTCCAGTGGCTAAGAATCTGTCTTGCAATGCAGGGGATGACAGTTCAATCCCTGGTCAGGGAACCAAGATCCCACATGCTGTGGGGCAACTAAGCCCTCAAGCCACAACTACTGAGTCCGTGCCACAACTAGAGAGCCCACGTGTCACAACTAAGACCCGACACAATCAAAAAATAAAAATAAATAAATAATACAATTTTAAAATAATAATAATAAATAAATAAAACACCACTTTGGCTCAGCATGGATAATGGTCAAAGGTGGATGGGAGTGGACTACTTGGCAGTTACAAAGCTGTTGAAGGTACTTGTACTTGGATGAAAAAAGGAGAGAACTGGACAGATTCAAGAGAAATAGTTTAACCTCAGTATTCCAGATTCCGTATTTGCTAAAATTTACTTGTAAATCCACAGTCAGTACTGGCAGCGCTTTTACAGTCATTCAAGCACATGCACAGAACAGCAAGGGGTTTGAGTCTCCTGACGGGCAGATTCCCAGTTGAGGCTGGACAGGAGGATGTTGTGCCTTCTTGTTTCAATTTTCATACTATTAACAGGTTTCCTTTTCAAAGTCTATTTAGTGCCATGTTCTTCTTATGTGTGTGCCTTTTGTTGGTGATTTCACTGTTTAAAATAGCCCCTCAGCATAATGCTGAAGTGCTGTCTAGTGTTCCTAAGCTCAAGAGGGCTGTGATAAGCCTTGGAGAGAAAATACAGACAAACTTTGCTAGGGCATCAGTGACAGTGCTGTTGGTTGTGAGCTCTGTTCACGAATCAACAGTACATATTAAATAAGGTGTCTTTAAACAAAAACAAACATAAAACAGAGTTATGTGTTGTTTGGCTGATGAAAATATTATGACCAGAGGCTCACAGGAACATAATCCTGTATTTCTCTCAGGCACAGTGGTTCGGTATTCCCTAATTCAGTGTTAATGGTGACTTAATAAAACATAACTACTGCAAAGTATGAGAATCAAGCATGTTTTGGGACTAAACACAATTAGGTTTCACAGCGAATTGGCTTTCAGAGACGCCAAAGAAAAACTGTAAAGAATATTTTATTTTCCTGGAGTTGGCAATAGATGCATATTTGTGGCCTTGAAATGAAAACACATATAATATCAGCTTAATTTATCTGCTCTAAATTTTTAAGAGCCAATCCATGTCAGGCCACAATCAACTGATCCAAAATTGTTCAAGCTAGTCTGCAAATACCACACTCCCAGAATAGAGTATATATAATTTGTTTTACTTGCTTATTATTTTATTCTGTGATGCTCTCTTCAGGTACTGCAAAGGATTTTTGAACAACTGCTTACCAATAAGAAAATAAAATCTGCATATTGAATAGGCAATAGCTGTATGGAAAATGTGTAATTTTGCTGATAGTATTTCATAAAAAGCTTAAAGCCTGTTAAAATTTAACTTAAAAACTGGGATCAGGGACTTCCCTGGTGGCGCAGTGGTTAAGAATCCGCCTGCCAATGCAGGGGACACGGGTTCGATCCCTGGTCTGGGAAGATCCCACATACCACGGAGCAACTAAGCCTGTGCGCCACAACTGCTGAAGCCCGTGCACCTAGAGCCTGTGCTCTGCAACAAGAGAAGCCACCACAATGAGAAGCCCGTGCACCACAACAAAGACCCAATGCAGACAAAAAATAAATAAATTTATTAAAAAAAAAAAACAAAAAACTGGGATCAATGAGATAATGTGCACAAAATGTTTGGTACCTGAGTGATGAAAGACTGCGAATGAATAAAATATATTCTTCCTATTACTATCGCCACTCACTATTTTTGCAATTCATTTAAATGCATTAGTACTTCACTTTTAATGTGAGAAAGAAGAAATGGTATAAAATGTGTTTGATTTTTCTATTTTCTTAAAAATATTGTAATGGTAGTTAATTCCAGAAAAATTATATTCTTCATGCTTTATGAATTGCTTTGTTAAAAAGACTTCTCTATTACAGTTGATTTTTATTTATTCCCTATATATTTCTTAATTTCATAGTTTTTAAAGTGATAGTTACATATTACTTTTTTAATATAAAAAAGGAATTTCAAGAAATGTTTATTCATTTTGTTAAGATAGATACTTGTACTTATACTAGAATATAAGTTATAGTAGAGTATAACTTTTAATTGAAGGAAATGTTTTAGGAGAAGACATTTTAAGAGATTTCATACTTTTTGTTTTGTATTTTTATGACAACAAAGTTGACTTCCATTAATTATTACTTTGTTCTTACATTGTTACGTTATATTATATTATACATAATGTAACCCCTATTGAATATTAATATATTCTTCTACTTCAAGGCTATTATCTTTGGGTTGCAATCAGAAGAATCCTTCATAATAGGATGGCTTTTATTTATAAGCAACATATAAAATATTACTATAACCTGTCATCACATATAGGACCTTATATGTGTCAGTAGATGATTTAAGTTTTATTTTACTTGTATCTGGAAGCCACTCGAGGATTATAAACAAAGGAGAAATACATCTGACTTATGCTATGAGAATCTCTCTGGCTTCTGGATGAACAGTCAAATGCATTGTGAAGGAGGAACAGAAAATTTAGGAAGATTTTGCAATAGTCTAGGTGAGAGGTAATGATAACTTCAACCAAAGTTTTCATGAGAGAGATAGAGAGCAATGCTAAGAATAAGGATACATTTTTGAAGGTAGAACTAACTAGAATTGCCATGTATGAGATGCAGGTTATGAATACCGAATGACAATATTTTTTCTTCTAAATTTAAAATGCTTATTTGGCATATAAGCAGATACATTGACAAGGTAGTTGTATACGAGAACAATAATTATAATTTTAGGGACTTTGAGAGTTCTGGTCTTCTCCCTGTAGTGGACCATCTGAAATGTGTGTGTGTGTGTGTGTGTGTGTGTGTGTGTGCACGCGCATGTGTAGTCTGCATCTGTCCAGATATATTGAACACCCATCTGAATGAATTAGGTCCAGTTGCCTTGAGCAACCATAAAAATAACTGATTAATTTTATCCTTTGGCCAGGAATGTTGAGAGCAGTTGTGAGTGGAAAACTGTCTATTTTTTAAGACTCAGCGGTCATATGCATATTGTCAATTCATACAATTTATTGTCTTATGCCATGAGTGTTTTCTACATCTTCTCCCAATTTTCCAATTACTTTTTATTGGAGGGAATATGTCAAGACGTCTCCCTTCCTTTTACCTAGAGGTCACCACTGGCAATGAATGAACATGCATTAAGATTCCCAGAGTTTGTTGTCCTATAATAGCACATACTAGTTATAGGACAGACCTGGGTATATTTCCTCATATGAATGTGTTCCCTGTCACTAAGTTCTTAATAGAACAAAGACGTTTCTTGAACCATTACTTCTAAATATAGTGAAGTTCTGATCACATTTTTTCTTTTTTTCCACAAAAGGTCTTATATTGCATTGACATCAAGTATATCATATATTCACTTTATTCTGTCATGCCTAGATATACTGCTCAGAATTGCATTGCTTTCTCAATTCTTTTAGAGATTACCTTTTAAGTTTGAAAAAGAGTTTATAATTTAATTGCAACTTCATATAAATGTCATTTCTTTCAAACTCTTAACAATGGTTACTTAGAATCACAAATCAGTTCTCAATTATTTAATTGGTTAATGTTAATTTTTGTCAAGAATTAATCAGATGTTAATTGAATGCTTCCTTTATAATGTTCTGAACATTCATTCTCATCTCTAAGTATGCCAAGTTTTTAGTATACGCTCTTTTTTTTAGTCTTTCATTAAAGGACAGAGTTTAAGGCACTAGGATTTACAACCAAATGAATAAATACATATTTCTGTGTTTAAAAACCTACTTAGCATGTGTAATATATATATATACATATATGTATATAAACTATATAACGTATAATGCACAGCATAAGGCCAATATCTTACATCTTCTGCCACTCCTTATGAAGACGGACCAGGCACACTTGCTCTCTCTCAGGGCTAAAGACCTCTCATAATTCAGATCTCAACTGAAATATCTCATTATCACGTATTTCTTCCTGGAGACTAATTTTCCGAGGGGGGAAGAGCTGGCACATGCTAGTTTAGTCTTCCCTTCCTCCCTGCTTTCCTCCCTCTTTCTTTCATTTCTAAATCATGACCTATCACTGCAAAGTGTATGGCACATATTATGCCCTCAATAAATATTTGTTGAATAAGTGAATGTTATTTTATTAATTTTAATTGTGTGTAGAATTGGATGTGACAGTCTGTTACTCAAAGGTGAGATTAATATGTAATTTTCTTACACGTTTGAGTGTACCTGTGTGTATGTGTCTTCAAAGCAGCTTTGAACCATTTGAACAATTATATAATAATTGAAAAAAAAAGTATTTGTGGTCTGCAATCTTTTTCTGTAAAGTACCAGATAGTAAATATTTGTGGCTTTGGGGACCACACAGAGTTTTTTGCATGAAATCACTTCTGCCTTGGTAGCACAAAAGCAGTCATGGAAAATACAGAAACAAATTAACATGGCTGTGTTTCAGTAAAACTTTATTTACAAAAACAGGCAGTGGGCCAGTAAGTAGTTTGTCTGATCCCTGTCTTAAATACTTAAAATGCTGAATTTAAAAAATATTAAAGTTAAATAAATTTTATTGTTTATTTACACCACAGACGACCTTCAGATTTTATTAAATTCATAAAGATCATCTAGATTAAGACTGTTAAACTAGTCAAAAATGTGTTTGCCATGACTATCTCGTACTTACGATTATTAGTAAATTCTATATCTTCTGAAATGAAAACTATTTAAATAACACATATATGAATTTATTCAATTCATGTAACTGCAGTCTAACCCTAAAGAAGGGAGACTGCTGATCTATCACTGTGAAGTTCACTAATCTAGCAATTTGCTTGCATCTTGTACAGATTTGTGTACTTCAGAATTCCAATTAAATATATATTACTTTATTATTGTTTTCTGGTGAAAGTATTGTTCTTAGTGGCCATTTTAAATACAACTAAGTAAAACACAAAGAAAAAAAGAAACGAAAAGAAAGCCTAAAATAAATTTCGTTGTTTAAGGTCACACAATATGTATGTGTATGTTATATACGTGTGTATACATATATATATATACATACACACACACACGTACACGCATGTTCCCTTTTATTTTAAAACATTTAAAGTTAGGTACAATCTCAAAATATTTTTTAAAAATTTAACAACATAGCAATCTATTTGTCCAATTACATTAAAATGAACCATCACAATACATATGAATAATGAACCCCCTAAAGATTAGCTTTTTGTCTTTTGAGGAATAAATCAAGTTTTTGCGAGCCCCTTTTATTTGCCCCGAAATTGTATAAGTCAGATATTGTTGTTAGAGAAAATATTTTAAAAAAATGTTAGGTTCTGATCCTGTTCAACCCAATGATTCCTAGCAGCTAATGTAAAATTTGGACTCAGACAATCTTATTGTACACATGAAAGCAATCGTATTACTACTTTTGCTAATTGCAACGGACTTTTTCCCTCTGGGAAGTACTAATTCTCAAGAGAAATATAGCATTCCTTCTCACGTTGAGAGAGACTTAGGTCCGTGTTGAAGGACTTGAATTCTGGAGCCAGACTTCCTGGGTTCAACTGATGGTTTGACCTTGAGGAACATTCTTAAGCTTTCTGTGACACAATGTCTAAGTTGAAAGTCAGGAAAAACAACTCCATAGCTACCTTATCATTTTGTGAAGATTTAATGTGAATCACAAGAAACTATATAAAGATTTGCTTCGTTGTTTTCCTTAGAATGTATTGGTGAGTGTGTATTAGAGAATTAAGTTGACTGAATTGGAAAGACCAAAAAACAGAAACAAACTTTTAATGATTGTCCTCAGCTCATGACATTAGCGTTGTCCTCAGCTTAGCTGGGCAAAGCCCCTGCTCTCCAAGCATCCACTTTACACCCTGCTCTTCAAAGCCCGGTGCTCAGCCCAGCAGTACTGACACCACCTGAAGCCTGGTCGGAAATTCAGGGTCTCTTCCCGTCTCCCCTAAATTCCACGCAAGTATTTGCTAGATCCAGAATGATTTTAGTACCATTCACGTTTGAGGAACAGGGCTGAAGGAGAGCCCTGCGTACTACCAATGCCTGGGTACAGATATTGCACCAAGGTACAGCACTCAGGTGCTACATACACACCTGTTCAGGCCCCAGGAAAGGGTCTGAAACCTCTTCCCTATGTCCTTGGAGAAAGGCAACCACACAGGTATTACATGAAGGTTGTGAGTGCTACAACTAATGTGAGATATGGCCAATGTTTTGGACTTTGTGGAATATTTGATCAGTGAAAGTGCTTATATAAGAAGATAAATTAATTAACTTGTTAAATCTTTTCTTTCAGATAACAATTATAATAGACAGTTAATTTACTCCTAGTACTACCAAGTGCCCATTTTCTTGCTTCTCTTTTGTTCCAAGTTGGGGATCTCTAGGAATTCATGGGTTAGCTCATTATTCACAACAGTTGCACACAAAACCTGAACAATTGGTGCTGCTATAAAATTCATATGACTTAATAACATGAATAACTTTCTCCCAATTCCTTACTTCACAACTTTGGCAACCAAATTACCATTGATTACTAGAACAATATACTTTTATTTCTTAAAATATTTCTTAAAATAGAATTATGTTTCCAGAAAATAAATATTTAAATGTAGCTTTAATTCATTGTAATGAAAATTTTATGTTTATGCGCTACAAATTATTTATCTTACAGATGATTTTGAATATTTTGGAATAAAATTTTGAAATTTATCCTTAGTTTACTTTTTTTATGTTACATTTACTCTAATTTTGATTTTTATGAAAACATTATTATTATGAGCACTTTGAATATAGTTACATTTTACTTTTTAATTCTTTAGTTTATTTCTATCAAATTAAATAAAAATCTTGATAACAATACAACTATTGACATTGCTGAAATACAGGCATAAAATAAATCATAAATAAATTATTAAATGAACACACATTTAATAGTTTATTATATGCATATCTCTATTTCCTTTCTCATTCAAACACTGCTATCCCATAAACAAAACACCTAGATATGAGTAAAAATACACAAAACCATTCAGACATCTTAGCTTTATGTGTTTTTCAGTTTTACTCTTATAAAAGTGAATTTGTAAAAGAAGGAGAAAAAAACATATTTTTCTTACAATGTTTTGGCCTCATTCATCACTTATACGTATCTAGATACAGTGGTATACGTGGGCCTCTCTTTGTACCCCAGCCTGAGTAAATGTTAATGGCGGGTCTGCGTGATTTGTCTTCTTCTCCCAATTCCTTCATGTTCTACCTGCCTCACTTCAGCTATTCCCATCCTGAATCTGTCATGCTGTTTTCTGTCAAAGTCCATCTCTTTTCGTTGTCACATTGTCTTTTCTCTGCCTCTCCCTTGTAACCACTTTATTCCTCACCTATTCTTGTCAGTAATCTTCAACAACTTAAGGGATATTAAAATGTGTACTTTAAAGAAACACTGGTTGACTATGTCTTATCATATTACTGTATTTGTTTTTTCTGCAATCCCTGAAATAAAATTAAACTCTCTAAGTAGCCAGCTACCAGGTGCATTGTTGTTTCAACCTGTGACGAAGCATCCATCATTTGACCAGACACCAAGTCAGCCATCAATTGAGACATGCGTTTTTAATGATATTTATGCACTTGTCAGAGGATCCTTAATGATGAGATTAATTGACCTGCTGGCTCCTGAAATGAGATCCATTCGACCTAACAGACAGATAATCCCGGAAAGAAGGCAAATGCCTCCCTTGAGATCAGCATCTCGAAGGCTTGAAAGATCGGTTTCTAAAGAAAGGATTAAAAAATTGCTTCCTGTCATCCATTTGATCCATAATAGAGATGCTGAGAGGGTGCCTGAGTGAGTTGAAGGGAGCAAACTGTACTTAACATTTGGGTCATAGAGACATTGGTACAGGTCATACAGTTTTGTAAATTCTTTGGGATTAATCAGCCTACTCGTGTCCTGGTCACAAGCTTACCCATCCCTGTGAGGCCAAAATCTAGGACTGAGTCCTGAGTGATTAAGCTGCACCCTTTTCTACCATCAGTGTATTCTTTCCCTGAAGCATCTCAATACGCACACAAAATTTAATTGAGCGTGGAGGACTCAGTGGTTTCTTCTTTCTACAGATACAAAAACCAGTACATTTTTGGATGTACCTGCAAACTATAAAGTGCAGTAGAGATTATTAAATTGAATCTATCAATGCTAGGACAATGTGACATAATTGAAGCATATGGTTTTCAGGCCTGAGTTTACCATTTATTAGCTGTGTGTGTTTGTGCAAAATGTTTTAACTCTCTGAATCTTGATTTTGCTCTATTAAACAGGAATCATAACAATATTTGCTTGGGTTCACTTACAATAATATGGTAAATATCCAAAGAAATTAAAATACAAAATCATTATAGAAATGTGACTAATATACTCTGGCATGCAAAATGTTCAGAAAGGATTGTCCTAGAATACTTTTTATCAGTCACACACACTAAGAGACAACAACCACGATCCTTACCTCTTAGGTGTCTAACTCAGGTCCTAGGCCATATGACTTGCTACAAAAGTCTTAGAGAGTCAAATACCACAAAGTCTGAAATACTGTGTCATTGAAATTTCTTGAGAGTCATATGTTACTCATTAAAAATCAGGTGACTGACTAGTATATGCCCCAAATTTAACTAGTTGTTTAAGGAACAAAAAAATGAAATAATAAAATAAATTTTGTGATTGGTTGCTTTCAGTGAAGTACCCTGGGAGCACAAAAGTTGGATTCCCCTCAGATTACTGAGGAGTTTGAGGGTGAGGGACAGATAATGTGAAGAAGAGTATGACTCTTTTTAGTGTTGATGTTGAAATGCATGGCTTGTCTCTCGTGAGTGAGATACTCTAAGGGAGATGAATAGCAGGTCAGTGTGTACAAGGGACGAGAGGGAAGAAGAGGAGACGCAAATCTGAGGATCTTTGGTGAGTTTCCTCTGAATTTCTACATCAAGGGAAAATGGCATCGATATTTACATTCCTATCAGCTGACACAGAGCTTTCTTCAAGTTGGGTAGAATGGACAAATACAAGGTTATGTGAGGGAAGACCAAAGAGTGTGAATGTCTGGATGCTAAAGATTTGGGGTTTATCTTGGATGCAATAGGAGGCATTGGAAAAAATTTTTTATCAAAATTATGTTTTAGAAAGAAAGTATATTTAGAAAGTCAGAGTTATGGAGAATGATATGGAAGAAGGGAGACCAGTTAATAGGTTTTGTAGTAATCCAAGTGAGAGAGGGATAAGAGCTCCAAGTAAGGTGCGAGGGGGAGAGACGGAAATAGTTCAATTAGTCATTGGTATATCATTTACTGATTTGATGTGGGAGGTGATAGAGAGAAAGGCTCTGAATTTTCAGTGCGAGTACATGGTGATAGTCACTTAAATAAAAATGAGGACTGGGTTTGAGAGTGGAAACTAGTTTTGCATGTTACGATTTTGAGGTGTTTTAATGACAAATGACAATCTCCAAGAAGGATGTGAAGATGCTTGGTTTCTGTATAGGAGAGACATCTGGGCTGGGGATAAAGGTTCAGAAGTGGATACAACACGGGAGATAGCTGAATCAGTGGGGTGAATGAGATAACCTGAGAATCCCTGGATACAAAGAAGAAGGAGCTGGTCCTAGGAAACGCCCGAGACTCCAAGTTGTATGGAGGAGTAGAAGGAAAAGTGTTGGGCAGTGAAGCAAAGGTAAGTAGGAGGACAAAGCTGCTTTTGCAGCTCTGGTCTGACCTGAAAATCTTTCTGTCTTTCTGACTGGTTATGTTCTATCTTTACATTATTTATTTTCTATGAAAAATTCTAGATATTCATCCTAAACCAGTTGGACAATTTGTGTCCATACCCTAGGTGAAAACTAGGTCCCTGTTGGAAAGCTCAATATTAATTGTCTTGGAAATTATTTTTTTTTAATACAAACAATCAAATATAAGCTGCATGAATAAAAAGAAATACTTTTTTAAAGGATACAATATTCTTTTGATGATTTCTTCACATGCACACATATGCTATTCAGGAAAGAATGTGTTAAAATTGCATATGAAATTACAATATGATTCCTTTACAGAGTGTGCTTTCAGGTTGAGAAGGAAGCTAAAAGATAACATCTGTGCTCAATAAGCATTTCCACAAACCATGGAGTAATTGCTAAAATGCTTACATAGCAATGCGAGAAATCAAGGTTATTTACTTTCTTCCTAATTCTTTGTTATGCATGTCTCTTCCTTTCAACCCCACACATTTTTTTCTTGCCTGTTTTGCCAGCTCTTTCAGTCCCAGACTGAAGGTTGTCAGTTCCTAAATACCCTTATACTTTAAGCTCTATTAATTCTGCAACCATGTGGACACTTTCGGCTTTGAATGACAGAAAACCTGAGTAAAATGGTCTTACTGTTACTATAAGATTTATTATCTGACATAACAAGAAATCTGGACAGAGGCGATTCCAGGGTTGGTTAATTCAGTCTCAACAATGTCACCAAGTGTACGAGCTCCTTCCTCTGCTTCACTCTTACATGTTGGCAAGGCCTTGAGCAAATTAGAAAGAGTATTTAAGACAGCTTACTTTACCATGTCAGGGTGAATTCACAGTTGAGCCATCATCAAAAGAGAGGTCCAACCTCCTATGTGTTCCCTGTATTAAGTGTGCAAGGTCCTTTTTCAGGAGAACCCAAGTAGAATTCTCTCATAGCCCACTGACCAGAATTGGGTCATATGCCCTTTCCTACACTAATTACTGGCAGGGGAGAGACATGATGGCTGAGATTTACTGATATTTGATGCTTGGAGCTGGAGAGAAGCTCAATGCTATCTGTGGTCTGAAGGTTTGTGTCCCCCCAAAATTTATACGTTGACATGCTAACCCCAAAGGTGTTGATATTAGGAGTTGGGGCCTTTGGGAGGTGATTAGGTCATGAGAGTGGAGCCCTCTTGAATGGGATTACTGCTCTTATATTAATATAAATGATCCTACAGGGCTCCATAGGTAGCTCCTCCCACCATGTAAGGACTCGGGAGAATTCAAATACCTGGTAGAAAGCCTTCACCTGTCAGTATTGGATCCCTGATCTTGGACTTCCAGTCTCTGGAAATACGAGAAATAAATTTCTGTTGTTTATAAGCTAACTAGCCTGTGGTATTTGCTAGAGCAGCCCGAATGGACTAAGAAACCCAGGAAATACACAACTGCCTAACACTTCGATTAGAGGGGCAAAAAGATGAGGAGACAGTTTTTTAATTAGAAATTACATTAGCTAACATCTCTCTCTCTTTTTCTTCTGTGGGTATAATATGCAGCAGTTCAAATTTCTCCTTCCCCTCTTAAACTTGAATCCTGAGGATAGATTGAATTCAAATCAAATTATGCCTTATTGGTCACAAAGTCTATTCATATTATTTATTTCACCGGCAAGTTTTTAAACATCTGGTTTAGCCAACTTAGACTTTCGTGGATTTCACATTCTCATTTTCGGAAGCTGTTCACACTGGTGGGCAATTATACTTTAAAAAGATACTGTTTACTTCTCAATCAGTTCCTTCCTGTAAATATTTTCAGCAAAAAAAAAAAAAAAAAAAATGAGATCTAGGGTTCCTAAGATGTGTCCTCTTTATACTCAGTATTTGTATTTTGAATACAATTTGACAAATAAAAAAAGTGAAGTCATCATGAAATTAACTACTTGCTGCTTGTCTAGAAAAGCTTATTTTATCATTTCTTTAATAATGAGTCGATGAATGATAATATAGTGTATACATTTTTACAAACAATTTGCTTCTTAATACAGAAGTTCTTACATAAGCATTATTTAAATCTACATTACCATGACAGAGTGGAAATATTATTCTCTTCACACAATAAATAGGGTCACTTATCCCCTCTCACTTAAGCATGTCATGGAATCTGTTGCACTGTTACTGAGTCTGAAAACATTCACTAATACATTGTGCAGTAAGTACTAAGTCACAAATGGTTAACTGTTACAGGATGCAAAGCTGTATGAAATATGCCCTGCAGTTGCTAAGTATTTCATTTAGGAGACACAATAATAATATGAGGCCATCTTTCTTAGTTTGACATGTAAAGGACATGCAGTTTGGCATATTCTATATTTCCAGTCCCATCAACCACCATTTCCCTGAATGACAGCCCCATGGAACCTCTCCTTGCTCTTGAAATGTAGAGGCCTGGCCATGGCTTAGTGGCTTTGTATATGGTTTTCCCTATACATAGAAGACACACGTTTCTTCCCTCCCCAAGAGCTCCGTTCACGTGTCACTCCAACACACAGAAGCACACCCTATACCCCAACCCACAGCTAAAACTCCCTCCTACTACCTCTGTCTCTGTTTCTCTCTGTCTCTCTCTCTCTCTCTCACACACACACACACACACACAACTTTTCCCCAAACTCCTTTATCTATACAAGTTTCCATGACTCAACTTCTCACAGTGGAATTATAATATTTCATTTCTTGGTGGGTTCACATTGATTTTTTCAGACTGGAAATGCTCCATATTAAATTAAATTTTTCCAGTGTCTGGCCCAAAACTCTTTTCCTTCCAAGTCTCTCAGTCACAACCATGCTGGCCCTCCAACATCTTCAAAACTTAATTCTCAAGGGCTCTACATGTACCTCAAATACCTAGCCCCTTCTTGTCTTCATTTCTTCCCATATATGTCAAATATTTCATGATCCTTCACTTCACCAGCCTTTGGCTTGTATCCATAACTCAATAAAATCCTTAATTTTTCCAATATATTGAGAAAAATCCCTGACTCAACCTGATCATTCACTTCCTTCTTGGTTAGACCTTAGATACTAATACTGTACCTGGGAAAAATCATATTTTAATGTATTATTAATTTCTAGTTTTTAATGCTCATTGAGGCTCCAAGAAGCCAACAAAACTGCCCCCTCCCTTCCTGGCCAGGATAGTTAATTAAAAACAGGATTACATTCTGTGAGAATGGTGAACATTTATGCCCTCATTAAAAATCTAAAGGAGGCATGGGTCGTGATGTCCATCACATCTTCATTTACTTTGCCAGTCTGGTTCCTGCAAAAGTAGATTGATCCTGGAGAAGGACTTTGAACTCAAACTCATCCAAATGTGTTCTTTTCCATTGCAAGAGGATCTGAAGAAAGAGGATCTGAAATAGTTCTCATGCACACGGAATTGAAAATAATGCACATTAACTATAAAGTCTCAGTGCTATGTTAACTCTGTCCTCTGTCACAATATAGTCTGAAAATATCTGGACCATCTGGACATCCGTACAGAACATCAGGCACAGATGATATCATCCTGTTCAGGCGGGATGAACATGAGAGGCTTGCATGATGGAGGCTTTGCTAAGAAACATGTCTTGTAGTGGGTGGAAAATAAAGTTTTTAGAGATCCCATGGGCAGGAGCATGTTAGGATATTGCTTCTGAAGATAAAGATAAGTTACTGCATTTTTCATGTCATTCTACAAAGAAGTATGAACAATACCTGGTATTGCTCCTAGATCCTAGGGACAATCCAATCAACATCTAGGAATACTGTTCAGGATAATATACCAAGTGAAATGGAAGGTTGCCTTCTCTGAACAGGGCCCAGAGAAAAAAATAAATTCTATGGCCTGCTCCTTGGGTCATATAAGCTGAAAACTCCATGGTGATGGATGTGTCAGTGGTTAAAAAAGAAGCAGTGTGGAGTTTGTGGCAAGTTTGAGGGGGAAAACCACAACAAGGACAGTGGTTTTCTGGAGTTAAGCCATCTGACCTACAGCAGAAAACTACATGTCTTTTGAAAAAAATCATGCTACTGTAACTTGGTAAGGAACTGAACACTCAACCATGGATTCCAGGAGATCATGCATCCAATTGCTTACCTAAGCAGGGTCCTGTTGGCCCTTCGGGTAACAGTGGTAGGTGGGAACAACAGAGATTCATCACCAGATAGAAATGGCACATCCAGGATTAAGCAGGACCAGAGAGCACCGACAAGATGCATGAGATGATAGCCTAGAACTCGCTTCACCCACCATGTTGCACTAGAACCTCATCTTCAGCTCACACCTGGCGTGATATGGGATGTCCCTTATGACCAATTGAAGGAGTAGGGGAAATCCCATCCTCACAGCATGGATGAGTTGATTTGGTAAGTGGTGCCATCCAAAAATGTATGGGAAATTTATTTCCGTTTCATTCATGGGTAGACTTGAAAGACAGTAGCAAGGGAAAAAAAAATTCTAATGAACAGAATTTCAGGCAGTGTACCTGGTCAACCATTTTGTATAGAATGAAAAGAAATCCAAGATTAGGTATACATTGATTTCATGACAATTGAACAATAGTCTATCCGGCAGATCAGGAAGGAAAAGGATTGGAAGATAAAGAGTCAAAATTACATGAGATGGAGGCATGTGAATTAAGGTATGAGATTGAGCAGGAAGATATGTGATACTGAAGACCTTTATACCACACATTAGTACCCATCAGAAAGCATGCTCTATGGAAGCAAAACAAATAACCAAGTAGGAAAAAAATGATCCTTTAGTTGATGTTAACCATACCTTGTTCACAGTCACTCCAGTGCCAGCATAATGAACACATAGACAAAGGGGCCACGAAGAAAGAGATAAAAGTTATGCATGGGCTCCATAGCATGGACTTCCATTTACCAAAGCTGATCTAGCTACTGTTGCTTCTGAAAGTCTGTCATGCCAACAAAAGAGAACAATGCACTACTCCTTGAGGAGATCAAGTGGCAACTGGGTGGCAAATCAGCTACTTGGCGAGCCTTCCTTCCAGAAATATTTTCTCCTAGAAATAGACATCTGTTATTGTTATGGATTTTCCTTTCTTGTCCACATGACCTCAGCTAGGACTACCATCCTGAAGGCTGTGAAATGCATGATCCACAGTCATGAAATCACACACACATAACTTCCGACTAAGGAAACCATTTTACGGTGAAAGAGGTGCAAGAGAGAGCCCATGACCATGGAATTCACTGGTTGTATTGACTATACATCATCCAGAAGCTGTCAGTGTGATAGAGCATTGGGAATACCCTGCTAAAGTACAGTTGAAGAACTCACTCTAAGGCTATATCTTATGAGGTGGGGGCACTATCCCCCAAGATGTATTAAACCAAAGTATTCCTTATGTCTACATAATCGCACTAAGCAGAATATGTGAGTCTGAGTACTAAGGGTTGAAGCAAGAAGTGGCCCTACTTAAAATCACTCTCATCGATCTACTGGAGGACTTTGACTTACTGTGGCGCTGAACTCTGCAGGGTTAGAGATCCTGGTTCCCAAATTAAAGGAGATGAAACTTTCTCTGAGTAACAAAGCAAAATTCTCATTGACAAATGCCTACAGTTGTTACCTTGGATCTTTGCACACCTGGTGCTCAAGGAACCAGTTGGCAAGAAGAGGAATCATAGCCTTGTCAGTGGTAATTGACTATGGTAACAGAAGAAGGTTTGGCTTCTATTATACAACGACCGCAGGGGGGAATATGTGTGGAAATCAGGAGACTCTTTTGAGTGATGAGGCTCAGACCTTTCATGAATAAGGGATTTAGTCATACCACCAGGTACCATCTAGACTAACAGGAGTGATAGCTGGGGGCAAGGGGGGGTCAGAATGGAGAGTGGAGGAGAGAAACAATGAGGAGCATTTGTGCCCCTACTAGCAAATGGAGTAATCGGGGCTGTAGTTTTTCCCTTCACCTTCCTCTTCCATACGCCATTCCCCTGGTGGGAAGAAAGGCCCATTATGACCTAGAAGGAGTTGGTCCCCAAACTGTAAAGAAGTGGATCAGAGTGGCCTAAAGAAATGAGTGACATAAACTCATATCTCCCTTCCAGAATAGACTTTTGGCCCAACTGTGAGGAGTGTGGGGAACTGATAAACTGCAGCTGTTTGCTTCTTTAAGCTTTCCTCAGCTTCTCAGCCAGGTCAGACTCATCTCAGGGAAGCCTTCAGCCAATCACTGTGCAAGGTGACAGTATAAGAGTCTAGCTATTTCCACCTAATGTGGGCTCTTCTCTCTGCATCAGAGCTCCTTCTTGGTCTACCATACTTTGTCAGGTCTGCAGCAACCCCTGTTATCCCAGGCCCACTCAGTTTCAAGGGAAAGGAACAGGGACCTCATGTCTCAGTGGAGAAATGTTAACATCTCTTCCAAAGACGAGCATGTGCCATGGGATATATTGGTATGGCATCTTTGGAAAATGCCATCTGCTTCTTTTCAAAGAAAATAGAGGTCCTCATTTCTTTTATTTAAAAAATAACTATACCTGCATCCATATGGTACTTTTCTCTTTCCTTCCTATGATAGGAAGGATGAAAAAATGAGTACCTCTTCCTTTCTAAAGCCAGCTCCCCATCTGCGTTCCAGAGCTTATTCCTTGTTGCTTTCTTGGTGGTCTTTTCTCTATAATGTATCTCTTTATGTATACATCCCATATCCTTGAAATTGTTGTTTCCCACATTATCATCCCGTCCACACAAAAAAAATCATATTTCTCCTCTTAAAAAAAACAAAAACAAATCCCTTATGTGACTCTAGATGTTCCTCCTCCTGCCTAACCTATTTCCTGTTCTATTCAGCCAAATATCTTCAAGTGCTGTCTACACTAACAAAGTATGTTTCCACACCTTCCATGTATTCCTCGACCTACGAATTTTTTAGGTTTCTAGTTGTGCCGGTCCCATTACACCCACTCTTTGGAGATTTACACAATTTCCTTGCATCTACTTTCAATACAGCTTTTGCTAATAATCATACTGACTCCTCTTTGGCTTCTGATACTTTTGGCTTCTTCTTCTTTCTAAATATTTTTCATCATCCTCTCCTGACATTTTTCATTCCTCTGTGGCTGCTTGTTTATGTGTCCTTCCTTTTCCCATATCTTAAATGATGAGATTCTTTATGTTTCTTCATTAGCCCCTTTCTTCTTCTCGATTTAGCATCTTCCTTGACAATTTCAAATGCTTATGTGTTTTTATTTGTTGTCTATAATCTGAGTGACTGCTAGATCTTTAGCCTCTATCCCAGAGCTCCACAGAGTGTTTTCCAATATGCCTTCTTTTTGTTCCATTGCATTTTAATCTATGCCTAAGATTATATTGATCATACACTGAGTGATTTATAATGGATATATTTCTCCTTGTCTAACTGTCCAACCATGTTCTAAGACTTGGGATAATTCCCAATTTTAGTCCCAAATGACCTAAGCGTCCACGTTTTGGATGAGTGCCCCCAATATCCACCCTAAAATAAATTTTTGGACCAAAGACAGGTATCTATATTAAGTCCTACATCATAGGGCTTGCTTGACTCAAAAGATAAACTGTACCAATCAAATTGTGTTCAGGATTTTTCACTCGGCTCTCAATAGGAACATTTTATTTGTCAAATAACAGAATGAGTGGTCCACGTGCAATGTCATGCTAAAATTACCTGTATAATTCAGCCTCCTGGTGATTTCTCAGATTAGTTTTTGAAGCCCCAAGAAAGTTGATGCACTAATATTTCTGGCCAGTTATTCCTGAATGTCTTTCTCTCCTCTGCATCTCTCCCTATTTCCTAGGTAGCATCACCTCCACTGAGTACACCCAAAGGAAATAATGGTGCGTACTAGGCATTGTTATGTTTTATGCTCAGCATTTCCAATTACCTTTGCAGTCTTTGAGATGTATTTGGGGGAACATTAAACAGCACAGCCTGAAGTATAAGAAGAGAAATATTTTCAGATAAGACTAACATCTCATATCACTTTTTTTATTAACAAGAAACTCACTCAAGTAACCCTAGTTCATAGAATGCTTACTTTAGGAATGGGGAAATGGATTTCATAGGATTACAGGTCTCTACAAACAAATTATTCAGCTAAACTCCAGAAACACAGGAAGAGAATGCAAATCAGTTTTGGGGAGCTTGTAATATTCGGTTTCCCTCTTGGGTCTGCTTCTTATTGAATCACTCCTTGATTTATCTTTTTCCTTTCTCTTTACTATATATCTTATATGTATATTTTCCTTACTCATAGTTGCTGCTTCTTCCTCATTTCTCTCTTTGGAGTCTATATATGTATCTTTTGAATATAGTTTGCTGCAAACTTGTTTCCTTGATTAATATTTCCTAGTCATATTCCTAAGAGAATCTAACTACATTAGTAAACTATAAGCTCAGCTTCATTTGTAGAGGGTCTCCTGCAGAGGAGAGGGACAGCTGTGGCTCACCGCAGGGACAAGGATACTGGCAGCAGAAGTTCTGGGAAATACTTCTTGGTGTGAGCCCTCCCAGAGTCCGCCATTAGCTCCACCAAAGGGCCTGTAGGCTCGGACCAAACAACCAACAGGGAGGGAACTCAGCCCCACCCATCAGCGGACAAGCGGATTAAAGTTTTACTGAGCTCTGCCCACCAGAGCAACAACCACCTCTACTCACCACAAGTCCCTCCTATTGGGAAGCTTGCACAAGCCTCTTAGATAGACTCATCCACCAGAGGGCAGACAGCAGAAGCTCAAAGAACTACAATCTTACAGCCTGTGGAAGGAAAACCACATTCACAGAAAGATAGACAAAATGAAAAGGCAGAGGACTATGTACCAGATGAAGGAACAAGATAAACCCCCAGAAAAACAACTAAATGAAGTGGAGATAGGCAACCTTCCAGAAAAATAATTCAGAATAATGATAGTGAAGATGATCCAGGACCTCAGAAAAAGAATGGAGGTAAAGATGGAGAAGATGCAAGAAATGTTTAACAAAGACCTAGAAGAATTAAAGAACAAAAAAAAAGAGATGAAAAATACACTAACTGAAATGGAAAATACACTAGAAGGAATCAATAGCAGAATAACTGAGGCAGAAGAATGGATGAGAGATCCAGAAGGCAGAATGGTGGAATTCACTACTGTGGAACAGAATAAAGAAAAAAGAATGAAAAGAAATGAAGACAGCCTAAGAGACCTCTGTGACAGCATTAAACACAACATTCGCATTATAGGGGTCCCAGAAGGAGAAGAGAGAGAGAAAGGACCTGAGAAAATATTTAAAGAGATTATAGTTGAAAACTTCCCTAAATGGGAAAGGAAATAGCCACCCAAGTCCAGGAAGCGCAGAGAGTCCCAGGCAGGATAAACCCAAGGAGAAACACACCAAGACACATAGTAATCAAATTGACAAGAATTAAAGACAAAGAAAAAGTATTAAAAGCAACAGGGAAAAATGACAAATAGCATACAAGGGAACTTCCATAAGGTTAACAGCTGATTTCTCAGCAGAAACTCTACAAGCCAGAAGGGAGTGGCACAATATACTTAAAGTAATGAAGGGGAAGAATCTACAACTAAGATTACTCTACCCGGCAAGGATCTCATTCAGATTTGATGGAGAAATCAAAAGCTTTATAGACAAGCAAAAGCTAAGAGAATTCAGCACCACCAAGCCAGCTCTACAACAAATGCTAAAGGAACTTCTGTAAGTGGGGAACACAAGAGAAGAAAAGGACCTGCAAAAACAAACCCAAAACACTTAAGAAAACGGTAATAAGAACTTACATATCAATAATTACCTTAAATGTGAATGGATTAAATGCTCCAACCAAAAGACTCAGGCTAGCTGAATGGATACAAAAACAAGACCTATATATATATATATATATATGTTGTCTACAAGAGACTCACTTCAGACCTAAGGACACATACAGACTGCAAGTGAGGGGATGGAAAAAGATATTCCATGCAAATGGAAATCAAAAGAAAGCTGGAGTAGCAATACTCATATCAGATAAAATAGACTTTAAAATTAAGAATGTTACAAGAGACATGGAAGGACACTACATATTGAGCAAGGGATCAATGCAAGAAGAAGATATAACAATTATAAATATATATGCACCCAACATAGGAGCACCTCAATACATAAGGCAACTGCTAACAGCTACAAAAGAGGAAATCGACAGTAACACAATAATAGTGGGGGACTTTACACCTCACTTACACCAATGGACAGATCATACAGACAGAAAATTAATAAGGAAACACAAGCTTTAAATGACACAATAGACCAGATAGATTTAATTGATATTTATAGGACGTTCCATCCAAAAACAGCAGAGTACAATTTCTTCTCAAGTGCACAATGAACATTCTCCAGGATAGATCACATCTTGGGTTGCAAATCAAGCCTTGGTAAATTTAAGAAAATTGAAATCATATCAAGCATCTTTTCCGACCACAAGACTATGAGATTAGAAATCAATTACAAGGAAAAAAAAATGTAAAAACACAAACACAAGGAGGTTAAACAATACATTACTAAATAAACAAGAGATCACCGAGGAAATCAAAAAAATACCTAGAGACAAATAACAATGAAAACATGATGATCCAAAACCCAAAACCTAGGGATACAGCAAAAGCAGTTCTAAGAGGGAAGTTTATAGCAATACAGTCCTACCTGAAGAAACAAGAAAAATCTCAAATAAACAATCTAACTTTACACCTAAAGGAACTAGAGAAAGAAAAACAAACAAAACGCAAAGTCAGGAGAAGGAGAGAAATCATAAAGATCAGAGCAGAAATAAATGAAATAGAAACAAAGAAAACAATAACAAAAATCAATAAAAGTAAAAGCTCCTGCTTTGAGAAGATAAACAAAATTGATAAACCTTTAGCAAGACTCATCAAGAAAAAGAGGCAGAGGACTCAAATCAATAAAATTACAATGGACACCACAGATATACAAAGCATCATAAGAGACTACTACATGAAACTCTATGCCAATAAAATGGACAACCTGGAAGAAATGGACAAATCTTAGAAAGGTATAAACTTCTAAGACTGAACCAGGAAGAAATAGAAAATATGAACGAACACTCCCAAACTCATTCTATGAGGCCACCGTCACCCTGATACCAAAACCAGACAAAGATACTAAAAAAAAAGAAAATTACAGACCAATATCACTGATGAATATAGATGCAAAAATTCTCAGCAATATACTAGCAAACAGAATCCAACAACACATTAAAAAGATCATACACCATGATCAAGTGGCATTTATCCCAGGAATGCAAGGATTCTTCAATATACGTAAGTCAATCAATGTGATACACCATATTAACAAATTGAAGAAGAAAAACCATATGATCATCTCAATAGATGCAGAAAAAGCTTTTGACAAAATTCAACACGCATTTATGGTAAAAACTCTCCAGAAAGTGGACATAGAGGGAACCTACCTCAACATAATAAAGGCCATGTATGACAAACCCACAGCAAACATCATTCTCAATGGTGAAAATGTGAAAGCATTTCCTCTAAGATCAGGAACAAGGCAAGCCACTCTTGCCACTCTTATTCAACATAGTTTTGGAAGTCCTAGCCATGGCAATCAGAGAATAAAAATAAATAAAAGGAATACAAATTGGAAAAGAAGAAGTAAAACTGTCACTGTTTGCAGATGACATGATATTATACATAGAGAATCCTAAAGATGCCACCAGAAAACTACTAGAGCTAATCAATGGATTTGTTAAAATAACAGGATACAAAATTAATGCACAGAAATCTCTTGCAGTCCTATACACTAACAATGAAAGATCAGAAAGAGAAATTAAGGAAACAACACCATTCACCATTGCAACAAAAAGAATAAAATACCTACGAATAAACCAACCCAAGGAGGTAAAAGACCTGTACTCAGAAAACCATAAGGCACTGATGAAAGAAATCAAAGATGACACAGGGACTTCCCTGGTGATGCAGTGGTTAAGAATCCATCTGCCAATGCAGGGGACACGGGTTCAAGCCCTGGTCCAGGAAGATCCCACATGCCGCAGAGCAACTAAGCCCCTGCACCACAACTACCAAGTCTGCACTCCAGAGCCCACAAGCCGCAACTACGAGCCCACATGCTGCAACTACTGAAGCTCGCACGCCTAGAGCCTGTGCTCCGCAACAAGAGAAACCACTGCAATGAGAAGCCCACACACCACAACGAACAGTAGCCCCCGCTAGCCGGAACTAGAGAAAGCCTGCACACAGCAACAAAGATCCAACGCAGCCAAAAATTAATTAATTAATTAATTAATTTTAAAGAAAAGAAATCAAAAATGACACAAACAGATGGAGAGATATACCATGTTCTTGGATTGGAAGAATCAGTATTGTGAAAATATCTATTCTACCCAAAGCAATCTACAGATTCAGTGCAATCCTTATCAAATTACCAATGGCATTTTTTACAGAACTAGGACAAAAAACCTTAAAATTGGTATGGAAACACAAAAGATCCTGAATAGCAAAAGCAATCTTGAGGGGAAAAAACGGAGCCGGAGGAATCAGACTCCCTGACTTCAGACTGTACTGTAAAGCTACAGTAATCAAGACAATATGGTACTGTCACAAAAACAGAAATATAGATCAATGGAACAGGCTAAAAAGCCCAGAGATAAACCCCTGCACGTACAGAGAACTAATCTATAACAAATGATGCAAGGATACACAATGGAGAAAAGACAGTCTCTTCAATAAGTGGTGCTGGGAGAACTGGACAGCTACATGTAAAAGAATGAAATTAGAACACTCCCTAACACCATACAAAAAAATAAACTCAAAATGGATAAAGACCTAAATGTAAGGTCAGACACTATAAAACTCTTAGAGGAAAACATAGGAAGAACACTCTTTGACATAAATCACAGCAAGATCTTTTTTGACCCACCTCCTAGAGTAATGGAAATAAGAACAAATATAAACAAATGGGACCTAATGAAACTTAAAAGCTTTTGCACAGTGAAGGAAACTATAAACAAGACAAAAAGACAGCCCTCAGAATGGGAGAAAATATTTGCAAATGAATCAATGGACAAAGGATTTATCTCCAAAATATATAAACAGCTCATGCAGCTCAATATTAAAAAAAAAACCCAATCAGAAAATGAGTAGAAGACCTAAATAGACATTTCTCCAAAGAAGACATACAGATGGCCAAGAGGCACATGAAAAGCTGCTCAACATCTGTAATTATTAGAGAAATGCAAATCAAAACTACAATGAGGTATCACCTCTCACCAGTCAGAATGGCCATCATCAAAAAATCTACAAACAAAAAATGCTGGAGAGGGTGTGGAGAAAAGGGAACTCTCTTGCACTGTTGGTGGGAATGTAAATTGATACAGTCACTATGGAGAACAGTATGGAGGTTCCTTACAAACTAAAAATAGAATTACCATATGACCCAGCAATCCCACTACTGGGCATATACCCAGAGAAATACATAATTCAAAAAGACACATGCACCCCAATGTTCACTGCAGCACTGTTTACTCTAGCCAGGTCATGGAAGTAGCCTAAATGCCCATTGACAGACCAATGGATAACGAAGATGTATATTCCATATATACAATGGAATATTACTCAGCCATAAAAAGGAACAAAATTGGGTCATTTGTAGAGACGTGGATGGACCTAGAGTCTGTCATACAGAGTGAAGTAAGTGAGAAAGAGAAAAATAAATATCGTATATTAACACATATATGTGAAATTTAAAAAAAATGGTCCAGATGAACGGTTTCCAAGGCAGAAATAGAGACACAGATGTAGACAACAAACTTATGGACACCAAGGGGGGAAAGTGGGAGGGGGGTGGTGGTGGTGGTGGTGTGATGAATTGGGAGATTGGGATTGACATGTATGCACTAATACGTATAAAATACATAAGTAATAAGAATCTGCTGTATAAAAAATAAATAAAATATAATTCAAAAACATAATGAAATTCTGTTTAAAAAAAAAAAATCAGCAACTTTCCCTACTTTCTACTCACACACAGGAGTGCAGCCAACAGAGGAGAAACTGGGAATAAGGACAGTCACCCAGGGAGGACACCTTAAATGACTGAACATGGTTCTCTGGCTAGAGAAGGAGGCCAATGGAATCACATAGAAATGAAGAGGTTGGAAGATAAAGGAAAGATTGAGTCACTGTTTCTCTTTTGCATCTGTTATACCCTCCACTTTCTGTGAAAAGAAGGAAGCTCCTAGGTATGAATTTTTTCACCTCCCATACTTTTACCTTCTTCTAGGAATTCGTATCACCATCTTTCTATAGGAAACATTTTTTCCTGCCATTTATGGTTAATCCTGACCTCCTTTTCTGTCTTGTATCCTCTGCAACATTGCATATTATTGCATTTTGATCCTTTATCATTCGTTTTTACGTCTCCTATGGCACCCCTTTAAAACACACACACACACAAAATCCTAAGTGCACAAAATTAATTGAGATCTAGATCACTGGATTTTAAATTATTGAGAGTAGGTAAAGCTTAGATAGAAAAAAAAAATTCACCAACATTGTTGTTGAAATTGGAGCCTTTTGGAAAGAAACAGGAAGAACTGGCAAACTCAGTCACTAGTGAGTCACTGATGTCATTGAGGGAAGTGGGTAAATGTCAAGAATATTCAGATCAGATTTTGAAGAAGAGGGCATATGATTAGGATGAAACAATGGTAGGAATTCCAAGACAGGATAAATTAAAAAAGAAGACAGTGTTCTAATTGTCTGGAAGCAGCAGAAGTCACAAGAAGCACTGTCCCAGGCAGAACTAATTGCTATCATCTCTCTAGTGCTAAGATCCTAAGATGCTTGATTCTTACTTCTATTATAGTCTACCAAACCATATAATTATCTTTCTTGCTCCATTCATTGAGCAGCAGAGGACTATTTTTCGTCACTGTATTTCTAAGATCAATCACTCTGCTGGGAACATAGTGGTAATAAGTAATTGCTTGTGAATAAATGATTGAATAAATCACAAGAATGCACACACTAATGAGAATGTTGACACTACTGTTCTCTTGAATGATGGGAAATAGAAAAAAAAAAATAAAAAAAGAATGATCTGAATTGGAAAGATCTGCAAGGGATATAGTGTCCTCCGATAATCTCGTGAGGTGGTGAAATGAATGAAGAAAAGTTCAGAAGATAGGGATGATTGTTTATTATATGCTCCTGAGAAATAAGAGAAGTAAAATGACCCTCATTTCTCATCTCTAAACTATGAGTCTCAGTTTTTTTAAATCTCTGCAATCCTAAGTATCCCTGGTCGCCACTGTGCACACGTTGCAGCGCAGCAGTGACTAGGAGAGATGTTACGTGGTGTTTCCTCCTTGGGAGAGAGCTAATAGGGGTAACAGGTGTCCTGGAGAACCCTGGTACTCTCAATCCCCACTGGCCTATGGCCCTTTCTGTTGGTCCCCAGCCAGGGTGTTGTAAGGGATGCTGTATCCAGACCCCCACTGTGAGAGAAAGGAGAACACATTGCCCACCTGGACTATATTTCTTATAATTATGATTTTTTCTGTTTTCAGAAAGAGACAATGTTTTTAAAATAGATACTTATTAATATGGGAAGTCTTAGATAAGAATATCAAATGAGAACCAAAACTAACATGTCTCAATAAGCATTTTAACTGTTTTTCAAAATTATAATTAAACACAGCCCACTGGATAAAAAGCTTTTGGAGGTATGGAACTTATTGTAGTTCTAAACTTTTGGATAATGAGAACTGAGTTAATTCTACAGGTGCAACTATGGAAAAATCTAGTTGTAAAGAAACAATTCAGAGAATGAGTTGCTTCTGTCTGAGCTAACGAAGAATGACACTTAAAGAAAATACTGTCCAAATAAAAATAAATGCTCATCTCAAATGTTGCCTTAGATTTGAGTCTTGCTGTTACTGTGTACTGAGAAGCTTCTGTTTGTTAGAAACAGTGAAACTTGTTTTCCATTTCCAACAGCTAGTCATTTCTTATAGTCTAAGGTGGACTCTTTTCAACTTATAATTGTTATTTATGAAGTTGTCAGACGTGTTAATAAGCACACATTAATAAAACTCCTGTCTGAAATTGAGTACTTAGTAGATTAATGGTTGAGTAGCAGCAAACACATTCAGCCATTCTAGGTTAAGAAAAAATATGTGTAAGTTACTTCCCTCAAATAGGGATACAAACACCTAGGGCTTAAGGTAGGATTACAAAATTTATACTTCTACACCAAGACCAGCTCTAATGCAGGACCCAGATTTTTGCTAAAGAATGTCATTTTGTGGAGAAGGAACATGCATGAATGTCACTAAAATGTTTTCAAAGATTGTTTCTTTTTGTTGTTGTTACATTAATAGTATAAATTTGCTTGATCTCCCCTGCATATGCCTTCATTCCAACCAGAAATTGTGTGAACGTGGGTTTATAGGTTATAAAGGAGTAGCAGTGTTTATGTTTGTGAGTTTCATGAATTACAGTAATCTTAAATAAATTGGCTATATGGGTAGCCACCCTGCTTTTCAAAAGTTCGCTTTATGCCACTTGGCTTTTGCAAAACACCTACATTTGTACCTGTTTTTGCTAACTGAAAGAAATTTGACGAGGATTTTCACTTTTGCGGAAAAAAGAAAAAAGAAAATAACATTCAGTGTGTGTTTCGCAGCAATCCTTACAGAGGCAGTGTGCACCCGGAGCAGGGAGAGGGGCACCACCAAGCTCCTTCCCTTGAACTAACACTCAGCAACTCAGCATCAAGCTGCCAGAGCTTTGAGCTGTCTGTTAACATCTGTGCTTTATCTGGATCTATTTTGTGCATCCGTTAGCAAGATTCGTTCCAAGAGAATTGCTTCTTCACTTTACACCATTTCTTTATGGAAGGTTTCATAGGAATGCTCTACTTTTGGATAGTGAGGGAAACCTGTACCTTGGAAAATGACTATTTGGGAAGGCATCTAGCTGTGAGCAGTTTCTATACAATCATGCTTTCACAACCGTGGGATACGTGGTTGATGGAAGGGACCAGATGGGAGTGTAGCAGCGCCTGTAGTCCAATGTATTAGCAAGCTGCCCACCAGCAGAGGATTTGTCCCACCCCTGCTGTACATCTGAGGGGGTGGTAGGAACAGCAGTTGGGACCCTAACTCAGTTGTCCGGTTTCTGTATCTTTTTGTATGTGATACATTCTCCCTCACAATTTGCCTGCGTTCACTTCTCTTTCTATAATTTTGACTTCTAAGGAATCAGGCTATTCCTTACCAAGTACCCTGCCAAGGCTTAAAAAATAGATAAGGAAATACTTTTTTGATATTTTTTATAGCTTCTCATTCATTTGGATTCTATGGATCTGACCTGGCTGTTGAGCCCTCTGGAAAGGATGTTAAAATCCATAGATGAAGAATTTTAGGAGATTTTTAGATAAGGATAATGCATTCTTGGCTCGTCCAAGGGTGCCACATCAATTGAGGGATGAATGAACAGGAAAGAGGGAGGGTGACAGGGAAATGAGACATAAATAGAAGGAATGGGAAAGAGACCAGAACAGGTGTTAGAAAAAAGGCTATTTGGCCAAATTATGTTAAGAATTTGGCAGGAGGAGAAGAGGAATGAAACCCTGGCTATTAGTCATGTGGTTTTTGTAGGAATATAAACAGGACTAATGTTCAAGTAAGAGTCAGTGTCTTAAACCAAGAAAGAGAAATGATGTAAGACATGTATGTGAAATTAATGTGCATTATTTGTACCCCAAGGAAAGAAAACAAGATAAACAATTCCCCGAACAATTCTAAAACACATCCCAAGTTCTCTGAATATTTGTCATTCCACTTACAGAGATATTGTTTGATTGCAAATGACATCAAACGTTATGCACATATGCAATTAGCGCAAGTAGATGACCTAGATTCAGTTCAACACCCATGATTTTCTTAATTAGAAGGCTTTTATACCCAGCAATACTTTAAATGATTTCTGGTACAATTTGGAAACTTTAAAACCAGATGGTACTTTTGTGAACACTTTAGCAGGCAAATTTGATGTTGTCATTGGATTTAAAAGGAACGTGTGGATTGAAGCCCCTATAAGACAAACATAAAATTTTAAAGTGTCTGGATCTGTCTGCTCTTAAGTCAGAACTACCTGCCATAATCATCATTTGATAATGAGTGAAGGTCATTATCTTCATGTGGCTGAAAGTGATATGAAATTCTTTCACACTTACACCAAGTATTCTTTTTTTCCAGTTGGATAAAACACATTTTCTAAATTTACTCTTAAGCACAAAAAAGAAAAAAAAATGTAAACAAAACGCAGTAGAATCAATAAAGTATCCCTTTTACCATAAAAAAAATTGATTTACAGTTTTACCCATGCCAATATACTGCAGAAAGTATTAATATCCTATTTTCACATACAAAGTGTCTTTTCTCAATAACCTGACATGGGATCATTATCACTTAACCACAAGAACAGATGTAATGGATCGGATGGAGCCTTACAAAATGGTCAATAGTCCACCATATCTGACCTACATAACTGGCATTTTCACGTGACTTAACATAATGCATGAATCCTGTTTACTGTGGCCTTGCTTAAGAAACAGAATATCACCAAATATTACAAATATTACAAATATTACAAATCATCCTCCTCCTGACCCTCTGACTGCCTCAGAGTTTTGTGGTATTTACTTCACGGCTTTAGTGAGATTTACCATATACTATACGATAGCACATCACACTGTATTTTGGAATGCTATCTTTTCGGATGTAGTATAAACAGAAGCATACTATGTGAGTAATCGTAGAGCTGCTTTTTCAAGCTCACTGTTAAATACACCTATTTGGGGAGCAGAATTGGAGGTCATCCATTTCCATTTCTTATCTTCTGTGAGGGTCTGTGTATTTTTAATTCCCAAAAGTATTTTTGTAAGCATTGTATTGATCAAATTTTTACCTTAATTGGCATAGCCTGTAGAATACCAGTTCTTTGAGAGTTATAGGGCTTATCTTTGTGATCTACTAATAGACAAATTTCAAGAATTTCTCCTGTGGGGGAAAAAAATGATATATTCTTCTGTTATTGAATGCAATAATAGATATCTATATGTGTATATAATGTGTGTCTGTCTCACACATACACTTTTATGTATGTATCTGTGTGTGCGTGTGTGTAATCTTATGGTAATTAATTATGCTATTCGAGTCCTCTATATATATATTTTTTCTTTTACAGGAAAGTGAGGTGTTAGTCTCCTCATATACAGTAAATTTGTCAATTTTTACATAGTTCTGTCCATTTTACCCTTTACATTTTGAAGTTGTATTATTAAGTATAACCATTTTTAGATTTTGCCAAGACTTCCTGATATGTTGTATATTTTTAAAATTCTGTGTGGTATTACACCCCATTTATGTCTAGCAATGCATTTTAAACCTAAAGAATATTTTTACTGACATTTATATATCACTTTTCTTTTTGGTAGTATTTTCCAGGTAAATCCTGTTTTTTTTTTTTTTTTTTGGTAATCCTTCTGAGTCATTTCGTGTTAGATGTGCTTCATGTAAATCTCATATAGTTAATTTCTTTATTTTTTAAACTCAAGTATATAATCAGCGTTTTTTAAATGCAGAAATGAGTGCCTCTGTGTTAACTAAGATTGCTGATATATTTGAATTTATTTATGGCACTTTATTTCCTACATTATAACATTTCGATACCTCTCTTAAATTCATGAGTGGTCAATAATTTTAATCCCAACAAACTGTGCCCCAAACCTTGCTTTTTATTTCAAATGAATTTACTGATATGAGTCAAAAGTGAGGTTTATCACATTTTCCTATAAATTATAGGCAACTACGAAGGCAAAGTGGAGTTTAAATGTGCTTGGCAACAAAAATTTACCTTAAATTTTCTTATTGCTCCTTCTAAATATATCTATTCTTCGTGGATCTGTGATCAATAATTGGGTACAAAGGTGGGTGAAGTTTTTAAAACTTCTAAAATGAGTTAAGGAGACAATTATTTTATCTAATCCAGGCTTATACTAGTTAATGAAACGATCATTCAGAAAACCATAATAATGTAATACTAGTTATAACATGGTAGTTTAAATGATTTGTTTAGGCAGATTAAAATGGCAGGCTAAAAATGATAATAATGAGTGTAAAGAATCTCTATCTTTCACAGCTTTAAAATGTTGGCTTTGTTGTGTGGTATAATTAAGTCAAGAGTGTGCTGGGTGGGTTCTGGGCTTGCAGACAACTGTTCTTTCACTGCCACCTGTAAATTCACAGATCTGTACTTTTCCCCAAAGCTGTGGTGCACAGCCTTTTCCAAGGTAAGGTTGACACCCGTAAAAGTGAAAATAGAAGTGAAAACCCCATAGATAATAGCAAGCCAGACAATTAAGGCAGTGCGTAAGAGCAATAGGTAGGTATGCAAAATATTCCTTACAAGCTTAGCTGTCAAAAATCCCTAATTTTTGGAACTTAATTTGCCCCTACATAACTTAAATAGTTTTATACAAATCAAAACATGTCCGTCTCATTTTGGCAACTCTTAGGAAAATTTTCCTAAGAATTTTATGTTATCAGTTTCTGGTTTGCTTTTAAGTTGAAGATTTTAACACTGCCATTTCTCTTTGAATTTTTGTAAAAAAGATAACGATATTTTTCACCTTAATTCATTCTTTAGAAAGTTTTAGACTATTAGTAATTCCATTTGGTGTGGGCATATGCATAATGATAATCATGTATACAAGGTTTATATAGACAGACATAAGTGGAAATTGCAAATCTGAAATTTGACCTGTGCAAAGAAGGTATTTGAAGGAGTAAAAGCTAACATTTACCTATTTGAGTCAGGCACTGTTCTAAACACTTTATATCAACCCTTTGAATCCTACCAATTGACCCTACAACATAGGTATTGTTTTCACTTGTATAGACAAACAGAGGACAAGTTACACAAGGTGATAGATGGTAGGTGGCAGACCTGGGATTTGAACCACTTGGGATTCAGAGCATATGTACTCATACACTCCATGATAAACTGTTTTGCGAAGGGGAGGGGTTCACATATGTTGGTTGTGTGATGATGGTGACTTTGGTTGTGGTTATGGTTGTGATGAGAGTGGTACTAAAAACGAACAAGCAAACAAACAAAAAACCCTCCATTCTACACCAGGAGCTAGGCTAATTATGTTGCACGTAGAATGCCAAATAATTATCTGAAATATTCTATGAGCTAGGGAATATTACTATCCTTATTTTTCAAGGGAGAAAACTAACACAGAGAAATTATGTAACTTGTCCATAGTCACAAAGCTAATGTTTCACAGAGCCAGGAAACGTTCAGGCCCTCTGGAGGCCTGAAACTAAGACCTATTCTCTGGTCTTTACTTTTCTGCAGGTTTATGACATAAATATAACACTCACTGGTCTAGGCAATGAGGTAGTTAATTCTTTTCCTGAGGATTACCATATTGTTAAAGCCTCATGCTCGTTAAAGACTATAACCTTTTCTAACCTGCATTGAAACATCCACGCAGATTAGAATAGGTTACTTGGTAAATTAATCTTTTATTTTAAATACAGAATAGTCACTACGTTCATAAATAACCAGACTAGGTTTTTTTTTTTTTTTTTTGGCTGCATTGTGTCATCTTTGCTGTGCGCTGGCTTTCTCTAGTTGCAGTGAGTGGGAGCTATTCTTTGTTACTGTGCACGGACTTCTCATCGAGGTGGCTTCTCTTGTTGCAGAGCGCAGGCTCTAGGCACGTGGGCTTCAGTAGTTGTGGCACATGGGCTCAGTAGTTGTGGCTCACAGGCTCTAGAGTGCAGTTCCAGTAGTTGTGGCGCACGGGCTTAGTTGCTCCGTGCCATGTGGGATCTTCCCAGACCAGGGATCAAACCCGTGCCCCCTGCATTGGCAGGCAGATTCTTAACTACTGTGTCACCAGGGAAGTCCCAGGCTAGGTTTTTAAATGTAGATCTTTATTGACAAGCCACACTTGTTTTTCATTTCTGCTCTACACTGCTAAGCTATGTTAGCACAGGGAAGGGCAGGTCTGCATTAACTATGACAAAAGTTATCATAAAGAGTACAAAAATTATGGTTCAGAAAGATGACTTAGACTTGATCGTGTAATGAAGGTAAGAAGTCCAAGGATAATTTCAGTTTAGCAGGGTACATGTAGGAATGAAATTAGCAAGGAGTGGTGAAAACAGAGGAAGTGAGTTTGGCAGGTAATAGGAATAATCTATGGTAATGGAAATTGAAGTCATGAAAATATGGCGGTCTGCCCTTCTGTCTTCCTAATGCATCCATGTTCACCAGATGACCTGGTCAGGGAATTTTGAGTTAGAAAGCAAAATTAATAAACATTTACAATATTGAAATGGGAACATAACGTTGTTAAATTTATGTCTTAATTTTGCTTGCTATCCTAATACATATATATTTTACTTACCATTTGGCAGTCTTCTTTTCACTTAATAGTACATATTTTTCTGTATAACATTGCATGTTCATTTTCTTGTATTTGCTGCGTAACTTCTTTTCACATTCCTGTGCCATAATTTGCATAGCCATTCTTGTATTTTTGGCATTTGTGCTGTTTCTGGAGTATACTGAGGAGTGTCATAGTTGGGTATAAGCTCATTGACATCCAAATTCTTGGAAAACGAAGATCATATCTTTCTCCCATTTAAAACCTTCAATTGTTTCCTACTGCTTTTTTTTAATTAAAAAAATCTTGTTTGCAAATATGTTTTCTAAATTTTATATTGGAGTATAGTTGATTAACAGTGTTAGTTTAAGGTGTACATCAAATTGATTCTGTTATACATATACATGTATCTATTCTTTTTCAAATTCTTTTCCCATTTATGTTATTACAGAAGACTGAGAAAATTTCCCTTTTGCTATACAGTAGGTCCTTGCTGGTTATCTATTTTAAATATAGCAGTGTCTACAATCTAAGTTCATTACATGGCTGCCAGCCAGGTTTTTTATAGATTTAGCTCCCTGTGATTGTAGGTCTGAGGTCCCCATTTCCTTGCCAGTTGAGGCCATGGGGAGTCATTCTCAGCTTCTAGAGACTCGCTGGCCCCTACCTCCATCTTCAAATTCATCAATGAGTGACTGAGTCCCTCTCATACTTCATTTTTTTCTGACCTACCCTCTACCTTATCTCTCTTAATTCCTCTTTCATTCCTCTCTCTGACTGACTCTTCTGCTTTTAAGGGTTCTTGTGATAACATTGGGTCCACCCAGATAACCCAACATAACCTCTCTGTCTTAAGGTCATCTGATTATAAATCTTAATTCTTTCTGTAAAAGCCCTTCACAGAGGTACATAGATTAGTGTTTGATTGCATAATCAGGAATGGGAATTTTGGTGATAGGGCATCTTTAGAATTCTGACTGTCACATGTCTATTAATAAAGAGAATGGAATTTTATTTTATGGGATAACATTTTGCTTAATTAAGTTTCACAGTTACTGTTCTTCATAATCCAATCAATTGCAAATGTTCATTTCTAAGAATCATTCTTAGCCTACAGGAACAGGAGACTTACTAAAACAGGAGACAGGCTGTTTTGGCTTGTGGACTATAGTTTATGAACCCATGAGCTAGAATATCGTGTGGCCCTTGGAAGTACTGTTGATGAGTATTTAATGATCAATGCATAAAGTATATAGGTAAACTAAAATAGACAATAAAATAGCATGTACTATTTTTTCAATTGTATAAAACAGATATTTGTAATAATGAATTTATAAATAAGTATCTTTACATTTGCATAATCTGAAAGATACCCAATGCACTGAAAATAGTTGGAAAGGAAATGAAACACAATTCCTTACGTGTTTCTGTATTTGTTAAGCAATTGTAATGTATTTTTATCAGAAATTAGGAAACATTTTAAACGGTATGAAATATTTCATATTTAACTATGTGGTACTAATTTTTTAATCTAATTTTTACCATTAATTGCTTCACTAATGTAAGTAAGATAGAAGATATTGAAACAGAGCATCATGTTACACAGGAACTGTTATAACCAGCTAAATCTGTAAAGAAAGATGAATTTTAAGTGACCTTGTAAGCCAGACTCTACTAAACCTAACTGGCAGCTCTGTCCTGATTCAAGAACAATGGGATTTATTTTAACAATCCTGTATGGATGGTTCTGGGCTGTCCATAGTGCTAGTTTTCACACCTCAGTTACCAAACCGGTATGAATCTACCCTACGACTACCCAAATCCCTATGTTCTAGACTTTTTTTGGCTTACCATTTACTATGAAACTTTTTTAATGCATGAAGATGGGGGTGAGAGTGGGAAAAATACATGAAGGTATAAATGGAAGTTTGTCCCTTTGCACTGACAGCAAAATATGTACCCCACCGTTAATGCCAGGGATCCCTAGCTCAGCCAGCCTTTCGCCTTGGTTCTCTGACAATCAAATGATTATCTTTCCACCCTTTGTCTACTCACAATTAAGAAAGCAAAGAAAATAAAAGCGATATTTTACAAGAAAGACAGAAAGAAGAAAAATAATACCATGAAAGAGAACTTCTTTACCATAATAATAAATTGATGAGTGGCTGGTAGGATTAAAATGGACTAAAGTCACGGGAGTGAAATTTGTGTGAAAGGTCCATCTTAGAGATTAAGAATTAAAAGAGAGTCTGTTTTCATTTTGTTTGTTTGTTTGTTTTGTTTTTTAGATTCCACATATGAGATCATGCAGTATTTGTCTTTCTCTGTCTGTCTTATTTCACTTAGTATAATACCCTCCAAGTCCATTCACATTGTCGCAAATGGCAAGATTTCATTTTTAATTGCTGAGTAATATTCCATAGTTTATATATACCCCATCTTCTTTATCTATTCATCTTTGATGGACATCTAGGTTGCTTCCATATCTTGGTTATTGTAAATAATGCAGCAGTGAACATTGGAGTGCACATATCTTTTCTCGTTAATGTTTTTGTTTTCTTCAGGTAAATACTCAAAAGTGGAATTGCTGAATCATATGGCAGTTTTATTTTTAATTTTTTGAGGAATTTCTATACTGTTTCCCATAATGGCTGCAGCAACTTACATTCCAACCAACAGTGCATGAGTGTTGCATTTTCTCCACATTCTCGCCAACAATTGCTTTTTGTTGTCTTTTTGATTGTAGCCAATCCGACAAGTGTGAGGTGGTAATGCATTGTAGTTTTTTAAATTGAAAATCTTTAATTTGTAGTTATTCTAAAAAATCTTCAATTGGCTTGCAAAAAGTGGTGATGTTTTGTTTTAAAATGACAATGGTAGGTTGGTGTCACCACTGTTATTTATGTATATGTCTTGTCATATTTATTAGATAACAGTATCTATCATCTTATTTATTTTTTGCAATATGTAAACATTTACCACAATGCAATGTACCTAGCAGGATCTCAATAAATATTAACTGAATTAAAAAAAAAAAAGAATTAGAAGAGATAATTGGTTAAACTATAGATATGGGTGAGGTAGTTCTCCAAGACAGAATAAACTATAAGACAAACAAAAGCTCTTTCACATAAACAATTTTTTTAATGTCAAGTTGAATTCGTATATATTATATATGCCCTAAATGATGTTTATATATGCACTAAATGATATATGCAATAGACTGTTGTGGGATAAAGTAGACCAGAAAGAAACTGAAAAATATCACAAAACAAAACATATCAAGATCTCAAGAGAAGTTGTGAATAATACAACATAGCTGTTGAGTACCTGAAATCAACTGCAGGAGAGTGGAGAACTTCAGTGTAAATTCTCTCAGAGAACATCTCAGAATGTAAAGAGATTGAATTGTGTAGAAAAACTTCTGTGTAGCATACAAGTCCACCCTATAGTTCCTCCAAGGGGGAAACTGAGCTGTGAATGAGTCTAACATGCTAGGCTAAAAGACCACGGTATTTGAAGAAGTATCTTATAAAATGCATAACATTTTGATTGTTGACCAAGAGTTAATTCATTTTTAGATATGTCATGTCTAGCCTTCATTTATTCAGACTCAAACAAGAGAGTTCAGTATTCAGGTCAGGATTTGCAATGGGCAGTCAGGTGACCCTTTAACTTTTAGGTGCTATTAGGAGAGGAAAATTTGACCTTTGGGCACCTTGTTGTTAATGAAATGTTCAGGTTAAACCTTTACTAGTTAAGGAACTTATAAAGTTTTACAGAGGCTTGCCTAGAATCCAGAATAAGGGCTTGGGGTTGAGGTCAGACAGTGGCTTGAAAGGAGAAAAGTAGCACTAATAGGTTTGTTTTGAGGGGACAAATATATTTACCTCTTTTCAATATTTTGCCTAAGGCCACCTTAGCCCTGCCATTCAAAATCATCTTTTCTGTTATTTTGGCACTTGCGGCACAACACAGAACCCCGATTTAGGCTGGCAGGTAAATTTAGACTATTCTTCCTGACACTTTGTTTTAACTTAGTAAAATATTAAATAAAATATGGCTTCTTGTCACTTATCCTAAACATCAAATATAAATAGATAACATTATTTATTTTAAAATGAAATTTGCTCTGGCAAATATACTTCATCTTTTGTTGCAGTCCTGTCATTTGATTTCCAGTTTCTCTCTTTCATTTTGGAAGAAAAAATTCTATGCTTTATGTCTTTATAGACTCTCCCACGGGGCCGTTCAAAAATAAATGTGCATCCTTAACATTACATTTCTTTGTTTTTAGCTTGCACCAGAACTTTCCCCCCATTTCAATGTAGCTTTTGTATGGACATGTGCAATAAAAAAAGCTAATAAACCTAATAAATGGTTCAATTGCATGGCCGCACCTGTGTGTGACCTACATCCTTACCATCCATTTCTTCAGACATTGTCCTTTACCTCGTCTTGGTCACAGAACCCTATTGTAAGTCTAATAAATAGTGCAATAAAAGTAAGTAATCTGAGAAAATATTACAGTGCAAACTGAAAATAGTTTTGTTGTAAATTTATGCACGTTTTTATTCACTCTGCCAAGTACAAGTATGCTGGCATTCTACTGTTCGCTTTAGATCTCCCACAGGAATATGACCAAAATCCTTATTTCTTATGAGCTTCGTTCAAATATATATTAGAGTGGCTCAGTGCCAGAACTTTTTTTTTCTCAATAGGATTAATGCAAACTGATTCAGACAATAGCACATGCTATAAATATATATATTTCTGAAAGGACCCTCTGAAACTGTCTGCATGCTCAAAGTACAGTAGAAAATTAAGTTTTTTCCAGTAATTCAGGCATCAAATGCATTTTCCTCCTGATGTTCTATAAATATGAACAAACTGTTTACTTTTACTTGAAACTTTTGGATAATAGATATATTTCCAAACAGATGTGAGCGTGTGGGCTCTGAATGTTTTGAAAGCGAGACTTTCCAATGATGCTAGGTACTAAAATTGTCTATCAGATATCAGCATGATACAAAGCAGAACAGGCTTACCTCCTCATGTCTTACTAGTTTAAGAATACTTTAGATCTTTTTAGCTAAAGACCATTTTTAAACAAAATGTGCCATCTAGTTAGTCAACACGAGACTGTGTTTTCAATCACTCTTTTACATAGGGTCTGTCGGCAGCTGAATGATCGTGCTCTCATTAATACCTTTGACAGTTCATAGCTGTCAGTCAGAAAAGATTTTCACAAGCTGCTTTCAAGGCATGAGAAATGCACAAAAATGAAGAGGTGATCCTAGACTGACAGATCGTTCGGGGTAGCTTGAGTAGGCTCTAACTGACCCTTGGTTTGCTCTTTCCTGCTTTCTCAAGAACGCACTGAATTGATAAAGCTATTTAATGAAAATCTTAGCTAGATTTTATCTCGTTCTGCCACTAACCAACAGGGCATGTTTACACTGTGCATATTTTACATATATGCACACAGGGTTTAGTGTTTCAATTGGCTTGTGTAGAGCACAGGATATTTGCCTTTACAACACATTTGTTTTTTTCTTAACTAGAAACAGGACCAGGAACAGCCAGATAACCTCTGTAGGCAACGTCCAATATTTTATGCATAGTGGTTTACATATAGTAAAATGTCAAGCAAAATATATATAGAAGTTTTCCACCGTGTAAATTTTATGTTATCTCTAACCTGCTTAAGAGGTGAAAACCTAACTTAACCATTTAAAAACTGCTTCTCTCCAAAATTTCTTTCAGGATACTTTAAAACGTGTTATTTATAATAAAAGCAACTATCGATTTAGCGCTTGCTAAGTGCTAGACCTTGTGCTGAGCACTGGATCTCCACGAGTCCATGCTTATCTTTATAATCCTGCAAAGTACACGTGATTATCCTCATGGTTCAGATGAGGTCATTTATGCTTGGACAAGTTAAATGACTTGACCGAGCCCATAAATGTAGTGGTTGGTAGACACAAAACAAAGCTGTTTGGATGCCAATCCCTTGATCTTTCTTGTAATGTCACTGTGCATTCTGAGGTCATCTTCAGTCATGGTGGAATCTATTTCTTTTATTTCTTAACTGTTCTTGTTTGAGTGGTTTAGAGGCCACTGCCTTTTGCTCTGAGTGGTTTCTTTGTCCAACCCAGCTGTGTATTCCTATGTTTCAGTTACCTTCCGATTTACCAAGTCATAACACAGCTCTAAGTACAGCGACTGCTTGCTTTACTACATCAGTTTTGAGATAGAAATAGCATCCTTATAAATGTGCATAACTACTTCTGACTCTCCAATGATGCAAAGCAATGGCAAATAGTTAATGGTTTATTAGCTAAATACTGTGCACAATTTGTTATTAGAATGTTGCCTGACCTGAGAATATTTTTCAGAGCAAATTACCTACCAGAATTTTATCTGATGATCCTAAAATGAATCTTTTAGAGTAAGCTATGGTTTCTCCAGAATATTTAAAAATTTAGTGCCCTAAGTTTTTAAATATTTGAGTTAATTGAGAGAGATAATAATCCCCATATACAGATTAGTTATTTTCATTTATATGTTGTATACATATTTTGCATATTTTATTAATACATGTAATTATATTTAGTAAACAATAAATAGTTCCATTAGATTATTTTATTACACACATCATAAAAATAGAATAACACGCATCTAATGTTAATACTATGTATAAAATTGTTTTATCTATATATACTAATTCTTCATGCATTGAAGGTGATCATTGGGAACAATAATTTTCAGTGTACTATATAAGGGATATGGAATATATAAGATATTTAATTGCACATAATGTCTGTTTGATAAATGTTACACAAAGGAATAAGTGAATCCCTTAGTGAATGAACTCCTAAAGATACCTTAACTTATTTTTATTTGAAAGTATAATACTTCCACTGTATCTTCAAGCTAAACCTTCAAACACTAAGCTCAATATTTTAAATATAAGAGATCCTTAATAAATGCTTGTTGAAATGAATTGAGTCTGAAAATATTCTATGATGTATCTGGAACAATGTTTCCAAAAGAGCATTTGGAAGAATTATTTCTCTGAAGGGTGACCCCCAAGTATGAGTTCCATAATCACATACATTGGTGGCATGTTCTGTACTGCAGTGTTAGTTTACTTGGCTTCTGACAAGTTTTACAATAGAGAAATCCCTTTAACTTTATCCATTCATTTCCCAAGCTTAATTGACCACAGAAACTCTTTTTCCTCCACTTAAAGTCTACTGGCTAGCTTTCCCAGTAAGTCAGTATAAGAATCAGTGTTCAAGACGTCAATTCCTTGAAACAAAAATTCTTGATATTACTTTATTTAAATGCATTTGTCCCCTTATAGATTATTACTTTTATCTCTAGCTTATATTTGGGTTTCTGTTATTTGTACTTTAGCTAACAGAACTTTATAGTGCTAATAAATAGGAATATAAATGTGCTTTGAAAATGTCCCAGTTTTCTTAATATTATCACGACTAAGTTTCATTATGGCATCATTTTTTTTTTTTTTCAAATTTTTCTCTCTGCCTGGGTTTTTTTACTCATTTTTTTTAAAATTAATTCATTTATTTTTGGCTGTGTTGGGTCTTCGTTTCTGTGCGAGGGCTTTCTCTAGTTGCGGCAAGCGGGGGCCACCCTTCATCATGGTGCGCGGGCCTCTCACTATCGCGGCCTCTCTTGTTGCGGAGCAGAGGCTCCAGACGCGCAGGCTCAGCAGTTGTGGCGCACGGGCTTAGCTGCCCCGTGGCATGTGGGATCCTCCCAGACCAGGGCTCGAACCCGTGTGCCCTGCATTGGCAGGCAGACTCTCAACCACTGCGCCACCAGGGAAGCCCTCATTATGGCATCTTGAATAATAAATGTCAGTGCTTAAGATGAAGATGAAAATAATACGAAAATTTCTTCTTTGTAATTTTTGAAATCTGTCTTAAGGCATACGCTCAAAATGTTATCCTTTTAGCAATGGATAAGATTTCAGGACATGCATCTCCTCACAGAATGCTTCTTTTCCTACTTTTCTTGGTGAACTCCATGTTCTTTTTATATGAAATCAAAACTAACAATTGATATAAATTACTCATGATAAAATTGCTTTTTATTGTACTTTGTCCATGGCTCAAAAAGTTTAGTTAAGAAATTTGAGGTTATATTAGTCTTAATAATGTTTTTAAACGTTACTTTAATACACTAGAAATGCATACATCCAGGTGTATCTCTTTGTGAGTATGACTGAGAGGCAGAATGATGCACTGAAACGGTAAGGTTTTTGCAATCCCCTGGGTTTCAATCGTAGATTCACCACAGGAACGCTGTGAGTCTTAGGTTAATTATCTAACATCATTGAATCTAATTTTTGTAAATCTTTAGATTGGTTATGAAACCTAGGTATGAGCTGAGGCTACCTTTTCTTTTGAGTTTAAAATCATTGACTCAGTATTCCTATCTTACCTTCTGTAGAAAATATAATAAAAAATCTCAAGATTGCTATAAATCCCTGTTATAGGCAAATTTGTGAACCCGCAAATTCATATATTGGTCCTACCCCCCTAGTACCTAAAATTGTGACCATAGATGAGAATAGGATCATTAAAGGGGTAGTTAAGTTAAAATGAATTCATTCGTTGGACCCTAATCCAATCTAACTGGTGTCCTTATAGAAAAGGGAATTTAGACCCAGACACACAGAGGGTAGACGGTGCGAAGCCACAGGAGAAGACAGCCACCTGCAGTCCAAGGAGAGAGGCCTGGAATGACCCTTCCCTCACCATTGTCAGAAGGAGCCAGCCTTGCCAACACCTTGATCATGGACCTCCAGGCTCCAGAACTGTGAGAGAGTCAATCTTTGATGTTTAAGCCATCCAACTGTTGTGCCTTGTTTGGGTAGCCTAGGAAACTCATATAATCCCAGGAGTTCCACAGGCCTGGATCTGATGTCTAGATTCTGAAGCTGAATCCAGCCTCTGTATCCCGAAACTGAATTAAATCTCAGAGACAGAGTTTTGGGTGATATAGAAAAGAATAGCTTTATTGTTTTGCCAGGCAAAGGGGGCCACAGCAGGCTAGTGCCCTCAAAACTGTGTGTCCCCACTTGGAGGGGGCAGCGATGAGTTTTATAGTAATGGTTCAAAGTGGGTGTGATCAGCTCGTGGACATTCTTCTGACTGGTTGGTGGGGAGGTAAGTGGGAGTCGGCATCATCAACCTTCTGGTTCCAACCAGTCTGGGGTCTAGTGCTTGTGGGCAGGCAGCATACTGTTAACTTCTCCCACCTGGTGAGGGTTTCAGTACCTGCAAAACAGCTCAAAGATACTGTTATGCGTATCCCTTGAGGGGGAACAAGGACCCTGCCCCCAGGCTACACTATTGATTTTTGACTGTTCCTCCCTTATCTCTGCATTTCTTCCCTTCCCTGATTAGCAACTGTTTCAACCTGCCCTTTGGAACTTGGGAAGGGGACACAGAAAGGCTTTTGTGCCCAGGAGCCCCACAGGGTCCTGCTCGGTTTCAATTCCACTAAACTCTATCACCTATATCTCCTTGAAAACTGTGGAACCTAGGAGACAGACAGACATGTTCTCAATTTTCTGCTTTGTGGTAATCTACAAAAAATGGTCCATATTCCTCGGTTTCTCTAAGACCACTCATGAAGTATTGGAGGTGATTTCAGGTTAACATGACAACCACGCAAACAACCCAAGCTTGTATATCATACACTTCTTTTTGCAAGTCCTTGATTTAATGCCTCGGGGAATTTTTCAGCTGCAACATTTCTTTGCAGATTCCAGACTCCTACTCACTGTGTTATTTGAATCTCACCCCTCCTCTCCCAAGTCCACCTCCCCACCACCCCCCCGCCACAAAAAATCTCTCAGCTTTTTATTCTCCTAGGTTATTTCCCTTTAAATCCTTCCAAGAAACCGCATTCCCTGCATTTTATTATGCAGAAAAATTTGACATTCCATTTGGGCCTGGCTTTGCATTAATAAAGATCCATGGGTTTCACACTGAGCAGTCAGAAGTCCTGGCTAAAACTTAGAAATGTGAGCCTTACTTTTCTTCTTCCTTCACTTGTCTTTACAAGTAGAAAAAAGGGGGAATAAAAATTTATTTAATTTATTATTATGAACCATACCTTTATTTTTTATGTTTGAATAGCTATGTGTTTTTCCTCACTTCTAAAAATCCCTTGATGGGCTGTTATGAGAACTTTCATGTCACTGGCTGACATGAAAAGGGTGGATAATACATGTCCAATGAATAAATGAATCAATAATTAGTTTATTAGCTAGTACATACCTTCTCCATTAATAATGTCTTCGTAGTAAAGACGATACTTGAATAGCCATTGAAGGATGCTCAGGGGATTTCCAAAAAGAGAAAACACTGTATATACTGATAGCAATTACAGTGCGGGAAATGAAAGAGCATGGGTTTCAAGCAATTATGAAAAGTTAAGGGTATAAGGCATATAAAAGTGTTGATAGTCCTATTAAATGGCTCAGGCTGCCATAGAAAAATATCCCAGACTAGGTGGCTTAAACACCAGAAATTTATTTCTCACAGTTCTGGAGGATGGAGACCCAAGAACCAGGTGCTGGCTAATTTGGTTCCTGGTGAGAACTCACTTCCTGGCTTGCGCATGGCCACCTACGCCCTGTGTCCTCACATGACACAGAAGAGAGAGCCATCTGGTGTCTCTTCCTCTTTTAGGAAGGGCACCAGCCCTATCAGATTAGGGCCCCACCCTTATGACCTCATTTAACCCTTATAACCTCACAGGCCTTATCTTTAGATAAAGTCAACTTGGGGGTTATGGCTTCAACATGAGTTTTGGGGGAACACAATTCAGTCCAAAGTATTCCACATCTGGCTCTTTAAATTTCATGCCCATCTTATATGCAAAAAAAAACATTGATTTCATCTCAACATCCTCAAAGTCTTAAATTGTTCCGACATCAACGCTAAAGCTCAAAATTTCATCTAAATATCATCTACATCAGATACATGTGAGACGCAAGGTACAATTAATCTTGAGGTAAAAGTCCTCTCCAGCTAGGAGCTTGTGAAACCAGACAAATTATGTGTTTCCAAAATACAGTGGTGGGACAAGCATAGGATAGCTATTTCCATTCCAAAAGGTAGAAAAAAAAAGAAGGGAGAGGTGACGGGTCCCAAGCAAGTCCAAACCTGGCAAAGAAAATGCTCTTAGGTTAATTTTATGGGAAACTCCATTATCTAGGTGTGATATAGGACAGCATCCTTTAACTTACATTTAGATGTGTTGCAAAATAAATTGACTTATGAAAAAAGTCAAATGTATAAGCGCTGAACAACAGCTGAAGCTGAATGTAATGATGGCACAAATTTACAGTATGAAAGGCAGCATTAAGCCCTTTGTAAATGCATCTAAATAGAAGCCTTGTCCAATTAAGAGCCAGCAAGGCCTCAGTAGGTTGGCCCTGTTATATTACAGGCACATCTTGGATCCAGCTCAGGAACAGGCAGCTATGTCTACAGCCAATCCCCTCTGTAGCTCCTCTAATTTTTGTTCAGTTTCTTGTCACCAGTGATCCTGAGACACAGCAAGTCTGAAGCTTCTGAGGCAGAGAATCGGACTGAGCATGGGTGGTAACAAAAATGGTTGCTTAAACCAGTCTGTAATGCAAGAGACAAAAGTACGCGATGGGGCAAAGGGAAATACCACACTTCAAGTGGGAGCTGAGCAGAAATAAGCCAAGAAAGGGAAAACGAATATATGTAAGCAGGAAGAGATTAGGGGGAGGAGGAAGAAAGGACAAGGAGGGCTACAGGAGAAAATGCTTGGTAATTCGTCTTGATTCCGCAAGATAACACGCCCCTGGATTGGTGATTTCTCCTGCTGTGGTTCGTATACCTACTCATAAGCATGTTAGCTGAAGAGTGTTACCTGGCACGTAAAAACCTGACCCCATCTCAGTAAGCTTTTCTGTTTCCTTGGCTTGTCAACTGTCTGAATAAAGATGTGGCTTCTTCATTTTCTTCTTTTCTGCAAGGCAGCTGTGTCCCGGCCTGCTTTCTCTGGCCAGCCAGCCTGTACTCTGTGAACTGGACCCTTGTGTTCACTCGTGGCGGCCTTTACCACAGATAAGCAGCCAAGACCCACCACCGACCAGTGCCTCCTTCATGTTGGACTTGGCAGCTCTTTTTACGAGCAGACACATTTTCTTGTATTATTAAAGAAACGTACACAACTTCTTCTTATGCACTAATGTAAGATACATTCCTACAGTCTTGCTGCAGATTACACACAGGGCGATATTAAGTAAGCATAGACTCTAAGCTTCAGTCACCAACGCCCAGGAGTATTTTGCTGCAAAACCTGCAGCTCTCTCATTCTAGATTCCCTGACCTCTAGCATGCAAGTCACGTCAAAGAAAAATGGGAAGAAAGGAAAAAGACAATGTGGAACTAACATGGAAGAAAGCATTCATTCCTCAGGGAGTGGGATACTCCAGTCTGCATTGCCTAACTCATACCTGCCTTGGCTTCGTGCTGCAGCTTGTACCCTTTCCGCCAGAGGACACCTACAAATAGCAAGTCCTTGGCCTTAAATCCTTGAGCCCTTCCCATCCCCCTCCACAGTTCTAACCCATGCCTCTTAGGGAGAGTTTCTGACCCAAGACTCAGCTCAAACGCCTGTTTCTAGTCAAGGATTTTCATACACCTCCTCCTACCGCAACCTGTCTCTAGGTTCTCCTTCTTTTGTTTCCTCACATAGTTTTTGTGGACCCCTCTATCAAGATCCTTAAAATGACTGATAATTATTATGTATTTACCTGTCGGTTTTCCCAATTTATGGTTAAACTCTAAGCATCTGACAAAGGGGAAGCCCTCTGTAAAAGCCTGCCAAAGAAAGAAATGAATAAAATAAACTTGCATCTCAAAAATACAGCATCACATTGGATGCATTCTGGTTCCTAATAACAAACAAGTGAGAGTTGCATAACTTAGCAGGTTGATGTGTCATAATATACGTATGTGAACACTAACGTCTAAATCCCCGTAGGTTCAAAACTATAAAAGCTATATAGGGTATTTGAAATGGAAATTACGTTAAACAAGCACAATTTGGCAAAAATCAAATAATTGTGCCTCAGTGTAAAGCACTGGTACTTTTCATCTCTGAAAGAAGAATTCAGGTTTAAGTCAGTTTTTACATTGTTCAAGTGGTGACATCTATTCAAAAATGTTTGCTTTTTTTGCCTTTGTTTCAGTAGAAGTTTGCACAGAGCCCCAGTATACAATAAAAGGGTCATGAGCCTGTTTGGCAAACTTCATGAATGTTCTTTTGTGCTCTGCTCCATGAAGGCCCTTGATATTTGCAGTGAAAGTCAAAGGCTTCATCCGACACAATTTGAAAATAACCACTTATGAACTCTAAGCTTCTTTCTCATTCTTCACACCTTTGAATCAATAAAACCGAGTTCTGTAGTAGACAGCATTCAATTGTTGGTACCTTGTACTACCTGATGTATATTTCCAATGTTTTATTTCACTGTTCTAAATAGTTAAGGGCATCTTGTTATTAAAATACTATTGGTAAATACGTAAATGGTAAATCCAATTTTTTTTTAGTTTATCGAAATCCACACAAGTCTACCCGTTGGCCCAAAGCTGTAATATTGTATAACAAGTCACCTAGGAGCAACTTCTAGCAATAGACCAAACATTTCTGAAGAAAGCAAAATGATATCCTAGAATATGCTGTCAAAACCTCATCCCGTACCTGTGAAAAATACTTAGCCATATTGGAGCTCAAAAAATAACTAAAATATTTTCAATATTACAATATGTTTCCCATTGTATATCCAATCTAACTTCAGCCCTCATATGCAAAGCTCATCTATAACAGCACTTATAGCAAACTGGCTGGGTGCTTTCATTCACTTTCATAGCTATTTGCATTGTGCATTCATCATCTGAAACACAAAACAACATGTCTATGAACTAGAGTCAAATTTTGCATGCACAGCCTACTGCAATATGCAAAATCGTCAAACTTTGAAGCTCGTGGGGTTGGTGTTGGAAACTTACTAGGAGAAATGTATTTGGAGCTTTACCAAATCAATAACTTCCAAAATGCAGTTTAAAACATTTGTTAAAGTCATAATGTGTGCAGGTATTCACATCCTTAAACACAGGAAGGTTTTGTGTTTACTGGATGTACACGGAGATCAAAGTCTTTGTCATAAACGCTCTCAGTGTTTGAAGCAGTTCTTAGAGATAGAAGTCTGGCTTTTTTTTTTTAAGAGCATAACATCACTTGCAAAAAACAGTGACCTATATTAATAGCATATTTAGAACCTTAACCAGTGCTTCCTAACACTAAACTTTACATCTAAGGCTTTGATATAAACCATGTTTAAAATATTGAAACTATTGTCTTACTTAATGAATGTAGCCTGCCAACACTTATTGCACACCTATCCAGTGCAGAATATTGCAGTAGGCATAAAGCCTGCTGGAATATTAAATTTGCAACTCATTTTCCAGAATGCTTTGGCAAAACCTTCATTTTTCTTCCCAAATTGTACTCTGTAATTAGTATATGCCTTTATGTTCATTAAGCACCACAAAATAATATCAAACTTGCCTGAGCTGAGAGTTTAAGCTCAATATCCACGCATTCTTGTTTGACTACTGTGTGTTGTGATGAATAGAGTTCCAGGTCATGAGAAGTTCCACCATCAACTGTTTAATACGTAGAACGTGAGTCCCTTGTACAAGATAGATACATTAATGTCCTTGATAATTTAGTACTCATTTTAGCTAATATAGCGAACATTTTCCCGTTAAACTTTTAAACCAGAAATGTTTCAAATTTGCAGAACCAAGGAGAATGCACTTGCAGAAAGCCCACATATTTGGAAGTATTGATAAATTACAAAAAAAAAAATCATATGCTGGTTAGAGATCTACCCTCCAAACAATAGTTGATCAACCATAAAACCACTGCAGATGTGAAGACCTTGCATTGCAGGTCTATGTGACTATAACATGTATATTACCACAAGACTTTCTCTGGAAATGGGGTTAAAGGTATTTCTCGTATTTTGCATCCATTCATTCTGATTCAGCTCTTCTCTGTGAAAACAAGGAAAGAAAGGAATGGATGATCTTATGAAAGATAAGTCTCATCTATCCCACTCCATGCTCTCCCACCAGGGAGGGACTTGGGTGCACAGTGAAAAGGGAGGGTCCATGCTCATTAAAAGGGACATGATTGGAAACCAGAAGGTATCCTGTAAACAAGAGTTCTCCTTTTTTTTTTTTGCTGAAACAGAATGATTTTGTTTTGCTTAGTTTAGTTCCCACTTAAGCTAAATCTTCCTGGCAGTGCAGAGAGAAGACAAGGGAGGTTGGGTGATTGAAATGAGATTTCTGTTAGTAGAGATTTCATTCCCAAACATGGAACCTCAGGCCATGTGCTGCAACTAATGGCTTTTTGTCCAAGAAGGAAACCTTCAGTTTGACTAGTTAGGATGTGTTCATTGAATTGACATCAATATTTATGTAAAACGTAGCACAGCCTTCCTGCGTTTAATTGCATTTTAGGAGAAAAAGGAGAACCTACCAGAAGTCATAAGAGGTCGCTGAAATGTCCCACAGTTGAGTGTGTGCCTTTGCTGAGAAATGAAAGTTATATTATGTGCTACCTTTTCATCTGTTACACGTCTTTGCCAGCTGCGGAGACATGTCAAGGTGCCATTATCCCGCAAATGTTACTCTCTTTTTCAATCGCTAACCTCTTGTTGACAGTAATCAGGACTTGATGGAGGAGCCTTTGCAGGTGTTACATGATAGTTGGTGCTAGTGTGATATAGTATGTGACAGTTTTAGTATTACATCCTGTAGGATGATACATCATCAAATAATGTTTCAGATAATCCTTAGTCTTTCCGCAGAAAGGTAATTGTTACCCATCTAATAATATTTCCAGATGGCACAGTGGGTGAGGTGTGGGCTAAAAATAAAAGAAGACTAGGCTTAAAAAGTGAGGCCAGAGCAAAACGTGAAATAAAGAAAATTACCAGGGATTGTGCAGAAGTGCAAAACTCTTTTCAGAACTAGGATTGCGTAAGATGTTATGGCATAATATTTGGATAAAATAGAAGGACAACTTGAAATGTTCCCCACATAAGATTTCTTTTTAAGGGGCAAACATTGCAGTAAAAGTCAATAATGCTTTTCTTTATAAGTTTCAGGATGGAGTGCTCAATTTGCAGAAATCCCGGTTCCTGCAGATAACGTCTTATGATTACTATCTGAATGTTGCAATATACTGTTCTATGGTTTTCTACAAATTTTGATTTGCTTAAGAGCAAAGTTCAAAGGAGTTGTTACTAAAACTCATGTTTGTCTTAGTTAATTAACATTTGCTTTTACTAACTGGCATTGTTTCTCCACCAGAGTGTATCAAGATTTCTTTATTTATTGACCAACTAGCCAGCTCTTTCTGAGGATTCAATACATTCACTGCAACAGAGGTCATGGACTTTTAAAGTATTAAAAGCACTCTCAGCAATTACAGTGCTTCTTTAATAAACAAGCCTATGACACCTACAAGATACATTTTCCAAACTTGCAAGAAAATATCTAGTAAACAAATATTCTATGACACATCTTGAATTTTTAATCAGTGAAGGAATTTTTTTCATGTTTTGGAGAATGAAAAAGTAAATAAAAATGCCCTAAACTTTTTACAATCTCCATAAGCAATGTTTATATTTAAGTTCTCATAATATACCTCTAAATTTTATACTATATGCCTAAAGAGTCCTTGTTTCTTACAAAATGGCAGAATGTTTATTGCAATACGTGGTAGACAGATTCTATTTCCTGTTGTTTTGTTTTCCCAACTGAATGAAACAGGACAACCAGAGTTATGAGACATCAACTTTTGACAACTTTTCGTAAAAAACAAAGATGTAACTCAAATCTTTATCTTTGATTTGGGAAATTAAGAATTATAAATATTGCATTTGACAGTCTCTTCGTTCAGATATTTTTGTCTTTAAAGCAAATCTACAGCATGACCTACTGGATGCATATAAATGTGCTGCTTTTTTCCTCTATTTAGAAATGATAATGGAGTTAGGTAAGTTTTCTAAAGTAAAGAGCAGTACACTTTATATATTTGCACATATATTCAAAGTGTCTCTTTGAGATAAGAATGAAGAACATTCCCATTTTAACAAGCATGTAAAAAAATTCTTGGATGAGCTACAAAGTGATTAAATGAATTTATCCAAGTCTCAAAGCAAGTAAATAAAATAGTCAGGAAAATAAATTAGAGTATCACTTATCTCACAGGTATTTCTATTCCATTAGGCTTTAATTTGTATGAATAAGCTAGTGTTTTCTGTCTAAGTTTGTGGCTATAAATTTAAAAAAATGGCTTCAGGCTTTTTTTTGACTTGATTATAAATCAATACAATTTATGGGTAATAAATGCCTGTCCAAATACTGTCTCTCAGTCATTTCAAATATTCCAAGCTATGCATCTATCTATCAATCTCTTGATCAATCATCTATCTGTCGCTATCTGTTTCTTTTAAGGCACAGGATTTAGGAAGTAATGGGTCTTGGAGGGGATGATAAGAAATGACCTAACATGTTCTTCCTGGAGTGATGAGGAGCCTTCAGTAGCCTCATTACCAGATGAATTACCAAGGTGAGAAGGATGTACCTCTCACATTTAGCCGAGTATGGAAAGTATAAGCTGTAAGTTTATACCTTAATTTTTATTACAAAAACTTCCAGGGCTTTTACATAAGTCTGCACTGCTTGTTAATTTAGCCATAATTTCTTTGGATGCTAGGGGTAATTCTTAAATCATAAGATAAAATGAGCTAGTATTGAATAAACCTAATTTTGCCAAAGGGTTCTACATTCTTTTCTTTTTTTTTTTTGTATACACATATTCTAAAACTTTATTCTTTAAGCACAAGCTATGTTGTTACTCTTATTTTGTACTCTGCACTCATTGTCTTATAAAATTTTTACAAAATACCTTCAAAACTTATCTACTACCTTCACAAATTGAGAAATTAGAAAACTGAAGCCCAGAGAGATCGCTTAATTTGCCTGAGGTCACACAGCTATTAAGTTGGTGAACCTGAATAGGGAAACCAGGTCCACTTGTTGCTCAGGTTAATGTTGCCCTAGGCAGATGGCTTTGGTAAACTGCTTAAGACAAACCAAATAGGTATGCTTTTTAGTAGGATCCTTTCATAAGACTATACTGTTTTGCTGTACTTTTTTTTTTTTTTATCCTAACCCATGCGTCAGTCAAGAAAAATATACTTCCTGGTCACCACGGAAACTTCTATAACAGCAAGTGATGGTGATAATGATGATATTAACCCTTAAAAGGACATCAGAGTGATTGCTTCATACATATTGTGTTCGCACATTAAGTGATACTTCTTATTTATTTATATTTTTAATTTATTTCTGGTTTTGGTATTTTTTTCCCTTCAAAGTCTTCATTCTCTATGTACTTAACTTAAAAAACTTAAAATTTTCCAATATTTACCAATCCTTCGTTATACAAGCTAATATTTCTACTTGACACCAATTTCTGAGCAATCCTAGACTACGGCTGCACTCAAAAAATCATTGTTTTTTTTTTTTTTTTTTAATTTTGGCCTGAAAAAAAAATGTAATAAACATCGCTGTCTTAGCTATTTCTTTCAAATTTGCTTCCAAGAACTTGATATCTACATTTTCCAAAGTGTCTGTATTCATCTTCCATCCCTCCATATTGAGAAAGAGGTCAATTGAATGCAACATCTTGGCTTCAGCTTATGCACGATTCTATTGATAATTAGCGTCAAGAGAAATGTTCTTGAATTGCAATTTTAGCAGATATGTTTTCCTCTTGAAGTTTCCATGCCAATTAATATTACTAGAGGGTGATTTTCCCTTGAAATTATCTTCTGAAAGAACTTCTCTGTTTAACTTGTCCAAGAGTAAATATATACATAGAGAAATGAGATCTTAGCTCAGTTAAGAATTAATTGATCTATAAATTTCACTCCAGAATGTATAAATATCCAGGAAAATGTACTTAATCAAAATGAAATCCTTAGTTTTTCAAAAATAAGAAAGAAGAAAATAAGGAAAGAAGAAAGGAAAGAACGACAGAAAGAAAGAAAGAGAAAGAAAAGAAAGAAAGAAAGAAAGAAAAGAAAAAGAGAAAGAAAAGAAAAAGAGAAAGAAAAGAGAAGAATTTTTGAACGTTAATAGTAGTAGAATATTGTAGTCCAGGAGTTTTATGGCTGGTAAAATTAGTGCCCCTCTTTGGATATTTCAGAATTTCATTCCAGGTGTGAATAACCTCAGAACAGGGAGACTTTCTGCAAAGTGAATTAGCTCTAAATTACTAGTAAAAAACAGATTGTATTTAGGGGCAGAGTTAGTATGGGAATTGAAATTCCAAGACCGCACATTATTGTTCACTCAGGGATATTGTGTTAGGTAACAGCAAAGAAAAAAAGGAACAGTGGAAAGGCCAGTAGTCTTAACATCTAACACCAGAACATGTTTTAAGTGTGAGCGCTACTACCCAAAGGGACTGGAGTCTGGATGTCCGCCTGCTTGATCTAATCCCATAATGTAAGAAATGAAAGGCAGTTGACAGAAGCAAGCGATTTTTATTTTTTTAATTTCCTGTCATTATTCAGGTGGTCCACGTGAGGTACACAAAGTCAGTTTTTATTAGTTGAGTCCACGTATTTGTATTTCCACCCTAAAACAAAGCAAAACAAAACAAGTATGATGGCTTGTCATCTCTTCCTTTTTATGTTGTGATGCTTTTCCTACTAACCCCACTGTGTTGTGAACATATTGAAGCACAGGAAAAGCAATGCAGTAGTTTGACTGGGTGTAGATTGAGAAAATGTTTATGAAAATAGAAAAAGCTTCTCCTTAGAACAACCAGCACCTACTTGAGTATTTCCTTTCTTCTAGCTTCACTACCCAAAGGCCTGTATTTATAACCATTTCTAACGCTATGTTTTTGACCTTCTCACTAGAAAAAATTATTTGAACTATGTAAAATACCAACTTGTTCATCCAACATATCCTTTTCCTACTGTGTTTCAAGCTTTTTTAAAGTAAAGAAACTTTTGTTGGTTTAGAATTACACAGAACTGGTGAAACAGAAGAAATACTGAGATCTGTAGATCTCCGAAATGTAGCCAACCAGGCTGTGAATGAACCAATTAAAAAATCTTGGTGCATAGAGGTGGGATAGAGAAGATGAGTTCCAGAACAGACAGATTACAAGACTGGGTTTGTTCAGCAGATTGTAACTAAAAACTGAAAATAAAAGTTTAATTGCCCTGAGCAAAGGAGGCTTTAAGAGTCAATGTATTGACCAAGAAGGAAGAGAGATGAAATTAGCTGGAAGGAATGGAACTCTGAGGGAAGAGATCATTTCTAATAGAAAGTTAGATCACATTTCTGCTCTGGGATATAAAAACAAACAAACGAAATACAAAAAAAAAAAAAAAATCACTATTCCCCAATCTTCAAGAAAGCATTATGAATAATAGCAATTTGGTGGATGCAACACAGTTTTGAGTATGGCTTCAAGAAAAGTACAACACAAAGACAATGCCACCTGCAGGAAGCTCTCCACTCCTGGATTTTGTATCCAGTCAGGTTGGGTACAAGCAGCAAGTTTGGTAACAGTGCACACACTGGGGATGGTGTTCAACTTCCTCTAAGTTCTGTCCTCATGATTCTTTAGAATGACAATCCTCAAAGCTTGGGAAAAGAAATCTGTGTGTTGTTTTAAGATTTTTATTTTATTTTAATTTTTATTGGAGTAGAGTTGATTTACAATGTTGTATTAGTGTCAGGTGTACAGCAAAGTGAATCAGTTATACATATACATATATCCACTCTTTTTTAGATTCTTTTCCCATATAGGCCATTACAGAGTACTGAGCTCCCTGTGCTGTAAGTAGGTCCTTATTAGTTATCTATTTTGTATATAGTAGTGCGTATATGTCAATCCCAATATTCCAGTTTATCCGTCCCCCTTATCCTCTGGCAACCGTAAGTTTTCTACATCTGTAATTCTATTTCTGTTTTGTAGATAAGTCCATTTGTACCCTTTTGTTTTAGATTCCACTTGTAAGCGAGTCAGACAGAGAAAGACAAATATCATATGATATCGTTCTATGTGGAATTTCAAGATTTTTAAATCTTTTAAAAACATCTTGAAATAAAAATTATCCAAATCTCTATCGTAGGTATTTAAACACTATTGTCTTGCTGGTTTCAAATATTGTAAATAGTTGTGAGCTATGCAACAAATAGTTGAATAAGTAAATTCAAGTGTGTTGCAGGTTGTTTTCAATATAATATAGTTCACAGTTTATCCTTGTAAGCATCAGGGTGGCAGGACGCTGGGTACAATCATAAGAATATATTGTCATTGCAAAAATCATCCATCAGATTGAGTCTCCAGTATTTTAGAAACATCGGTATTCCAGTAGTGCTGTATTAAAAACTATAGATTGTTAGACACTGAAAAATAAATCACTCTAGGTCAGAAAAGAGGGATACAAGTTTCCAGGAGAGGGCAGAATATTAAAATAAAATAAAACAAACAAAAGCCAAACTGGAATTAAACAATTACTAGATTCTGATATTCTACATTTGCATATGACGAATGAACAAGAGTTATTTGAGAACCCTAAATCATCATTGCTTTGGAGGTCAATTCCCTCAGATGAAGATTTTATAAAGAGAAGTAGGTTTTTCTTCTGTCCTTCAGAAGGAAGAAAAAAGAAGAAAGATAAATTCCTAAACCAAATATAGGGCACAACCTGGGATCCAAGGCCATGTGACAGTAAATAGCAAAAAAAGGCCAACCAACAAAGACAGAACTATTGCTAAAGGGCTCAAACTTTAGAGTTTAGAATCAGCCATAATACACAACTCAGGATTATGCTTTTATCCACTCAAAATAGCAGAGAGAGATAATCGCAGGAAAGGTGGATAAAGATAAGAATTTTAAAAATCAAGCAAACTAGGAAGCACCAGAAAAAATATCTTTAAATTCACGTGGATTGGAATAATATCCTCTTTTTTTCCTCTTGCATAAATAAGCAAACAAACAAACCAAAAATTAAAATACCATGGGCCTGAGAATTGGTGCAAAATGTAATAGAGATTAGCATGAGTCACAAGCAGACCTTCCCGCTCACTCTCAGAAGATGAGATGGGCTGATAGTTTGTAGGAAAGGCTGCAGATCCCATCAGGTTTAGTGTGTCTACCAGAATATCTATTTAGGTTTCCTCAACAGAGTGAGAAATGGAACCCAGGCCCGTGTACTTAATAAACTCTCAAATAAGAAGACTATGATTAAAAAAAATTATGAAAGGTATTCTGAGCTTTGTATATCATTAGATTTAAACACATAATCCTTCAGTCACAAGAGCACTTTAACATCACCTTACCTATGTTTATGAGTTAACATGGTGTTTCCAAGAACCTGATTGAAGAATAAAATATAAGGCAATGCATCAAACAGTGTTTAATACCTTATCATTGTTGCTCCCAACAATTAGTTCTCCAATCACCTTAGGGTCTTTATTAGACACTCTGTATTCTCATATCTGTAATCCCACATTAGTCATTGCTTGAATGAGTTAATTTTTGTAAAGTTCTGAGAACACTACCTGGTACTTGGTGAGCTTTATGTAAATGGTTTTAAATAAATAAAACCCCCTTCTTCCTGTTCATTTTAGAGGTCATGGTCCATAGATTTGACAATGCCTTGATCAATTTCCTAAACTCATTTTCTCAAGCTTTATTTATTCATTTGCTTGTTTATACACTTGAAAAAAAATCCAGAGATTGGAAAGGAAAAAACAAAAAGTAATTGCCATTTCCCTACCTAAAATAGGCTTATGAGCATCCCTGGGAAAACAAAGGACCAGGTAGCGAGTGGTCCACGTAGCACTGTGATCAGCAAGCGTAGGTGAAACCTCCAACCTCCCGGGACATTCAACCCAACAGAACAAATGCTTTGGTCAACACTACATTCTCTTTCAGCATTGAACACTAACTCTCTCTCCCTTTCAGTGACAAACTTTTAGAGAGAATTTTCTACTCTTAATGTCCTTATTTCCTCAGCTCTCCTTACCTGACTCTATAGTTTTTCTTACCCTGAACTTGACTTTGTTAACCTTTAGCTTTGACTCTCATTTCCCTTGACTTCTGTGCTTGTGCTATCCTTTGCACTTTCCTCTTTTTCTTCAGACACCCCTTCACAGTTTGTTTTCTGGATTTTTGTTATGGACTGAAGTGTTTACCTCCTAAATTTATGTATTAAATCCCTAACCCACAATGCGACTGTACTTGGAGATAGGAGGTTAAATGAGGTCAGGAGGGAAGGGCCCTAATCCAACAGGACTACTGTTCTTTTAAGGAAAGAGAGAGAGAGGGAACCTTGATCTTGGACTTCCAACCTCCAGCACTGTAAGAAAGTATATTTCGGGTAAGTTTCCCAGTCTGTGGTGTTTTGTTATGACAACCCTGGCAAGTAAATATAATCACCTTGCTCTTTCTATTTCTTAAGTATTATATTTCACAATGTTCTTTTTAAGGTCATCTTTCTCAGTTTCCACATTTTCTCCATAGGTAGTGGCATCCACTCTCAAAACTTAAACCAGCGTTTTGATGTAGACCACTTGCAAATTGGTGTCTTCATCCCACCACTATTCTTCGTCCTTACCTTCCAGCAACATACCTGTCATCTTCACCCACGGGTCTTGCAAATCCTTCAAATTAAACATGTCTAAAACTTAGTTTGTCATCTCAACTCCTTTACCCCACTCCCCAAATTACTATTCCCCCCATTTCTGACTGTGATAACTTGTAACTGTACAAGCAAGACCCCTGCAGAGCAATCCTCTTCTCACATCCTCACCATGCCCCTGCCCTGTGGCTGATAGGTAATCAAGCATCAAGTCCTTCAAATTCTGCTGAACATCTTTTTCAAATCTGATTGACTCTCACAGTTCCGTACCACTAATACCCAGCCCTCGCGGCCACTGTTTTTTCTCACCTTGGCCATTGCAACAAATTCCCACCCTGTCTCACTTTCTCCATTGCTCTCCTCCTTTCCATCCCCCCCACTGGTAGGTAAAATTTGATAACGTTTAATTCCAGCTTCAAATATCAATACTTCGAATTCTTTCCAATATCTGCAAGTTTAACTGCCTTATATGATCCCGTATGACGTACCTCTCTTCTTGCCAACCTTTCTCTTGTAATTCATATCCCATCAACTCTGAATTTCCTTCCATTCATAATATTTAAAGAAGGGACTCTCTTGAAATTTAAAAAGAGTAATTTTAAACAATCAAAAAGTTAATCTAGGTAATAAGTTTTATCAGCTTAGATGATATATGTTTGAAATATAAAGAAGTTTATGAAATATGGATATCCATATCAACCTAGGCTAGAGATAGAATGGCACAAAATAATGATAAGAGCACATACTAGTTTATGTATTAGTAATGTTTTCTTGATTGCAAGCAACAGAAATTGACTTACTATTTGTTTTTGGGAGGGAGGGGTGGTACTGTAGTAGCTCACAGAATTAAAATAAGAACTTAGCAGTGAAGCCAGAGAGCTAGGGGAGAAACCAGGATAACACTAGAAAATCAGATATGGGAGTTTGTAGATTTTTGCCTTGAGAACTCTGCCTTTGGTGATGTTCAACATAAGTGACTCCAGGCTTTGAGGCTCTCCATCCCAAATTTCAGATAACTGGGCATGAGAATCTGATTGTCATCTCTGCAAGGAGGTATCTGCCCCAGGATCAAATTGCTAAGTCCACTCAGCATGCCACAGAGCAGAGGACACGGACACTGGCGCCATTCATATCTATTTGTAACCAAGTCATTTCCAGAGGATGAGGACTCACTTTATCAATTAAATACTAACTGGGCCTTTTACACTAGTCAGTCTTTGGTGTAAGTATTTGCTTAAAGGAAGTGCTGTAAAGATCTTGTGAACTTTGGGTTTGAATGAAGAATTGACCTTTTCAGAGTATGCTTTAGCAAGTGATGTTGGGAGAGGTATGATATGAGAAGAGTTTAATTAATTATTCTAGTTACCAGCCAAGAAGGGAGAAAAGTGTAAAAGCTTTCTTTTGCAGCACAGCAGGATTCCTTCTATGTTGATTCAAGATGATTTATAATATAGCCCAAACAGACAAGAGGAGCCCGATTTTTCTATATCTAGAATTGCATTACAGTGAGCACCTAAATATTTTATGTTCTTAAGGGGTATTTGAACAAAGTCTGTAGATTGTTTTGTCTTTCTAGGCACAGACTTTGGCCTAAGGCATGCCCACCTGCTGGGGCAGAAGCCACCAGCATGCCTTAGAAAACGCAAGGCAGCTAAGCCGTGCTATCGTAGCTCCTCCTCGCCTGCACATTCAACCTCGTACTCCCCTCTGCCTCTCCAAACCCCTTACCTGGAAGCTGCGTGGGAGCCTTTTATTACTGAAAGGGCGCTGAGAATATGAAACAGCTGGTCATGTCTAATGTCTTAAAGACGCACACATGCTCACTTTTTATTTAATGCCCTGCTGGTAATTTGAACAGATGCTTACTGCGATGCAACATGAGTCGTCTGAAAAGTATGTATCTCAGTACGGCTCAAAAATTTCAGAGGAAATTTACATAACTTTTTTTTTAAACGAAACTAAAAATACATATACAAGTGGTTATAGGAAGCAAAGAGATTTCACCTAAAATCAAACAATTAGTGAAGACTTAATTGCATGTGCCTGATGTCTTTCATACCAGGATTTGTTGCTTTTTTACTGAAATAGGGGGATAGTTATTTTAACCGTGCAAATGTAGTATGCTCAAATCTAATCAGTTTGCAGCGTGACAAAATAATCTGTTGCATTGCCGATTCACCAAGGTGTTTCAGCCATTTGGGAATAATGCAAATTTTTTAATTTACTATCATTTAAAATACGTTGGAAGGAATTGTGATTAAAGGGCTTAAAATACTTGAAAAGCATACATACTGAAACAGTATGTTAAAATAAGAGGAAATTATTTTTTAATTTATCTGCTTTATTTTTTAAAGAGCTCAGTACCAATAACACTACATTTTATTGTCTTTACAAAGGTGCCTGCAATCATCACTGTCTGACTTGCAACTTTTACATGCTCATTTGTCATGTTTTCTAATATGAGCAAAACAACTAGATTTGGGCATTGCCTCACTAATTTTGGCGTTAACCTTTTCTCTTATTTAAAATACTGACATTACTAAAGATTTCTTACTGCTTCTGACTTTGGGGATCAAGAGTTTAAAAACTGATTGTTTGTTTTAAGAGAAGAATCAGGAACAAAATGATTTTTATAAACTTTGATGTTTTTTCCTAATTGCTCTATATCTCTGTCCTCATAAATGTAATATCTGAATAATGCAAGATTTAAAAGAAATCCTCATATGTCATCCAAATGAAAGGATGTATAATTTAGGATTAGATGTGGCTATAGGCAATATGAAATTAGTACCAGTTTAAACAAGACAGATGTTTACTTCTCTATCATATTAACCAAGTTTAGATACAGGCATCCCGAGGTGCGGAAGCACTGCACAGCAGCAGAGATGGTTTCTCCAGCCTTGCTGCTCCGTTATGCATAACTTCCATTACCAAGGTCATCTCATGGTTGGAGATGCAGATGGAGTTTGAGCCATCTGACCTACATTGTAGCCACCAGAAAGGTACTGAGAAATATTCGCTCTCCCACGAGGGCACAAAATTTGCCTTTATCCCCAGTAGCTAGACCAGTCACGACACTCATAGCTATGAGGACATCTGGGAAATATACCCAAATAAATGTGTGTGGGTATATTTTTATACAGAAAGGTGTCAAGAGATACAGAGTAGAATCTGCCCAATTCTCCAAATTTCAGTTTTACTCAACATTTTATACACTGACTTTTGGTGGGAATGCAAAATGTTGCAGCTGCTATAGAAAACAGTGTGGAGGTTCCTCAAAGTAGTAACGTAGAACTACCACATGATTTACCAATCCAACATCTAGGTGTTTATCCAGAAAAATTGACATCAGGATCTCTAAGAGATATTAACGTCCCCATGTTCATTGCAGCACTAGTCATAATAGCCAAGATGTAGAAACAACCTTAGTGTTGAATGATCAGATGAATAGGTAAAGAAAAGGTGGTACAGACATACAGTGGAATACTATTCAGCCTTTAAAGACAAAGAAATCGTGAAATATGAGACATTATGGACACACCTTGAGGACATGATGCCAAGTAAAATAAGCCAGCCACACACAAAAAAACAAATTTAAAATATAAAAATCATCATGTGCAGAAAAAGAAATGAGAGGATGGAAAATTATACCTATTGTCTGTTGAGCCTAGTACCTGGTCTCTGTTTACCAAAACGTGGATGGGGAAAGAACACCGTTGTGTTTTAGTGCATCAACTTCAAAATGCTGAGGGAAGATTTTTGCCCCTTGATCTGTGATGGAGCAATGAACAGAAGCTTGGATTCCTTGAGTGGCAGATGCAGCTAGCTTTTCTTAAGGAGTTTTCAAAATGAAGATGTGGGGAAATGGACCTCAAGGGAAAGGTTCCATCTTACCAAAGAGACAGAAGTAGTTCAGGTCAGACAAAATGTCTTGAAATAAATATTAGGAAACATAAGCACCTAAAAATCTGTAAATTTTCCCCAAATTGTTGGTTCTCTCCTAAACTGCAAATGTGCAAACCAAGATTCCAAGAAACCCAGCAGAAACCAATAGCTAGGATGCTAAATGTCAGAAAGTGGTTTCAGAAGTTAGTCGCCTTTGGAGTTCAATGCCAGCACAGGGGAAGGTGTCTTGATTAATATTACAGGTCCTCAGTTGGACCCCAGAGGGTCAGGGCAGAGGAGGGGGGGCTATACATAGGAATAAACTATGACCCGAGAGTAAGAGCAAATCTAAATAGATCCGTCCTAATAAATCTGAAAATACCACACATAAAATTTCAATGAACATAAGCACACTTGGAAAAACAAGATATTGTGAGAAAAATGTAAAATATCAATTAAAAATAACTGTCTACTGAGACTGAAAACATATGCAGGTTTTGGAATCACTAGATACCGAACAAAACATAAATTGGTATCACTCATGATAGTCTAGATTAAATTATGGCAATTGACAATCTTAGAACTAAACCTTGAGAGGATCAAAGTGACTCACTAGTATTCTAGCTGCCAGAGAGAGATTTAAAAAATAAAATGAATATATTTACTTAAATCTACATGCAGATATTTAGTATCATATTCTTGTTACACTAAAGCCACTTTGTTCCCTTTATTACAAATGGAAAGCACACCTGTTTTTCTGTTCTTTACACACAGAAGTGGTGTAAGACTGTTGACTATTGACTAAATTGTTCACTAAAGGTTATAGAAAGCAACACCAAGTAGACCTGAATTATAAGAGAAACAGGTTGGTGAAGGGGTAAGATATTTGAAAGGGCTGTTTACACTGTTTCTTCAAAATAAAATAACAGAGAGTTCAGTTAAATCAATAATTTTCATTGACTATAAAGACTCCATTTTCGTTAGGAGTAAGTGTGAAAAAATGTGCAAAATTTGGACACAGAGGATAAATTTTAATAGGTTATTTTGTTTGCATGGCAAGACTCCCAGCCACATTATACTATCACCTGGAAAACTAAACACTTCCGCTTCCAGTGATTATGTACCCAAATATACTTCCAAAAAAATAGTCAGCGTTCTTTAAGTATATCACTATTTCGTAAGTTGCTCATTTAAAGAAAAATCATGGTCCTCAGATTAATACCAATCTATTGCAGTTTGTGAATTGATCATTTTGATTCAAAATTCAATCTGAAGATAGCTGTGAGATAACCACACATTGTCTCCCTGAAATATTTCAGATAGATTTTTCCTTTATTTATGCACCTATTTTCTACAATTTTATATTTCATTCTGATTGTAAAACACACCCACCTTTTTATGCAGTGTAAAGCATAATTTGGCAAACATCCGAATAGCTTGATCAATAAAGACCTCAAACTAATTATTTGGATTATAAACTAAAACTAGTCTTGAATTACAGAATTTACTAACTTCATTGTCAATTTAGGTAAAAAAGCTACCTTCTCCTTCATATCTCCTGTTCAACTACATGAAAAGGGGAACCTGTTATTTTGTGGTTACAACAAGGCCAAATAGGCAAAATTGTTTATAATACTCTGTCAATCCACAAATAAATATATCATATAAAATCAGATGTAAATGAATCAGTAATAATATTTTATAAAATGTGTTATATGTCACAAACAAAGGTTAACTATTGGATATACAAAAATGAGTAATACATGCTTATAAGGTTGTCCCAGGCTAATAAATTCAAGATGCTTTTAAATATGGGATGCTGATGTTGCTGATACTGTGAGGACCATATTTTGAACCCTATTTATACAGGGGCCGGAGAAAATGATAGGAAGTGATGTTGTAAAGAAAAAAAAATAGCAACAAATAGATTTATGAATAGGCGAAGTTGAAATAACCCAAGTAAAATTAATAGTACCTTGAAGGGAATCAAAAAATAGAGGGGAAATTTTTTTAAAGATAGGAAAATTTCCTAATAAAAAAGAAGTGTACTAGAAATTTTTTAAAGTACAAGTTTTAAATTGATTTTTGAACTATTATTAGACTACAAGTGAAAAGTACACTACAGATATAATTCTTTAGCCAGTTAGATGTACTTTAAAGTGTAAACATTTGCTTTTCATTTTTTCATAACTCTTTAGGCACCTAGTTAGTAATGATAAAACATCTAAAGGGCAGACAAACCAAGCTGTCTCAGACAGAGTGGCCAACAATGGGGTGATATTTCCCCCCAAGATCTGCAAAGTAGCTGTGAAACAAGAACTTTATAGTCTGCCAAGTTTGTCATTCATAGAGGCACAGGCTAACATCATCCAATGTGAACAAACTTGGCAACAAGAAAAAGAAATAGTTCTTGTCAGTGAAATATGGTCAAAGAAAAGTTAAATAAAAACAACTCAAGAATTGAGAAACCATGATAAAATACGTGGTGTTCCGTAGGAATCAATTTAAGTATAAAAGTAATACTAAATAACCATGGAAACCATTGTTACTAAATTGAATAACAGTGTTATAGACCTGGAGAACTGGGACCTAATATAATGGACAGTTTTGAAATGTAGGGGCAAAGTGGGAATATATCAATGCCGATGGTTTCCACAATGGAAAGCCTGTTACTGAGATGCGAGGATACATAACACCACGACAATCCCAAACTTTTAATGTCTTTAAAAAATTATCTTCTTAACGTCAGAGACAATAATTCATGTGAGAAATCCTATTATATGTTCAGTAATTTTTATATTTTGTTTTTATCTTTATATCAATTTCAAGTAAAATTAAGGTAACAACGCAATTCATTATTTTAAAATATCATATATGATATGATAACATTTACAATATAATCTTAAGTATCCTCTGTCAACTTTGTCAATCTTTATATATTGCTATATATTTATACAAATATTTTTAGAATCATGTGTAGCTAATGTTAATCTCTAATTCTGATGGAGAGATTGGAAAGTTTTCTTTTTCTTTCTTTATCTTCTACCGTGTTTCACATTACTAAAATTCTTTATGTCAAGTAAGTATGTTTTGCTCAAAACATTACTTTTCTAGGAAATTTTCTAAATAAAATTTTAACAAAAATTTCTTGTGGGAAAAATTGAACTCTTTTGATAAACGAATTAAATATATCTGCTTCTGGGAAAAAAAAAAATCCAGTGTAAATTATTTGGTTACACAGACCATTAGAAATATTTCCAGAGCATGTCATATGTGCAGTTGAGCCATGTGGAACTCGACAGTATAATTATGCAAAGTTAAAAGCTTAAGACTGTGTGTATGTGAGTTCACATTGGTTATGACTGTGAGCTTCTTTGTGAAGAAAGCTAAAAATTTTTTAAAAGCAATTTTTTTTGTATCTAAATAATATTGTTTGGAGAAACCATATGAAGTCCAAAGTTTTTAATAACTTTTCTTAATTAGCAGGGAGATAGCACTGCTAACAATAATCTTATAGGATACAAATATGTATATATATGTAATGTAAATATATATATATATATATATATAACATAAAAATAGAACTACTCTATCCAGGATATAGGAAAAAACCTCCTGCACTTAATTTATCTCCTGTCCCTGGGGTGGGACCTGAAGTACTTCTGTGCACCACCAAGTTTTGTGGCATACAACTGGAACTTCTCTAGGTCATGGAATGATCAACAAGCCACGAGAAAAGAAAGCTTCGAGAAATAATCTCTGCTCTATTTACAGGTCGTCAAGCTGAATATACTCACTTGCCCATTTCAGGCCCATCTCACTTAAATTTTAACTTAGAGAGTTATGTATTTCAAAAAATTACATTCAGGCATAACGAGCAACAAAATAACTGATAAGGATAAAAAAAGGTATAGATATTGAATAATTTGAAATATTTCTTTTTTCGTCCCATTTATGTTTTCATTTTTATTTTTTGAATTTTATTTTACTTATTTTTTTATACAGCAGGTTCTTATTAGTTATCTATTTTATACATATTAGTGTATATATGTCAATCGCAATGTTTATGTCAAAACATTTCAACATAAATCATTGTATATGTATGTTATTTATACATACATATATACATTTTTTTAATTAGTGGAGGTTTCAATCAACAATTCTTTGTTGTACCTTTCCTAATTAATAAATTGATCGATTCTGTGACTTTAATTCATTTTAATAACTTCCTTATATCATTTAGACATAGGTAAACATAGGCATCATTCATGAAGATGATCCAATAGACAGATCATGGTTCTATATTGACTGACTACATTTCTTTTTTTTTCTTTTTCTTTTTGGCCACTTTGTGCAGCTTGTGGTATCTTAGTTCCCCGACTAAGATTGAACCTAGGCCCATGATAGTGAAAGCTCTGAGTCCTAACCACTGGACCACCAGGGAACTCCCGACTAACTACTTTTTTGACTACAGAAAAATTATGTAACCTCACGTTACAAAATATTTTGCAAAGCGGATAATGTTGTCAGCCAGTAAAAAATGCTGGGTAATTTAATGAGTACACATATTATCAGAATTAACCTGAAATTTATATTTTTTCCTAGAATGAAATTTATACCATGTCAGGAACATAAAAATATAAATCCATTATGAGTAAAGAAGCATGAAAAAAATCTAACTGTTAAACATGTGAGTGTTTGTATTATTTCAGCAATAAAAAAAATTTGTATGTTTCATAAATCTCCTCCAAGAAGACTTAATATCTGTACCATTCTTGTATTTTTGTAAAAGCAGGTAAACATTTATCAGTGAAGCCCAAATATTGTCCCTTCGATTTTACTTTGAAACATGCATTTTTCTACTGTAGGCAAATATTAAAGAAGAGTAGTAGGTAATGAAAGGATACAATTCTTGGATAAAATGATAACTTAATAAAAGGAGAAATATAAATAATACAAATTAAAGTTGGGTCCAGACTATTACATCTCTTTATGAGAATGTGGTCAGCCATAGACAAGCATGCTGTCTGAAAATCACGCAGCTGAAATTATATCACATGGAGACTGTATTACTTTTCTGGTGCTGTCTCAATTTGGGGCCACAAACTGAATAGTTTAAAACAAAAATGTATTGTCTCAGTTTTGTAGACTAGAAGTCCAAGATCAAAACATTGGAAGGGTTGTCTCCTCCTGAGGGCTGAGAGGGGGAATTTGTTCTATACCTCCCTCTTTGCTTCTGGTGGTTTTCTGGCATCTTTGTTTTCCTTGGATTTTGGCTGTATCATACCAATTTCTGACTCCGTCTTCATCTGGCAATACTTCCATGTGCATATCTGTGTCTAAATGTCCCCTTTTTTTAAGGACATCAGTCATATGGGATTAGGGGCCCACCCTACTTCTGTAGGACCTCATTTTAGCTAATTGCATTGCAATGGCCCTGTTTCCAAATAAGGTCACATTGTGAGGTGCTGGAGGTTAGAACTTCAACATATGAATTCTGAGGGGGACATAATTCAACCCATGACAGAAATCTTCTGTGTTAAATGGCAAAGCTTTAAATTCTGAGGCACAGCTAGAAAACTGATTCCTGGGATCCAGACAGTAATCCTGGCCTCATATATCAGTCACGGGATAGTTAAACAATTTTTAAGACAGAGATTGGGACAACAATGCCAATGGCACATATGTAGGCATTGGTAGGAGACAAAAGCCTGGAACAAGGGGCAAGAATGGTGGTAGCAGCAGATTCCAAATATCAGGCAGTAATAAATCATGGTGATGCATAACGTAACTAGGGAAATGAGAATTTCAGTGGAAGTGCAGGAAGCATTTAGCAAAGCTCCATTTGCCACCAAGCCCATAGATAAAAGTACTGGGATGATTGGTAAATACATCTGCAGGCCACTGTAGTTGGAAGAATGAGAAGAGCTCAGACCCTCCAAGTAAGGAGAGAGAATAGGGGTCAGCCCCCGGGACACTGATTGAGTATGTGAAAGCCTTGAGATAAATTCACATCAGGACACATTGCAGGTCTAGCTGACCATATGCTGCCCTGAATTACCCAAATGCTGATGAGACAAGATGAGATCGGGCTGGCTCAGGAAAGCTTCCTTCTCCTTCAGACCTTTCTTCCCCACTAATTGAACTCTTTGTGCCAATCAAGAACAATAACACAGGCACTATTTTCTTCCACCTCTCCAGAGCCAAGCCTAAGAAAACGACTAGGGAGAATGGAAGACCAACATCCCCTCGTCCGAGGACACTGGTAGTATTGACCAGGAGATTTAATGGCTCATTAAAGGATTGACATTAGTTGTAGCTTACTCTTGGAGGTGTTCACAATCCAGTCAGAAGAGGTGGTAAGAATCATCTTCCTTTGGGACACTAAAGGTCCTGAGTCCTGAATAGTTATTGCCTAGCCTTTCAGAAACACAAACTAGGGCAGTAGACTTCTGAGGCTAACCTTACCTGGTAACTTGGATATAAAAACTTAGGGAAGGTTTCCCCTGTTTTCTCTTCTTCATAAACCTATGAATACTATGAGTCCGGTACTAGTATTTTATCAAAGGAGGGCAGAAGAATGTAGCTGTTCATGTGATGACCAAAATTATATATTGCTTGGCTGTAATAAAATTTGGTAAACTATTTTAGCCAATCAGCTTGCATCCTAGAATAGGAACGATGGTAATTTGGGAAGCCAGACCTACTTTGGAAGCAATAATTATAACCAAAGCTCTAGTGGGTGGAGAGTGGCATTTTGATGCACCAATAAACAGAGTTTATTTACACAAATAAAAACATTGGCATTGCTTATAGGACACTGTGTCTAATCAGTATTGATGTTGCTTGTGTGAAATAAGACTATCATCCAGTATTAAGGCATACTTCTCATTCCGCAGCCCTATTCTAAACTGCACAAATGAAACACCACACCCTGGATGAACAGGTAGGGGAGTAACACCTTAGCTTACATTTATCAGAGGCAAGGCATTCATGAGTGGAAGACTTTTATATTAAAGGAGACAGCTCATGTGGTGGTAAGATTGTAGAAAGAAAACAAAAATATTGAGGGCGTTTTAATAGCTCACTCATTTTAGCGGAAATTGTCATAAAATATATGATATATTCCCAAGCTCAGAGCCCCTTCATTGTCTCCTCTTCCTTGAAGATCACTCCTCTGTATTGCTTATGTATGCTTTGACAAGTCTGGAACCAAGTGGATGGGCACCAGTACACCTAACAAGTAGGTCATACCTAGTAGACAAAAAGTATTTGCCTCTCATGGCAGGTGTCACATATTGGGCTCTAGGTATGGATGGAAAATTGAGTTCCACTCTCAACTATAACTACTGGTTATATGAATCATGTAGATGCACTTTTTGAGGCATGGGTTGGGACCTATTCCTAGGACAAATCTAACAAGTACCTAAAATTTATTTTAGGATCAAGGGAGAAATAAAGAAACAAGAGTATTTTAATATACAATTTACATTTATGAGTTGAAAATCATGCAATATAGTTGCCATATCAGGAAAGCTGGGCTAACCCTATGGCACGCAGGGTCCCAAGAAAAGGGATCAGGAGAAATTACTGCTCCAAAATCACAGAACCTTAGGTTCCATTGCAGCTGAGAGGAACAATTATGTGCTGTTGCAGGGGGGAAACGTTTCACCTAACCTCTTGGACAAGTCTCACGACACACAGGATTCATCAAAACACATGCATGAGGAAGTGGCTCCAGTTAACCATCAGTGCTTGGAAATGTAGCCTTGTTTTTCCTCGATTTGGGGAACGTGAGAGCTCACACATTCAAAAAGTTTCTTGGTTTTTGTTTTGTTTTGTTTTGTTAGAACAGACTGTTATTTATTACTTAATAGATGTTGCCACAATTCTGAAGCCGTCTCTATGTATTTTGGGTCATCAAAGATTTTAGGGCTTTGGAAAGAGAAATGTCTTCCCTCGGCTCCAGTCAAAGGGTTGTATAGATCATGAGTAAAGCCAATATCTTTCACGGCCCCTTGTCTTCATGGAAAACTTTTTTATCAAATTAAAAGGGGTTTGGGCTTTGTAATTCAGCTAGAAATCCAATACCCAAAACTTCAAAGTTGGTTTTGTATGATTGTTGGTACACAATGGTCCAAGGGTGTCATTTCTGTTAACTCACTAAAGAGTGAACATGGGCTCTCTATATTGATATTTTGGATGCTAAAAGCCTCAAGATGATGCAACCATGATATCTAGAAAAATAAATCTATCTTTCTGTTTTTCTAGAGTATTGGTTTTCCAACTATGTTTCTAGGATTCTTCTGAGGTGCCTCTGGAACCCTGGCCAAGGCCCCTCACGCAATGAACACCTGAGACCCATTCTTTAATATAGTACTTCAACAAGGAATGAATAAGCACACTTAGACACACGTTCAACCACAATCTTGAAGACCATTACTGTAACATCTCTAAATCTTGCCACTTTATTAAACCAGACAATTTGACAGCTACATAGCTAGACCACATTATGTTAACCTTTACAGAGATGTTTCTAGTGAATGGCATTTTGAACATTATGCTATTTGTTTAAACCTAGGGATGTTATAAGAAATAGCATTGTAAAACTCATATTGTCTCTCTTATTGTGGTAACATATACATAACGTAAGATTTACCCTTTGAATCATTTTGAGGTGTACAGCTCATTGGCATATTTTTTTAAATTTAATTTTATTTATTTATTTTTTATACAGCAGCTTCTTATTAGTTATCTATTTTATACATATTAATGTATACATGTCAATCCCAATCTCCCAATCCATCCCCCCCACCGCTTTCCCCACTTTGTGTCCATACGTTTGTTCTCTACATCTGTGTCTCTATTTCTGCCTTGCAGTGGCATTAAGTACATTCACATTGTTGTGAAGACATTATCACTATCCATCTCCAGGACTCTTTCATCTTCCCCAGCTGAAATTCTGCTCCCATTAAACATTAACTTTCTATTCTCCTCTGCTCCCTGGCAACCACCATTCTGTTTTCTCTCTCTGTGAATTTGACACTTTTAGGTACCTCATATAAGTATAAACATACAGTACTTGAACTTTTGTGTCTGGCTTATTTCACTTAGCATAATGTCATCAAGGTTCATCCATTTTATAGCATTGTCAAAGTTGTCTTCCTTTCTAAGTCTGAATTATATTCCATTGTATGTATATAACACATCTTTTTATCCATTTATATGTTGATGGACCCTTGGGTAGCTTCCACCTTTTGGCTCTTGTGAATAATGCTGTGATGACTCCGTGCTTAAACTTCATCTGGGTATATATCCAGAAGTGGAATTACTGGCTCAATATGGTAATTCAATGTTTAATTTTTTGCGGAATTGCCATACTACTTTCCACATCCGCTGCACCATTTTACAGTCCCACTCATATTGTTTTTATGACAAATATTTTTGTGTACATTTGCTACATTGTATGTATACACATAACCACATCTACACTCATATGCATATCTTTGTTTTCTTTTTAAGAAGAAAAGCCATGGGGAAAATTGCTTGCATTAAAAAAAAAATGTACAGCAATAGCTTTTCTTCTCCAGAGCAACCTGTTGTTTTGCCCCCATTGGATGCTATGAATTATGTATGTATGTTTTTCTTTAGCTTCGATCTGTAGGAAGCAGAGAGCCAAGGTTGTAGCCCACACCTAGCAAACCCACACCCAGCATATAATGTCTAATTTTTTCCCAGTTTCAACTAGCTTTCATAACTTCATTTTTTCTGGTCTGAATTTGCTCAGTTTCCTTTTAATGATGAACCACGTGAATTTGTGTAAGCAGTTGGAACATGGTAGGCTACACATAAATAAACATACAATATTTAAATTGCTTCTGATTTAATTTCCATTCACTTGTAACAGTTTGGAGTTTGAAAAAAAAATCTGCATCTTGCCTTTGTCCAAGTAGAGTTAGAATTGTAATGGAAATGGCCTTTGAAATAATTATACTTGTTTACACTGATGAAGGGCAATATATGAAAGGTCAAAATCTGGTAGAAAAAAATCAAAGAGAAAAAAAATATAAGACCAAGTCTTTACCTTTCTTCTGTTTGCTAAGGAGTGTATATATATTATTTTAATTCTACATTGTTGAATTAGTTATTTTCATGGATAAAAAGAGATCGTGTTTCTTCGTCAATGCATAACTTCATGTTTTATGTTTTCAATGAAATTTATGTGAACGGGGAGGGACAAAAAGTGTTTAAAGGTGTTTCACTTTTTGAAGCGCTAGATTAGGCTTTAGGGTGGATTTTTATGAGTATTTTCGGGAAGCCGTCTCCTGGGAGCTCCTGGGGACTATTGAATATATAGTCCAGCTTCCACTGACCTCAGTGTGGCTACATGTGTGCACATGTCTTCCTATCCCTCCTGAGCAAAGACAATGCGTGATCTTGATTCACACAAGATTCTGGAAGGAGCTATGGTGATCTATAGAAGTTTCTATGAACTCATGGATTTAGGGCTCAGTAAGGCACGGACAAGGAATTCATGACATTGATTATTGCAGAACCCAAGCAGTTTTTAATTGTTCTCCTCACCCAAATTAAATTATTATGACCTTTACATATCTTTGGGGAAACCAGTTCATACTGCACTTAAAGGTGCAAACCCCAGCTACTTCTATGTATGATCTTTGATTAGCAATTACTTTGAGAAATTTAATTTTAAATGCTAAGGAAAATGATGCATATATATACACACACACATATATATGCATACACATTAGGTATACTAATTTATAGTCAAGACATATATAGATTTAATATATTGACTGTTACATATCTAAATTTATATCTATAGATATAAATACTGAGTATGTACTATATGGAAGACACTCTTCTCATGGGTTTTGGCCTGGGTTAACAATCACTTGACACAGCTTGGATTATCAAGAAATTTGCAAAACTAGAAATGGACCTGTGATGACAAATATATTTCCCACGTTGTCAAGTCCGTTGGGCATATCATCCCTAAGGCTTGCATTAGAGACAGCAAAAACCAATAGCCCCATCCATGTAGGGAGTTGGACAACCACTGTCTGAAGGGAGAGAGGTTAGGAATCAGAATAGAACCCCAAAGTGCCAGAAGACACAGGGATTGACTTTGACTGTAAAATAATAGTGAGTTAGGTGTAACGGAAGACAAAGATTCACCAAGAAAAACACAAATGCGGTGGTATCTCTTTTTACCCACTGATTAATTACTCAAGCTGTTCATGCCTTTTTGAGTAGTGGGTTCTTGTCTATTTCTTAATTAAAAAAGTATTACCCAACCAGCTTAAGGACTCATGAGATTAAGTCAGTCCGAGTTCATTCCAGGTAGAAGAGGGAATGGAAAGGGCCAAATGGTTAGCACAAGGTGTTGGTTCAGTATCTGCAACATGGAGCTGCTGGTAAACACGACTTCTCCAGAAACTGTGAGACCTCAAGCCAAAACTAACTTGTTAGCTCCCGTCCAAACAATGGCTCAGTGTTGGTAATTAGTGATTGCAGCATTATTAATCATATCTGGAGCCCTATTTCCCAGACCGTGCTATTGAGCTAGAATAGTTGACAGGAGGCTTCATAGTGTCAACCCATGACTTATTTATTCCCCATTAATTTCCTCTCACAGAGAATAGTTATCCATCCAGAGTCAACCCCTGCATTGCCTTCATACCAAAACTGAAGGCTGAGCTCTCAGTCATACCCACTCCCACACCATCTTTCTGGAATCATGGAGATTTCATAGGGAAATGGAGGTAAAATTTTAACAGCACGTCACCTAGAATAGAATCACCTCTTTGGTCATTAGTTCCTCATTCTTTCTCTTTTCTATAAAAGCACATAAAAAAAGGTATAGTTGGATGAATTGTCAGCAAACACCTGTGTCACCATTTTCCAGGTCAAGAAACAGAATACTGTCAACACCTTAGAATACCCAAAACTACATCTTTCCAAGTCACCACACCCTCCATGTTCCTGGAGATAACCATCATCCCGCCCTTGATCACTATCACATCCTTACTTGTCTTTTTGATTTCACCATTGGAGTATGCATCTTCAAGCACCACAGTTTTGTTTTTCTGTTTTATACTTTATGTAAATGGAATAATATAAGATAAACTAATATAGCATCTATTCCTCTATCAGACAAATTTTGTTCAGCATGATGTTTGTGAGAATGATTTATGTTTTTATTGGTGGCTATAGTTATCATACAGCATTCCATGGACAGTTTCCCACTTTATGACTATACCGATATTTAATTATCTCTTCTATTCTAGTGAAGACTTTCACTAGACTTTACATTACCCTAATTTCTTTCTTGCCATTTCAAATATTTTTTTTCATGTGGGTCTTTTATTCACACATGCATGTATTTATCTAGGTATTACATTTAGATGTATAATTATTAGATCATAGGATAAGTTTATTTTCAACTTAGAGGATAATGTCAAGCTGTGCTCAAACATGACTGTACTAATTACAGTTTTCACCAGTAGTGTATGAGAATGAAAATTCCAATTTCACTACAACCTCACCAAATGTTGTCACACTTTATAATCTTGTAGACATTCTGATAGGTGTGTAGCAGTATTTCATTGTGGTTTTATTTGAATTTCCTTGATGACTATTGTGGTTGAACACCTTTTTGAATACATATTGACCAGTTGGGTTTCCTCTTTTTTGAAGTGCCTGTTGGAATTGCTTGTATACTTTTTTTTATTGAGTTATCTCTCTTCTTATTGATAGTTAGGTGTCCTTTCTATATTCTGAATATGAGGGGCTTGCCAGTTTTATGTTCTAAAATACCTCCTTTCACTCTGTGATTTGAGTTTTCACTTTTTATTTTATTTATTTTTTAAAATTAATTAATTAATTAATTTTTATTTTTGGCTGTGTTGGGTCTTCATTGCTGTGCACGAGCTTTCTCTAGTTGCGGCGACTGAGGGCTACTCTTCATTGCAGTGCGTGGGCTTCTCATTGCAGTGGCTTCGCTTGTTGCAGAGCATGGGCTCTAGGTGCACAGGCTTCAGTAGTTCTGGCACGTGGGCTCAGTAGTTGTGGCTCACGGGCTCTAGAGCGCAGGCTCAGTAGTTGTGGTGCACGGGCTTAGTTGCTCCATGGCACGTGGGATCCTCCAGGACCAGGGCTCGAACCCGTGTCCCCTGCATTGGCAGGCAGATTCCCAACCACTGCACCACCAGGGAAGTCCCTGAGTTTTCACTTTTTAAATGGTGTCTCTCAATGACCAAAAGTTCTTAATTATAAATTAGTGAAGTCAATCTATCTTTTCCTTTAGATTAACATTTTGTTGTTTCTGTCCTGTTTAACAAATCTCATTTTCCCTGAAATCAGGAACATATTATCCCATATTTAGATCTACAACACACTAGACTAGATTTTTTAATATAGTTTTAAGGGAAAAAACGATTTTTATTTTATTTTTCCATATGGATAACCAATTCTCCCATAGCAACATACACTGAAAACATTGTTGTTTCACTCCACTACTTTGCAGTGTATATTTGCCATCAATCAAAATGCAGAGGCATATCTGGATCTTTATTTTGTCTATCTTCACACTAATATCATATTCTCTTAATTATCATAGTATTATAATAAATATTCATATTCAGTATAGAAAGTTCTTCCACTTTAATCTCCTTTAGCATTTTCTTTGAACTCCGTATGCATTTTAAAAGTAGCTTGTCATGGCTCATCAAAATACCAGTTGGAGTTTTATTTAATTTACATACTACATTAGGCAGAATTGATGTATTTACAAAATCATCTTCCTTCCATGAACATGGCATATTCTGTCTCTTATTTAGGTTATCAGTAATTGCTGTCAATGAGTAATACTTCTTTCTGAATAGAAATATCACACAACTTTAATTAGGCCTATTCCTAGCCACTTGTATTCTTGTTGATAGTATAAATTTTATCTCTTGAAAATGTTGCATTTCCTAACTCTTAGTGTTGCCATATAGAAATAGAAGTGTTTTTCAGATATTAATGAGTTTCTAAAGATACTTGCTAAAACCACTTACTAATTCTAATAATTTCCTGTAGTTGCTTTGGGATTTTTTAGGTAGAAAATTATATTGTCCAAGAATAAGTACGGTTTTTATTATTTCTTTTTTAATCAACATACTTTCTATTTCTTTTACTTGCCTTACTGCACTGACCAGGACAAAACTGGTATCACTGTGATAGTAGATACACTCATTATGTCAATTATCTCAAAAGGAGTACTTTTACCACCTCATTAATAATTATTATGTTAGTATTATTGCTTTTAGATATATTTATGAGACTAGGAAGCTTCAATGATCCGCTGGTTTGTTAAAATATTCCATCAGGTGTATATGATTAATTTTTTTTCATGTATTATGATAACCATATGACTCTTCTCTTTTACTCTAATGGTGAGAAAAACTCAATTGATAGAATTTTTGAAAGTTAAACTACCCTTGAATTGTTGAGAAAAAAACAACGTTGCCATGATGTATTATTCTAGTTATATATTTCTGGAATTCATTTGTTGTATTTTTCTCTTCATTTTTAAAAATTGTGTTCATGAATGAGTTTGGCATTTACTTTTTTGTAAACTTGACATTCTTATAAAGTTAGGAATAATGGTTATTCTGACCTTTTAAAAGTTAGAATTGATGCCTCATTTTTTGGTTTCTGAAAGAAATTGGATATTTGGTTATTTCCATGTTATATATTTAGTAGAGTTTCTCAGTGAAGCTATCTGGATATGAGAAAGTTAATATTAATTAATGTTTCATTTCCTTAAATAATTACATGACCATTTACATTTTCTGTTTCCTATTTTTTTTATTTTATGAGTTACATATTTTTCAAATAATTTTCCAGTTTATCTAATTTATTTATATTTTTTGCTATAAAGTTGTGCTTATATATTCTTACTATCCTTTTAATGTTGGCCATGTCTGTGATGATGTCTCACTTTTTTTTTTTTTTGTCACCTAAGTTATTTTGTGTTTTTCTCATTTTCATTGTCTTCCTCAGGAATTTACCAATGCTATTCATCCCTTCAAAGATGTATTTTTGTCTCTTGACATTTTCAACTGTGTAATTGCTTTTTATTTCATAGATTTATACTTACATCATCATTTTTTTCTATTTTGAGGTTTTCTTCTTTTTCCTTTTTTTTTTTCTTTAGTATTAGTTGTTTTTGTAGAGGTTTTCTTTGATAACTTCTTTAAGTGGATGTTTAGTCCATTAGTTTTCGGTCTTCATTTTTTTAATTTATGCAGTAACACCATAGTTATACCTCTAGGCTTGACTCAGTTTCATCCTACCTGTTTGACCAAGGTATTTATATAACTATTCAGTTCAAAATGTTTTCTGATCTTGTGTTTTGACTTTTGTCTTCATGTGTAATCTCTAAATATAAATACGCACATTACATTCAAAGAGGATGAAATTATATCTTCTGTTGTTGTTATTTATTTCTGGCTTTTTACTGTTGTTGTTAAGAGAATATATTCTTAATTATTTAAATGCTGTGAATTTGTTCTGATGTGCTTTTTGGGCATCTATTACCAATTTTTGAAAATGCAGATTATATTTTTTGGAAATAATGCATATTTTTAGGTTGTTGGGTATCATGTCCATCATATAATTACTATGTCAAACTTTTTGAAGCTCTCATTTCAAATAATTTCTCACCACTGTCCAATACTATTTCTGTGATGATGTAAAACTTCTGTGTTTTAAACTGTCTAGTATGGTAATCCTTAGTACACGTGCTAAGGAGAGTTTGAAATGTGGCTACCATACCTTAGAAACTATATTTTTAGGTTTAATTCATTTAAATTTAATTTTAAATAGCCACATGTTGCTGCATGGTTACCATATTAGACTGGGGCTGTTCTGTACCTTTACTAAATTTTTCAGTGTTTTTCCTAGTATGATCAATTAGGGGTGGGTTAAAATCACCCAATACCATTGCCTACTTTAGAGCTGCCCATTTTATTTTGTATATTGTGATGTTCCTTTTTAGGTGCATATGAATTAAGAACTATTATAGTTTCCTGGTAAGTTAATATTTTAAAGTATCAAATGTCCCTCTTTATCTCTGGTAAATTTTTATGTATTATTTTTTCTAATGTTAACATAACCTCCTCAGCTTTCCTTTATTAGTGTTTTTATGATACCACTTTCTCTAATATTTTATTCTCAACATTTCTACATCTTTATGTTTTGGATGCCTCTTGTAAATAATACATACTTTAGTTTGATTTAATTCAGTCTGAATGTAGTCACTCAAAAATTACAGCATTTCGTCCATAAATATTCAGGATAAAACTTACGGATTTACATAGATTTATTTCTGACAGTTTTCTACTTGATGACTATTGCTCCTCATCACTTTCTTTTTTTCTCTCTGTCCAACCACCACACACAGCAAACCACACCACACACACACATACACACACACACACTGATTTACTATTTTATTACTAGAAATAAAAATATGCTTCCTAAACTCACCAGAAGCTAAAGTAAATTTTTACTTCTGCCCTCTTCACAGAGAGCATAAAGAACTTACAACACTAATCATATTTGTTTTGGGCTCTACATGTTTTTATTGTTGTTCTGTATTTTGTCCTTTGTAATATTTCAAAACTCATACACCATTATTATTATATTTTGCAGTTCATATTCAGTTAGATTTATAAACATATTTTTCATTTTCAGCTCGCTCTACCTTTATCCGCATCTCTAAAATTTAATCTGAGGTTATGTTCCTTCTACTTCAGGAAAACACCTCATTTTCCCCTAGTATGGATCTACTGGAGGTAAATTCTCTCATTTCTCCTTGGTCTAAACTAAGTTTTCCTTCATTCATAGAAGACACTTTGCTAGGTATAGAATTACAAGTCAGGAGTTAATTAATCTCTTTCAGCCTTGTATCTCCGACTTGGGTTCTTTAAAGGTCATCTCTTTTTGCTTTGGCTGCTTTTCATATTCTCTCTCTCTGCCTTTCTTTTTCCCTCCCCTGCTCCCTCTCTCTACAGTTTTACTATATGTTTCTCAATACAAATTTTGTATTATGTTTTTAAAGAATTTAATCAGTGTCAGGGTTCATAGAGTTTCTTGAATCTGTGAATTGATATTCTTCATTTGTTTCTGAAAACTCTCATCCATTACTCTCTCCAAATATTACATCTACTCCACATTCTATTTTCCCTTCTTCTGGGGCTGCAGAAAAGTCCCTGTTAGCTTTTCTCATTGCATCTGTGTCTCCTACCCTCTCCTTTATACACACATCAATTTTAACTGCTACGTTATGATTATTTTCTTTGTAGTTATTTTCCAGGTCACAGAACATAATGTTCTATTTATCATATCCTTTTGGTTCTAAATTATGGTTACCTTGATTGTTTTTATAAGTTCGCTATAATTTTGCTTGAAGATTTTTTAAGTATTTGGCACTTATAAAAATTCTACTATTTCATTATTATTTTAATATATTAGACTTAGAAAAGAGATGCAAAATTGGTCTCCATATACTCTTCACCTAAATTCTCCTTTTTTTAATAGCTCGTGTCATTGCAGAACATTTATCAAAAGTAAGAAATTAATCTTGATACACTATTAACTAAAGCAAAACAGTAATTCATATTTCACTATTTTTTTCCACTAATGTTCCTTTTCTCTTCCAGGATCCAATCCGATAACCTGCACTATATTACGTTTTTATGTATCCCGAGTCTCCTCACATCTGTGACAGCTATTCAGTCTTGCCTTGTCTTCCATGTACTTGACATTTTGGTGAATATGGATTTGTTATTTTGTAGAACGTCCCTCAATGTGGATTTTCTGTTTTCTCATGGTGACATTGGGGCTGAGTATTGGGAAGGATGCCCCAGGACACTCTAGCACCCTTTTCACTCTGAGCCTTGTCCAAATACTGTCAATTGCTTTTGGATCCTCTTTCCCCTGTGAGGACACAGGCCAAGGAGCTGACCAGGTGCCCCGGAGCAGTAAGTGCCGGGAGATGACACTGTTCCCAGTCTTGGCGGACGGAGAGCACAGGTTGAGTGGGGAAACTCAGGTGGCCTGACGGGGCCAGCAGGGGTGGATGACAGGCACTTTTTCCTCCTTTGCCCTTGACTCCAGGGTTTGGTTTGACTGGTCACTCCCTTGTGTACTGCCTGGTATTCAGTGAATATCCAGACTCAGAGGTCCCTTTCTTTATGACTACATGATGCCTCCATGGTTCTGCCCTGAAGTCTTTGGTGCTCCAGCTCACCCTTGTTCCCACTACCCATCAGACCAGACATGGTAGAATCTAGCAGAGACTTAAATTATGGGTCCTACACTTTCCCTAATTTTTCTAAGAGACTCAGAAGGGTGTCTAAGTCCTTTGATCTCCCTTGGAAAAAGGGACCTCAATACCAAGGATGATTATCTTCTTTCCTTAAATCAGCTGAAGTTGAGTAGAAGGGCAGTGAGGCACTGGGGCCCTGAATGAAAGAGTGGTTCCAGGCCAGTAAGATTTTACATTTATTTTTGTTTTAGTGTAGTCACCTGCTGCACTGAACAAAATTCTGATGTTTTTGGTTAACTCAAGAATACCTATCCAAAGATAAAGTCCACACTGTTGAAACTGGTCATTTCATGTTTGTGGATTCTTTGACTCAGGAGCCCCAGTCATACTGCCTTTCAGAGGAGGAGTCTTATGGCTTGCTGTTCCATTGTTGTAAAAGTCTTCATTGTACTTGGAGGGAGTGAGCAACAACCAAGTCACTGTTTTGATGGCTTGTTCTGATGTTCCCTTTTCCAACTCAACATCATTTATAGGCAGACTAGTGAACAACTCCTACTCCTGATCCCTTCACCCGGTACTCAGGCAAAGTATTAGCTCCCCGATTCCAGGGTGTCTTCTCTTATCCCCAAGCCAAGCCCACTGGATCCTCTTCCTTCTCCCCCAGAGACCCATGTCTATTTCAGCATTCTATACACATTATAAAAATTATCAGAATCTCTGACTTGAATTTGTCTTAGTTACAAATGGATGCATTCCTCTGTTACTCTTTAGAGAATGCTGGGAGAAGGTGTGAGACTCCCGGGTCACAGGCAGGACTTTATTACTCGTGGCACAGGAAGTGTGAGTATGACGTGTTTGATCCCCTTACCCTGTACCACAAGCTACATGGAGAGCCCAGGTGGTGGTCAGAACATACGGATGGTTGCTTTACTGGGGAGGATCAATGAGTTTGGGAAGGTGTTGTTTTATAACAAGCGGTAAGCAAGCTTACTTTTTGTCCCAGAGGGGGACATCACATTTTCCTTCAAGTTTGCTCTCTGCAAACACAATCTTGAGCAATGTGCCAGGTAAAGAGTGGCCAGAGACTTACGTCACTCGCAACAGTTTGATGCATTAACAGTCAGAGACCAGGAAGCATGGATTTGAAGGGGCAATAATAAAAATGAGTAAACTGCTTTTCTTTTTATTGATCTTACTTAATTTTAAGCTAAGCATATTTATAAATTATATGCATACACAACTTTACTATTCTCTTAAGTATATTGTAAAATATCAATTAAATTGAACTAAAATTAGAGAAGAATAAGAGAAAATAAATGTAAGAACAATATCTAACTTTGCTTTCCATACAGTATTGGACTATCATCCTGTTTGTTTTTTTTTTTTTCCCATCATCCTCTTTGTGGTATGGCTTGCCACTTCAATTCTTAATACACCATTAGAGGATTTTTAAATTTTCTTGTGTGTTTGTGTGTGTGTGTGTGGTATATTATATCTCCTCAATATATATTTGTTGAAGAATCACTGTGGTAGAAACATCCCAAAATGCCTGGCTACTCCTGATTTAATGCTGTCTGTATCTAAGCATGATCAAACTCAAGGAGAACCCCTCAGCCTCAGCTGCTTACTATGAACCCACATAGAACTAGTTCATATGTCCCAAAGAAGGACTTGAATTCCAAATCTGCTTTTACACCAAAGGTGGTTCAAGTTCTATTACATTGTTTCTTGTCTGTGAATGTGTACAATTTGGTCCAGTCTTTCAGCTGAATCCATTCTTGTCATAAAAACAAAGTTGTATGGAACATCAGGCAAAAATAGACAAAGAAGGAGTTGGATTTCAATCAAACCCCTCATGTTATTGTGGAAAAATAGCTATACATCACTTCCTCTTCTCCTCTCCTCACCTTCTATTGTTTCCTCAATTACAAGAAAATTCAACCACAGAAACACAAAATCACCACTCAAATATTCAATCCTGAACCATGGCATAAAAATTCCCTGGCAGATAGGATATAATAACAGCAGATATAATAAATCACAGGGTTCTTTTTAAAAATCTCAACTTAAAAGTTGGCCTACCTTCTGGATTCATCAGTTTGCACTTGGTTGTGCCTGATGTATAATTTCTCAAGTGCATTTAACATTTCTTATTCTATCACTTTACAGAAAATGAGTAGGTTAATTTATCAATTATACTACAGCCAGTATAAAATTTCAGAAAGTTAATAGAACTTTTATTCATCCAATATAGATCATTATTTTTATTTAATTATCCCTCTTAACGTTTCTCAAAAAAAAAAAGAAAAAACCCTGAAGACTTGAATAATTTAGGTGCTTTAATGACATACAGAGACTCAAAGGTTGTGGAAAAGGAAAGATCATTGAACTGAGAAGATGTAACAATAAGAAAAAAATTTCAGTGATTACATGGATTAAGCTGAAATATTAGTTGAGGAAAGAGGTAAAGTTAGTAAGAAAGGACTTTAGAACTAAAACATCTCAGGAAATTTTTGTAACTGAGAGTTTAGGAGGCTTTAGAAAACAGTTCATGAAAATATGTATAATGCCATCACTGGAATCATTTTAAAATTAGACTGGTCAAATATTCAAAAGGATAATCTAAGGGGGGAAAAAATAGCCCTTCATTTTTGAAGAGATTAAGTGATCTGACAGGTGTTTTCTATCTCTACTCTAGAGGATTCCAGCATCTTGCCTCTATATGATAAGCCCATTAAAAACAACAACAAAAACACCTGCATTGCATTAAATTACCTACACAACTTCAGTTGAAAATAAAAGATGTGCACAATGTATAAACAGCAGTCTGTGCAGATGTTAACCAGGAAAGATGTACAAAAAATTAAAAAAGCAGAAATATGTTATTCTAAGAACTGTAAGATTATACAAGAAAGGCAAAGTTCTAGGAGTTTATTTTGAAATGACATTTGGTCAAATAATGAATCAAGCGATTGTTCTAGCTCTGTTCTTAACTAGCTATGTGAATTCAGATTTTAGATCTATAACATGAGAAAATTGGATTACTTACCACTAAGATCCTTTCAGGTCTAATAGTAAATAAGTCTGTGCCTCAAATTATAATGTATAGTGTTGTGATAAAAGAAAAAAAAAGCATTTCTATTTTTGAACAAATATTGATGCCATCATGTTTTTTTTTTTTTTAATCTGTGAAGCTTGTGATTGGGAAATTAAAATTGTAATGCTGCAGTGGAACACCTAAAGAGAAGAACTCCATTTTTTTTGCTCCAAAGCAAAATTTCCAGGATTTTATTTCCTCAATAAATGGAATTCATTGGGACAGAAGACATCTTTCCAACTGTAGTGCAGAAAATTCTTCAATAACTGCACCAAATATGTCCTAATGTGTTGCTTTGTGTTTGTTCACTTTTCTCCATATTAGAGGAATAATGTTCCCTCTCTATGCTTTTTATCCCCTGACCATTGGTCCAAAATGCATTCCCAATCTCTCTCTAGTAAAACCATCTTCTCCTTTTCCATTTGTAGCTTTCCCTCACTAAGACTTTGTTTAGGTCTTTTATATCTTAAAATTGAAATAAAGTTTTTATTTAATAAAACTTTTCTTTCACTTGTGTCTCTCTTAAATTATAATTTAATCTTATGTCATTTTTTTCTGTTTTGTTGTTGTTGTTTTGAAACTAGTCTATATCTCCTCTGCTTCCAATTCTAACTTCTACAATCTGACTTACATATCAGTCATTACAGTAAAATGTTCTTATTCAATCTACAAAATAGCCCACCTAATAGAAAATTCCCATAATCTTTTTCACAGTCATGAATTTTCTTCAACATGCATTTATAGGTATCTAGGTACTTGTTGTGTTCAATTTTAGGGCTGTAATTTAAAAGTGTTTGCCCGAATGAAGTGTATGGTCTAGAGGAGACCACTACATTATAAACAATTGCACAAGTAAACATAAGCTTTCAACTGTGATCAGTGTTTTAAGAAAATGCCATAATTGTCTGAAAGGATATAATAAAGAGATCTAAATTTTTCTTTTGAGTTAGAAGTAGCTTACCTGAAGGGACAGATGAGCTGAAGGACAATGTCTAGAGATGGCATTTTTAGCAGAGAGTGAATTGTTCAGATTGATATTGTTTAGAAATGACTTTGAAGGCACCAGGAGAATCAGAAACAAACAAACAAAAACAACAAAATGAGCAGACAAACATGAGTGAATCTTAGAAAAAAGCTATTGTGCTCTCCAGTTGAGAGATAATAGTAGCTTGGCATAAAGTATCTGTTTGCTGAAGATAGAAATAAATTGATGAAGTTGAAAGATATTCACAAAATAAAACTGAAATTGTGATGGCCTAGGTATGCAAGATGGGAGACAAAAAAAATCTATATTTCTATAATTCCATATTTCTAACATCTATAACTGAATTCAGTGACATATGGGTTCCGGAAAGAAGAATGGATGAGGAAAGAAAACTACAGATCAATATTTCTCATGAACATAGTTGCAAAAATCCCTAACAAATATAAGCTAATTAAATATCCAACAGTCTAAAAAGAATTATACAACACAACCAAGTGGGGTATATCCCAGGTGTGCAAGCTGGATCAACCTCCAATAATCCATGAAAGTATTTCACCACATCAAGAGGATAAAGAAGTAAAATCACATGGTCATATAAATAGATGCAAAAAAAGCAGTCAGCAAAATTCAACACCCACTCATGACTAAAAATTCTCAGAAAACTAAGAATAAAAGGAAACTTCTTCACGTTGATAAGGAACATCTAAAAAAAAACTGCAGCTAACATAATTCTTAATGGTAAGAAATTTGACACTTCCCCACTAAGGCCAAGAACAAGGCAAGGATGCCCCCTTCCATCACTGCTTTTCAACATCCTACTGTAAATACTAGCTAATGCAAAGAGACAAGAAAAGAAAATAATATGCATCCAGATTTGGAAGAAAGAAATAAAACGGGCTTTGTTTGCAGATGATGTGATTGTCTATGGAGAAAATCCTAATGCACGGACAAAAAAAATCTGATTTGCTAAAAAGCAATTATATCAAATTTGAAGGATACAAGATTAATGTACAAAAGTCAATTTCTTTCCTATATACCAGCAATAAGCAAGTGAAATTTTAAATTAAAAGCACAATACCATTTAATTTAGCTTAAAAAAAATTAAATACTTAAGAATAAATCTAGCAAGATATATACAAGTTCTATACAGGAAAAACTACAAAACTCTGATAAATAAAATCAAAGAACTAAATAAAATAGAGATACCCCAAGTTCATGGATAGGAAGACTCAATATTGTCAAGATGTCAGTTCTTCCTAACTTGGTCTATAGACTCAAAGCAATCTTCGTTTAAAAAAAAAAAACAAGTTATTTTATGGATATCACAAACTGATTCTAAAGTTTATATGAAAAGGCAAAAGATTCAAAATAGCAAACACAATGTCAAAGAAGAACAAAGTTGGAGGACTGATATTACCCGACTTCAAGACTAGAGTAGTCAAGATAGTGTGGTATTGATGAAAGAGCAGACAAATAGGTCAAAGGAATAGAATAGAGAGTCCAGAAATAGACCTCCATAAATATCTTTGTTAAAGGAGCAACACATTGGAGAAATAATCAACTTTTCAACAAATGACAATAAAATAATTGGGCACTCACACGCAAAAAATGAATCTAGACACGACCAATACGCTTCACAACAATTAGCTCAAAATGGATAATAGTCCTAAGTATAAATCACACACCTATAAAAACCCTAGAAGATAACGCAGGAGAAAACCTAGATGACCTAGGTTTGATGATGACTTTTCAAATACAATACCAAAGTCACAATCTACAAAAGAAATAGTTGATAAGCTGAACTTCAATAAAATTAAACATTTCTGTTCAGGGAAAGACACTGTCAAGAGAATAAAATAAAGAAGTTTCAGACTAGAAGAAAATATTTGCCAAAGACAATCTGATAAAGGAATATACTTCAAAATAAACAAATAATTCTTAAAACTTAATGATAAGAAAATAAGCAACCAGATTTTTAAAAAATGGTCAATCATCTTAACCTTAATACACCTCTCAAAAAAGAAGATACACAGATGGCTAACAAGCCTATGGAAAGATGCTCCGCCTCATCTGTCAACAGTGGAATGCAAATTAAAACAACAATAAGATACCACTATACACCTGTTACAGTGGCCGAAATCCAGAACATTGACAACACAGACATGCTGAGAGGATGTGGAGCAACAGGAGTTCTTATACATTGTGGACAGAAGTGCAAAGTGGTACAGCCACTTTGGAAGACAATTTGCCAGTTTCTTGCAAAACTAAACATACTCTTACCCTACTGTCCAACAATCACGTTTTTGATATTTACCCAAAAGAGTTAAAAACATGACCACACAAAAACCTGCCTATGGATATTTATAGCAGCTTTGTTC